>NC_086229.1:46290280-47036947 GCF_036321145.2 Pelmatolapia mariae | reverse complement strand
ATGAAACATCTGAGTTTTGTCTTTTTCTTTTCTTTCTGGAGTTCTGCTCAGATGAGAAGGTGCCTTGGTTGTCATCCACATCCTCAACAATTTCATCAACAGTGACAAAACTCTCAAAATTCTGCTCATCAAAAAGTTGAGTGTCTGAAGAAATATAATCATCATTATGACTATCAGTTGAATCCAGTATCTCAAAGGTTTGTTGTTCAGTACCCTCTTTTAAAGTGTTGTCTCCCTCTTCAAGAGACTGTTTTTTACCTTCTGCAATTAAGCCAGCATCTTTGGAGGCTTTGGATGATTCCTCCAAAAGCGTTATTTCATCTTTCCCCTTGCTTCCATCTCCCCTGCTCTTTGCTGCATTTTTGTCACAAATGTCCACTACCAGAATCAAATCTTCAGACAGCTGCTTTACTGTAAAACTTTCATTTTTGGCCAAAGGATTGGGCTCTTGACCTGTAGTTATTTGGTCTCTGATATCATTGTCTAGCACTTTGCGAGAAGCATCCAATCCAATTTCACTGCACTCCTTTAAACATGTGTCATCATCATTAACACTGTCCAAGACCTGAAAGCCTCCTTCATATAATTCTTGGCCTTGCTCAGGTCCAGGTCTCTGACTCATCTCCGACTCAATAGTTTCCCCAGCAATGCCTTTTATTGAAACCTTGTGGTCAGACTTTACAGGTACACTTTCTGTAGGGTTTGCTTCTTCTCTATGAAGCTGACAAGTCTCTATTGTTGCCTCAACTAGTGCTGTCAATGACAGCTTTGACAAATGAGTCCTACAACCTGAGGATGAAGAATAAGATGCTCTGGCTGGAGACTTTGGCTTGCTCGACTTCCTTTTCTGATCAGGTGAAGCAGGAGTTTCATTTAACTGTAAAGAGATCGTTTTGACATTAGAAGACAACCTGGTTTTCAAAGTGGATTTCCTTGTCTTAGATGAGGAAGGTGACAAAGAACTCTTGAAGCCTTTCAAGGATTTTAATGAGGTTTGTTCGGCAGAGGATAACACATCTGTGCTTTGGTCCTCCCCCGAGTCATCGAAAATCTCATCAACAGTGACAAAATTCTCCAAGTTAAAATTTTGCTCATCAAAAAGGGTGGTATCTGAAACAACTTGGTCATCGATGTGATCATTAGCTGAGCCCAGTGCCTCAAAGCCTTCTTCTTCAGTACTATCTGGTGAAGCTTCTTTGATGCTTTGGTGTTTAACATTTGTCATTTGGCCAGAGTCTTTGCAGGTTTCTCCTGAAAGCATCTGTTGTTCTTTTTCTTTCCCCCACCTTCCATCGCCCATGCTCCTTGAAGCTTGATTCTTACTTGTGTCCAGCACTTCGTTTCTCTCAGCCGAATCTTCAGCAGAATTATCTACTTGAATCACATGCTCCTCGGACAGCTGCATCAATGTGGAACCTTCATCTTTAACTGTTTGAGTGGCCTCTTGAACTGTTGCTGTTTGGTCTTCAGTTACACCGTCTAGTGCTTTGAAAGGTGCATCCATTTCCGTTTCACTAAACTCCTCAGGACTTTCATCTTCAATACTGTCCAAGACCTTATAGCCATCTCCAAAGAATTTCTGGCCTTGCTCAAGAGCAGATGACTGGCTTGACTTTGACTCAACAATTTTCAAAGCAATGCCATCGGCTGAAATTTTGTGGTCAGATTTTACCACTAAACTCTCTGTTGGTTTTGCTTGTTCTTCATTTGGCTGACAAGTCTCAACTCCACTTAGAGCTGCTTTTGATGCACAGGTCCTAAAACCTGAATACAAAACTTGCGATGCTCTGGCTGGAGATTTTGGGTTACCTGATGCTGCTTTTTCCACAGAGGAGGCAGGAGTTTCCATAGCCATACACAAACTGCTCCTCGCAGTGGCTTTCATTGACTTGGATAAGGAATGTGAGAAAGAAGAATAAGTTGCTGAGCTCTTGGAGTCTTTTGGGGATCTTGTAGAAGTCTGCTTTACAGGTGATGAAACATTTGAACCTTGCCTTTCACTTTTCATTCTAGAGTTCTGCTTAGATGAAGCTGTGCTTGGGTGGTCTAAGGCCATATCTTCCACATCATCAACAATTTCATCAACAGTGACAAAGTCCTCTAAGTTGAAATTTGGCTCATCAAAAAGGTTGGTGTTTGATGAGGCATGGTCATCAGTATGATCATCAGTTGCATCTAATATCTCAAAGGTTTCATGATCAGTACTATCTGATGAATTGTCTTTCATGTCTCTGTTATCAGCATCTTTGGACGCTTTGCAGGATTCTTCTGAAAACATTTCTTCCCTTTCTTTTCTTCTTCTATCTTCTGTTTGGCCTCTAGGGTTTTGGTTGCTACTTGTAAGTGACATTTCAATTTTATCAGCTGCATCTAGAACTGTAGATTTATCAGAATTTTCCATTATCCGAATCTTGTTTTCCTCAACCTCCCTTTTCTCTGCTGAGTCTTCATTTTCAACAAGGCAATCATCTTCTTGATTGGTAGCTACTTGGTGTTTAGAAACCCCATGTAATAGTTGGACAGAAGCATCCAATTCGATTTCACTCCATTCCTTTGAACAGGTTTTGACTGCATCTGTATCGCTCACCATGACTTGACTGTCCAACTTATGCAGTCTATGGCCTTTCTCAGGTCCAGGTGACTGCCTTGACTCTGACTCAACAGAACTTGTTTCTTTGTGCAGCTTATATGTGTCAACCGATGTCTCAGCTGCTGCTGATGCCATCTTTAATGAATACGCCCTGCAATCTGAGGATGAAGTATGCAGTGCTCTGGCTGGGGACTTTAACTTGCTTGGGTGTGTTTTCCTACAAGTTTCAAAAGACTGAGAAGATGAGGAGGTAGAGGTCTTAAAGACATTAGAAGACAAATTTCCTTTCACTGTGATGTGAGTGGGCACAGGTGAGGAAGAAGAGGAGGAAATGTGAGAGCTTTGCCTTTCTTTTTTCCTTTCAGAGTTCTGCTTATGAGAAGAGCAGCTTTGGTGGCTGAAGGCTGCTTCTCCCGTGTTGTCACCAATTTCATCAACAGTGACAAAGTCCTCTAAACTGAAATTTAGCTCATCAAAAATATGTGTTTCTGAAGAAACATGGTCATCAGTGTTATCATCAATTGAATCCAATATCTCAAAGGTTTCTTGTTTAGCACAATCTGCATCGCTTGACATGTCTTTGTCGACTTGGTCTTCAACATTTAGGATTTGGCCCAAATTTTCGGGGGCTTTAAAAGACCTCTGCATTTCTCCTTGTGTTTGTTTGGTCGTTCGAGCTCCCTTGATCCTTGGACTTTGGTTCGTTCTTGAATCTAACACATCCTTATCAGTGGCATCTTCTTGAGAGTCCTCTTTAACTACAGATGCTTGGTCCTCGGTAACACTATCCATCACCTGGTAAGAGTTGCCTGCCTCTTGTATACACCCAGATATATTGGTTTTAGTGCCATCTTGGCTTCCGTCTTCATTCATCTGTTCATCCATTTGATCCTCAATCGAGTCCAGGATTTGGTAATCTTCAAAGTCCTCCTCCTCAGGATACTTGCCAGAATAATCATTTCTGCATTCTTCTTCTGTCCTCTCCTTCAACTCTTTGCCATTGTTAAAATCAATTTCTAGATTCTGTTTTTGGTTTGTTAACTCTAACCCCTGACTATGTGCAGCTGAATGTATAGCTAATGATGTTTCTGTTCTATTTGTCTCTGTAGTAATGCCCTCTGCTAACACTTTACCAGACTTCCCTACTGCAATTTCTTTGGGTTTTGCTTCTTCGTCTCTATGAAGCTGATATATCTCTACTGTCACATCTGCTGCTGCTGCTGTTGATGCAATCGTTGATGAAGAAGGCTTACAGCTGGAGGATGGAGAATGTAAGGCTATCTCTGGAGACTCTGGATTTTCTGGCTGTGCTGTTTGGCAAGGGAAGGGAGGAGTTTCAATAGATTGTAGAGAAGAAGAGACAGAGGTCTGGCTTACACTAGAAGATGAGCTGCTCGTGGAGTCGTTCAAGGGCCTTGTTGAGATCTGTTTTGTAGTGGTCGACACAACCAGGCTTTGGTTTTCTATTTCCACTCCGCAGGTCTGCTTAACCAGTTAAAGAGATGAGTTATTTTCCATTACATAACTGACCTTTTAAAAAAACAAAAACAACCCCCCCCCCAACCAAACAAACAAACAAACAAACAAAAAAATAATAAAAGGGACCACAGAAGACTGTCACTAATAAACTCTAAGATATATTATCATATCATAGTTTAGTGGGTTTGATTCTATATACACTGTATGTTTATGCATATATGCAGACCAAATTTGAAGCTAGAAGTAAGGAACTCACCTTTTCTTCCATTTTCTCTTTATCCAAGTCACTTCTAGAGGTTGTTTCTCTCTTGCTGAGGCTCTAAAAAGATAAAAATTGCTTACTAATTTACTTGAACAAACTGGAAATGCGTTACCCTCACAAAAATATGGCAGGTCATAGTTAGAACATTTTTGGCACTTTGGAAATACACTTTTTGCCAGATATTACCATTTTATCCACAGTCTGTGTCTTGGTTCCCTGAATCAATATGGGCTCGTCAGCATTAATATAAAGAAGTTCTTTGATCGTTTCCTTAGACTTTGTCAGACTTGTGACTGGAGGAGCAGGGGTAGAAGCAGCTGAAAAAGTTCTTTCATCAGCAGAGGTGACTGAAGTTACTGGTGACCCTTCTTCCCCTTTATCACTGGTTTCTTCCATTTCTTGGTCACTTGTTGCACTTTGTCCTGCTGTGAGAGACTTAGAAATGTTGGAACTAACTGATACTGCTGGTTGAGCAGAACCAGAGGTACTTGTTTGCTTAAGAGTTTGCGCCCCTTTATCAGAAAGAGAAGGCTGTGCTCCACTTTTCACAGTCGGGAACTTAACATCTATGGTGTCCAGTTCAAGATTTACTTTAATCTCACTGGAGTCTTGCAGACGCTGTTTTAGACTCTTCAAACTAAAATCAAAAGCAGAAAATCTTTGTTAGTTGCCCACAAAAAACAAGTTTGTTTTCACAAAAATGGTTACACATAACATTTTACAAAACAGAGAAAGAAACAAATATCATTTCCAATTTTTTGTTCAGCAGTCATTAGCTTAAGACACATTTACATAAACTGCCTCTTTTGTTTCTCCACATCTTTTACAGCCAGTTCATTATAAAAAATTACAGAGAAAAAAACAAACAAACAAAAAAACAGGAAACCATACTTCACCATATGAGACTATTATTTTTTCGTCAAACCAAGAATCCGAAAACCCAAAATGTTTAGTATTAGAACTGTTTTAACTTCTACAGGAGAAGCTGCACCCAGATTCAGAAATTGTCGTATTAGAAAGAGAAATACTCACGTTTCAATACGTCGAACTTTTTTCCTGTACAGGGGATAAAAAAGGAGACGGTCTAAGGGTCTATTTTCATAACAAATAAATACGTAATTTATTCTAATAATTTATTCATCTCTTCCCCTATTTTAGTGAAAGTCATACCAAATTACATTCGTAGATAAATGTTCATTTGAAGCAATCTTCTCCAACACCTCTGTTACAAGGGTAGATTCTGCTATCTCAATGTAAATCTGAGAATAGAAACAGTCATAAGAAAAGCACAAAGACAAGGAAAACGTTTCTTAAAAAGTGATAATAGACATTAAAAATTCTTATTGTTTTTTTAACTCGTTCATGCTTTAGTTTAGTTCATACTGCACCCAAGCAAAGGTGCAGTATGAACTACAATATGACTGAACATGAAACAAATACATAGATGAGAACATAGATGCAAAATTTTTGCTATAGCGATCCTGACTGAAATACAGTGGGATGCAAAAGTTTGGGCAACCTTGTTAATAGTCATTATTTTCCTGTATAAATCGTTGGTTGTTACAATAAAAAAATGTCAGTTAAATATATCATATAGGAGACACACAGTGATATTTGGGAAGTGAAATGAAGTCTATTGGATTTATAGAAAGTGTGCAATAATTGTTTAAACAAAATCAGGCAGGTGCATTAATTTGGGCACTGTTGTCATTTTATTGATTCCAAAACCTTTAGGAACATATTGAGAAAATGGAAGACCACAGGCTCAGTTCAAGTTAAGGCTCGAAGTGGCAGACCAAGAAAAATCTCGGATAGACAGAAGCGACGAATGGTGAGAACAGTCAGAGTCAACCCACAGACCAGCACCAAAGACCTACAACATCATCTTGCAGCAGATGGAGTCACTGTGCATCGTTCAACCATTCGGCGCACTTTACACAAGGAGATGCTGTATGCGAGAGTGATGCAGAGGAAGCCTTTTCTCCGCCCACAGCACAAACAGAGCCGCTTGAGGTTTGCTAAAGCACATTTGGAATAAGGTGCTGTGGACAGATGAAAGTAAAATTGTGTTATTTGGGCATAACAAAGGGGTGTTTTGCATGGAGGAAAAAGAACACAGCATTCCAAGAAAAACACCTGCTACCTACAGTAAAATATGGTGGTGGTTCCATCATGCTGTGGGGCTGTGTGGCCAGTGCAGGGACTGGGAATCTTGTCAAAGTTGAGGGACACATGGATTCCACTCAGTATCATCAAATTCTGGAGACCATTGTCCAGGAATCAGTGACAAAGCTGAAACTGCACCGGGGCTGGATCTTTCAACAAGACAGCGACCCGAAACACTGCTCAAAACCCACTAAGGCATTCATGCAGAGGAACAAGTACAGCGTTCTGGAATGGCCACCTCAGTCCCCAGACCTGAATATTATTGAAAATCTGTCTTAAGTTAAAGAGAACTGTCCATGCTCGAAGCCATCAAACCTGAATGAACTAGAGATGTTTTGTAAAGAGGAATGGTCCAAAATACCTTCAACCACAATCCAGACTCTCACTGAAACCTACAGGAAGCGTTTAGAGGCTGTAATTTCTGCAAAAGGCAGATCTACTAAATATTGATTTCATTTTTTTTTTGTGGTGCCCAAATTTATGCAACTGCCTGATTTTGTTTAAACAATTTTTGCACACTTTCTGTAAATCCAATAAACTTCATTTCACTTCTCAAATATCACTGTGTGTGTCTCCTATATGATATATTTAACTGACATTTTTCATTGTAACAACCAACAATTTATACAGGAAAATAATGACTATTAACAAGGTTGCCCAAACTTTTGCATAAGTAAAACCATTAATGCAGTCATGCAACTGAAAAAACGGGGGGGGGGGGTGTAGGCGTGTGTCGTACCCTGTTAGCAAGTGGCAAGAATCTGACAAAGGAACCATTGGATGCCACCACTTGCATGACCATCATGATGAGGTCCACAGATGTCTCAGAGATCTCCACATGGATCAGCCGCTCCTCCAGAGACTCTGAATCTGGAACATGCTGAAAAATAATGAAAAGCCGCTGTTAAGGAACAGGAAATAGAAAAACTTGTTTTGGATGACTACAGATATAATTAAGTGATAGCTTACTTACAATATTGCTCCATTTCATCAGATTTCTGTACATGACCTCCTACAAAAAGATTTTAAAAGATATTGTCACACACATTGCTATTCTGTAAATTCAATTATCCAACTCATAATCAGGGTGTTAATGTGCAGTAAACAGCATACAGTTTTAGAAAATGTATAAATTATGTAACTATATCTAACATTTTTAAAAATTATCCAACCAAAATTGTAAAACACGTCCCTATCCCAAAGGTATAATTCAATTTTATTTTATTTATATAGCGCCAAATCACAACAGCTGCCTCAAGGTGCTTTAAGGTACATTACATTACATTTTAAGGTATTTTTTAAGTCATAAATCAAAACATAACATCAAACATCAAAGTGCTTCACAATAGTACCGCAATGCGGGTAAAATTCGGGGCAGAGCATGACGAGTAAACGCACCCGATGAAAGTCACACTAATTTGCGTCAAACGCCAAATTGAACAAGTGGGTTTTTAGGCGCGATTTAAACAACTGAATGGACTCAGACGTAAGGTCATCAACTGGGAGATTGTTCCAGAGTCCCCTTTGGGTGGAGCAATTTTTGGCACAGTGTGTTTTGGGGTTTAAAAGCCACAGAGACACAGTATCAAGAAAAAAATGGGTCTCAACTGTTCCGATACTCCTGACACACACCAGATCAACTGGTTTCGCTTAGGTAGCGGTTGTCCTTCTCTCCTGGATTGGCTGGAGCTTTCTTTAGGTGCCTTACAAGCTTTGACAAAAGTCCAGATAGGATAACCACATTTACTCAGGGCCTTCTTAATGTGATGTTCTTCTGCTTTCCTGGCTGCTTTGTCTGTGGGGATGGTGTTCGCTCTGTGTTGTAGCGTCCCAATGACACCTAATTAATCCTTGGTCCACCCCAAGGATCGGGTCCCCCGACACAAACAGAGTAACATAGTGTTACCTCTTCTGTGTGGTGTCATCTGCAGTCTATTTACACCTACAGGCCAGTGGATACTCTTTCAATGACAAGGATGTACACATCCTGGACAGGGAGGAACGCTGGTTTGAACGTGGAGTCAAAGAGGCCATTTACGTGAAAAGGGAAAGACCATCTCTGAATCGAGGAGGCGGCCTAAGGGTACATCTTTCGCCATCTTACAATGCCATGATTGCAGCCATTCCCCAACTCTCTGTGAATGGTACTCATGGCCATTGGTCAGTGGGCTTTGATCAGTGGTTGTTGATCAATGGTCATGAGAATTTGCATAATAATGATGAAGGAACCATTGTTCCTTCAGTATGCTGGTTTCAGTCATTATGCTAATGTACTGTTTATAAGATTTGGGGAAACCTGCAGTCAGCTGAAACTGAGGAAGTCACTTGGATGAGTGACGAAACGTTTCTCCCACTGAAAACGCTACGTCCAGATTAACAGAATCAACTTTTGGAGATGGTTGTCAACTGGTTGCATTATAGTCCCATATAAAAGCAAAGTTATCAAGCATGTATGTTATTTTGTAGTTAAATTGAAATCCTGCAGGAACAAGATAAAAATTAATTTCAGATTCTAGCTGGACTCTAAAGGTAAGAAATTAAGGTGAATTTGTATGTTTATACTACGTAACAGTTAATCAGTGTATTATCATGAACAGACTGCATTTAATTGCTAACTTAAACCCATTAATTCACAAAATGATTCATTGACTCTAACTTAGTTTTTTTTTTTTTTGTCGCTGTCTTGATGCGCCAAAGATGGTAACTGACTGCGCGTGGCCACAGGCCTGGTCCCCACCTTTGAGTTAACTACATCAAAGGCAACAAGACTGCAAGTTCATTGTACAAAGTCGCAATGGTTTTGGTCGTGCCAGTCTCCAACCACCATCTTCCCTATGATTTGATCATAGTTCAGCAAAATAACAGACCGAATAACACATCAAAGTTTTGGACAGAGCTTTCCATACCTCACTGGATCCAGGATGCATGTCCTGTAACACGAAGTGGATATTGAGCATCTGACCTCCGACAGAAATAGGATTTTTCCTGTGCAGTTGAACAAAATTGGTACAGGCATTCCAGCCACTGAAGTACACGAAGGCCTGTAGGTCAGGATAAAAATAAAAGTTTTCAATAAAGCTTTGTTTGATTAAAAAAACAAAAACAAATGAGGAATATTAAAATGTCTGTGCTTGTGTCAGTCTTCAGCATCTATTCCTCACCCTCCTCTGCAGTGGTAAAACGATGATCTTGTAGTACAGAGTATGAAGATTATGAATGGGGAAATGGTGCCACACCAGCTTGGCGACATCCTCATGTCTGTAGTTCCCTTCTGGCAAACCGGTCAGCATAATGTGGGGGAAAACAGAGCCTGGAGGACGGTTTTTCTACAGGACACAAAGTTAATTCAAAGAGGGGGGAAAAAAAGCAGAGGCAACACCTGCACATTGCGCTTCCTTTGATAAAGTCATTAACTATTTTATGCTATTTGATACTGAAAACAGTTTATGACATTTTACATAATTAAGCACAGATTTTCAGAACGTAATGAACATGGGATAAAAATGCAGATTTCATATATATTCATATCAAAATGAGGAGCATGGAGTTTAGAACTGGAGATCAGGGGTGATTGGACGATTGACTCAAAAGCATTACAACATTATTTCTTTAGCAATTAAGTAGAAAAATGTCAAAAGTTGGTTCAAAGAGAAGCATTTGCAGATTCAGATTCAGCCAGTTTCTCCAAACTTCCAAGGGTGGTTATGCAAACAATTTTCTAACCACTTTCTTAGCCAAATGTTATATCTAGTAAGTAATTAAAATTACAGTTTTCTTGCTACTTGACCAGATTGGAGAATTTAAAAAAATGTGCTTACCTGTTTTTTTGTCAGCTGGACCGTCACAAAATCTACAAGTCAAAAATAAACAGAGTCACATGTAAGAGCCAATTATTTCCTACATTTTGAATCTGGAGTTAAGTTCTAGTTCAATTTGTTTTTCTCACCTGGGATGACAAACCAAGGAGATGCGGTAGGGAACAAAAAGGGATACGTTTTCATTGTAACCCAAAATGGTGAAGTGCTTCCCTGAGGAACACCAAAATTTGCTGTTGGGATTGTTGCCCCTTCAGCGACAACCTTGCTGTCCGGCAAAGCTTTCGCTGCCAGTCTAGGTGCTGCACAAAAAAAAAAAAAAAGAGAGCTTTTTTAAAAAAAATTTATTAAATGCTTTGATTTTGACATTTCATATTCCAATTATTTTAAGATATTTAACATATAAAAAACAGTGACTAGCTGCTGAGGCAGTTTGTTTTTGTTTTCAATGCATCAGGCAACAGAATTTTAAGTCAAGGTTAATTCTGCTGTATGCATGTATGGCACACGGTTGGTGTGGTCGTGAAAATTTTGTGATGCCACATCAAAAAGGCTCAGATGAGCTTGCCAAAGTTCTACAAGTTGTCCCTCCATCGCTTGTGTCCAGATCACACGCTACACTGCCGTGCTGCTCTTTTCATCTTCATTTCTGTGTTTGCGTGTGCACAGTGTGAGAGGCTGCGTTGACACCCTCACGACGGCCGACAGGATTCCAAACAGGTTTGATTTTCTTACGACCAAAAGATTGATGATCGGGAGCTGGTCGAGGTCGCTTCTCGTTACCCCATGTATACTACACAATGCACGACATACGATTAAGGTGAAAATCGGGCCGATCCCCAAAACGGTCGCACGACGGAAAAATCGGCTCTAAATCGGCCAAAAATCACTCAGTGTATGCCCAGCATAGACCTACCAGTTACCCTTAAGGAGTTTTTTTAGCTACCTATTATGTAACTCCCCATACATCTACATCTCATCTGCTTTATTTTATCCATAAACAAAGACTTACGCCTTGCTGTGGATTCATTTCTTGGTATCTTAATCCTGTAGACATTATGGGCAAAGCCTTGTTTCAGGAGGCTGTACCAAACTCCGAGTCGATCAGCATCGTAAATGGACTCAAATTCAATAAACACCTAGAACAGACATGCATAAACATGAAAGATAAGAGAAGATAAGACAACAATGTCTTTTTTTGTTTAAATCTTCTTAATCAAATGTATGAACAGGTGTGTGTTTTAACCTTGTTGAGGAGTGGCAGGTAGTTTTTGACAGAACCGATTTTTTCCAAAGCTTCCCTGAGATCATTGGCCTCACTTAGTGAGATATTCTTGATGTAGATTACCGTTGATCCATCATCAGTTGTCTGCTGCTTTAAGAAGAGCCAGCAAACATTCAAACAAACACAAATAGTTTTTTTGTTTGTTAATTTGATATGTTATATTTACAAATTCATGTATAATTTGGGGGGGAAAAGTTACTTACATAATTCACCAGCTTCATCAGGGTGCTATAAAACCCAAGCTGAAAGATGAATGTAAGAGAACACAGCGTTAAAGGCACTATGCTCTACGGCAAGACACTTCTTACTCTCTTATTTAATTTTGGGTAGTATCATTTCAAACATTTAATGTATGTAAGGTGGTATTTATAAGGCACTTCAGTCTGGAGGGTTTTCTTTTTTCCTTGATACAAATTTAGCAATTTGTGGCGCAGCACAGCAAAAGGCAGTGAAAGACTAATTTATCTAGTTGCATCATCAATAAATAATAATGATTCAAAGAACAGACAGTTTGATATTTTCAAGTTAAAAACTTGTAGCAAGGAAATCAAGATAGATAAAAGCTTTTTGCTAATGTTAACCAAGAAGCTTTGAAGTTTGAGGTAACATAAATATTTTTAAAAAAGAAAATTTTAAGACCTTAGTATGGTATTTACATGCTCTATTACATTTAAATAATCTAAAAATTCAATTGATAAAAAACCTACTTTAAACAATATTTTAAAGTTAAAGTTATTTAGTTAAATACCATCCTCTCAGTGCCTTATTTACTAATCTACAGGGATCAACAAGATTGTGCACTAGAAGCACAGCAATTTTTTCCAAACATGCCACAATATACAGTATTTTTGTATTAGTACATACCGGATTCATTGGAAAGGAGTAGATTAAAAACTCCAAACAAAGTGTGGACCCATTGAGAATAATACTCTTCTCTTTTGACGCTTGAAAAAGCTTTTTTGCCTTCATCAGACTTGGCGCAATGGCAAAAGCCTAGAAGGAAAAGTCACATTTGTTATTATTTTAATCATTCCCTGTGTACTGTACTTGTGTACACAAATACACACAGGAAAATGTAGGCTGACCTCAGATAAAGAAACCAAAGAGAGACCTAGAAATATACCTGTGGGATCACTGAGTAATGCAGATTTATAACTTGGTACCTACCATACGCATTTGAGGAATAACATAGATGTCATCTTCTAGATATCCAAATTCAAATAGGGAGAGCTGATTGGCAACGTCCGCCTCTGTGTAGCAGCTATTTTCATAGTCTGGCAGGTTTGTGATCAACATCACCTTCATTTTAAACAGGAGGGGAAAAGGAGAAATTAGAAGTTAAGATTCAGGAAAGTGAACTTACCCAAACTATTAAGCAGAATGCAACACAGGAGACAAAAGTATGATGACTATCTTGTAAAAAGAAATGTGAAATACTAAAAGCACCACTTTATTTCTTTAAAAAAAAAAAAAACAAAAAAAAAAAAAAACACGTTATGCATTTGTTGACTAAATTTCCAAATTATCTTTACAAAAGTGGAAAAACATTTGTAATTTTTAAAGACATACAGATAACACTATTACTTTTGCTAAACATTTATAAAGGATATTTTACTAGATTTTTATTGTTCTTTTCACTACACCTAAAACTGAGAGATAGGTTATTCATACCTTTAAGAAAAAGAAAGAAAAAAAAAAAAACAAACTTACCTTTGACAGCAATGTTTTATTATTTTTGAAACAATCTGCGAGGTAGAGTGAACATAAAAACAGTTAAATAAATGGGAGTTTTGATCCAAAAAACAAAATAATGACCCACATACAGGCTTCTGTCATTACTTACTCAGGCGATTTCTATCCATGAGCTTTTCTATCTTCTCCCCAAAAGTCAGGTTGCTAAAACTTTGCTGTTGCTTGCCTGCTGTTGCAGCTGTTGGCTCAGTTTTGGAAGATGCAGCTACTGCAGTCGACACTGCCAAAACATTGCTGACAGTTTTTGACAGGTCCTTTTGACTTGTCACAGCAATCACAAGATCTTAAAAAGGAGGAGGAGTTTTATTCAGATAGATTGCAGTATTTTGAAAAAGAATTTTAGAAGCAAACATCATGAACATGTCCACAGGCAGACATAAACTAAAGAAATGGCAGCAAACTCAGAATGTGTTCATAGAAATGCACTGAGTCCTGTGAAAACTATTTTTCAACATGAGTGTATGTTTTTTCATTATCAGTAACAAAGACACAACCTGTATTTTGTGTCTCCAACAACACTGTCCTACATATTCCATGTAATACTAAAGTCACAACTAATAATGGTGCCTAACTGTTACCTTACTTATTCCTCAAATATAGAGTTTCAGTTTCACAAGCTTAATGGTATCAAACATACCTTTTTGCTGTGCGACTGTGTTCACACTCTGAACTGTCTGCTTTGCCTCCAGAGCAGCTTCAGTTGAACTTCCTGACATTTGCAGGGTTTTTTGTCCTAGTGCAGTTGTGGACTCTGGATCTGGCGTCACACTCTGTTGGATCTGTGATGAGGATGGCATTTTTATAGTTGTCTGTGGTGTCTTTAATGGGGTCGAAGGTTTGGGTAGAGATGCAGCTAGTATGGTGTCAGCTGTATCAATTGAAGGTTGATTCTCCTTGGATTTGGTTGCTAAGGCCTTTTTACATGCTCCAATCTCCAGTGATTCAGCACGTTTGGTATCTTTTGCATCTACATCAACACTGGTAGATTCTACCGGGTGCTTTGTTTCAGAAGCTGCTCCATTTCTTGTTTCAAGAACCTTGGTTGTGTTTTCAAGCACTGTTGCAGATTTTTGGATCTCCAAAGTTTCTGTGTTTTTGACAATGGTCTGTGTCGTGTCAGCAGAGCTTTCAACTTCCATGGACTCTGTCCCTTTTGTTTTTCCAGATTCTAGTGATTCACTGTGTTTGGCCTCTTTTGTCTCAGCTCTGGTCTGCAGTCTCTGAGGGTGATCAATTGCTGGTGTGGTCTCGGTTGTACTGGCTGGTGTCTGACCCTCACTCGATTTGGCTAGTAAGGCCTTTTTCTCAGCAAAATGTTCGACTTCCATTGCCTCGTCCACATCATTTTTGGCAGATCCAGAATCTTGAACCTTTGTATCCTCAAAGCAATCCTCAGTGTGTTTGGGCTCTTTTGTCTCAACTTTCAACAATTTTGCCTGCTGCTGTGTTTCAGAAACTGATACATTTTTTGTTTCAGGAATCTTGGTTTTCTTTTCAGGAACTATTCCAGATTCTTGAACCTCTGAATCCTTGTAGGATTCTGTTTGTTTTATGGTAGTCTGTGTTCTATGAGGTGTATCAATCGGATATTTTGTTGCAGATACATCTAGTGTAGTCTCAGTTGTGCTGGTTGGTGTCTGATCCTTATTGGATTCGGTTAGTTCAGTTGTTCTGTCAGTAAAATGTTGTGTGGGCTCTGTCACTTTTTTATTCCCAGAATCAAGTGGTTCAGTATGACTGGCCTCTTTTGTCTCAGCTTTGGCTAATTCTGTCTGCTGCTTCATTTCAGAAGCAGACACATTTCTTGCTCTGTCTTCCGGCATAACTGCAGATTCTTGAACATTTGTATCACTTTTGGGAGTCTTGAAGGTCGCATCAGGCTTATTTTCTGAAGCTTTAGGTTTGGGTGGAACATTTGTGGCATGAACTGTGTCCAACATGCCTTTTTGCTGCTCTTGACCCATTTTCATCCTTTCAGGTGTCTGCTTTGTATCCAAAGCAGCTTGAGCTGAGCTTCCTAAAGTCTGTGGTGGTGTTTGTCCTATTTCAGAGGACTCTAGTTCTCGTAAGCATTTGCTACCCGAAAAACTTTCAACTTCCATGGGCTCTACGACTTTTGTATTCACAGACTCTAATAGTTCAGTGTGTTTGACCTCTTTTTCCTTCTGATTAACTTTTTCATCAGCCTGGTTCTTTGTTTCAGAAGCTGTTGCATTTCTTGTTTTAATTACCTTGGTTGTCTCCTCACTCACCACTGTTGGCTGCTGAAACTTTATTTCCATTTCTGGTGGCTTTAAAGTCTCTACACCAGGCTTATCCTCTGAAGTTTTAGATTGAACATTAGTGTCCTTTACAGTAATTTCTTCCACATTTAATGTTGTTGAAGTTCCTGTTGCAGCCAATTGTTGTAATTGATTTTGAGGTTTGTCGATAGTTGAGGCTGTTTGTGCTTGGGCAACTAAGACCTTTGCACGAGTGACAATTGCAGTTCCTTTAATTGGATTCACAGTCTTTTTTGACAATTGGACCACCTTCACTGTATCTTTAGATGCCACTACAGAGTTTTTAGCATTGCTTTCAGATCTTTTGAGGGTAGGTCTTTGTTTTGAGACAGCATCACCCTGCTGCTTTCCTGAACTTTTGGAATCATTGCAACCTTTAAGATTTGAAGCATCTTTCTTCTCTTCAACAACATTTACAGCTCCTTTTGCAGCTACTTTGCCTTGCTTTAAGGTTTTGGATATCTGTTTTGTTGAGACACTTTTTGCTTTGGAAACCAAGACTTTTGCTTTAGTAACAAGTTTGCCTGTTGTATTTTTTTTGTCTCCAGATGACAAAGACAACGGCTTTTTAAAAGAATTTCCAGTTGAAGCGGATTTAGTGGACTTGACGATTTTTCTGTGAAGAAAAGATTTTAATAAGTGCAAAAGACAGGAACAAAGAGAATCTCAATCGAGATGAAGGTCTGAATGTCAAGCATATCTTACTTCTGTGGAAGCTTCTGTTGTTTTTTGGTAAAGGCTGGAAGAGGCTTCTTTGTAACAGTATCCTGTAAACAGATTTAGTTTGAATAAACATGAAAAAGTAGAATATATTAAATTACATAATAAAATTAGTAAAATAAATACAGTATAATGATGCTACAGCAATACATTCCAAGTTTTGACAGTTTGACCATAATTAAAAAACAACTCAGAAAAGGTACAATACCTGTTCTCTGACAACAGTGACTGGTATTCCTTTTATGTTGATGCTCTTTAACTTTTTCAGTTTTTGAGCATCTTCTTCTTTCATGAAATTCACTTTTGCCTACATGTGCAAATAAACACACAAAGTGAAATCATTGTGATTATTTCAACCATCTGGACTATGTCCCCACTATATTCACAAACAAAAGGTTAGATTTACCATGTGGGGCAAATTAGCCAGAGACCACATTCACATTCACTACCAAGACCAGCACAAAACAGTGGTTCAAAAACAAGCAGACATAACGGCAATCAACTAAACTAAATTTTAATTAGGTATAGGGGTTTTTTTTTGGTTTTTTTTTTTAAATCTTCTCTTCTAAAACAGCACTTCAAATCATGTAATGGCATGTTTTTTTAAACAAGCGTGAACTGTCAAATATTGCTCATAAAAAGAGATCTTTTGGGATGAAAAGCATGTTTTGTTGCTTGGATAATCCCTAACCAAACAGCAAAGCAATAACCAAAAACAGAACAAGGGCACTTCTATACATATTTATGTAACTCAGAATTATGTTAGGTTATTGTAAAACCTTCAGTCATGTAAAAAAGAAAGAGCAAATTCAACTCTAGAGTTTTACTTATCAGGACATGATAAAAATCCTAGCCCTTGCGACACTCTAAAATGTTTTGAACACAATCTCATAAAAATTGTGTAAGACTGTCAATTTTTTTAAAAACGGAAAAAAAATTATTTGAACAAAAACTAAGCCAAGATGGTGAAGCAGTGTGTGTGAAAAACTAAGTAGACCCCATGATTTATTGTGGATGAATTTTGGCCTTTTCTCCCCTTCTTTTCACTTCAGTTCATTGAGGTCAAGGGCATATGTACCATCTTCATAAAGTCCAATTAAAGCATTTCAGTCAGGTTGAGGTCTGGACTTTTATTATTGCACGGTCTAACTGTGGGGTGAATTTTCTAGAACGTCCACTCCTGAGAAGATTGCCTTTGAATATCTTCCACTTGTGAAGAATCTTTCTAACTGTAGAATGGTGGACTACAAATAGTGGTATAAATAGCCTAAAAATACAGATTGACTGATAATAATAACTGACTATCTAAGATCATTGCTTATGTCTTTCCTCCTTGGCATTGTGTTAACACACACCTAAATAGTCCATATGCTCACACTTCCTTAGAAATGACAAAGGGTGTACTTCCTTTTTCACGTGACTCCATGTACCACATACCTTTATAGCAAAAACATATCAGCTGATTACTCCCACTATACATACCTCTAGCTTGGACCTGTACAGTACAATGGACTCTGTTTTTCCAAAATGTTCCACAGCAGCAACCACCTCTTCATGAGAAAAAGTTTTGACAATCCCATGTAATTTGACCATTGTTGAAGTAAAAGATTTACTAGCCTGTGCAAACAGACAAAAAATCAGTAACTAACTATAGACTTGACTGTGAATGATTGAAGCTAGTTCCGTTTATAATTTGTTTGGTGTAGACAAACACATCCTTGTCTGTCGACGAGTCCTGTTAGTCATAAGGAAAACTTTTGTTTTAATTGTTTCTTTCTTTTCCCTTTATCACAGATCAAAACATTTTCTCAGTCCCTTAGACCCAAAAGTTGAGGATGAAAGGAGGAACTATATTATTTGCACTCTGTTGGCAAACACACCAACCTTAGGCTTTGAAGAGGTACTTGCTTCGCTCTTATGAAGTCCAGGTTTACTTTCAGATGACTTGGTGGTCTTCGCCTTCTTTGAGGAGGAGGATGATGTAGAAGCAGAGGATGATAATGATGTTAATGGTGACTTCATCTTGGCTAGCTCAGCCAGTATGACAGGAGCGATTGTTTCAGCTATGGCCTCCAGGTCAGACTCTTTTGACAAAGAGTGGAGACCTAGAAGGACAAAGATGGAAAAAGAGTCACACTTTGGTGGTTCATATGTCTAAACAGAGAAGGTTATCCTGTCAGTTGGAGCGTTTTATAAAAACAAACAAACAAAAAAAAAAAAAAAACAGGTGAAATTTCTGTAATTTCAGTAGTTATTTTATTTAAATGGTAAATGGCCTGTATTTGTATAGCGCTTTACTTAGTCGCTATGGACCACAAAGCGCTTTACACTACATTCAGTCATCCACCCATTCACACACAAAGTGATATATATATATATATATATATATAACATAAATTTGGAAGTGGGAGAAATGTATTCATTATGAGTAGATTTTAAGTTATATGTGTGTGCACACTGCCAAACCTGTGGTTTCCAGCAGCTGTTTAGCAAGTCTTTTTGTACTGCTGTCCAACTTCTTTTGTTGAGGCCTCTTTTCTGATGATGAGCTCTTATGACTTCTGCTCAGCGGCAAACGCTTATCATCTCGTCTCCTTGTCAGCAATCGTCTTTCATCACTCCTCTTTTGTAGTAACTGTTTCCCATCTCTCCTTCTCGGTGAGGATCGTCTTTCACGGCTCCTTGAATGTGATTGATAATGCAAGGAGGCAAGATAGTCCTTCCGTGGGGAGAAGGAACGAGACCGGGACCTAGAAAGTCTGAATCAAACATTTTTTTTCAGGCTCAAATAAAATAAGGACATTTTCAAAACTGCCAATGAAATACCTCAAAGCAATATTTCTATTACAAATCCAGTAAGGATAAAAAGGTCAAACCTAACACTGATGCCATGATACAATTCACTGTAATGGAAATCTTTTTTTTTCTATTTTCTTTATTAATTTTTTTTTTTTTTTTTTTTTTTTAAATCGGACCTGCGAGCATGTCTGGAGCTGTTTGGCGATCGTGATCCACTACTGAGTTTCTCTCTTCTCTCCCCAGAGCTGTAGTGATGGTGAGGGCTCTTTGAGCGAGAGCATAAATAGTTTCCATGTTTAGGCCTTCTGCCATCTGAACCAAGGCGGCGACGTGGGCTGTGTGAGCGAGAACGGGAACGACTCTCACGCCTGGTTTTCTGATGACGATGCTGGGAAGTTTTGCCAGAGGTGGAGGACGAGGACTTCTTTCCTGTATTTGAAGCACTAATAAGAGCAACAGAGGTTTTAAAAAAAAACAACTATAAATAACTGTAAAAAACAAACAAACAAACAAAAAAACCTGCAAAGCTGCTGTATTTTTAATTTCCCAAAAGACAAAGACTTTTACCTTTGGTACGTCAGTACTTTACCATCCCACTGTGGATATCTGTCAAAGACAAAAAAAAAAAAAACCCACAATATAAGGGAAATCAAAAATCTATTAAAACAATCAATCTTAAAGCATGATTTCTCGTGGGACTGATTAACCCTGGCAGATCAACCCTATTAACAATGTTGCTTGAGAAAAGTAGCTCACCTTACAATTTTTAAAACTGATTTTGATGATCTCAGCAACAAGCTATAGAGGATATACTACCCATCTAAACAACTAACTCCAAAGCATCAGGAACAATGCTACGAAAGACTTTATAACGTTACAACCACTCATTCTGTTCAGTAACCCACTGAAACGTTAGGCCAAAACGTGGTCAGACATCCCCAGTTAAAGAGAAAGTTAAAAGAAGAAAAGACTGACCGTTTCCGAAGAAGTTTGCAGTTGTCGAGGTGAAAGCTGGTATTCTGGTGAAGGAGCCATTCCTAGTAGTCAGAACAAACATTTTTAGATAGGCCTCATTGTCATAGCAAAAGTATTATTAACCACAACCGCTCGGGTGACGTTTTTCTAACCATCTGACAACCAATGTACTTAACATTCACAGCAGCCTTTAGACTTCTTTCAAAGTTTGGACATCAGCTGACTGTTCATAAGCCATAGTGGAAAGCAATAAATGTACATATAAGTATGATAAATCTATAAAAACAAAATCCTTAAAGATTATAAATATATAGGATGGCATGGAAGACCACAGTCATGCATTTAGCAACAAAACAAATACAGAAATGTAAAAAGTCTTGCAGGACTCTTGATTCCGCAACATAGGTCTCTTCTGTCCTATGTGTGAATGTGTCAATAAAAATTAGTCCTGAGGTTTGACGTCATCTCAGCAGAGGTCAGGTCTGGATGAAGATGAAACCAAAAAAATAAAAATAAAAAAAAAAAATAAATAAATATATATATATATATATATATATATATATATATATATATATATATATATATATATATATATATATATATATATATATATATATATATATATATATATATATATATATATATATATATATATACACACACACACACACACACACACACACATACACACACACACACACAAACCTGTAATTGGCGTTTGGGCAGTCAAAGAAGAAGACCCATCCCCCTTTTTCTAAAGGTCTCGCATTGGGGATTTTCATTTTATAGCGCAGTAGTATGCCAAAGTCTTGAACCCCTTGTTTATTTATACTAAAACGGGAAGTAACTACAATGACTCACTTAAAGTCTGCAAGCAATATAGAAATAAACTTTATGAGGGAAAAACTGAGCTTTTAATAACATCTGGATACCAATATTTGGAATGGTAAATGGCCTGCATTTGTATAGCGCTTTACTTAGTCCCTAAGGACCCCAAAGCGCTTTACACTACATTCAGTCATTCACCCATTCACACACTGGTGATGGTAAGCTACATTGTAGCCACAGCCACCCTGGGGCGCACTGACAGTGGCGAGGCTGCTGGACACTGGCGCCACCGGGCCCTTTGACCACCAGTTATTAAAAAAAGGTTCTTGACAGCCGCCCTTCCACTGAGACCATGATGAGGCTTCAGTGAACAGGAGATTGTTCAACTGAAGGGCCACATGCATGTTGCAGGTCTTTTTTTTCCTGTCTCTGAAGGACATGACTCTCAGGTACTGTTTATCTGCTTTAAATAGTTTTTCAACACTGTCACTTCTCTTTTCTTCCACTTGTCCAGCTTCCTCAAAATATTTTGGCTAATAGCTCTTTTGGAATCATCTTTTTGGTGCAAAACCACTACACTTTCTGCAGTGGTCAGAAAGTGTTATCTTTGGCAATTTACATAGATTTAACTAAAGAGATGGGAAAAAAATATGTATTTCTGCAACAAGCTGACGAAGTGCATAAAAATACAATTTAAAAAGAATTAGTTGCCTAGTTATCGGTTTTGTGTAGACACACTAGTGGTTCAACCTGTGGGCTTGCTGGATTTTTTATTGGTTGAATCATTCATAGATCAATGTTAACTGGTTTAACAAACAAACAAACAAACAAAAAACATTCCTCTGAAAATTGTTTGGTACAAGAACTGGAATGAAATGACTGAAAAAGCAGCCAATGTCCAAAGACAATCTTTGAAAGTCCTTCATAAAGCCTGGAGAACTATTGCGCAATACCATTTGCAATAACAATTGCAACTCTGGATCCTTGGAAAGGAAATGCAAGGGGCTCAAGACTTTTGCAGCATACTATAGAACATCTTAATTTTGCTTCACAATCTCAACCAATGACTGTCACTGCAAGATGACTGCTACTCTTCTAAAGACAGTAACTGTTCTAAAGTGGATGGCTGTAAACTAAATATGAATTAGGGGGAAAAGTCATCTTTCTGATGCTCATGTTCCTCAGATTTGCAGACTCTTCATCTTCACTTATCGTTTCCTTTTTGTTGGCCAGAAACTTCCAATTTGCCATTATTGTTAAATTAAATTAGAAAAAGGGTAACTATGAAGTACTTTTAGAGACTAACGCAGCTCGGATAATCCAATCTTAACTACTTTCCCCATAAATACAACATCTGACAATCTCCCTTGTGCCCTAAGTGACATGTTTTGACATGTCAACATATATGAATAAAGATGTTGTTTGAGAACCATTAGAAAATGTTCCAGTTTTTTCAAGAGGCAGCTCTAGTAAGCTATACGAGCAGACTGATGCACACCCAGTCATTTTCTTCTAGACTGAAATATGACAGAAATCATTTACTTCATAAGTCTTATTTCTAGTATGTGTCCAAGGTGGAAAGACTTAAATAACAGATCAGAAGAATATGCTACAGAAATTTACATTTTAAAAAAAAAAAGCTTTAAAAATGCAGTCGTAAAGTTTGGAAGCAAGGAGGTTGTTTCACAAATTAATGTTGGTTTTTTTGGTTCTTTTTAAAATTAACCAAAATCACAGACAGAAATAAATACCCGTAATGTTCTAAATGGAGACAGAAGAGAGTATGGTCTTCCACTCACCTTCATACCAGTACATTTTTGCAAACAGAGAGAACAGGTATGTGGAAAGGTTTGTGGTGTGGCTGCAGCATAGTCTTGCATCATGGCCAACGCTGGCAGACCCTTTGATAGCTCCCTGTCTGCAAGACACTGCTTGCTGGAAAGTGGCAGCGGCATATGAACGAAGTTCACTGGTTTAGGAATTATCTGAGGTGCTAGGGGAGTAGCTGGTTTTGCAGACTGGCATTGTCCCATCTGCACTGGTGGTTGCTTCTGGTCCTGCTGCCGCTGCTGCTCCGCCTGTTTCTTTAGCTCTTGCTGCATCTGCCTTTGGTGCATCTTCTGATTGTTTATGGGCTTAGCAACCTTTGGCGCTTGTTGTTGACTTTTACTTTGATCCTTGGTGCAACTGTTATCATTATTGCCGATGAGCACAAGGCCAGGTTGATCAGGATGCACACCACGAGCAATATGACTGAGAGGTGGTTGGATTTTTAATGCCAAATGGCAATCTGGCTCTGGTTCTTTCAAAGGAACTAGTTTGGATTTGAGAAGTCTTAAGTCTGTGTCTTTCTTTGGCAGAGAGAAAGAGCTGATGATTTCTTGAGATGCCTGGTTTGGCTGAGTCAGCAATCGTTGAGTTAGATTCCTGTTTGGAGGCGGCTCATAGCTCTGCATTGAACTATTAGTGGAAACAGTACCCCGATGGTCATGTGAAGAAACCAAGGTGCTGGTTTTCACCTCTGCCGTACCTTCTTGCAGTGGTTCTCTATTGCAACTGTCACCATCACAAGTGTCCATGAGCAACATACTGCCACTCTCACTACTGTTAGCTCCACTTCCACTGCTCTTTCCTATATCACTGCCAAACCCTCCAGCGTATTTGCTAGTATGTCCATAGTCAATCACTTTACTTGGTTTGATAATCTGTGCCAATTCGTCCTGTTGCATCCCTTCCCTTCTGAACCTGTCCATTACGGTCATGCTGGGGGTGGGTTGAGGTTCAGGACAGGCTTTTGAATGAACAATAGGTTTAACATTCTCAGCCTTCTTCATGCGGATTTGCCTTAAGATAAAAGGCAGATTGCCAGGGTTTATCTGGTCTTCAGGGTAGGAGATCAGATATTCCAAGTCATCTTTTTCAAGTCCAAAACGTAAAAGGATGTTAGAAGCTTCTTGTGAAGAGTACTTTGGGTAACTGGAATCAGTAGGGAGCACAGGTTTGTCTTGCATTCGATAGTCAGAATCACCTAAGCCTGGAATGGACTGCATATCCTGTTCTCTTTCACCACTGCCTTGAAAGCTCAGTGAAGTAGATGATGAAAAAAATCTAGAAGAATCATTTTCAGTGGCTTTCTTATAGGCTGACCAGTCCAAGGAGCAAGGCCCACTTTTAAAATCAGAGTGTCTTTGAGATGCTGAGCACACTGGACTGGAGGCAACCGTTGCAGTTGAAGAAATAAACTTGTCTTCTTGAGTGCCGGTAAAGCAAGGGGCCTGGTTAACAGGCTGCTGTCTCATCTCTGTCCTGGCTTGACCAAGATACATTTCTGTAGATCTCTTTATGCCTCCATCTAAAATAGAACTACTCTGTGGGGGGGTGTAGCTCACTGGAAAAGCACGCAGTGAAGGAATTGTTCCCAACGTAGAGTCAGAAGTTCCAGAGGATGCTCCAGAAGAGCTGAGCGCATTTTGATGCTGCGTAGAACTTTGTATCCCAAAATTATAGGGGTTATGAAGGGGATGGGACATGGTTCAGAAAGTCAAGGATGGCCACAGCAGTCAATGGAATAGGTGTTTGGTTGTTTTCTTTTGGTTTTTTACAAAGTAGGTATGCTGGAGGTCATTGTCAATGTGGAGCTCGTGCAAAATGCAAAGTGACCATTCAGTCAGGCAACCATAATAACGAAGTCTTGTGTGTAGCGAGATCCTTTAGAGAACTTCAAGTATGTGGTTTGACGCTGATCCTGGGAGCGGGAGATGGGAAATCTTCAATAGCAATTACAAAATTGAGAAATTTAAAAAAAAAGAAAAAAAAAAAAAAAAAGATTTTGAACTGGTGTGGGCTTCAGCTTCCTGGATGGGTGAAATCCATCTGGAAGGTCTTGTCTGGATTTGTTCACTCTGTTGCTTCCTGCCAAATATAAATTTATCATTACAATATCAGGCTCTTTACTACTAGAAATAAACAGAGGAAGCACAAACATCAAAGGTCAGATAAAAAGAGAAAACGAGGTCAAAAAACAGAAAAAAATGCAGGCAAACTCATTTATTTCCCTGCACCAGCAGATTGACTACAAAAATTTAAAAACCAATTTGTACTTTAGAGAACATCATTATAAATCAGTGAATAATTTGAACTGAGCTTTTTTGGGGCAGAATGATTGTACAACGTACATTTTTAAGAGTAAAAAAAAAAAAAAAAACATCTGTGCGCAAAATTTAAATCATATAAGGTAGGGCTGTTCGATATAACGATATATATCGGATGACGATATAAAAACGTCTATCGTTTCATTTTACGCTATCGTTTGTTTCGTGGTGTCGCAAAATAAACTGTTTACGACAATATTTTCTCATCGTTTTGATGGTCACTGTAGTGGCTATATTAATTTATTAAAGTTCTCTCTTTCTCTTATATTTAATATAACCACACTACAGACGGACAAGCGCCTGTTTTTATGCGTTGTCGTTAGCAACAATGACGGTAAAACCATCGCATGTCCGCTTGTTTATTTTCCACATAAACCTTTCACAATAAAGCTCAAGATCCTGTTGAGACTTTTCAAAATAAATGGAATCACGTGAAAAAGTATGCAGAGTATTTACGGATGAGAAGCAAAAAGAGCCTTCGGGTGCTAAAAAATAAACCTTAGACTCAAACGTTAGAACTGCGGGGGAAACCGCAGCATGCTGTGTAATAAATACTCACAAAGGAAACGGCGGCCGTTACAACCTATGTCTAAAAATGTGTAGTTTCATGCATCGGTTAAAACACTCGACTCCAGGTACACGACGCCCAGCTGGAAACACTTCAGCAACCTGAGATTCACAGAATTTACAGAAAATGTTAAATTTTTGTGATTTATATCGTTATCGGATGATAGATGTTTTATATCGGGATATGAGATTTTGGTCATATCGCACAGCCCTAATATAAGGTTTTCTTACATGTACATTCAGAACACCTATGCTTTCATAGTATCATTCTGGTTGCAAATTTTACCACTTTGTTTGAAATAATTTCTTCCCTGGCGAAAATCTGACTTTCAAGTATAGTCCACATAATTTCTGTTATCAACTGAAGCTCAGGACTTTGAAAAGGCCATTCCAAAAGCTTAGTAGCTAGCCTGTTCCAAAACTAGCCCTGTTGACACATCTGATTCTGTCCAAACTTTGCACAATGGTTTGGGGAGTTGCTAAAGAATTCTTCAGTAGTCTGTTTCTTTCATTATTATATCCACTCTAATTCGATGTACCAGCTTCACTGGCAGCAACAGCTCAATGCTTGCTCATGAAAAAATTCTCTCAGTCTTCTTTGTCCTTTTGGTAGGTTATCAACATTAATTGATCTAAAAGTATTGATTTTGTTGCAGTGGTGTTTCTCTTCAGTGGCAGCCTCTCGGTCAATGGTGATGTAAAACTTGCTCAGCAATGATCTTCTGTAAGCTCCCAATCCATGGCAGAGCTGTGCTTTGGTGGTTTTTGACTCTTCAAACCAACTTTTTATGATGTCCTTCGGGTCTTTTTCAAATCCTTACAAAGTATGTACAGTTCCCAATGACTTATATAATTGAATCTATTCTATTCTATCTGATGATGCCGGAATCTGCAGTTGTTTAGAAAGGGCCCAGACACATTTCCCACTTGTGTACTTCTATAATCCTCTTCAGATCTCCAGTGATGTCCTGGGAATTCCCCATTTTACTGTGTATTAGCTTCTACCAATGAGTGCTGTGAACCAAACCTTTCTGACACAATCATAACCTTGGCCTTGACAAGTTCAGAAATTTTTAAACTTTCACTGCTACTAAAATGTAAGCAGGTATACTGTCACATTTAAGAAAACCCCAAATATAAACAAAATATTTGGCACCAAATTCTTGACTGTTTTACTATGAAAGATATATGTTATGCAGCCATTCAGCCCCAGAAAAAAATTACATTTCTCATAAATTACTGACAGCATGATATTGATTTGACATTTCTGTCCATGAATGTATGTACACTTATAATCTAAGTTGTGTATCAACATTGAGGTATTTAAATGCTGATGCCATTTAGAAAATTTGAAAACATTACCCAACCTTTGACTGTATTATCCAAAAAGATTGCAAAAGTACATCTTCAATAAAAATTCTATCCAGACATTACTTCTCAAAGAAAAACAAATGATACACTCCTTGCTGATCTGGTAGGCAATGCAAGTGGTAATGCAAAAAAAAATAAAAACAAAAAAAATTTAAGGTTAGCAAGAAAAAAAACATGCTTTTGGCTCATCTTCAGTCAGTCCACATATTTTCATCAGATGACCTTGTCTTGCAGCCTGAGAAAGCCAAACCAATCTGGTATCTGACATGCAGTACGGACAGACCGTAAATCCAGCTTTACTTTGTGGTGTGGTAAAACATGTCCATCTCCTTCCTCTCTGTGAAGTTTGTGTGCAGGAAAATGTCCCAGTATCCATTCGATGAGAGATGAGATTACCAACTTCATGGAAAATTATATATTTGAATGAGGATATTAAAAATGGTTAAAAAAATGAATGTGTGAGTCTGGGATAGAACAAAAATGCTTCTAGATAGCCTACAAGATAGAGGACTTGAACAATTTCACATCACAAGATGTCTCAGGAGCAGTAAAAAAACAACAACAAACAAACAAACAAAAACAACAGCAATAATACTAGTAGTACAAAAGCTACAAAATAACATCACCAGATATTATCTAGCAGGTATTTAACATCTTAACATTTTGTGCTCATATGCTACACACCATGCACAACTTCTAAAATTAAATAAAATGATTCTTAGAAATGCAGGAACTACAACTCTAGACTAGAGCAGGGCGATATGGCCAAAAATATTTATCACGATATATATTTGAAAATTTGCGATAACGATATAACTGACGATATAATTGATGCGAGACGAAATACAACTCCACAACTTTACTAGCGCAAAAAAACACCATCCATTTATTTTCACTTAAACAAGAAGCTGTTTTTTATGTGCATTAAAGCTATATAAAAATTTAACAGTGCAAATGCAAATTCCTTGCTGAAAGTTTAACCAAAAGGCATTTCCAGTAGAAATGGGCTGACATATCCTGAGCATAACCATGTATAATATCCACTGAAGTTAAAAAGAGTTGCTTTGCAACATTAAACTGCAGTGTGCCAAATAAAAAAGTTAAATACATATTTTTCGGACCATAAGGTGCACGGGATTATAAGGCACATTAAGCGAAACAAAGCAGTCAGATAAATCAAACTTTATTCAACTCATTCTTCTTGCTTCCTCCACTTCTGTACCATTGATTCATTAATGCTGTATTCTATCACAGCTGCTCTATTCCCATGTTGTTGCAGTATATTAATGACTAACCTTCTATTGTGGATGGATTATCTCAGTTGTTCTCCTGACTAAAGTTTGGTCCGTTTACAGCATCCTGCTATGCGATTGCATTTGTCTCTAACCATCAGGAAACTTCACGTTAACTTTTATTGAGTGGAAAACTGTTAGCCTTGATTCCTCCAGCTTCACTGTTTATGTTATGCTAACATAGCTGTGTCGCTAGCAATCACGTAGCACATCATTACATACCAGCTAGCCCAACTTCAGTAACCTTACAAACGTCACTGCTGTTTAGTTTCCTGTCTTCATTTATGTTGGAAGTGATAGCAGAGCTGTACGTTTGAATTTTTTCAGAAATCTCTCAGTCAGAACATGCTATGTCATGCTTAGGTAACTAGCGAAACTAGCGAGCTAACTTCCGCTAGCTTCCTGCTAACTTCTAACTCCGTTAAATGTAATAAATTCTGTTTTCATGTATGCCTGGATCTTAAACTTCATAGTTACACCTGGTAAAGCAGCAATGCTGATCATTTTATTAAAGATGAAAGAATTTAGACAGTTTTTAACTCTTAGTGATGCTGCAGTGTTTGTTTGACTTTGGGACCTGAAACGGAGGGAGTTTAGGACCCAGATTACTCCCAGATTTACGAGCACCTTAGTCCGACAAATACGGCAATAACGACGGCCGCTTGCATGTTCTACAAAAAAAATGTGCTTTGTTGTGTATCTGACGGACAAACACCAAACCAGTTCCACATCACTGAAGTGGCACCATTTTTACAAACTAATTCTGGTTCATCCGTTTCACTCAACAATCGGCCATGTGCGTATGAAAACAAAGGCACTGCGCATGCGCGTTTGACCCATATTCTATCGCGATATTGCATTTTCCTATCGTTGCCTAACATTATACCGGTATTACCGTGAACGGTATAATATGGCCCAGCCCTACTCTAGACTAAAAGTGCCTCAAGTCAATAACTTGAAACTAGAGCACAGAGAGTGTAATACAGCCCACAGACTCAATCCAGCTTCCTGCTGCCTAAAATAAAAAAATTAAATTGTGTCCAAACAAACTTTTTCATTGGACAAAATAACACCTTTACTCAAAATGTAAACTATAGAGACACAAAGCTGCATCTAAGTGACCTTTTCAAAAAGCCATATTTCCTAACAAGTTCTTGGTTTAATAATTAAACAAAATATTAACCCATTCCTACTCGTTGTGTCTTCTAAAATTCAGTTCTGCATAACTCAGCACTATGTACATTATGTTTCAATTCAGTTTTTCACAATGTAGCACTTTAGTCTGTTTTCCAACCCAATCAAGAAGAAGTAAAACACAGTATCTGCAGCTGACCTTGAGGAGCTAAAGGCTGCCTGCAGCTGCTTTTCTCTCTGGATCACTCAGTGGGGTTTTTTAGCTGTTAGCTTGAGCTCTGTGTTGGTGGCCCATGGTGGTCCAGGTGTGCTGAGGCATACAAATCCACGTAACTACAGCCCAACTCAATAACAGACAGCATTGTCTTTCTAACTACACCACCTCTCCCTTTATTTATTTTTCATCTGAATTAAATTTTCATGATATTTATCAATTTTTGAAATTAAATTACATGTATTTGCTTTGAAAAACAACTCTCTATATGTAAATTATTAAACTTATGTGTAGGGACTACTCTGAGAAGTCTTTGCAATGCATCTACATTACAGAAGAAAGAATATTACTGAGCCAAAAGTAAGTTGAATCAGACCTTTAGATTGCAGTTGTAAAATGAAAAGTCTGTTAACTTACATGCGGAACTTGCCTGTGTTATCAAACCCAGTAAGCGCTAATGGTCCTGCCTTCATGACTCTTCTCAGTGCAGAATATCATTGCTAACATGTTAAATAGGAGTTAAAGTTTCTTCAAGCTATACTCTTATTCCTCTACATCACACATTGGCCAAGGTGACTAGTAAGAGAAAGGTTATCTGTTAAAATGATAAGTTACAGAGTAATTACTCATTAATTGCTACTGCTCAATCTGTTTCCACACACCTACATAGATGTGTAATAGCACATCAAGTCACAAGCCAACAGCCTCAGTATTAGGAAAGGATCAAAGTAGTTGGGAAGAAAATTATGGAGAAGGGCAAATGTCCTGATCTGTTAATGCTGTAAACATGCTGGAAAGTGGAGTAAATTTGTTTCAAAATGTGTGGTAAAAAGTGGGTGTACACAAGCTAATCTTCATTTAAATATCTGTATCTCTTTCTTTTAGCAGTGCACAGGGAGATAGGACCCTGTAACTTAGTAAAATAAATGGTCAGATTTCCATACTGCACTATGAAAATTACCTTTTCGCATTAAAGAAAAGTTGATTCCCCCTGTCATATATCCTGTCAACTACAGTTCTCAGTAAAAAAACAAAACAAAATCACTTTAAAATGATAATCATAAGAGAAAATCGCTATCTGTATATCACTTGCTATTTTGGTTATCAAAACCTAACCAGGTACTTTGTTAAACAATTAAACCTAACAAAGTATTTATAAGTATTTTTTATTACTAAAACCTTGTCATGCTGTTTTTTATTATCTTATCTATATCTTGTGGGTGGGTTAGGGTTAGGGGAGGTCTGTGCCACCCCATTTTAAAAATCCTGGGAATCCCCCTGTTTGCAAGTAGGCCTTTGCTTTGCCTGTACACAGGTATACACACTCATATTTATATCTATATAAGTCTCTTCTTATGTTTTTTTTTCTCCATTTTTTTTACAAAGTTTATATCAGAAAAGTGTTTTAAAACTGTATAGAAAAGTACCATCTAAGAAAACATGCACATGCGGCCTACATTTTGCAGCATTTATGATACAAACAGATCTTTTTCATATGGATGCTAAGAGTATCATCCCAAGCTCACACTCCTCTGCATGAAACATGGCAGCACGGCTATCCAACTGTTTCTTCAAACAGTAGCTGCTGCAATTTTTACAGGCTGCCTTTACTAGCTTAACTGAGGTTAGCTTCTAGCTAAGCCTGAAACCACTAAAGGCGTACACACATCCACTGAGATTAAAAACACGTCGCTCTGTGTTTAATAAGAGCTTCCGTTACATACCGTTCGTAATAAATGCGTAGCCAACAGCTTTGATTGCGTCTGTTGTCGTCCTCTGCTTTCTTATCTCGGCTCCAAATAAAACTGTCCCTGTTTAGTGTGACGTCTCGTGCAGGCGGAACGGACTTCCGCTTTATAAGGCCTCCCTTCAAAATAAAAGCATAAACTTCAAATCTGGCTTTCTCCACACAAATCTATCGCTTAGAGCAGGGGTGTCAAACTCAATTGCACAGGGGGCCAAAACTCAAGGCACACTTTAGGTCGCGGGCCAAACAAGATAAACATTTATTGAACACACTAAAACAATGTTTTTTAAACATAAATATGAATAAAAAACAGACAGGAATATTATTCCAGATTAAATAAACTTAAAAAAAATAAACTTTAACTTTAAATATTTTGCTCTTCATAAAAATATATCCTGTCAAAATTATGCAAGTTAGAAATATGAACATGCTGCCAAAAACCCCAGAAAAAATAAATGAAAGCATACACAAGATTCGAGCCGCATGTAGACGGAGCTGGGGCATTGCTTCAGGAATGAAACTAATAAACTGTGCGGGCCATTCAGTGTCGTACTTTCCCTTGAGTGTATCATTACACTGCAGCTCCATCTGAATCTGCACAGGTGCAGTTCAGCAAAGTCCGCTTGGCAACAGGGAAAGTGAGGCAAGTTGCACTGGTGCATTTGTGACAGCTTTACTTGAAATGTGCCATGTCCATGAACTGACAGATTTCCTTGCTGAGCTCAAAAACTCTACTGAGAATTTTTCCCCGACTCAGCCAACGGACCTCTGTATGATAAGGAATGTCGGCAAACTCCGAATCTATTTCCCACATAAAAGACTGAAATTGACGGTGATTTAAACCTTAGCTCGGATAAAATTTACGGTTTGCGTTACGGTGATCATTACATGCTCCATTTTTAGGATTTTACCACACAGCCTTTCCTGGTGTATGATGCAGTGATATGCTGTTAACTCACCGGTACAGTTCTCCTCCTGCATCTTTACTCTCATCCTGCTGACTAGTCCGCTTTTTTCACCGGCGCTCCATCTGTTGTAAGTCCAACAAGTTTGTCCCAGGGCAGTTTCATGTCGGTTACACTTTGACATACGTTTTAAAAAATGTCTTTTCCTGTCGTTGTCCCGTGCATCGATTTAATGTTCAATATTTCCTCTCCACGGATGAAGATGGCCAGCTGTGCAATGTCCATCATGTCTGTACTTTCATCCACAGCAAGAGAGTATGCAATAAAGTTTTTGCTTCTTTCACACAACTGTGTTCTTAAATCAGTGGCCATCTCACAAACCCGATCAGCAATCGTATTTCTCCTCAGGCTCACATTTGCCAAAATCTGCGTTTTGTCTGGACACACGACGTCACACACCTTCATCATGCAGCTCTTCAGAGTGGTACCGGGCTGATTTGGCTATCTCCTCTGCTACAATAAAACTTGCTTTCACGACAGCTTCACTTTGTGATTTTGCTCTGGTGAAAAACGTCTGCTGAAATGTCAGATTCTTCTTTAGCTCTTCTACTTTCTGTAGTTTCTGCATTTAGGTTTTTCAGCTTATCCTGACATCTTAAATTAAATTCCTTAATTACAGCCACATTAGCTCCACTAATAAGGCACACGGGTTTACCAGCAATGTCTGTAAACATATATTCCGTCACCACCTGTGGCTGAAAGGCTCTGCTTTCAGAATCAACTTTTCTCTCTACCATTGTGAGCGGCTAGATTGACGTGGGAATGTTCCCAGTTAGCCTAGCGTTTGGCAAGAAGGCTGCAGCGCTGCATTATGGGATCTGTAGTTTGTATATTGTTAGCGCCTCATATCGCCGGGCCATGCATAACAATAATAATACATCTATATAAAATGATCTCGCGGGCCGGATATAAATGTACGACGGGCCGGATGTAGCCCGCGGGCCTTGAGTTTGACACATGTGGCTTAGAGCAATTAGTTGGTGACTTAATGAAAGAAAAAATTCCTTTTTTTAAACTTTTAAACTTTAAAGAATTTAACACAATAATCAGTTACCTACCCAGTATGCGTGTGCAAAAAGTTTTGAGCCAAACGCTTACTTCTTTCTTTTTCTTTTTCGTTTTTTTAACAGCTCTTGAGCATAGCTTTTCATGCCTTCGGTGTCATTCGCACACACTCACAGAATCGTTCTCAAGTATATTTTGGCACACAGACTGAAGAATTTAGAGAACCTATCCACTCTACCACCTGAGCCACAGACACCACACTGGTTGCATAGACACAGGAGAAGAATCAAATATAAATTGTATCTTAAGGCAGTTTCTTTTGTTTCTTTAGTTGAATCGATAAAAAAAAAAATCAACAGTTTGACTAACATAGAATAGCACTTTACGCCATCAAGGTGAAGAAGATGCTGCAGGCCTAAAATACTCTTTACATCACAGGAGGAGTATCTGAAAGTCATGTCACTAAGAAAGGAAAAAAATGCAGCCATGCTTCAAAGATTCTAATAGGGGTTGTGAGTAGTGCAGGGTAAAGCAGATTTGGCTTAGATTAAATTAATGGCTGATGAGATTTTGTTGTTGTAACTGCAGATTACATTTGCATTGATCACTTCTTGCTTATATAATTACAGCATATAACATGTAACAAATATGTAGGACTGCTGTCTTCCATTCTCTTTCAGAGTCATGCTGAAAAACTAGTTCATGCATTTATTACTTCTAGGCTGGACTACTGTAATTTGTTATTACCAGGATGTCCTAAAAACTCCCTGAAAAGCCTTCAGTTAATCCAAAATGCTGCAGCAAGAGTACTGACAGGGACTAGAAAGGCGCTGTATAAATGAATTAATAACAAGTAATTCAATGGTTGCTGGATGTCAGAAAAAATCCATTTCTTGTCCTTTACCTGTTTCCTTCCATTTTATTTATTTAGTGTGGTCTGTTCAAATATTTTACTTCTGTTAATTATTTTTCATCCACTTTTATGTAAAACCTTCCCTTTTCTGAGTATTTTATGAGTATCTCCACTTTTCGAGAGGTGTGTGTCAAGAAGAAGAAGAACAGTTAGAGCAGAATTTTAACCCCTGTGTGCTGTTGAGACAATCCAGAGAAGCAGTAAGAAGTAGCTACAGCCAAGAGAAAGATGTGTAGCCAGCAAGAAGTTGACCTGAGCACCAGGCTGCTAGAGGGGAGGGGTGCAGTTAGGCACCGCAGTTATATTAAAGGAAGGTTATTTTATTTGTCAAAGTAAAAAGTAAAACACGTGAATATAGATCTAATAGAAATTCTATTTTAGGTCACATATTTTAGAAATATTGAATTTATCTCACAACACACAGGGTGTTTTGAGCACAATCATATTAAAGTTTAAAGATGAAAGCTGGTCATGTGTGCTGAGATTGTACTAAAAGTTCTCCACATACAGCTTTTTTGGCTCAGAGCACAGTGGAAGATAAAGAGCACCGGCACCACTCAAGGCCTTCTCGTGGCAGAAGAATGGGCTAATTGGCCCGGGATACATAAATCAGTGGGGCCTTGTCAAGGACTCATCAGAGATAGACCTATATGGAAATAGGGAGTACCGGATTTTCAGAAAATGTGCCAGAGTAGTCCAGGGAAAGCCTGTTAGACTCTTCTCAATAAATAAGAAGCCCCGAGAATTCTGAAGCTGCTGCTGGTCCGTTTTCAGTTGTGTTTGAGTCTGTTTGTTACAGCAGCAGTGCAGTTTTAACAGTATGTCTCAGTTTTCTTACATGACCAAGTGCTGCTGCAGTAAATGAAAGAAATCTGTCAGCATGACTCTGACTTAAACTGTGAGAAATAAACATAAATTTACAGAAACTGTTCTGGTAATCATTGACCAGACTGTTATGTAATTATAAGCGGCAACTTTTTTAATTCACAAAAAATACTTTTTTTTAACAGTGTACAAACTAAATAGAAACTTCTGGTAGAGAGAAAAAATCCTGTTTTTCCACTATTTTTTATTAACTTTAATTAATTAATTTAATTATTTATCCGCTACTTAATTAATTTGGTCATCAGTAATGCCTTTATCAGCTGTAATATCATGAAAATCAGAGTCGACTCTGGCTATTTGCCTGATTTTGAGAGCCGTGGTTTAGAGAGTACAATTTGGTCTTCAGGTCCAGTTTCTGACACAACCACTTATTTTGTCCTGAGTTGTATGCTAACACTCACCGGCATCTTTTTTTTTTTTTTTTTTTAAAGTCATTGCTCCCCCTGAGGAAATAAAACATCCTGCTTTTTTCTTTTAGCAGCGGTCTTCTCTCTTAGAACATCTTCATACCACACTGGATTCTACTCTGAATGCTTTTCACCAGTTTGTGAATTGTCCGCATGGAGCAACAGGACAATTGACCTACTGTATGCTAATGTGAGAGATACATACAAAGCCACCCCCCTTCCCCCACTAGTGAAGTCAGACCACAACCTGGTCTACTTACAGTCACAGTACACACCCAGTAGCGGTTTTAGATACGGGCGACCCGGGCGGTTGCCCGGGGCGGCATCGTGGTGGGGGGCGGCATCACAGGCATCGGCAAAAAAAAAAAAAATTGCTCGTACTCATGCTGCCCCGACATCATCCCAGCGCATATTGGGAATGGCATAGGCACCGATCGGTTTTCTATCGCCCATTTGCTGGGAGTAAGGGCGCCCTCCGTTTGCGAGGTGCGCCTGCTGCTTGCGGCACAGGGAGGAGAGGGCGGGGCGGCGGGGGATTCTCTGGCTGGCTGGAGCAGCATCTAATAACCAACTCGCAAAATAAAACAAAATAAAAACAAACCAACAACACGAAAACAGCAGACATTATGATACAGACTTATAATTTGCACCGATGTTTTTTCGAAATTCTATACGCGAAAAGTGAGCGCGAGAGCCCTCGGTGCGCCTGCTCGCTGCTGAAGTCAAAGTAAACTTTATTGTCATCTCCGCTACATACAGTCCAGTATATAGAGAGACGAGACGACGAGGCTCCAGTTACAGCAGTGCAAGTAAACAAACAATAAATATAAGAAGAGTAAGAAAATAAATATACACTTTAGGACCAGGGGTAAAGGGATCAATAACAATTTAAAATGTATATTTTATATTTTGTTGATTTAAAGTCTCACACACAACCCGTTTTTAAAGTTTAAAAAAAAAAGAGAAAAGAAGAGGAGGGTAGCGACTTCCACAGTCGCTAGAGGCCGGGGACTGAGCCTGCCTATTTGCCTGACGCGCTGTCAACTGTACGCAATAATGCGAGAGGTGGAATTGCTTGCTTGTTTATTAAAGTGCTTGAAAAGTTTACAGAGCAATGTGATCGACTCGCGATTCAAACTCTTAAAACATCACAGCTCTAATGCAACAAGGGGAAACTCGTTGTGCTGCGGTCAACAAAAACTACGGCTACCCAGCCCTCCTCTCTGTCAAAATCAAACCAGTGAAAGACAGACTGACAACGGCCTCTTAATGTCACCGCTAGCACCCACGTGACTCCCCTTACACATCACCATAGCAACCAAACAAATGAAAACCCAGTGATCATTAAAATTCAATACATTTAATTATGGCTCCTACAAGGAGAAACGAGCAAAAGATACAGGTAAGCAGATGTGTCATTGGATAATGGCAGGTCATGTATCCTAAAACATTAAGAATCAGAATACTTTCTTAATCCTTAAGGAAATTATGTGGGTTACAGTTGCTCCAAGAAGAAATGGTAAAAATAGTAACAGTAAGAGACTAAACTCCAAACAATATATACAATAATATAATATTAATTAGTCAGTGTCAATTGTTGATTTGTCCTGTTCCCATTGTATGACGAATTATGATGTCTGTTTGGTAGCCGTTTGCATACTATGCATACTCTCTCTCTTCATATGTGTGTATGTGTGTGTGTGTGTGCGTGTGTGTGTGTGTGGGGGGGGGGGGCGCCAGAGGGCGTGTTCGCCCGGGGCGCCAAACAGGCTAGGACCGCCACTGTACACACCCCTCATCCAAAGGCAGCCTGTCACAACACGCTCCATTAGGAGATGAACCCCAGAAAAGGAGGATGCTCTGAGAGACTGCTATGACACCACAGACTGGGATGTGCTTCTGAGCCCACATGGTGAGGACATAGACGAGGCGACACACTGTCTGACGGACTATCTCACCTTTTGTGTGGACGTGGTTGCCCCTGCTAAGATGGTACAGTGTTATCCTTATAACAAACCGTGGGTAACACAGTGTCCCGATTCGACTTTGTGGGGTTGAGAACAAATGACCAAAACTCCAGACCTGTCCAGCTTTATTGAACACACACGTGGGGAGATGTTCACAGTGGCATCATCAGCATAGACCTCCGCTAGTGTCAGAAGAAAATTATGTTTTGATCAGTTACATGAAATGTATTCTTTATGTTTATCAGTGAAGCACATGTCTACGTGACTTTTCACCTAATAACTTTTGACATGAACTCTTCTGTGATAAACAACTTACAGCTTCCTCTTTTTATTCTAGAACATAGAGATTTAGAAAAGGGGAACCTCAGCTCTGAGTTCTGAGAATAATGTTGTTATCTTTGTACACACACACACATACATACACACACACACACACACACACACATAACAATCTTGTATAAATAAAGAACGCAGACGGTGACAAAGCGCGAGTCCATGAGTGTCTCCTGTGTGAGCGCTTCTGTGACCGTCCTCGCGAGTAAAAGAAACTGCAGTGTGTTTGTGCTTTCTACCTCAGGAGTCTTGGCTAAAGAAAGAACGGCAGGGTGATTTAAAGAAATCCCCTGTCAGCTAGAAAGCACACTTCAAATTGTTTTTGTATGTCAGGGAATCTGCCCCTTCTTGCGTAAGCAGATAACATATGTCAGTTACAGTTGGTGACAGTTAGATACATTTCCTTTATTGACAATCTCCTATAACACTTAAAGAGCTGTCTTAACCGTCTTACACTCCAGGTGTTTCCTGTTGTTCTGTTCTCTTCATACTCGTCTCTGGAACATCTTGAGTACACCATGTACTAAACTGTTGCTGAGCAGGCACTCATGCAAGTTGCAAGCAAAATGTCTCTCCTAAGGCCCTAAACAAAGCACATTCAATAACCTCTGACCTAGAAATTAGTCTGATTGTTATTTGCGTCTGTAAGCATGTTAGCATTGAACTTTCTGCACTCTAAGTCACTTCTCACAATATATCAGTCTGGACAGTCATGCCAAACGAAGCTTATGACCTACAAAAGACTGAGTGCCAACTCTCATGAGCACATTTGCAATGTGTGTATAAAAATGATTATCACTACTTATTTAATAAAAGCTTTCACAAAATGCCCCTAATAAAAGCCCTGTTAAAAATAATGTATTTCCCACAACAGGAAGTCAAATTTGTCCTCAACATGAAGAAGGCGGCCTTCAGAAGCAAAGTGAAAGAGGAGATGAAAGCAGCACCGCGGGAGGTGAAACACTCCCTGAGGGAAGCAAAAGACATCTACGGGAGGAAGGTGGAGCAGAAGTTGGGGAGGAACAATATGAGGGAGGTCTGGAATGGTGTGAAAACCATCACAGGCCACAACATCAAGAACAGCACAGTGAACGGGACAGACCAGGTCCAGTTCACTGTGCTGTTCTTGATGTTCCTCCCGTCCTGGACCAAGTAAGGACCCTGTAAGTGCTGCTGTGGACGTTATGTCAGAGGACCTGAGCCTGGTAGATATATGGAGACTTCTTCATCCTCAAGAAAGAGACTATACTTTCTTTTCGGATCCTCACTCAACCTACTCTAGGATAGATTACTTTCTGGTGTCTGGCTCTCTGGTGAGTCAAACCATTGGGTCCTCCATTGGTAATATTGCTGTAACGGATCATGCTCCCATTGACCTTGTTCTTTCTAGTAATGATAATGTTAAACCGTCACCTAGGTGGCGTCTGAACAACTCACTGTTGAAGAATAAGGGTCATTGCGAATGTATAAGGGAAATGATGAAGGAGTTTTGGGTGTGTAACGAGGGCTCTATTGACGATGTTGGAATGACCTGGGATGCTTTTAAGGCCTACCTGAGGGGGCGCCTTATCGAGTATAGCTCCTTGATTAAAAAAAGCTCAGAGGGACAATCTGATGAAGCTGGAACAGGATATCAACGAGTTCAAAAAACAGCACATGCTGCACCCAGAGAGGGAATTGTGGAACAAATTAATTAAACTTAAATTTGAGATGAACAGCATACTGCAGAAAAAAGCTGAATTTGCAATGTTTTGCCTAAATCAAAAGTATTTTGAACAAGGGGAGAGAACAGGTAAAATGTTGGCGCACAGGGTTAAGCAGATAAAATCTAGCAACCTTATAACATCTATTTTTGATAACAATAATAATAATAATAATTTGACCACCAGTAAAAAAGAAATTAATGATGCTTTTACTAAGTTCTATCAGGAGCTGTACACCTCCAATGGATTGGTGGAGGAACAGAGGTTGTCAGATTTCTTTTCTTCTATTAAAAACCCAGCCTGTCCGAAGACCAAAGAATTGTATTATAAGGAAAGGTCACACTAGCTGAAGTTAAGCAGGCAATTGGTAGTCTTAGATTGGGCAAATCTCCAGGCAATGACGGATTTCCTTCAGATTTTTATAAGGTGTTTGTGGACGAATTAGCTCCAAGACTACTGTCGGTGTATCAAGATGCGCTTCAAAAGGGGAGATTACCACTTAGTATGCGATCGGCAGTGATCACGTTATTACACAAAAAAGGGAAAGACCCACAATATTGTGGGAATTACTGCCCAATTTCATTAATCAACGTGGACGAAAAGATTATCTCCAAGATATTAGCTCTGAGGCTTGAGAAGGTTCTTCCTTGCTTGGTGCATAGGGATCAGGTGGGTTTCATGAAAAACAGATGTTCTGCAGATAACTTACGTAGGATATTGCAAATATTCTGGAAGAGCAAGAATAATTTAGATCCTGTCGTCACCTTCTCCCTAGATGCAGAGAAGGCCTTCGATAAAGTTGAGTATCCCTTTCTGTTTTAGACGTTGAAGGGATTTGGTTTTGGTCCCATTTTCAGGCAGTGGATTCAGGTGGTGTACACAGATCCAGTGGCTACAGTCACTACCAATGGGATAATGTCACCCTCCTTTTCGTTAAGTCGGGGCACTAGACAAGGTTCACCCTTATCACCTCTCATTTTCGCCCTGTTTTTGGAGCCTCTGGCTATTGCACTACGTGAATGCAAGCAGATCAGAGGGGTGGATATGGGTCAAGAAGAACATAAACCTTTTTTGTACGCGGATGACATTTTATTGATTTCAAGTAACCCAGAACGGGCGGTTCCTGCAATCTCCTCAATTATTGATTCCTTCTCTGCAATTTCTGGCTACACCATAAATTGGTCCAAGTCCGAAGCTATGCCCATTTCTAAAGTGTGTCCTCCAGCCACTAGGAGCTCATGGCAGTTTAAGTGGATGCCTGGGGGTTTGACCTACTTAGAGATTAAATTGACCCCTGGTTTAGATAACATAATGCAAGTAAATTTCTCCCCAATGATTCAAAACATTCGCCCGCTTTTGCAGAATTGGGTCAAAATGAATCTGTCCCTTTTGGGCAGAATGGTCAATGGTGGTCAATGGTCAATGGTAACTTTATTGTCCCTAACAGGGAAATTGATTTGCAGTATGTCCGTATGACAAAATTAACCTGGTGAAGATAATTATTGCTCCTAAACTCCAGTACTTTCTCCATATGTTACCTATAGCAGTCCCGCATAACCTGCTAATGCTTTATAATACATGTGTGGAGGGTTTTGTGTAGGCAGGCAAAAAGCCATCCTTTAATCGGTCCAAATTATATGCTGCAAAAGATAGTGGCGGGCAATGTTCCCTCTAAGCTGCGCACGTGCGCAATTGCGCACTGCTGGCACGGTCTCTGCGCACAGAAAATCTGCGTTGCGCACAAAAAAATTCTAACCTGAATTGAAATTAAAATTAATACTTTAACAATTCTGTTTTTGCAGTGTTAGTCAGTAAGTGACTGGCTGCTCCCATATGGGATTAGAACGATGCCACCTTATCCCATAGTTCAGCCAATAATGCGTATATACGTAGCCAATCAACGTCGTTGACAGGCTATGACAGCGTCCTTATGTGCCGACACCGTTGTTTGAGCTGGCAAAGCGGCGTGGCTGTTGTGGAGTGAAGCCACGTTAATGACAACGTATACAACCATTGGAGATGTGAGCAGGACAGACGGAACAATTGACGGGAAAAGTGTGGACTTTATACCAGTTTTTAAATTGTGTTGATAGGCCACGTAAAACCAGAGTTGTGATAAAAATATATACAATGTTTGGTTTTCTTCCTGAATACAATCTTTGTTTATATTTACTGCGGGAAGAAACGGTAAAAACGGCGTTTAATAAGAAAAAAGGCTCGAAAGCACTCTCCACCTGTGAGCAAAAACAAACTCCACCCCCTCTGCCTTTCCTATTCGTCCAAAAATGTACCATGTGGACCAATCAAAAAATGATATGGCAACGCGGCATCTAGTTGTTAAGAAACGGGGGGAAGTTTTAAGAGTGACGGCAGTGTTCAGAGATGTGAGAGATTTGAGACAAATCTTGTGTAGTTAGTGTGTAGTGTAGTCAATAGTTTTGATGTGTGTGTCAGAACAATGAGGCGACTGCTGAATGTTACAGGTGTTACAGGAGTGATACATCTGCTGTTGTCAGGCCTGCAGGTATCAGGCTGTTGTTCTCCTTTATCTCTTAGTGGACAGAAATTATTTTTTGGAGTGGCACAAATAATTTGTGTGGCATCAAATTTGATGCAGAACAGCTGATTGTTCTGTAAATAGTTTGAAATGTTTATTTAAAAAACGCCTTGGCTGCATTTAAAAAAATAGCTGCAAAAAACTTTGTTGTTTGCAAAACTGAGTTACTTTTTTGAAGAAGTAATTATATAATTAATTGCCCAGCATTGGTCATTATATACTGTATTTGCAGACAGAGAGTTACAGGACTCTCTCCCAGACCACAGACTCATAATACAAGTCAGAGCTTTATAAATAAAAAGAAAGTTGTGTTTTTGAAATTGGAGTTCAAGTTATTTTTACTTCCAGTAGTGCTAACATACTGCACAGGTCAATGACTAGATTTTTTTAAAAAAATTTCATTGTAAGTGGGCTAAAGCAGTTAATTAAAAGTAGTATAACATAAATGTAAATGCTGTAATTTGATTATTTTAATAAACCATGTAACTTGGATGGATTCGATGTTGGCGTGACCACAGTGCACACGTCTGCTGTCGCTCACAGTGGTCCAAGGGATCGCTCAGGGAGTTTGTGTGTTCGCTCAGACACATGAAAAATTAGAGGGAACATTGGTGGCGGGTTGGCATTATCCAAGATGGTCTGGTATCATTATGCATTCTCTCGCTCTCAGTTAGTTAAGAAACTCCCCTACGGAGAAGCCATCATGGGTTGCGATTGAGGAAAGTCTTGTGGCTCCCTCATCTTTAGAGGCCTTCCTCACTCAGAGGGGAAGACTAGTACCGTTTAAAGATCCAGTTTTGGCTTTATACAAGAGACCTGGTTTAGAGCTCACCAATTTATCAACACCAGCCCCTATCTTACCTCTAGAGCCTCTATCTGGTATAATAAGAAAATATTAATTGATAAGAAACCGTTCAGGTGGGAGGCTTGGGTTAGGGCAGGTATCAACCAGGTGGGGGATTTATTTGGGCAAACTGGCATGAAATCATTTGCGGAAATCAGACAAGAATTTAATCTGGATCCAAGGGAAATTTGGAGGTTTTTTCAAGTTAGACACTGTATTAAAGCCATTTTGAACAATAACCCAGACCCTTCATCTAGTATTCAGGAGGTGTTTGCAGCTCCTGGTATCAATAGAATCAGAGCATCCAAATTCTATGGGATCTTTAGAGAGGCGCACTCTCCCAATCTGGAGGGGCTGAGGCAGTGCTGGGAGAAGGATCTGGGAATTCAGATTTCAGAGGATAGTTGGAAGAAGCTGGTTTCATCGTGGTATGTTTGCTCATGTGAAGGACAATCTCAGCTTATCCAATACAAGTTGCTTCACAGAAATTACTGGACTCCCAGTAAGCTAGTCAGGTTGAAGCTTGCTGACAATGACACCTGCTGGAAATGTCAGGAGGAAGCCGGGACCCTAGTTCATATGTTGTATGCGTGCCGGAAAAATGATTATTTGTGGGACGGGATCATTAACCTTGTGAATGATCTTTTTAATCTTAACCTTTCTAAGTCTCTAGCTTTGTGTGTCCTGGGTCTGTTACCCGACAGCAGTATTCTCACTAGAAGACAGAGACTATCGGTGTGTTTGGCTTTCATAACAGGACGCAGGATAATACTGAGGTGCTGGAAGTCATCTAGCCCCTGTTGTTTCAGGGAATGGTCTGAACAAATGTCCAAGATGGCATTATATGAACAGGTTACATACAGAGTTAAGGGGAGAGAAGATATTTTTGATCAGGTCTGGGGTCCCTTTTTGTTGTACATCAACAATGTGTCTTAGATAATGTGATAAGTTGTTTTTTTCTTATTTTGTTTTTCTTATGTCGTTGTTATTGTTGTTCTTTTTCTTTGACAGCCAGCAGAGGAAAGAAATTGTTTAATATAGCCAGTGGTCAAGGTCGAGTTTAGTTTCTAGGCACCTGGGTGTTCTGCCCTTTTTGTTTTTGTTTTTGTTGGTGTTTCCCAGTAGGCGGTTTCTTATTTTGTTTCTCCTGGGTTTTTTGTTTTTCCTTTTGGTTTTCTTTAGCTATTGTTAGCTCTTATTTGTTTGTTGCTGTTAAGAAACAGACAGAGAACTGACAATATTATTACTCCTGTTGTATATGTGTATATGTTTCTGTCCATACAAAACATGAATAAATAAATAAATTAAAAAAAACAAAACAAAAACAGCACAGTGAACTGTTGGGCTGGTCAAACCTGTTGATCTTCTTCAACAGGTTTGACCACTTTTTTTTTTTTTTGAAGTTACTTTTGTCATTTGAGGTCATTCTGAAGAGCTTACTCTCTGCTGCAATAACCAGATGAATACATGTAAAAAAAATAATATTTTATTGTTCAGTGTGCAAGTGCATTTTCATTCTTTTACATTTGAAACACCTGAGTAAATGTCAGAACAAAAAAAATACATTCCAACTTTTTCTAAAGAAACACTTAACATAAATATTTATTTATTATTTCTGTTACTCCAATAGAAATAATAACTTCTGTAAGTTTTGCATTAGGTATTTAGTCCATTTATGCAAATAAATGCTATACTTTTTTTCTACACACTACACTACAATCACAGTCTAAAAAGTTGCAGTCTACAAGGCAGATGGATGAAGGCCGTGGCTCACATCGCAACTGTATCATAACACAAAATGTGAATCCTCACGTGGAATTGAAATGCATTTGTTTACTCACCACTTCCTCAGTGGGAGACCGCAGCCTGGTGGCTTAATGATATTCAAAGCTGTAAAGTATCTCCAACATGGCTCCCTCTTCCAGCACAAATATGACAAAATTATACTCGGAAAGTGGAAAACTTGAGATTACCCAGCCAGTCTGCTCAGAAATCATCTAACAGTGAACTCTGACAGAACATTCTCCCACACACACACACACACACACACTCTCTTCCCACATGCTCACTCACTCACACGTGTGGGGTGTTGACCTTGAACTGCTGACCCTCTCTCTGGAAACATCTCTCCAAGTCTCCTTCATAAATCTTGCATGCCTAACATAAGTGGAGAACACTGCACTCGTTTACGAGTGACATGTTAATTATTGTTTCTTAATGTTAATTATTGTGTAACCCAAATAATTTTTCTTTTTCGCAAACACTTTTGAACAAGTTAAGAGACATTACAAAGTTAACAAACATGGACCCCAAGATTAATTTACTGTAAGAAGCAATCTTAACAGCAAAAATTACAATACTGGCAAAATGTATTTTTTCTTAAATCACATTATGACATATCATTAATGTCATCTGAAGGAAAAAAAATACTGACCTCTGGGGTCAATTTCAAAATCCCAGGTCACCACGTTCTCAAGTTATCACATTCACAAACTTGTGTGTCCATGTTGGCAATAGCCCAACAACCTTTTATGGCAGATTACTATTGTTAGTTTTGTTACAAACATAAATATTTTTCATATTTCGTAAAATAAAAATCTAAACTTTCTTTAATGCAACTTATGGCTTTTGCTCAAACTGTTATCCAAATGATTATTTAAAAGATAACAGTGTCTCTAATTATTATTACTGGTATAGTCATACAATGAAAGCAATCAGAATTATTTTTGACCAAATATAAATAACTGGCATAGAAACAGAACCAGCCACCCTAGGCATGTAATCTCTCTAGCGTGTCCTGGGTCAACCCTGAGGCCTCCTCACATCTGAAAACATCTTTATTAAATGCACTCTTATTTACACTGTACATATAGCATTGTAAATAAATCCAAAATAACTTTTGAACACTTATTTGTCCATTGGTCTCTCATCAGCATGTGCAGCATAATAATCAGATTTTGCCAAGCCAGAATGTTAAAAAAAAAAAGTTCTCTTATTATTTTCTTAAGTAGGCCTACTTTCATTTAGAATACATGGTTCCTGGCCATAGACACACACACACACACACAACCATATTTATGACAATATGGTTTTAAACATAGGCAAGGTTATTTACCATAGACACAATTATCTACTGTTAAATTCAAAATGGCTTGAAGAAGTTTAATGCCTGTGTTATTTCCAGGTTTTCCCGAGACTAGGAACAGAAATGGTTTTTTTTGGCATTCACTGATTGTAAACTCTAAATCCTTCATGGTCAAACCGTCGACACTGTTATACACTGAGGCGCCTAAAGAAGAACATCTGAAGTAAACAGTCAGAACTGCAGCGTCGTGCCAACAAATCACAGATGTCACTCCGCAATTTACCTACTTGACAGCTTTGACTCCTTATCATTTTGCCCTTTCTTTCTCAAAATAAACAAAAATCTAGCTGTCAAAGGAGATAGCGGCCATATTTAAGCATGGGCTAAATAACCACTCATTAACAATTAGACCGAAGAGGAGTCTTGAGACTTTCTTGTTGATGTTCTTCTTGTTTGTCTAAGTGTCTGGTGATGTTTCTGAAGAAAAAAAAAACAGGCTATAAAAGGGAAGCAAAACTTTTTATCCATTCAGTCTTGTGTATGCGTTTTTGCATACCTGCAGGTTCTTGTAGTGTCTCTGGCTTCTACAGTGTAGGTCTTCGGCGGTGCTCTCAGCTACGTAGAAAACTGAGCACAGGCTACATAAATACCCCGTTTTAGGGACAACATGTTCTTGACCTGATAAGGAACAGAAAAAGGAACAGAACGTTACAAAAAAATAACTGAGTAAATCTCTGGAACTAAACAGATTTTATTTATTATTTGTGTTTGTTTCTCACCAATCGGGATGCTGGGGTCAAAAGGCGGCAGGTCCAAGTTATCAGTGACACAAGGAGACTGAGAGCGAGATCGCTTTGCTTCAGGTTCGACAAGATCGCTTCTTTGTTTCCCAAAAGCTGAAGAAGCAGAAAAAAAAAAAAAAAAAAAAAAAACTGTCAACAAATCCTTTAAACCTGTCAAGAAATTATTTTGCAGTATTTCAAAAACGAATTCAAAATGTTAAGCAATTAAAGATTCACAAAGGTCTCAATTTAAAAAAAAAAATTTGCTTTGTACTGTAACACTGAAGTATTAACTTTTTTTTCAAACAAAAATGACAAATTTCAGTTGTTCCAAATCTTCTATCTGATTATGACAGAAAAAAATATCAGCAACCAGGAAAGCTGCAACTTTATAATTTTATCCACTTCAAAATTGATTTGTAGAACGATGCATTTTAAATCAGCTCGGTGTGAATTGTGAGCGAAAACAGTTCCTTGAACCTTTATGGTCGGTCCTGCTCTGTCCTTCCTTCTCCTCTCCTAGTCTCTGGTTATCAGCATAGTCAGAGCTGGACTGCTCCCCAGCAGATGTGGTTTCCATACTGGATTGCCTAGCTGCTTCCTCCAATTTCCAAATCTCTGTTTGGCCTTCACTTGACAATCCAGACACCACTTGGTCCGGGGATGATAAGAGTGATAAGAAATCAAGTGAAGAGGGAGGCAGTGATTCTGTTCGCTCATCTTTTGTGCTTTTTTGCTTCAATCTAGTAGATTTTCTCACTACAGGAGAAAACAATAAATTCACTTAGTTTCATGTTGTTCTGACATGACTATGTAACAGATGTAGTTGTTTGTGTGTTACCATGTGTCTGTCTTGTTCTCTTCTTGGCTTGACCGCTTGTCCTGGTTGTTACTACTTTTTCTTTTTCATCAATCTCCCTCAGTTCATCAACCGTTACAAAGCTCCCATTCTCCTCTAATGCATGAAATCAGATAAAGACTCAAATTAAAACGGAAACCTTTTATTTTCATAACAGAAAACACTGTCCTATAGGTGTGCCACAGAGTACAATTCTGGGACCACTATTTTATTTCTGTAAACAAATTATTATTGATTTTCAGTGAACATAATGTTTAACTTTACGCTGAAGTTATGTATAGTGAAAGAAAGTTTCTGACACACATTAACTCTAAAAACAGAACTGTTTCGTAGCTCCCAAAACCTTCTCTGAATTTCAATTGCGAGTTACTTTTATTATAATCTAATTTTTCTTCATTTACTTCCATTAGTTTCACATTGCAGATAGCAATAAGAAAAAGAATAAGAATAAGCAATACTTTATTTATTACATATGTGGGAAGTTCTTTAAACTGACTTTAAATGCAAAAGTAAAGTAAGATCTTCAAGAAGATCTAGTCTTCCTTTTGGGGTAATTGCCTATGTCTTTCCATTAAAAAAATATGTCAACAATAACCCAGTGTTTAGATAATTAACAGTTATTCAAAGTATTTATCCAGAAGTTTTTGAAATGTCCCTGCAAAAGCAATCTGGATTTAAATACAGAATATAGCAGACCTGTGCCATCATCATGTTTGCAGTAAGCAGATCTTGAACTTTTCTCACCTTCATATTCAGTCGCTTTCTCCTCCCCGTTATCACCTGCTTCAACTATAGTCACAAAAGCCTACAATAAGACATGCAAAATATTTTGCATTAAAGTTTAAATTATCACTACAAATAAAAAAAAGAGCACATGTTTAAAGAGCAACTTTACCTCTGGGTTTGAGGACTCCAGTGATTGATTATCTTGGCAGACTGACACAGACGGCAGAGTGCCTTCTTCATCATCTATAGTTGACTCTTCTGTACTCTGGTCTCTGGTAAGCTGATCATCGGCTATCTCATCCTCAACAGAGTCAAGAATTTGATGTGTGTCCTTTTCATCAGCTACTTTATCAGACGGATCATCTTTCAGTGGATTTCTTTTTATAGTTACTTTCTTTCGTCTTCCCCTTTTTGCTTTTTCTGTGAGCATAACAGAATCATCCGAGTCCAATATTTTATAAATATCATCCTCCTCACGTAGGTCTCTTATGAAGTGACTTCTCCTTGTTGGCATGCTCTCTTTTACAGGTCTTTTCCCTTTTCTCTTTGGAGTTTCCTCCTTGTTTGGCTCCAGTGAATCTCTGGCAGGTGTAGGTCTGCTTCTTGTTCGTATCTTGTCTTTATTCAAGACTTCTTTGGTTGTTCTTGTCATGATGGTTAGTGGGCTGCTAGAAGCCTTGTTCTCAGTGGAGTATAAAATCTCATACTTAGCATCCTCTTCTCCATCACGTTTGTTAAAAGGCTCTGTTAATGTCTTTTTATCATTGTTTCTTCTGACAGACCTTCTTCTACCAGAACTTTCTATAGAAGAGTCATCCTGAATCGATTTATCTTCAACAGAATCTACTATCTCATAGACCATCTCCTCAGCTGCTTTATTGACCTTCTTCACGGTGCTGTCATTTCTCTCAGTCCGGTTGTGTTTCTTTGATGATTTGCCCTTCTCTTCACCTTTAAATGTTCTGTTTTCCGGTCCACTCCTCCTTGGGGATCTATAAGCTCTTTTAGCTTCATCATTTTTCTTTGTTCGTTTTACATTCTTGTCAGCTTCTAATTCTGTGTCTGTGGTCACTGGCTCATCTTCCACAGAATCAATTACCTGGAATGCATCATCCTGTTCTTCTATGGCTTCTGTGTCTGATTTAGATACTTGGTCTCTGAGAGTTTCCAGTTTCTGGTTGCCTTCTTGTATTTCAATCTGATCCACAATTGAATCCAAAAGCTCAAAGCCTTCTTGTTCAGTCCCACCCACTGAGGAGCCTCTGTTGTCCTGCTTTTCTAAAGTTATTTGGTCACGATCTTTGGAAACTTTAAAAGATTCTTCTAAAATCAATTCCTCTTTTTCTTTTTCCCCGCTTCCATCTCCACTGGTCCTTGGAGTTTGGTTCCTACTTGAATCCAACACTTCATTTTTACCAGCTGCATCTTTATCAGAATTGTCATCTCCTTTCATTTCCTCAGACAGCTTATTTACTGTGGAACCTTCATCTTTGACCAGATGACTGTCCCCTTCAACTGTAGTTTTTTGGTCTTCTGTAACAATTTCTAACATATGGAGAGAAGCATCTGTTTCCATTTTACTGGAGCCCTCTGTGCAGACCTCATAGTTTCTCTCAAGCAGTCCATGTACTTGCACAAGTCCAGCTGAGTCAGTTTCTGTGTCGTTATCTTTGTTCCTGTCTTCAATTATCTGCTCATCACTTTTCTCATTGAGTGAATCAAGTATTTGGTAATTTTCATCTTCCCCCTCATCCTCCTCTTGATGTTTGACATCATCCTTTTTCCTGTCTTCTCTTTTGTTTTTCTTCAACTCTTTTGTGTCATCCTTAAAATCGGTTTGATCAGTCTCTACTGTTGCTTCAACAGCTACTGTTGATGGCATCTTTGATGTACAGGTTTTATATTTTAAGGATGAGGAATTTAGCGTTTTTTCTGGAGATTTGAACTTAGGATACGTTTTCCAATCAGGGGAGGCAGGAAGTGGAATTGACAGTGAAGAACGGGTCTTATTGACCCTAGAAGAAAAGGTGCTTTTCTCAGTGGTTTCAGTTGGCTCAGATAAAGAGGAAAATGAAGAGGCAGAGCTCTTAGAGTCTTTTGAGGACCTTGTTAAGGTCTGTTTTAAGGTAGATGACGCATCTGAGCTTCGCCCTTCTCTTTTCTCTCTGGAGGTCTTTTTAGCTAAAGAAGAACTTTTGCAGTCGACATCTTCTTTTGCTAGGTCTTCACCAATTTCATCAATAACAACAAAGTCCTTCATGTTGAAATTTTCATCATGTTGCTCTGAAGACACAATTTCATCTACAAAATCATCCTGTCCATGAAAAGAGAGCAAAGAACAAACTCTGAAGCAATAAAATGGTTGGCTTAATAATCACTGCTGAAATACTTTGTGTAACTTCAACATCCTATATCTTATATTGAAATGCAGTTTTAAAAATAAGAAACTTTGCAAATGTTTGCACTAACTTTATCCTCGCTTTGTGTACTGCTTCCTTGAATAGTTCTTGTGAAATTGTGAAATTCAACAAAGTGAGTGTCCAGGTCAGGGTTGGGTGTGTTCTCACTGAAGTCTTGTAGACACTCTTTGAGGCTCTTCAAACTGAAATTAAAATGAAATTTAAAAAAAAGAAAAAAATTATAGTAAAAGCTGTTTAGTTCTCAAAGAATGACTGACTATAAGATGAATTAGTGAAGCACGAAATGCAACATCCAAGTTCTCAGCTAGTATTCCTGAACTAATAAGAGGTGCGACTTTTATTTTTTTTCCATTACTGATTAAATGAATCAGTTAACCTCTCCAAAAGTTGATTCTGTTCATCTGGACGTAGTGTTTTCAGTGGGAGAAACATTTCGTCACCCAATCTTATAACACTTTTATACCACTCAGATGAACAGAATCAACTTTTGGAGATTGACATACCTGGATGATTGAGCATGCATCAAGAAATCATTTAACCTATTTCCAACTGCGCCAAATTATATGAAAAACAAATTTTACTAGACCTTACTGGTGTAATGTTGTATTGTAATGCAGTGTAGTTTTTAAAAACATTTGTCCAACCAACAAAAAACTAATGGCATTTAGTTCTCCACCCACAGTGGCTCAAATGTTCACTGAATACTTGATGATTCATCCTCACGTGCCTCTAACTACATTTGACTTGTTTTTTTGAGATGAAGCAGTAATCATACTGAATACAATTTATTACTACTGCTGAGATGTTTCGGCTCCCTAAACAAAAAACATAAAGAATAATTAGAGGAAACAATACTCACGATTCAATGCGTCCAACTTTGCTCCTGTATAGGAGAAAAAAAGGAATGGGTCAACTCAAGAATAAGTAAAGACAAGCCCAATCTTATAGACTCTTTTAAATACCGTATTTATATTTATCTTGCCATAACAAACATACCAAATCTTGTTCATAGCTATGTAGTCTCTTGAGAAGATATTCTCCAACACTTCTGTTACACCACTGGATTCAGCCATTTCAATGTATATCTGAGGTAGAAACAAAAAAAAAAAAAAAAAAAAAAAAAGAAGAGAAAGAACCAAAGGAGGAAAAATTAAAACAAGAATAAAATATATGTATATAGTCAAATATGAAGGTATTACAAACACAGGCCTTTGCTAAAGTAGGTAGGAACATAACATTTGGCAGACGGTCCCATATTTTTTAATTCTTTAAGAATGAAAATGGATGGATAAAATTTAAGAGCAGCAAAATTATTTTGCTCATCGTGTTTTTTGTTGACACATTGTTCTTCCTCTTGCAGCATTAAAAATCAGAACTTTCAACAATCTTTAATTTTGTGCATGCTGTCACAGCATTATTATGTTGAGAAGGAAGAACTGCTGGTTTCTCTTATGCAGAAAAAAATGACAATTTCCTAAAGGTGCATTTGCAGAGGTGTTCAGTACCACAAAACCCTTTGCACAAATTTGTCCAAAACAAATGGATTCAAATTGGTCTCAATAAGTTGCTAATAATCCTTAAGCTTACATACTTTTGCCTATCAAAAATGTGTAACAATTAATTAAAATATGATGAGGTTCTAGGTCACATTTGTGCACCCTTATTATGTATTTCGGATCACAGGTTTCACCAGCTTTACTGATTTAACTTTTTGAAAATTACATTTAGGACTTTCTGAATATTTTACAGCTGGTTTGAACAAAACACAGCAGAAAAAGATCTGCAGACACTGACAGTCGCTGTGCTCTACACTAAAATGTAAAATAAATGCTACTGTTTGCACTATCGTACCCTGTTGGCAAGCGGCAGGAATCTGACAAAAGAAGCAAAGGATGCCACCACATCCATGACCATTGTGACAAGGGGCATCAGCATTTCAGTGGTCTCCACACACAGCAGTCGCTCCTCCAGAGAGTCTGAATCTGGAACGTGCTGAAAAACAACCAAGAGTTGTTGTGAAGGATGTGGGAAAAACAAAAAACTGCAGCTTTACATGAAAACAGATTTATTCAAGTGACGAGAGACTTACAGCATTGCTCCATTTCATCATGGTTCTGTACATTGTCTCCTGTGAAAAGATTAAAAGACAAATGTTAAAATTTTAAAGAAAATGTTATTGCGTATTGTTTTTGAATTCATAAATATATAACCAAACTTGTGATCAGAGTAATTTCTAAAGGGTGAAGAATAAATATAAGATGTTGTTTCATAATTAAACCTTATTTAATGCTGATTCGTGCATTATGCATTTATTGACAATTACTGACACTTATCGACGGATTATTAAAGTTCAGTCTCTGACAAAAAAAAAACAAACAAACAAACAAAAAAAATCTTGGTATTAAAATGTGACAAAGTATTATTTCAGTACAATCAATTATAGTATCCAAAATTCCAAAATGTGGGTTTGCTTGGGAAAAGCAAGATGGTATCGTGTTGATCAGTTAAGCTTTCCCCAGTTTCCATACCTGACTGGTCCCAGGATGCATGTCCTGTAACACAAAATGGATGTCGAGCACCCGGCCTCCAACAGAAACTGGATTTTTAATGTGATCTTGGACAAAATCACAGCATGCATTCCAGTCACTGAAAAACACAAAGGCCTGGAGGCAATTCAAGAAGGAAAGATTAAAGATCATGACAAAGTTCTATAAATATGAAATATCTGTTTGTATCAGTCTGCAGCAGCTAATCCTTACCCTCCTCTGCAGAGGTAATACTATCAAGTTGTAGAACAGTACAGTATCCAGGAAATAATGCTGCACCAGCCTGGTGACATCCTCGTACTTGTAGTTTTCTTCTGGCAAACCAGTCAACATGATTGTGGAGAACCTAGAACCTTGAGGCTGAGCTTTCTACAAGACACAAGATTCAAAATCAAAAGAATCTTGAGGGTTAAAGGAAAAGAAGAACTGTAACACCTGTACAATATACTTCCTTTAATGGACTGGTTACATTTCCACCCAGTGTGTGTTTGCACATCAGATATAATTTTGCTAACTTCCTATGCACATCGGTTGCCAATGGTTAGTTTGGAATATTAAAAGTGGTTAGTTTGGAATATTAAAAGTTACTCGCTCCAAGTTTGGGTAAACTTTAACAATTCAAGACAGTAATTTGCCATGTCAGATAGCTTGCAGGTTCTGTAATATCAGGCATGCCAGCATTAGCTAACATAAGCCCTGGTCTCCAGGGGAAAAAAAAGTGTATTATCCATATGAGCGTTGAAAGGTGTTGGCTGTTGCCACCTTGTCACAAAAATGGTACTGTGTCTAAAAAGTCTTGTCTTTAAACGTAAAAAGATTTTTTTTGAGGTTGCTTGTAGTTTATACCAATGATGGTAACTTTTCTGCAAACACTCGCCTTTGACTAACCAAGTGGTAATGACGCTTTAAAAAGTATTATGTAAACTTTAAACAGAGACGATTCCTTTTAAAGTAAAAGTCCTGCCTTGCAACTGCAACCAACATGTTTCATTATGACTACTAGTAAGGGTCAAGTGTTTGTAGACAAGTTCTCATACTCCACATATACTACAGGCAACTGTGGCAATTCGTTACCAACAAAAGAAATCACAAGGAAGTTTTTTTTATGTAGCACTGTATACTTTCCTGTGACTGATTCTACCTAGCAACTGTCTGCAACCTCCAGCAACATTGACCAACCAGTGAGGCAATACACATTTTTTCATAGGGACCAATGGATACCAAGGGTTCACTATCAGTCTTAAAGCCTGTGTGACTGACAGGACAGGACAAGCTTCATTAACATCAGGAAGTCAGGAAAGATCAAATTTTTTATGTTGTGTTAATCCATTCAAAAAAAAAAAAAAAAAATCAAAAAGAAAAACAAAAGAGTTTGAGACTTGTTAAAATGTGCACATTTAATATAAAATTAAATCAAAAACTGATGATATGAAAAGACAAGCTTACCTCAATGTCATTTAGTCCATTGACAGTCAAAAAATCTAGTAATGAAACATGAATATAGTCACAGTCACTCACACGCTGGATATTTAGGGGTTAAATTCTGTTTTTCAACTGTTTCTCTCACCTGGGATGATGAACCAAGGGGAGACGGTAGGGAACACAAAGGGATAAGTGGTCATCGTGACCCAAAATGGTGAAGTGCTGCCCTGTGGAACACCAAAATTTGTTGTTGGGACAACTGCCCCTTCAGTAACATCCTTGGTGTCTGGCAATGCTTTGGATGCCAGTCTGGGTGCTGCACAAACAAAAATAAAGTGACTGTTTGCTTTAAAATTATCTGAAGAATTGCAAAAACATTGGTGCACAATAGCTGTGTTTTAGTTTCCTTTGTGACAATTATGCTGCGATTATTACCATCACTTTATGGCTTTAGTTTGTTATTGCTGCTGCTAATCAAATGGTTTCTTTTCCCATAATGCTCATTATGTGTAACTTCAAATTCAACTGGCAAGATACCAAAGACCAAACTCCCTCTTGTTGCATCTAGGGGTGCATGTTTACCAAAGTCAATTTAGGCCACAGCACAAAAAAAAAAAGAAGAAAAAAAGAAAGAAGATAAAATGCCTTTAAATATTTTATCTCAGAGTTCTGAAGTTAAAGTTATATTTCTGACAGAAAAAGTCAGAATTTGAAAAGAAGTCTTGACTAACCCAATTGTTGTTTTTTTTCCAGCAGCCCTAATTCTCTTTTGAACTTATCAGTGTGTGCACATTTATCATTGCTTTTTACTTTTAATTAGGCTTGGGTTAAAATATAACAAATTAATAATTATAAGCATTACGAATGAAAATACTTTTAGTACCCAAATTAATCACAAACACAAAATAACTGATAAAAATTTGTAAAACATTATTTTTAACAGTAAACCAACTTTTTTACTAAACTTGATTTAACTATAATTATACCACATGTTACCTATGTTTATTTTATTGTGCTACCTAAATTTGTTACAACTTTTGCAAAGTGCAACTTGTGTGTACTTTTCTTATTGTCATAAAAAACAAAGACTTACGTTGTGATGTGCTTTCAATTCGTGGTATTTTCAACCTGTACACCGTGTGGCAAAAGCCCCGTCTGAGGAGGCTGTACCAAACTCCGAGTCGATCAGCATCATAAATTGAATCAAATTCGACAAACACCTGGATAACACATAAAAATATTGGAGATAAGATGCACAGAAAAGTTTTCTTTAATTCGCCTAAACATGAATGTCTAGGTAAGTGTGTGTGTGTGTGTGTATACCTTGTTGAGAAAAGGCAGATAGTTTTTCACAGAATCAATCTTTTTCAAAGCTTTTCTGAGGTCCTTGGCTTCCCTTTGTGAGATGTTCTTGATGTAGATTATTGCTGATCCGTCATCAGTCATCTTCTGCTTCGAGAAAAGGTACATTTTCAAACTAACCGGAGACACACATACTAGTACTACTTCTCTCCAACTTAACATGACTGCTGATGGTTTCCAAAGGTTTTAGCACAAATAAAATTATTTTTACGTTCCCATGATATAGTGATAGAAAGATCAAAAGTATTTCATACATTTCAAAGACTTAATGAAAAATAAATCAAATGCATGCAAACAGTCTGTATTTATTTATTTGAAAATTAAACAAATTTTATGAAAAACAAAATTTCTGCCACTTCTAAAACTTTTATCCATGGTTTTATAGATTTAATGTGATAAATTGTAAACCACCAGCAGTAATTTTAATTCACATTTTTAAAAAAAGACAGTAATTTAATACTATATTACTTACATAAGGCAATTTTTTCATGAAAGATTTATAAAATCCAATCTGAAAGAAACAAAGTTAGAAGGTGGCAATGGTAAATATCCAGCTAATGTAAAAAACTAACAGATTCAGTGCATTGAAAATACAATTTTAAATTGTGAAATAAAACATATTACTGACATTACTTTCTATACTACTTTCTGATTGTAATATATTAATCGAAATCTATATGGCCTACAGGTTAAACAATGTTTTTTTTTTTTATCCAAGAGATGGCTGAGCTATTATCCTATGTTATCAAAGCATGACAAAAATCTTATTCTTAGGTTGATTAGGTGTCTTCTCCTGTTTTTGCATTTATATCTTTTTTAAACCAGATTTCCGGACTCTCAACTTTGCTCAGGCACTACATGAACCCAGATTGAAAAGGTCACACCATTGGCTTAGTTCTACTGATAGACACCATACATTTGTTAATGAAATTTGATTCTGCTCAATGCTTTGAAAAACAGATATAAAATTATTTTCAGTCTTACTTTCTTTAAATAAGAACCATAGAACCGAACCATGGGATGAAGGTCACAGATAATTTATATAAATGCTTTGTCTTAAAATTAAATTTTTTAAATGTCGCAATAATAATCAGCAGTATTTTACACTTCTGCTTACTGGATTCATTGGAAGGGCGTAGCTCAAGGGCTTCAAATGAAGTGCAGACTTATTGAGAACAAAGCTGATGTTCTTTGAGGCTTTGATGATGTTTTGCATGTCTTGCACAGTAGGCATGAGCACAAAGGCCTGAAAGGAAAATTTAGAAAACACATTAATTAGTATTCTAATCAGCTACAAGCTCTGATAAAGGAACAAGGAGAGATACAGCCAAAAGAAGTGAAAGTAAAAAAGAAAGTTTCCCAAGTCCTATGAAAAACTAAGCAAACCCTTGGTGCTTTTATAGGAATTAAGAGTACAAGTAGCACTCAGGTGCTGCTAAACAAAAGTGTTCGATTAAATCATATCACTAAGTGGGAGCATTTCTATAAAGCAAAAGTTTATAAAGATTTTACAGGTAGACGTAAAGAAAAGAAAAGACTTAGGTATTGCAATGACAGCGCCAATGCCCAGACCTTAATCGGATCGAAATGCTGTGGAGGGACTCTAAGAGAGCTGTGCATAAATGAAATTTCTATGAACTGTATTAAGGTTGTAAATAAGAGTGGGCCAAAATTCTTCCAAAACAATGTGAGAGACTGATAGTCATAGAGAAAGTAACTACTTTAGGTTATTTCTGCTAAATCATAGGGTTTACTTCATATATGAAAGGATTCCATAGAGTCCTGCGAAAACTTGTCGCATGTCTGTATATGCAGAGCATTAATAAACCTGGTGCCTACCATGCGCATCTTAGGACTAACGTAGATGTTTTCGTCCAAATATTGAAATCCGAATGGGATGAGTAGATTGGCAACGTCCTCTTCTGTGTAGCAGTCAGCATATTCATCATATTTTGGCAGGTAGGTGATTAACAACACTTTATTTGTAAACTGGAAAAAAAAAATGATGGTTTGGGTGATTTTAGATTTTTAGATTAAAAATTTGACATATCAACACTTTTTACATTAGTACAAAAAATACATATAAATCCAGGTCTGTTTAAAAAAAAACATCACTCCCATTTGTAAAAGCTTTACATTACTTGTACACTCTTCATTGTTTACTGTGTTATGTTCTTATGTTGTTTTCCATCTCCGTATTGAGTAAGTAATGAAGGGATATTGTGACGTAATTATATAGACCATAAAGTTGGGGTAGGTGTAATGAGAGTAATGTGTTTGCAGTAATGAGTAGAGGATGGAAACGCTTTTAGGTTTCACAACAGAGGTGACCAGTGCTACAAAAACCATCTGCAAAGATATAATAGTGTCTCAAAGGTCAAAGGAGTGTTACTCCCTGGGACCAATTTGGAATTTACCTGCGTAATGTAAGCTACATAGGTACATACATAAGGTAGATTGTACTGGACAAGACTGTCTATGTCAGTCTGTGAATCTAAATCTATCCCTCTAGAAGACAATGAACCTTTCATAATGCAATTGTTAAGAGGACTATAAAATATTTAAGTATAATACTAATTAAATGACACCTGTTTTCATTTAATTGGAACACAGGTGGATGAATTGACTAAAAAAAAAAAAAAAAAAAGCTCAGTATTAACGTTATCTACAGTGAAACTGGCAGTAATTACAGTGCTTAAGGTTTGATGGTGCTGAAACATCCAGTGGCGTCAGCCTTATTTATGTATGACCATGTAGGGGTAATACATTAGACACTAGACTTCAGCTTTTGATATTAGCAGATTGCCAGTTTCCCAGATTTTGGATAGAAAACGCCGAATTGGGTGATTGTTTGCTTTCCAATTTCTTAGGTTTTATTACTACTCGGTTAGTAGTTAGCAAGTGTTTGCAAACAAGCTGCTATCTGTCATACAAACTGCACCAATCTGCTACCTATAGGGAAATTGTAAAGAGGTTTTGAGTCAGCACACTCATTGCAGCTGATTTCACCAGGGACCACTTACAAAGTAGTAGTGGAACAAATTTCCCTTGTGAGCATGTTTTATACTATCTGTGCTCAGTGGTTATATCATAGTGAATGTGATTGAACCAATGTATTAAAGAACGAGATGCAACTCCTGACATATTTGTAAAATGGGAGCACATGTTTGAAACTTAGTGATGAATGTAAGTGTTTTAGAGAAAACTTACATCTGGTCTTAGTGCTTTCCTAAAACTTGAACAACCTGAAGTGAACTTTGTGTACATTTCGTCCAGCTTCTCCCCAACAGTCAGGGAGGTAACAGTGGAGTCTCCTGTATTTCCAGACTTCAGTGGTTCTGTGTCTTTTGCCTCAACATTGGCTTTGGTGAAATCCTCCTGCTGCATCATCTCATTGGATGTTAAACTTGTTGTTGCACCAACCTTGTGTTTGTCGTCAGATACCACTGCAGATTCTTGGGCTGCCGTAATCGAGCCTGTTTCTGCTCCAGAAGCCACCACTGAGCACCAGCTTAGCTGAGAGATGGTTTCTGTGACTTTATTTGGTTCAGTAACGTTCGTGTTTGTAAATGTTTCCACCTGGCCTGACTCAATAGGTGCAACCACAGATTCAATAGCACTGGTTTCACATTCACTGGACTCAACTGTTTTTTCAGAGTCACCATTGTGAGGCAGAACTGAACTTCTGAATGGAAGTTTTGAAGCTGCTTCTTTTGCCTCAACCAACTCCACTCGTCGTATTCCAGGCACATTACTGTTTTTTGCTGTTTTCAGTATCTGCCTTGATGATACATTTTTTGAAGAAAATGAGATCAACAGAGAGGTACTCCTTCCTGTGGAAGTGGATTCAGTGGTTTGAGGTGCAATGATACCAAACTTGGAAGATTCACTGTGAAGGAAACATGTAAATGGAAAAAAATGAGACAAAAATAGAGAAATACAAGGAAATGTTTTGAATGATATGGTCAACTCTATCAGACAGTCCTTCCTTTGTAAGGCTTTATATCCAAACATATGATTTGCGATCAAACATTTCTGGGAATCAGCACATAAAATAAAGTATACCTGATTTAAATTTGTTTGTTAGGTGTGTATGGACTGCTGATTTCAGATTACTAAGTGGAAGTCCCATTCAGTCCATTTGCTTTTGTGCCTCTGCGATGCACGCTGCTTCACTACTCCGGTGTTTTAAAAAGTAACAATTAAAACCTGAATTTAACTTTGGGGAAGTGTATGAAGTTGCAAGGAGCCACAACTAAAAGTCAGAGTTAACAGTAAAGAAATCCTCAACTATTGGATGGCCCCCCAATGAAAAAAACCCTTTGGCAACAGTGGGAAGGAAGAACTTCCTTTTAACAAGAAGAAACCTTCAACAAAACCAGGCTCAGTGAAGGGCAGCCATCTGGTGCTGTTAGGGCTGAGGTCTGATTTGTAATTTTTAAAGACTGATAACTTTTTGATGGCACCTTCTTATACCTGCAGAGTTTATGCTAAACAAACTGTGATCTAAGTTAATAATACTGATTCCTTCCTGTGATTAAAATAAACTTTAAGCACTTGTGGACTAAATATTGATTGCAATAAGGTACAAGTTAAAAGGAGGTACAGCAACTACAGCAAATTCTAATTATATTGAATCAAACAAATTAATTTTTTTCCCTCTCACAGAGGACACAAAATGCCGCTGGTATAAATGAATATTTATATTGGGGGGGGGGGGGGGGGGGGGGGGGGGGGGGGGGGAGTACATGTGAGGCATGTCTTACTGCTGAGGGTGCTTCTTTTGCTCTGTTGTACAAGTTAGAAGAGGTCTCTTAGAAACAGCATCCTTAAAAAAAAAAAAGATTTATTTTGGATTACTCTGATTATTGATTGTGCATACTCTCAAATTAAAGACAAATAAAGATAGAAGAGGTTAAATACCTTTCCTTTCACAACAGTGACTTGCACTCCTTTCACACTGAGGTTCTTTATTTTTCTCAATTTTTCAGCATCTTCCTCCTTCTCAAAACACGCGACTGCCTATATATAAACATCCAATTATGAACATCAGCTCACAACGTATTCACTAACAAATTCCTAAATTTAAAAGGTCTTTGGAAGCCTGCTTTCTTTAGTTAGAAGTAGGCATTGTTACATTTATTCGCTTTCTTCCTAAAGTCTCAAGCCTTTAAACGCCACGTCCAGTGAGTTACTGAACTGCTGTTTTAGCCCTGCAACAGTAACTTGCACATGTTGATCCAGAGCAGGAAACGATATTCCAACACAGAAAATTTAACCCTTTATTGATTACCTGTAGAAGTAAATTTACGTTGAATATCTATAACGTTTTATTTGACACATTCTGAAACAGATTTGACAACTTCAAGATGGCTCTTAAATTCTGATTGGGATTTATACATGCAAGTCATTAACCAGCTTCATTAACTGCTCAGCACGACACTCTAGACCAAACAGCAGTTCCTTGTTCAGTGCAAAGATGTTTAGGATAAAGATTTTATGCCAAGTAGCAAAACAAAAGCAAAGTAGAAGGGCACTCCATCATCTCCAATATCAGTATAAAAGCAATTGCAAATTTATTATTTAGTGGGTTTCTTCCTCTTTCCATGCTCCGCCACTTCCCACGTAATTAAACTTTGATACCTATCACACACTTTGTTATTGCTGATGTGGAAAGATGAAATGGTACACTTTTACAGCAAAAAGACATACACACTCTTTTTACTCTAACTGTACATACCTGCAGTTTGGACCTCAACAATAGAACTGACTTGGTTTTTCCAAAAAAACCCACAGCAGCAACCACATCATTGTATGAAATTGAATCATAAATCCCTTCCAGCCTCACCATGGTTGGAGGTAAAGGTTTATCACACTATGAAAACAAAACAAAACGGAAAAAAGACAAAGTTACACCAAATATAGATGTGATCATGACAGGATGAATCCAGCTGTTTTTTAAATACATTATTTGTTGTAGATGAACACATCGGTGTCCAGCCTTTACAGAATCAGCAGCAACTCCTGACACATATTTGTTACTGATCAAGGCATTGAGCAGTGACTCACATAAACAAAATTACCATATGTTAACTGTCTGTAACCAAACAAACACACCAACCTTAGGTTTTGCAGAGAAAATTGCCCATCTCTTCTGGAAGATAGGTTTAGCTTCAGGGGTCTTGGAAGTCAATTCCCTCCTTGCTGGACGGCAGGATGACAATGAAGGGGCAACAGTTGATAATGGCTCATCCAGTAAGACAGGAGCCAAATTTTTCACCACCATCTCCAAGTCAGGCTGTTCGGGCAAAGACTGAACATCTGCAGGGACAACGATAGCAGAAAAAACAGCCTTTCAATGTACACTACAAGGGAGGTGTCCAATATGATTAAATACAGAGCTACAAAAGCACTTTATTGAAAACAACACAAGTTATTTCTTGTTATTAAGTCAATTTTAAAGAAAACGCAAAAAAATCTCTGGTTGAGGCTGGCTTCCTCTATCTTTTACAGTATAAACTAGTAATATATTTGTGTTTAGCAAGTGTAAATTAACCACAGAATAACCAACTTGTGCACTTGGTTAACTTATAAGATACAAAATGTTTGCTATTTATCAGACCTGGAGTGTCCTGCAGCTTCATTGTACTTTTCAATTTCTTTGGTTGAGGGGATGACCTCTCCATTGATGGCTGTCTTTTAAGGCCTCTGCTAAGTTTCTCATCTCTTCTTCTCGGGTCAGACCATTGCTCATGGCTCCTCAGGTCTGACTGATGACGGTAGGAGTTGGGGTTTTTATAACGCGGTGAGCTGGAAGGACAAATCAAATTCAAAATTTCTAAAAATGACAAAACGGCTGAAAGCGATATTAGCAATATTTCTGACATATAAAAATGCTGATATTAATGTTTGTCTCCAACTAGTGAGTACCTGTGAGTATGTCTGGAGCTGTGTGGGGATCGTGATCCACTCTTGATTTTCTCTCTTCTACCCTCATAGCTGTGGTGGTGTTTGTGAGGGCTGTGTGAATGAGAAGAAGAATAGCTACTAGGGCTAGCCCTTCTTCCATTTGAGCCATGCCTTTGGCGTGGGCTGTGTGAGCGAGAGCGAGAACTCTCATGTCTGGTTTTCTGATGACGATGCTGGGAAGTTTCAGCAGATGTGGAGGGCCTGGGATTGTTTTCTGTGCCTACATCACTAAAGGATATTAATAAAGAAATGAATGGGTAAACAAATAAAAAGGAAATGCTGCAAAGCTTCTGTGATTGGTTTTTGCCTAATGACAAATATTGTTACCTTGACAATGGTACTACACTACCATCCCATTCTGGGTACATGTGGGATGAAAATAAAATTTAGAAAAGCTATTTCAAACAGCAACTATTAAAAACCAAAACCAACTACAGGAGGTATCCTAAAGAATGGCTTCTGGAAGAACTGATTAACCCTTCAAGATTATCAACAATGTTTTTGGGTGGCTCATATTCTATCAAATAAACTGCTTTAGAGGACCTAAGGTATGGAACATATAGCACACCCTAGAAGTAGTAAAATAAAATTACATCAGGAGGTTTCTGTCGAGTCTACCCCACAAGGTCTGGAAAAACTGTGATACTCACTAATCAATCAAAAAAAAAAGGACAAAGATCTTTCAAATTTGTAGTTAAAAGGAAGAAAGACTGACTGTATCTGGAGGATTTTGCAGTTTTCAGTATGAATGCTGGTATTCTGGTGTAAGATCCAATTCTAAGACACAGAAAACAAGAAAAAATGTAGTGTTATCAGTTTTAATGCCCCCAGCCTTCAGTTCAGTTATCATCTAAAACACAAATAAACACAACTGTGGCCTCAAGTCCCTTACGGCTCAGTCATACTAAAATGCAGTAGTAAAAATAGCAGGGGAGAAAAAAAACACTGCTGGCCATCCAGTGATTGCACTGATTTTAATTTCTTTTTTTTTTGGTTTCCCAGAGGTTGAGTGTGCAATATCCTAAACCTCTGTGTGGCCATCTTTAGTCACAATGTAATTACACAGGTTGCCCAATGAAAGGTAACCAGTTTACAAACAACTACAGTCTAATATGGATTGACTGACCCATGATCACAAATTGTCTGTCACTCATTTCTTTGCGATAAGGTTGGGAAACGGTTCTAGTTATAGTCCTACATAAAAGCTGTTGCCTATATGACTTGGAGTTAGGGCTGGGCTATATCATACCATTCACGGTAATAATGTTGGGCAACGATAAGAAAATGAAATATCGCGATAGAATATGGGTAAAACGCGCATGTGCAGTGCCTTTGTTTACATACGCACATGGCGGCGACGCAGAATGAGAAGAGCGAAAGAGGATCGTTGAATGAAACAGATGAACCAGAATAGGTTTGTAAAAATGCTGCAACTTCAGTGGTGTGGAACTGGTTTGGCTTTCGACCGTCAGATACACAACAAAGCACTATTTTTGGTAGAGCATTTTAGCGGGCCGTCGTTATTACCGTGTTTATTGGGAAATACGGCACACTTAAAATCAACCCTTTGATTTTTCTGAAAATCGACAGTGCCCCTTATAATCCCGTGGGCCTTATGTATGAATTCTGGTTGTGTTTACTGACCTCGAAACGATTTTATGTGGTACACGGCACTCGAAAATCTGTCAAATGTTTTAGTACGACTTTGCTAAGCTACGAAGCCGCACCGCTTGATGGATTGTCGGAGCATTACGGCTATCGTAGGCAGGAGCCTCGCGGAGTGATACGTACTGTGCTTCAACATAATATTACCGTATTGTGTGTGTATAACCTCTTTTTAAGTTTTGTGGATATTATACATGGTTATGCTGAGAATATGTCGGTCAATTTCCACTGGAAATGCCTTTTGGTTAAACTGTCAGCAAGGAATTTGCATTTGCGCTGTAATGTTTTTATATAACTTTAATGCACTTAAAAAAGCTGCTTGTGTAAGTGAAAATACGTTGATGTTTTCTCTTTTTTTGCACTAATAAAGTTGAGGAGTTGTAAAGCATTTTGTTTAGTGTCAATTATACTGGTATCGCAAATTTTCAAATATATATCGTGATAAATATTTGTGGTCATATCGCCCTGCTCTACTTGGAGTTACATTGCCACCCTGCAGCAACTACATCTGTTTGTGGAGGAAACTTCTGTTTCAGAATTATGAGGTTCTGGCTGAACTCTTAAAATTCAGGTTTATGTACATTTCAGTTTATATAGACAGCAACAGATAAGCATTTTTCTATCATTTATCTCAGTTGATTGGCATATTACTACAATGAGATGGCATATAATTGCTAATTCGACCCCATTCACACACAAACTGGTAGCAGAAAAGTTCTGTCTTATTGCCACTTTGTTATAGTATTGATACAGCAACGTTTTGAAGACAGCAACTGACTTAGTAATCCCCATCTTCGAAGCAACCATTTCAAAGCAATGTAAATTCATTGTACATGGCCCCAGTAATTTGAGTCGTACTGCAGTCTCCTAACACTGTTTTGCCTAGTGTGACTGCAGCATTAGACAGTCAAATTTTGTTCATCACTATGATACTAGGGCTGTGCGATATGACCAAAATCTCATATCCCGATATAAGAATTCTATCGTCCCGATAACGATATAAATCAAAAAATTTTAACATTTTCTGTAAATTCTGTGAATCTCGGGCAGCTCGACTTGCGTGAAGTGTTTCCAGCTGCGCGTCCTTTACCCGGAGTCGAGTGTTTTAACCGATGCATGAAACTATACATTTTTAGACATAAGTTGTAACGGCCGCCGTTTTCTTTGTATTTATTACACAGCGTGCTGCGGGTTGCCTGTTCTAACGTTTGAGTCTAAGGTTTATTTTTTAGCACCTGGCGGCTCTTTTTTTACTTCTCATCCGTAAATAATCTGCTCTTTCACATGATTCAGTTTATTTTGAAAAGTCTCAACAGTATCTTGAGCTTTATTGTGAAAGGTTTATGTGGAACATAAACAAGCGAACACGCGAAGGTGTTACCGTCGTTGTTGCTAACGACAACGCATAAAGACAGGCGCTTGTCTGTCAGTAGTGTGTTCATATTAAATATAAGAGAAAGAGAACTTTAAGAAATTAATATAGCCACTACAGTGACCATCAAAACGATGAAAAAAATATTGCCGTAAACTGTTTATTTTGCGACACCACGAAACAAACGATAGCGTAAAATGAAACGATAGATGTTTTTATATCGTCATCCAATATATATCGTCATATCGAACAGCCCTATATGATGCCCTGTGACATTATGCAAAACTAACTTGAATGTATATCCAGGTTGTCATGGAAACAGCACTAAGCAATAAACCTCAAAAAGAATGTCCTACATTTGTATAGACAAACACTTTGATTAGATTTTGAAAAATATGATAGATGATAATCATAGAAGTAACTACAGTTCAGTCCATAAGTTTTTGGACAACTGCTAAATTTTTGTGATTTTGCCTCAGTATGCCACTAGATTTGATGTGGCTGAATTCCGATTGATTTTCAGACTTAATTTATTAATTTATCTCAAAAGTTTTCAGAAGCTCAAAAGTAACTGTACAAATGCACATAGTCTTAAAAGATAATGACTTCCTAAAGTCCTGAACCCATACACACTCCCAAATACTGTTTGCTTCTTTGAGATGCTCTGCCTTTACTGCAGGCACCTTCAATGGCTAATTGTTTGTGTGTCTCTCTCTTTTTTCAATACCTATTTTCTTTGCCTTAAGAAATTCTTGAGTTATTTCATTATCCATTTGCACTGTGAAAACACTATCTTTGCAGTTCGTCATCATTTGGCTAAAGATTGAGCGGGGAGTACAGCACTGTACAATTAATTCATCTGCTACCTCAATCAGCAGTCACTGAGACTATTCTCCTCGTTCTACCGGTAGCCACAAAATTCCTCTACAATGTTTGTCAAATGTGACATTCTTTGGATCATGAGCTGTTCCTTTCCTTATATTGGTACAAAATTTCATATTGTTTTTGTTAACGGGCACACAGCTTACAGCTTGTGGTGCACACCTTAATGGAATACTTTTGTCAATATTACTGATTCAGTGAAACAATGTTTAAAATCAACTGAAAGTACCATTTATAGATTTTTTTCAACAAATAGCCATCAGTTCTTCGAAATGAAAAGAAAATGAAATTGAAACTCAATCAAAATAACCTAATCTTAAAAAACTTGTCCTCCTAAACAAGGGCAAACAGAGTATACTCTTCCACCCACCTTCATATGAGCACATTGTTGTAAACACAGAGAACAGGTATGTGGAAAGATTTTTGGTGTGGCTGCGGCATAGTCTTGCTTCATGGCCCTTGTTGGGAGTGCCTTTGAAAGCTCCCTGTTTGCCAAGCACTGCTTATTGGAAGATGGAATAGTTATGGTACTTCGGGGGGAAGAAAGTAGAGAAACTGGTTTTGCAGCAGCATTCATGATCTGTTTACTCTGCCTTCTTAGCTGTTGTTGTGTCCACTTATGCTGGTTCTTGTTCATCGGTTCAGCAACCTTAGAGTCTTGTTCTTGAGTTGTACTCTCTTCCTTGGTGTGAATGTAATCATTATCGGGATGCACAACACAGACCACACTGAGAGGTGGCTGAGTTTTTAAGGCTGACTGCTGATATGTCTCTGGTTCTTTAAAGAGAACTAGCCTGGAGACCTCAGACATCTTAGGAAATCTTGAGTCTGTGTCCTCCTTCGGTGGAGAAAAAGAGCTGATGATTTCTTGAGAAGACCGGCTTGGTTGGATCTGTTGAGCTGCATTACTGCCTTGAGAAGTCACACAGACTTGGACTGAGCTCAGACTGGAAACAGTATCCTGCAGGTCACATGGTGAAACCATCGCACTGGTTTTCCCTTCTATCATACTTTTTTGGAGTGGTTCTCTATTGTGGCTGCTACTCTCATAACAGTCCATCAACAACATACTTCTACTCCCACCATTGCTAGCTCTCTTGTCACTGCTCTTCCCAATCTCATCTACAGTATATTTGGCAGTGTGTCCATAGTCAATCACTTTACTTGGTTGAACAGTAGGTGACATTTCATCCTGCCACATGCCTTCTCCTCTTTTTGTATTTAACCTGTCCCTTCTACTCATACTGGTGGTTGGCTGAAGATCTGGATTTGGTTCTGACTGAACTGCATTTGTACCCCTTTGATTGCGTATTTGTTGTAAGATAAAAGGCAGGTGGCTAGGGGTGATCTGGTCTTCGGGGTAAGAAATCAGACATTCCAAGTCTTCTTTTTCAAGTCCAAAATGCAAAAGGATGTTAGCAGCTTCTTCTGATGTGTACTGAGGGTATCTGGACTCTGACACAGCCACAGGTTTGTCAGGCAGTTGAGAGTCATAATCAGCTAAACCTGGAATGGATTGGATATGACATTCTCCTTCATTCAGAGCAGCAAATCTACTGTCATGACTGCTTTTATTTCTATAAGCCGGTGATGCATGGAATTTAGAAGAAGAATCCTCAATTTCACTTTTGTAGTTTGGCAACCGGTCCATGCCACTATCAACATCAGAGAGTCTTTGAGAGAGTGAAGACACTGGATTGCTTTTTTCAGTGATTGATGAATGAAACTCATCTCTAGGCGTGCTAGTAAAATGACTGTCCTGAGAGTCAGCCAGAGTCATAGACCTGTTAGGGTCCCCACTTGCATGTACATCCGATAGTCCATACTGCCCCTGGTTGGAACTTCGGTTCCCAGAGGCATGGGTGTTATCCAGGGGATGGGACATGATTTAATCACCCTCCAGAAGGTTATGTATGGCTGAGGTAGTCAGGAAGGAGGATGCTGCAGTTAGACATGAAGATGGCGTGCTGAATATTGTTGGTAAGGTGGTAGGTCAGCAGGCAACTACAAGAGTGCTATTTATCTATATCAGTGCAAGGTGGACGTTCAAAAGAGTCAACTCCAAGGTAACCTCTCCTCAATCACTAGTGAGATCCCTGGAAGCTCTCAATGTTGTGGCCTTGGTTGAGGCCCTGGAGCAGAAGAAGAGATACTATCCCTCAAAAATAACAAAAAGTTGAAAAATTAAAAATGGAAAATGGTGTTATTGAACTGGTATGGGCGTCAATTTCTTGGATCGATGGAATTCATCTTCTGCATGGTCTTGTCCTGATTTGCTCAGTCCTGTCAGATAGAAATTATGTCATCAATATTATGTCAGGGTCTTTTCTGGTTAAAAAAAAAAAAAAAAGAAAGAAAGAAAGAAAGAAAGCAAAGCAGGCAAAAGCATAAAATGATAGGTGAAGAGAAGAAAGAAGATCATATGACATAGAGAATACATTTATTTAGTCTTTCTTTCAAAGAAACCCACCTAAGTATGTCTGACAAAGTATTTGAATTTCTATCTGTAAGAAATGACAATGATAATTATGATCAATTTACTAGTGGACAAACCCCTCTCTTATTCTAAAAGCTTCAACCTGCTAGCCTTGGCCTCTACCATCTCTGGCAGCTGGTTGTGGAAATCCTCAATATTGTGCAGTTGCTTTCACAGGGAAGATCTCATCTTACGACTAGACAGACTCCAACTTGACCTTTTGGACTGCAGCTAGAGAGGTATTCCCTTTCTGGGGAGATCTTTAAGTTCTAACTGCACTCAAATCAGCAGACCGGTTCCTATTTTAAAATGGGTCTTTTAACCTATCTGTTATGTGTGAATTTTTTCATGTGTGAATAATTCATAGGTCAGTCTTAAGTGACTTAGCAAATGTTTAAAACACCTCTGAAAATGGTCAGGTACAAAGACTGGACTGAAAATGAGTGTGAAAGAAGCCAATGTCCAAAGCAAAACTTTGAAAGACCTTCAGAAACTGTGGAAAACTATTGCTTAAAAGCACTTAAAAGTGTTAATACAGTCTGGCTCCTTGGAAGCAAAACATAATGAAATGTGGCAAGATGAATAAAAGACATCCCATTTCACATGCCAAGAAAGGAAGTTATTTAAAAAAATAAATAAATTTTCCACTTACAGCTACATTGTCTGAGGATAAGATAACCTGAACAACCGTGATACTTTTTTCCTATGTTGCCTAATCAGGATTATGCAACCCTGAATATTAATTCATTTCCTACACCAAGTGGACACATCAACACCAACTGACTTTTGAGACATAACAGGATCATCTCCCACAATGAGACACTCTTTATTCCTTTAGTAGTTTCATTTCATGGGAAATAAAAATGGCTGCCAAGAAAAAAGTTTTCTGAACACACCACCTGAACAGACCAGAGGCGCTTACACTGTTGTGGAAGTTTCCATTTAATAAAGCCTGCAGACAAATGGTGAGCGGTAGCTAATATTCTTTAATTAGAAAAGAATAAAAACCCAAGCTTGGTCAGAGAAGCCAACATTGCTGGGTAGTCGATTGGCAGAGTCTCTGCTTGAGCCCAGAATGGCCCTGAGTTTAAATACTTCCTATAGAAACAAAAGGCAGTACACAGCTGTTTTCACACCTTTGGTCTTCACACTATCTCTATCACTATCTCTTACAGTGGTTGAAGAGACAAAAGGCTCCACTATCTTTAGAATTGTCTGCTTTTCCTCCAACTTCCTGAGACACAATCATCTGGCTGTTCAATGGCATGAATGTGTTAGACGTTGAGACCTTTGGAGAATGTGAATAATACATACATAAAAGAAATTCTTCTACAACACTAACACCTGTGCATTTTCCACAGTGACAAGCCAAAATGCCTGCTGTGGAAAAGGCCTTTAGTGAAACATAAAGGGGGGTATATTATGGCGGTTAATGGGGGTAAGAATACAAAATAGAAAACAGGCCTGGAACGGGAACAAATAATTGGGGTGCAAGGCAGGAGGGCAATCAACCCCCACCCCCAGGGCAGGGCAGGAAGCAAGAGTTACTGAGGGTGAGGGGCAGACAAAGGGGAAATGCACACTATCATTGTGGCCAGGGGTGTCAGCACCCCTGGCCACTGTACCAGTGTTTTTCCTATGTGGGAGTGTTTTACTGTAGGGGGAGGAGATCAGAGGTTATGACTGTTGCGTGGAATTCTTTAGATCAGCCTTTAGAATAGGACTGCAGTGTGCTGATCTCCAGATGCATCTATAAGAGTAATGGGAAATAAAAGGATTGTGTTAAACTAGGAAACATCAGCGTGATTTGTGATTGTCCTGCTAGACCTTAGTGCAGCGTTCGATACTGTCGACCATAATATTCTATTAGAGCGATTAGAACGTGCTTCAGGTATTACAGGTACTGCGCTGCAGTGGTTTGTATCATATCTATCTAATAGACTCCAATTTGTATATGTAAATGGAGAGTCCTCTTCACACACTAAGGTCAACTATGGTGTTCCACAGGGTTCAGTGCTAGGACCAATGCTGTTTACATTATACATGCTTCCCTTAGGCAGTATCATTAGAAGACATAGCATACATTTTCACTGCTATGCAGATGACACCCAGCTCTATCTATCCATGAAGCCAGATAACACACAGCAATTAGTTAAACTGCAGGAATATCTAAAGACATAAAGACCTGGATGGCCGCTAACTTTCTGCTTCTTAATTCAGATAAAACTGAGGTTATTGTACTCGGCCCTGAAAATCTTAGAAATATGGTATCTAACCAGATTCTTACTCTGGATGGCATTACCTTGGCCTCCAGTAACACTGTGAGGAACCTTGGAGTCATCTTTGACCAAGACATGTCCTTCAATGCACATATTAAACAAATATGTAAGACTGCTTTCTTCCATTTGTGCAACATCTCTAAAATTAGAAATTTCCTGTCTCAGAGTGATGCTGAAAAACTAGTTCACGCATTTATTACTTCCAGGCTGGACTACTGTAATTCATTATTATCATCAGAATGTCCTAAAAACTCCCTGAAAAGCCTTCAGTTAATCCAAAATGCTGCAGCAAGAGTACTGACAGGGACTAGAAAGAGAGAGCTTATTTCTCCTGTATTGGCTTCCCTTCATTGGCTTCCTGTTAAATCCAGGATTGAATTCAAAATCCTGCTCCTCACATACAAAGTCTTAAATAATCAGGCCCCATCTTATCCTATTAGAGCACTTTGCTCTGGTACTGCAGGCTTAGTTGTTGTTCCTAGAGTATTTAAAAGTAGAATGGGAGGGAGAGCCTTCAGTTTTCAGGCCCCTCTTCTGTGGAACCATTCCAGTTTGGATTTGGGAGACAGACACTATCTCTACATTAAAGATTAGGCCTAAAACTTTCCCTTTTGCTAAAGTATATAGTTAGGGCTGGACCAGGTGACCCTGAATCCTCCCTTAGTTATGCTGCAAAAGGCATAGCCTGCTGGGGGACTCCCATGATGCATAGAGTTTTTCCTTTCCAGTCACCTTTCTCACTCACTATGTGTTAATAGACCTCTCTGCATTGAATCGTACCTCTTATTAATCTCTGTCTCTCTTCCACAGCATGTCTTTCATCCTGTTTTCCTTCTCTCACCCCAACCGGTCGCAGCAGATGGCCGCCCCTCCCTGAGCCTGGTTCTGCCGGAGGTTTCTTCCTGTTAAAAGGGAGTTTTTCCTTCCCACTGTCGCCAAAGTGCTTGCTCATAGGGGGTCATACGATTGTTGGGTTTTTCTCTGTATCTATTACTATAGGATATACTGTACAATATAAAGCGCCTTGAGGCGACTGTTGTTGTCATTTGGTGCTATATAAATAAAATTGAATTGATCTCTACCAAGACAAAAAAAATTGGAGAGAGAGACCGGCATTGTCTCTTTCACACTCTATTGGTGTGTGTTACCTTCTTACACTTAACAGTATGATTTAAGCTTGAGTACATAACACTGGAAATGCACCAGTGCAACCTTTCCCTGTCCAATATGATATATACCTTGGCTGTTAGTTACTGCCAATATCGAACCCTTACCTGATACCAATGTTAAATTAAATTTATCCTATTTCTCTCTTAATATCAGACTTGATTTAAACTTTGCTGATCAACTGAGCGTTTATAAAATATGATGTGGCAAATAAATTAGCAGAAAAATAAATGACAGAAGAAGCCCCAAAATTATCTTAAAAACACCATTACTTAAAAGCAAAGTATTGGTGTTATTCCTAATTCATTTTCACTCTTCTCATTTGAGCTCAGAGTGCATTAAGCTTTGACTGGTGAATTGAAATGATATTAGCAAAACCATATCTTTCTGTCTGTGTAATAGAGCAAATAGAGGCTAGAAGGATGTTGCTTTGGTTCTATCTTACATAATGTCTCTCAGACAAAACATAATGAGTGAGCAAGAAAAAAACCCAAAGTATTGTTACCCGAGCTTTTCAATCACTACACCAGATTTAAGAAAAAGTTGTAACTCACAAACATACAAAGACAGAAGTGTTAGTCTGTCAGGTGTGAAACACCTTCAAACTGCTGCTGCTTTGCCGTTGGCTTCCCCCATGTAATAGAAATTTGTTGTTCTGACGTGCCCTGAGTTTTTGATATCCTGCACTGTATGCTGAAAGCAGGGAGTGCACCAGATTCCTCTTTCAGTTTTGTTTCACGGTCAGTTCACCGTGCAGCTGCACCTAGGTCTAAAACAGCTGGGCGAAGACAGCACAGTGAGAAGTTAACAGTCTGCTACATCCTTTGCATCCATCTCTTTAAAAGAGGTTTTCTTTTTCTGATCTGACCCATTAAGTCAGATTGCAACCACACTCTCCTGCTACCTGCTGCTATCACACATGAAAACATGCAACCAAAGCAAACCAAACAACTCATAAATTCATAGGCTGGTTCACAGGAGGATGTGTGGGGCAAACCATTAATGCCATTAATATTTGTACATTTACAGTTAGATGACATACCAACACAGTGTTGCTCCATCATACTCACAGAGAAAAACAAGAGGGAAGATGAGGAAGAGAGACTAGTGACATACCAGAAATACAGTTCTCTTTAATTTTTTTATTTTATTTTGAAAAACAACGTGTTTTGCTGTCATTTCTGCTCAATGGGATTAAACTGATGCAGTTCAAATAAACTAAGTTTCAGATCCCATTAATTCTTCTGAAACAGTATGTTGAGCTTAATCAAACAGAGCCTGAGTGTATTTATTCTATTTATTGTTTTTTGGTAGAGTGGTTTTATTCTGGCCTTGCAAGAGAGTGGCAAATTGTTGAGGGTGAACGCTACCACTCGCCCTATGGTAGCTGTGATACTGATACTGATTTTGAAGTTTACCACTGTGAGCAGCCCCTCTTTTTTAACATGTTTCTCCAAAACCTGCCTTTGATATCAATGGTGCCTTTCCAGATGTGCAAGCTGCCAATTCCATGGGCACTAATGCACCTCCATACTGTCAGGCTTTTGAACTGAGTGCTGATAACAGCACTGTCCTTGTCTTCTTTATTCAGAAGGACAAATTGTCTATTTCAGATTTGACTCATCTGACCGCAGAACAGTTTTTCCACTTTGCCTCAGCCCATTACAAGTGGGATTACATGTTTACATATGGCTCCTTCTTTTAATGAGCTTGCTTTAACCTGCATTTGAGGACTGTATGCTGTGAAGCACATATGTGTTAATGAGATTTGAAAACCATTGTATGTGTTGTTTTTAAACATTTTGTTGTTTAAATTTTTGCAGAAATCAAGGCTGTGAAAGACAGTGATAAACTGTAAAACAGCAGAAACCTTATCACACATTCTGGGAAAATGTCCATGTACCTAATGATAATATGTGACAGAAATGCTTACAGATTATCAATGATGCACTTACTCAAGGCCAAATTTGCTCAAAAGTTTGAACTGCCAGGAAACTCAATAGTAGACAAACCAAGCAAAAACACCCAGGCAGAAAATGACGACTGCAAAAGAAGTCCCTAACTCATGTATCCCCCTCCCAGGCCAAATTATAGAAAGACAAATCCTTTAAAAAGTTGCAAGACATACAAAGTGGGTAAAAGTCAGAGTGAAAAGTGCAATGCTCGACTCTTTTCCATTGCACATCTGGATAATTCTATCGAGCAGTAAATGTAAAATATTAGGTTATTTCTGGATTATAGATTAAGGTCGATACAGCCTCCATCTGTTGTCAGATGATCATAGTGTAAATCCAGCTTCCTGCTTACTTAAAGACAGCACTTAGGCTGCCTCTTACTAAAGGTGGGGTCTATGACATTTCAAAGGCAGGGTGCCATCTTTTTTTTAAATCAGTTACATACATTAATATGTCAATATGCAAGATTTTGAATTACAACATATTCTAGCAGTCTTTACATAGCCCATCATCAGTCATCAGCTACAAACTACAAAGTAACTAATTTTGTTAGTGTTCAACGTAAACATCCAAGGTAGGAGGTAATGTTATCAATGTTTTGTAGTTAGCAATAATTAATATTGATGAAATGTTTTTATTTGAATTTAGAAGCGGAACATTGGAGGTTATCCAAGTCTTTAAGACTTTCCTGCAGTTTAACTAATTACTGTGTGTCATCTAACATCTTGGATGGCTAAAGCTTGGGATCATCTACATGGAAATGAAAATGTATACTATGCTGTAGAACAGGGGTGGGCAATCTCAGTCCACGAGGGCCGGTGTCCCTGCAGGTTTTAGATGTGTCCTCAAACCAACACAGCTGATTTAAATGGCTAAATTAGCTCCTCAACATGTCCTGAAGTTCTCCAGAGGCCTGGTAATGAAATAATCATGTGATTCAGGTGTGTTGACCCAAGGTGAGATCTAAAACCTGCAGGGACACCGGCCCTCGTGGACTGAGATTGCCCACCCCTGCTGTAGAATGATACAATCCTGCCCCAGGGCAGTATATGTTACACAGCTAAAATAAACCTTAACGTTATAAGTTGAGAGGTTAAAACTGTCAGTCAACCACCACTACAACTGGCAAAACAACTGTCCAAATAAGACTTAAAACACCAAACTCAACCATTATTACAAATTATGAGGACTTAAAACAAGGAACACTAAGTATAAAGTATAAGTAAAGAATGATATAAAATGTACATGAGGGACAGCGCGTAAAATGTTAGCTTGAAAATACAAATCAGATGCTTAAAATGTTTATTCCAGTAGAATACTTTTGCAGCAAGACAAATCTTACATAGACATCACACACATGGGCAGAATACGGCCTAAAGGCAGAAAACGAACAATTCAGTCAACCCCACGCTGTTTTAAAATAAATGACACAATCTCCAAAACAACCTCATATCTAACGCACTTCCAGTATTGGAGACTCCACTCATAAGACAATGCAAATGTTCATGAATAGTAAATAGTGGGCTAAGATTTTCTTCATATAGTGATGCAAGTCCTTATCCATTTTAGGTTCGTGGTGGTGCTGGAGCATGTTCCAGCTGGGTCAGAAGTACACCCTGTATTTGCAGCATAATGACTTGTGTTTCATCACTGGTCTATGCAATAAGAAACTGGTACATCTAAAAACATTTTCAGTTGCTTACTGTCTGGCAAACTTTTGACTGTAGACTGAGCTGACACGTAAAGTTTTGTATTATTTAGCAACATGTTTCAGTTCACCACTAGGGTGCTTGACCCTTTACTTAGAATATCAATTTGAACGTGGGTGGCCCTCCGGAGAAGACCTAAAAACTTTTTTAAAACTCCAACAGGGGTGATACCTTATTTTTAACCTAATCATAGTTTATTAGTCACGTTTCATTTGACTTTATTCATCTTTATCACGTTTAAAAAGGACCTCAAACGCCAAACTCCTGAGCCAAGTTATCAGTGGCACTGATAAAGTTAGCCTTACGTTTAACAACAAAACAGACGCGGAACACATTTTTCATAGTGAGTCTAAAGGCTGTAACAGACCGACAAACACCGAGTATGAGTAAAAGAATGAAGCTCAGTTTGTTTATGTCTTTTGTTTCCTACCTTTCGCTATGGCTTTGCTTTCCTGTTGCTTTGATGTGCGGAAACTTCCTCTGCTGTCTGTTCCGGTTTGAAAGACGAGCCTTCAAAATAAAAGCACGACATCTGAAAGACAACGTTTCTATGACCCCCCCTCCACACACACACACACACACACACACACACACACACACACACACACACACACACACACCTTAAACAGTAAAGACTAAAAATAGACATCGAAGAAAAGCCGAATAAAAATAATGTTGAAAAGAGAGAACTAACCAAAACAATAATATTTGCACAATATGAGCTAAAGAAAGAAATTAAATAAAAAGACAGGACCAAGGTGGCTGTGCAAAGGGAAATCCAAATATTTTGTTAGAAATTGTATAGTTTTTGGTGAAGCCCTGTTCCTACTGATCATGTCAACGATGAACTGCGATAAACAAAGCCACCTCCTGCACCTAGTATTTTTCACTTATCCAAACCAGGGTCATGAGCGGGGACACTAGGTCCATGAACCTTTTCTCTAATCGTTCTCTTTTCCTCCTGCCTGGCAGCGCCATTCTCAACATTTTCTTTTCATCATATCCACTATTCCTCCTCCGCACATGTCCAAAGCTTTGGATGCTTGACCTAAGGTATTTAAATTCACGCACAAAGCAAAAGTACCCATTTTTAATAATAATAATAATATCTAAAGTGATTTAATAATATTGCAGAATATATTGTTGGATTAATATTACAAAATCTGTAATAAATTACAAAAAAATTTAAATAAATTGCATGGTAAATATACTAAATTAGAAGTAGCCAAAACAAGAAATACTTAATCATCTTGATTATCTAATGAAAGCCTTTACACCAGGGGGCAGCCTTGCACCAGTGTTGAGACTTTTGCAACTGTTCTTTTAGCAAGTCTTTTTTTCAGCCCCACCCCCAATCCTCGCTCACAGGTGCTTGTGTATTCACACTCCGTTGATGGGTCAACATGTTTTACAGTTATTTCAATCACAAATATTTAAAATAAGTACAATATAAGTATATGTATTTATTTTATTTGTTGTTTGTGTAAATATTCACTATAATATAAAATGTACCTTGCTTGTAATTCTTGAAATTTGAAGCTCAGAGAAGTATATGTTTGCCTGTCTGTCTGAAGGACACAGAGGGAGTTTGGTTGTGTTCCAACCTAAGCTACCATAAATGTTTTTACATACTCCCAAAACTTTGACTAGACTAGACTAAAACTTTGTTTGATTGCGTTGCTAAAATAATTTTTTAAATAGCTCAAACAAAGAAAGTCCTTCTGTTCCCCAATGGCTGGGTTAAAAATAACCCAATTTGTAACCCAGTGCTGGGTCAAATATGGACCGAGCCAACGCTGGGTTGTTTCAACTTCACAGGGTTGGGTTATTGGTTTGACCCAGCACACTAGGTTAGGACTACTATCCAAAAAATTGGGTTATATTGACCAGTGTTTACAGTTGAAGTTAATACAAAATTGGATCGAAACTCAGAACCCATCTCATACTTTCTTTGTTCTATATATGGTGATTTCTAAACAGTTGGTCAAACAGAGCAACCTCACCCTCACTTCAAATAATAATTGTAACAGATGATATCAAGCATTTTAAGTAAAAATAACTTTCTTCATCACAAGATAGCTGGTGTTATCTGTCAAAAGACCTTTAATGAGTAGGTAAAGTTCTAGAACAAACAAATAAATTGCATTGCAATTGCATATCAAAAATAACTCCATGATTTTCAAACTCTTAGAATTCACTCTTTACTTACCACGTTCTATTTCATAGTAGTGGAGAAGTCAATGTCTGATCTGGTCACAATCTAGTTGAAAAGGGCAGTTTGTGAAGAATAATGTGGCTTCTTCTGAGGCTTATCTTCAATCCAAACAATCGGGTAAAAGTTTGACCCAATATTTGATCAAAGCTGCCCAACCTATGACCCAACTGAATTAGTCAAGCTGTGGAGTGAATTTAAGAATAATAATTTGATCTCTTCGAGTAAAGAAAAACAAACCCAATAGAACGGAAAAAAAAGATCTGTCAACGTCTCATTCACCTAGCGGTGCAGAAAGAGTTAAATTACGTTCTCTACTGGAGTCCTACCTCATGTGACAAATATGGCCAATGTGATTGGCTGTGCCTTTCAGGGAGCTCTGTTTAGTTTTAGCAGCGGCAAGCCTGCGCTGCGAGGACCAGCATGGAGGAGAGGAAGATGGCTGCAAAAACGAAGAACCTGGATGTAAAAAAATATTTTTCAAAGAAACCTGTAAGTCACTTAAAGTCAAGTTCACTCATAAAATCTGTCCATCATAATAACGTTACAGGCTATGCTAGACCATACATGCCAACCCTTCCGATTTTTGCGGGAGAATCCCGAATTTCAGTGCCCCTCCCGAAAATCTCCCGGAGCCACCATTCTCCCGAATTTCCACCCGGACAACAAAATTGAAAAACCATATCCCAGATTGGCCCAGCCAATTCCAGTTTCCAACAATGGCTACTACTACTACTGCAGCTACTTAGTTTTAATATTACTCTTATTTCTCTTTCTGGGTCGCAAAATATACTTTTAACATATTTTCAGGCGAGAATGTAGCTGTGTAAACTTCAAATAACTTAAACATGTTATTGTTTGGCCTTTTTCAGTGTTTTATTTGTTCATGAGTAAATCGGTTTGGCTGAGATTAAAGTTATTAGATTCGATTAAATAAAACTATATTAATCCCTCGGGAGGGTTCCTCTCTCAGCTCAGGTGGGGGAATCTGTCCTTAGGACAACTATTAGTCGTGCACTGCACAAAGTTGGCCTTTATGGAAGAGTGGCAAGAAGAAAGCCATTGTTAACAGAAAACCATAAGAAGTCCGGTTTGCAGTTTGCCACAAGCCATGTGTGGGACACAGCAAACATGTGGAAGAAGGTGCTCTGGTCAGATGAGACCAAAATGGAACTTTTTGGCCAAAATGCAAAACGCTGTGTGTGGCGGAAAACTAACACTGCACATCACTCTGAACACACCATCCCCACTGTCAAATATGGTGGTGGCAGCATCATGCTCTGGGGGTGCTTCTCTTTTTCTCTTTGGCTCTTGGCGAAGGTGGTCACACTTTTCTCCTCTCCCTTCCCTTTTCTTCCCTGCTTAGCTTCTTGTGTCCTTGTCTAGTCTCGTCTATTTTTACCCTTTCACTGGAACACTCTCTCACAGTCTGTTCTTTAAAACCTAAAAGAGGAATTATGGATTTGATCAACTGATCCTTGAATGCAATTGACACCCTCTTCTCAACGAGAAGCCAGGGATTGGGTGAGCCTGAGTGTCCTGGAGGTACTTTCCCTGCCAGATACACGATGGATGGGTGGCATAACTGGAGGGTCGTGTGCCTGGCGGGACTGTCGATTGAAGAGATTAAAGATATCTACCTGTTCGGAACCATGATAACAGGGTTCTTGCTGATCGGAACTGGCTTGGCCCTGGCTTATCGAAGTTTAAGAAAGCGTAATCAGCTGTTCAAACCCCCACTAGGCTGCCCGCTGTGATTGGGACAAGTCACAAGTTCTCAAAATGGGCTCATTGAGCGCAGCACGGATAAGATCTTGGAGAAGCTTGAGGCTGCCGTGAACACTCAGTATAAGACCCCTGAGCAAAAATTGGATTACATCTTGGGGAAAGCTCACAGCGGTCACGAGTTCTCAGAATTTGCTCTTTGAGCACAAGAATGACAACATCATGGAGAAGCTCACGGCTCTCCAACCGGAGATTGAGTGAACAGTATCAGACTGCTAGAACAGCTTTGAAATTCTCATGAGTTGTTCGCACTAAAGTAAAAACCACTTCATGCGGCTACCACTTCGGCGCCAGCTGTGGTCTCATGGCTGGAGTCGAACAAAAACACCCTGATAACAGACTGGGCATAGACTGTTCTTCTTATCCTACGCAAGGCCACCTGGGTTGGCTGGAGGACAGTTTACTTAGCCTGGCAGGGCGAAGGACACTGTCTCAGCTGAACTCTGGACACACATACACACATACATACACTGATACACACTCATCCCCCCTCCCTTTCCAAACGGCTTCGATGCTTGTTCCCTCCCGGTGCAGATGGCGGGTCGACTGGACCAGCGAAGACATGCTGCAGGACCAGATGCGCTGTCCACACCGGCTCTCTTTTACCCTTACCCACCCCTGTTGCTTGTCTTGTGTTTCTACGGTGTATTGACAGTCATGTGCTTTTATGCTGGGGTGTTTTTTTCTGTTCTCCCAGTAGGAGCTCAGTCTGATTGGAGTTTTTTTCTCCTCCTCTCACCTCATGTTATGTATTTTGTTGTTTTTTCCTATCAGCCTACCTCTCTGACATGTCTTCCCAATGTGATGTTTGTGTAATGGTCAGAAGGTTCCTTTGTAAGTGCGCATGCGGCATTAGCGTGCTGCCTGCATTTTTTTTGTCATGATTATAAAATAGATTTCTTGTAACTACTTTTTCCTTGTCTTGTGTCATATTATAACTGTGTGACATGTTTATTAAATATCTTTGTGCTAAAAAAGAAAAGAAAAGAAAACTAGGGCAAACAAAACAAAGTCATGTATATAGAGACAATCATAGAGTAGCGATGACAGATGGACTGCATGTATTGTCTAAGTTGGGTGTGTGCACGTGTGACGTCAAATGTACATATGCGGGAAGAACAAAAGGCGCGTTTGGTTTTCAGACGAAAATATTTAATCAGGTTAAAGTTCTTCTGTTCTTTGTGTAAATGCTGCGGATATGAAATTCCTTTGGTAGTTCACATGGTGCAACAGCAGCCATCACACAAATCCCAATGAAAGGGAATAGATTAAAATTTATGCTTCCCGTATTTTGCTTAAGCAAACTTTTATTACTTTTGGTGGGCTTCAGGTATGCTACGTGTACAATTTAAATTTAAATGCCACTTTTTCACCATTCATTACACAGACAGTCTGAGTTTTCGTTATCACTTTATCAGATATTTACCAAAGAAGATAACTGAGATACGTCTGGAATCTCAATGTTTTTATTTGTTTCATGGTTGTCAAGTAATCAAGACTATCCCTTGAACATCGGGTGTTCTGGAAATAAGTAAAAAGCAGTTCATTTGGGAAAACAAAGCAATTTCTTAAGAAGTAAAATAATTTGCCTGAGCTGCTTTAATAAAGTAGAGAACAAAGTGGATTTCTGCATCACCAATGGTGACGTAAATAAGACAAAAAGCTGCTCAAAAGCAGTAATGAATGCTGAATATAAAGAAGAGAAAAAATAGTTGTTCAAAGCAACCATTTTCACATGGGGGACAGAAACTTCAGTTTCGTGACTTATTCATTTTAAATTTACATACAAAATATTGGCACGGCTTCCCATGTCTCTAAGTAAATGGACTTTGGTTAGAGACCTGAAATACTGTTGTGGTCAACACAAAAAACTTACATGTGTTGAGTTTCCCTCTGTGTGTGTGCACAATACTGTAGTTTTTAATACTGAGAGCAGTGTGTCAGGATTTATAAGATGAATCATTATCAATTTCAAACTCAAACTCAAATCTCTTATTTTAAGGCTTTTACATCACAATATAAAACAACTTGAGGTGACTTGTTGTTTACAACTTATTGTAAATCGGGGCCCATATAAATAAAACTTTATTGAACTGATTTGTTTATCAAAGTTTTTGTAATTACAAAAGGAAAACATTTTCCTCTCGTTGGGCATTCTGAAGTAAAAGGTCATTACTGACAAACATTGCTCTTGCATAAGATGGAGGGGACATTTCAAGTAGGGCATACTGTAATAACCAGAAAACTCACACTGACACCTATGACCAACCACTGCTGAAAGTGTTTACGAAAATAAAATATAAAATAAAATAAAAATAAAAAACTTAACAAATGTAATGGAGACCAAAGATAATGTTTGACGTTCATGGCAACCAGGTTAGCCCTGCCTTCACAGTACATTACTGTCAGACAGACAACCATGAAACTTTTCTCGTACTACAACATGCCCCAGCCTACTTTTGCCTAATGACTTTCTTTTGTGCAGAGACTTTATCACATTCATCATGTCGTTCTCTGCACTGGTGCTGCTGCTGCTGCTCGTCTGTAGTGTCCAGGCTAATTTTTATGGTATAGTGGTGAACTACTACCCAAGTGGCAATAATTCAACAGGATCTTCCACTGTAAGTACACTTTCTTAAAAAACAAGTAAATTTACTTTGTGAATTTTAAAATTATTTAGGTAAACATGTCTTCACTGTAAATCTGCAGGGCATTCTTTATTACAAGCTGGGCTACAGCTTATGCTTGTACAGTGTGCCCTACTACATCGACGGTCAGCCACTTGTGCTACAAAAGGTCGATGAGCCGATAAGTGGAGAGTGGTGCCAAACTGAAGGAGTCATCTCTAAATATTTTTCCAGCAACTCTATGTTTTCAATTCCGTGAGTGCACCCGTATATAATTACATATGCATAAATATAGTCTTTGTTGTTGATTTGTCACTGAGGGGGAATGAAATTTAATACCACAACTTCTGAGAAGTTATTCATTTCTATTGCAGGGCCTCTGGCATAGACTGGATCTTTGGCATCAAAAATGGCATCGTATCATTTCAAATTCAGGCTCTGGTGGAACTGAGGATCCGCTCTGACATCGGCAAAGTCAACACATCACCACAGACCACTATCATACCAGCTATCAGGTCAGCCCTGTTTGTGGCTCCATTTCTTTTTTAGTAATTATACAAACATACATACATTCATACAATTTTATGTGTCACCTCTTGTAAATTCATTGCCTTTCAGACACGGAAAGTTTCTGTGTAGAGATGGATAAGGATAGAGAAGTCTTAAAGTGAAAAATTAACCTTTGGTCCTCCTTCATTAATGCAATTTTGAAGCTCTTGGACCATAAAACCTGAACAGTGTCCAGGCTGTGGGTGTACTGAGTAGTTTTCAAACATGAACATATAAAAATGGTGTCAGATATTTCACAGAAATGAATGAATGAATTTGATTATTTTATATGTTTTTAATTTATTTTTATTTCAACTTTCTTTCAGAGTTCCATCAAACTGTGCAAGAAATTTGAGCCTGTTGATGTTTGATCCTGATGGAGACATAGTGAAATGCAGAAATGGAGATGCATCACTCTCAGAGTGTAGTCCCTGCACACCACCGTCTGTTCTCAGCCTTTCACCAGTAAGTAACAGCTATTACTCTTTTTGTCACACGGGACATGTTGGCATAAACATGAATCCTCGTGTACCAATCTATACTAAATCTGATTGTAATGATTTTTTTAAACTATTTTGTAATAAGGTCGCTGCCATCAGGTCTAATATTTCTCCATCATCCTCTCAGTATCACATTTGCACTTTGCTTACTTCTGATGCCTGGCTAGTGTAAGTGGGCTAGTGCTCTGCTTGGTCATATGAAACTGACTTTAAACCACATTGACGCACTTCCTCCATCATTTTTTTTAGTGTGTTTGACTCTATTGGCCCCTGTATTCAGGAAATAATTAATTCTTCTCTTTATACCTGCTCAGTTCCCAACTTTTTTAAAGCAAGCTATTGTTAAACCAATATTAAAGTTTAGATCCATCTCTTCCAGACAGTTACAGGCCAATATCATATTATTTGTGTCAAAGAAAAATCGGTTGCAGAACAACTTAACCTTTTGGAGAAAACAATGTTCTAGACATTTTTCCAATCTGGTTTCCGCAAATTGTACTCCACTGAAACGCTTCTTACTTGACGTGTCTAGTGAAATTTTGATGGCAGCAGACATTGGAGAGTACACCGTTCTGGTTATATTGGAGCTAACCTCTGCTTTTGATACTGTTGATCACAGTGTCATGATAAATAGGCTTAAGGATTTGTTCGGGATTACTGGTGTTGTTTTAAAATGCTTTATGCCGTATCTATCTGAGAGATCTTTTACTGTCTTTATGAATCAAGTGTTGTCCGAAACATCAGCTTTGCCTTCTGTGGTACCTCAAGGATCTGTTTTAGGTCCGATCCTCTTTTTTGCTTTATATATTCCCTCTAGGCAAAATTATCAGATGTTACAATAATATTTCTTATCATCTCTATGCAGATGACATTCAGTTGTTCACTTCTTTCAAAGCTTCTGAGTTTTATAAATTGGCTTGTTTAAATAATTGTCTGTCAGTAATCAAACAATGGTTAAACAACAGTTTCCTCCAGTTAAATACAGATAAAATAGAAACTTTGATTGTTGCTCCTGATCTTATGATTTCAGAAATTAAGCAGGATATCAGTTTTTTAGGCTCTTCCGTTCAATCAAGTTTCGGGCAAGTCTTGGACACCCAAATCAAGAGACTTGGGTCTCATATTTGGTTGTGCAATGTCTCTTGAGAAAAACTTCAAACAAACTAATTTGAAACTGTTTTTATCATCTAAGAAACATTTCTAAACTCAGTCTACTGGTGTTAAAGGCAGAACTTGAGATGATTATTCATGCTTTTATTTCTTCTTGATTGGATTATTGTAATGGTCTTTTTACTTGTTTCAACAAATCAGCTTTGGTTCGCCTTTAGACTGTAAGGAATGCTGCGGCAAGACTTTCAATTGGCACAAACAAGAGGTCACATATTATTCAATGTTTTGCTTCTATTCTTTGGCTACCAGTAAATGTAAAAAAAATTAGTTGTAACTTTGTGAAAAGTTCTAAATAATAAATTTTACTTACTTACTTGAAATGATGCTTGATCATAGCATCATTTCATATCATATCTGGCAAAGTTGGTCTAAAAAACAAATCAAACCCCCTGCTTTTTGTTAATTTAGATAAGTGTAAACTCTATGTGAGGTGTCTTCATGGCCCAATTTTTGTCTTCTTGCAGTCCTCTTGTACTCTGTCATTCAGCCCCACAAACAGCAGTGATGAAGGTCCGTATGCGGTACAGCTGATGATAGAGGACTTTCCCAGACAGAACATAACGTTGACTCAAACCAACGGGACACAAACAATAATAACAACCAATGATGCTATCAGCAAAATGCCAGTTCAGTTTGTCGTGAGAGGTACAAATAATTTCTCCTGGCTCCTGCTTAATGACCCTGTTATTTTGGCCTTTTTTTCTTTTCACCCTGAAAGTAACGTTACTTTATCCTTACTGCAGAAAATAAATCCAGAATTTGTCAAGATTTAAACAACTTGTCTTTATGGCTGCTTATGAACTTGGAAAAAGCTTTCTCTTGGCTACCTGTAGATGAGAAAAACAATCCTGGTGGACCAGTTAGAGCAGGGGTAGGGAACGTTAGTCCTCGAGAGCCGGTGTCCTGCAGGTTTTAGATCTCACCCTGGGTCACCACACCTGAATCAAATCATTAGTTCATTACCAGGCCTCTGGAGAACTTCAACACGTGTTGAGGAGCTAATTAAGCCATCTAAATCAGCTGTGCTGGATCAAGGACACATCTAAAACCTGCGGACACCGGCTCTTGAGGCCTGGAGTTCCCTACCCCTGAGTTAGAGTTTCTCTCCTTAAAAAAATGTCTTTATTATCGTCATCACTGCTTTGTGTGTTGTTTCAGTGGATCCTGCAGTGCCATCGTGCACAGAGGGACTCTTTCTACCCATGTTCCTGCCTCCAACCCCAGCCCACAGAGCCCAGCTCTACACCAACGTCAATCAGACTCTGGCTATCAGCATCAAGGCACAGACACTTAACTCCACGTAAGTAGATCTCTAAATATATAATTAAAAGACTTACCAATGATTAACATATCCTGCAAAACTGACTGTTTCTAAAATTAAAATGTAGCTTTAATGCGCAAATCAAACCTATTTTTCATTTAATCGGATCATGAATCTTATCTTCTGAGTTGTGTAACTTTAGCACTTCTACACTGCGGTTCTACAGACAGGTTTGACAAGCCAGCAACCCAACTGGTTTTATACTGACGTTAGGATGTACTAGCACTAGGTTAAGCTAAGACAATTAAAGAGAAAAAAAAAAAAAATAAACAGCTTTTTTAGCCAAAATTGCTTGATTTTTACATTAAATAAAATCTAAAATAATTATTTCAAAAATTATATAAAAGTCAGATATCCGGTCAAAATGCCACTCTAATAGTTGAAGCATTTACAGCATGTCACAGGTAAACACTTTTTTCTTATTGTAGATCATAAACTTTTTAAAAACTAACTTTTTTTTTTTTTTTTTTTAAGGATCTCTGAGCTGCTGTTCAGCGCGCCGCACACAGTAACTGAAAGTCAAACAGGCCCAGGACAGTTCACACTGACGTGGACGCCATCTGACTCAGTAGCTGGACAAAGCCACCCCATTTGTTTTGTTGTCCAAGCAGTTTTAGGGTCAGTATCCTGTTTCATGAATACGATCCTACACAAAAGTATATTGAAACTTTCATTAAAACAAATTGAAATGTAGCACATGTAATTTGCACATACATTTGAGTGTACTTCTGTTCTAATGAAACTATTTAACTTTGAGGACTGACTGGCTTAGTTCATTGCCTGCACTTTTTAATTTTGCTTTTATGTTCACTCATAAAATGCTTCCAACCTTCATTCCTGTAAATCTTTCAGACACTGGCATTTTAATTATAGTATCAAAAGAACTGGAAGGCAGAAGAGAAAGCAAAATTCATTGAAGACAGTAGACATGGGTGTGTCAAATACCTTTGAGGAATAACTCCATAACAACAGAGACATACCTGAATGGGTGTGAAAAGATCAACTTGATAGTTGAAAGAAGAGCAGAAACAGATAAAAACTGCAATGTTTTATAAAACAAGAGCTGCCTCAGCAAGTTAAAGAGTGAGAAGAAAGAGAAAGAAGAGCAACACAGTGAGTCCAAATACCGTATACGGTCCAGCTGCAAACAAAGCTTTTATTAGTGATAAGAACAGGAAGACTGGCCAAGTCAGTTTCCACATTTAAACCTGTAAATACTAAATGGAACATAGGTTAATTTGCCTTATAACTCATTTAATGCTAAAAACCTCATTTTTCAATCTGTCCAAACTATTAAGATACCAAGTCCACAGCAACATACAAGTGTCTCCTTTCAAAGGCATACACATGTTATCTTTCCTTTCACAGCTGCTTCATTATTTGATGCACACTATTTTGTTAGTGTCTGATAAGAAAAATACTTAAAGCTTTTGTCCTTTTGAGTATAAAATCATGACTGCTAAGCGTTGAAGGGTACTGAGCACACATTTTACCTGCTGAAATCCTGCCTCACTGGAAGAGCATTTCTAACAAAGATACTAAAGTTCAATGGTTTGGAGACTTGATGTTGGGACTACATTAAATGATTGTGCAACAAATAACTTTGATTTTATTTTTTATACTTGCAGAGTTACGTGTAAATTTACTGATGCTAAATTTTTTTTTTAAAGCTATTTATAAGGTACTGCTTTTTCATGTTCTTTGACTTAAATCCAAATCCATCAAACTGTACCAAACTGAGTATCATTTTTATTTAGATGTGTAACTGCAAGATAAACTCTCTAAACATTAAAAAATATATATTAAAAATAATGTAAAATGCATTTTAATAAAGAATCTATTGTACTGATTTATTTTCACAGAGCAGCCAAGTACCACTCTGAGCTTCGATGTGTCATTGCGACCATTAGAAAAGGTGAGCAGTGTTTTAACGTCCACTACCAACAACTACATAACTGATGCAGTTCATGAGTAACCTCTGTTTCAACTTTTTACAGCATCGCCAACTACATCACCCAATACACCAGAGTGTGAGTATGAAAGTCTGGACTAACTCAAAGTTAGCCTGACTTATCAGATTTAGAGAATAAATAGAGAATAGTAAAAGAACAGAAACTAGTACTTGCATTAAAGATGAATCAAAACAAAAAGCCAGAACTTTGTTTCCCTTCATTCCAGTGGAATTGCCACATAATCGCTCTTTGCATAGAGCTCACCTTTGGTAAACACTGGGTCAAATTCAAACCACTCACTGACTGCAGAAAACTGGAGAGTCCAAAATGAATTGTGCTGGATCATCTTAATTTCATTTTCATCTTTATCACAAAACCTCTACTAGAGGGTGGAGTGGTATGTTAAAATCTAGAGCTGGCAAGCTTAGTTAACAGTGTTGGTCAAGTTACCTGAAAATAGTACTTAGTTACTAATTACTGATTACTTCTCCAAGAAAGTAATCCCATACTTTACTGATTACTTATTTTCAAAAGTAAGTTACTTTATTACTTAGTTACTTTTTAAAAACATACGGTGGCTGGGAAGTGCAAATCACATTTACAACAACAAAATAACATTTCAGAAAACACTTTTACATTAAAAAAAACAAATAAAAAAAATGACAACAAAATAACATTTAAGAAAACACTTTAACAAGTCCGCAACAAATTAAGAAGTGGCTCTTGACGGAAAGGGATTGTCCGAAATACCGGAAGTGACTCAACGATAGGGCTTTGGAGTTGACGTAACGCCGCAATGTATTGTGGGAGCACGGCGCCATATATCTGGGCCATGAATCAAAACAAACACACTGTGTTGGAAGGACGGTTGCAAGAAACATGCTTAAAAGCAGTTTAAAAGGAAAAGGACGGTACAGAGACAGATTGCGTCCGGATGCAAAGAGACTACTTGCAGAAAATCGCGTGCATTGGAAATGTGGACCCATATGAAATACGGCAGTGGAGTAGAAACCCTGAAGACCTACTGCTATTGACATAGCCTGATATATTTTCGTACCTTGTCTGTGGAGGCGTACAAGGCATATATAAATCTCTGGAGGGACACATCCAATTCACCAAAGATTGGGTACAAGACTTGTGAGTACATCGTCATTCAAACAAAGGTAAGTCAGCTCGAGTACTGCAAGTAAAATGCGTTTGATTTTCCCCCGAACATTCAGATTAGTGCAAGCATAAATTCATTCATGAGGGGGAAATTACAGTGAGAACATGTGGAGGCTTTGTTAGAGGGATAACATAGTGAGTTCAGTGCATTGAGGTGACATTGTCCTGAAGGATTTAGTTATTCTGTATGGTTAAAGAAATTGCAATGATTTATTAATGTTTATTATAAATAATCCTAATTATATATCTTGCTTCCGTGTTTGTGTCCTGTGTCACTAAAAATACATTTTATTTTAGTTTTATACATTGATTAATGACCTGCAGAATCTCCTTATCATATGACGTGTCCATAATTGTCACTTAAAGTCGAACTTTATGCTTTCTCCATCTTGAAAGTGATTACATCCTTGCATTACATACTTTAGGTTCATTTTCTGCAGGCGGGTTTCTGACAGAGAACAGGCAGATTTAGAATATAACATGTAGCGTTCTATAGATGGATACAAAAACTTTCTAAACACTTTGTTACATGGATTAGATTAAATGGATTAGAAAGTAGATAAAACACATTTATGTTGGCCTTGGCTCATTAAAGTCCTTGTCTTTAAATTAACAAATTAACTTTGTATGTTTCAGGTACTGCACTCTCAAAGGCTGAATGAACCAGCATTGCAGCCATGGGTCATTGTGAGCATCACAGGGAAGGTTGAAGCCGCCCACTGCAGCTGTATGGCCGGAGTCGTGGAGACCTGCAGCCATGTCGCTGCTCTTCTGTTTAAAGTAGAAGCAACAGTGTTGATCCGTGGCACAAGGACTGTTACAGATGAACCTGCATACTGGGTTTTGCCTGGTAACATGACCAAGATACAGTCAGAGGTTGGCCATAAGATAGATTTCTCCTCTTCAGCTGGCCCAAAAAAGGCTCTCGATCAAAACATAAACAGACCATCCGTATTGAAAGGTAAAAGGAGCCGTCCTCAAAAAAGAAAAGTCCCACCTGCTACTGTGGAGAAGTTGTCACCACTATTGGATACTTTACTGGAACACAGTAAAGCTGTGGGTTGTGGGAATGACCCATAATGTTTTATCTAGGGGTCTAGATTTTTGCCTGAAGTGCACTGCCATGTAAATAATTTGCATTTACTGAATATGTACTGACTGAGTACCACTGCTCAAAAGTTGAATAAAGAAATAAACTAATTTTTGCCTTTTTTTTTTTTTTTTTTAAATTAAAACCACTTTATAGAACATCACATCAGTTACAATGTAGAATCCATGTCATTTATAGTTTACAAATGACAAAATGTTTACACAAAATCATGACAGCGTTTACATGATATCACCCACTAACACTACTTAATTTACTGTATCTTTTGAAAAATTACCGCTATTTATACAGCACAAGACTTAAGAATATTTAACAAGAGCAAGTTTAATTTTTCCCTGGTTTTACTACCACACCGTTCACCAAAACGCAGCAAACCTTCACCATCTTATCCAGAAGGGTCACCTCTTCACCCTCACATGGAATAAGTAATCTGATTGGCATGGTGGTATGTAGCATGTAGTTTGAAGCAGGGATTTCGGAGTGGCCCTTGTGTAGCACTGGAACCCAGTCACGATGTGTTTCATCCATTTCATAGGCTGGTTTGCTGCAATAATGCCAAATAATTAGCAACTCTATAAATAGAAGGTAGTTCTGCAAAATCACTCATTAGGATGTTTGTTCTAATTTGCTATGGCCTCAGAGTGCATCGAAAATAAAACTAATAGGCTATAAAGAGTGATATGAACATATTTAGAACTTACCGGAATGAAAATGTCTGGAGCACACCAACAGATATTTGAAGATGGAAGAGAACTGGATATCAGCTTCTCTCACAGCTGCTATCCAGACTAGACGCCTTCCTTTGGTAACATCCGATACATGAGCTGCCTCATGTTGCTTCCAGGTGGGGAAAGAATGAAAAGATAAACCATGTCAACAAACGTCTAGAAACTAACTCCTCACAGCGATTCGCTACATTTATTACCCTGACGGTGCTCGCTGCACTACATAGATAAATGGAAAATGTTTTGCCTGTTTTGTGGCGTTAGCTTCAGCCACTTCACTCCTTTTTGTGCATCCCGCGTTTAGCTGCTGTTTCTTCTTCTGCCGCTAATTTAAAGGGGCTTTACCGCCACCTGTTGGGCTGGAGTGTGGACCATGATCGTTTTAAGGCCTGGATATTTTCTTAAGAAAATCCCCGTGACATTTAAAAATCTGAACATCATTATCTCAACCATACTCTTTTGTAAAATCTCTTCAAACATTAACTGAACTCTACTTCTCTGAAAAGCCCTCATTTAGCTGACTACAAATCACTTTTCTGTACTACAAATATGGAGTAAGCCTAATCGTTGAGTCACTTCCGGTATTTCTGTCAAGAGCCACTTGTTAATTTGTTGCGGACTTGTTAAAGTGTTTTCTGAAATGTTATTTTGTTGTTGATGTTGTAAATGTGATTTGCACTTCCCAGCCACTGTAATTTCCTGCATATTCCAGCATATAAAATAAAATATTTTTTTTTGTGTTTACACTCTTTCAAATAGATGCAAGTAAAACACAGCAAAAAATAAATAAAATCAAAGATTCAGCGGGACTAAGTCCTGTCGCTCTTAAATCTATTGTCACCTGTTTAACAGGAGTGGAGCAGGCAGAGATTTGCCCAGTGCCACAGCGGTCATGTCAATGGGGGGATCCGGGGGTTTCTCTATGAATTCTACATTCCGGTGGCAGCGTGCTAGGTGCTTGCTCAGATTTGAAGTTTAATTTTTTGCTGTAAAAGAAGGTTTTCTTCCCATGCAGGCACTAATTTTTTTGTCACTTTTCACAGAATCAAACTCAAAGTAATGTCAGTACTTCCAAGCTTTAAACGCTGCATGGTCGTACTCTCTCCCGCACTCCATATTAACCATTGTTGACCTACACGCGTCTGTTGCTGCCACGGACGTCGCACGCTCGTGCATCATTGTCATGAGACACTCTCACAAACAAAATCATGGTTTAGTAACGCAGTAACGCAGTGTGTTTACAAAAGTAAACAGTGAATGTAACAGTAATTTAATTACCTTTTTGAAATAGTAATCCCTTACTTTACTCATTACTTGGAAATAATGTAATCAGATTACAGTAAAGCGTTATTTTTAATGCACTGGTGACCATCTCTGTTAATTAACAAACTGTTGGGTTTGTTTGGCACAGACCCACCGCTGGAACGAGACAATTCTACTACAACAGCAAAAACAAGACGCAAGTCACCAAAGTTCTTTGTGTTACTCGTGCATGAGGGAGAGAACTGTGATGAGCGCCGTTCCTTCCGCTCGAACCCCAATCACTCTTGTCTGCTCCCTCGTAACACTGTTCTTTATTGAGGTTACCTGAATATGCATAAGTTCATTAACATATGACGTCTTACATAGGTATACGTGTGAACAAAGAGTACCTTGTCTGTGTGTCGTATAGGTGTGTGTGTATGTGTGTGTGTGTGTGTGTGTGTGGTCAAGATGTGACCCTGTGAAGACTCCCCACACCTACTGGCGCCAGGGAGTCCAGCAGTTCACTTAAACAAAAGGCTCTTACACTCAAACAGATATACGTGTGTTTGCTATACCATATATCAGCAAGAGAAGATACCTCTCTCATGACCCTAGGAGGTGTGTGATCTATGCCAGAACACTCTGAAGAGGAGTGAACGTACTCCCCTCTTCACGCTACACAGAATTGTTACAGACCTCCTAGGATGAGACATTCTTTCAATCTACAAATGATTATATACTTCTAAGCATAAATGATTATATATTTCTAAATACAAATGACAATAATAAAATATAAACCCAACACAAACTACATCAAAAAACGCAACCCAAACGTTCTTATTGGTTTAGAGTCTAACATGGTGTCTTTGTGTTTCTAGATGTTGCAGCTCTGAAAATGAAGTTGTCTTCTACAGTGGACTTGTCTCAAATCAATAGGGATGTCTTCCTAAATCAGGTTAGAATTTTTCTTATCCAGAGTTAAACTGACCCCCGTCCCAACTGACCTCCTGCAACGCTAATGTTTTGGACATGTGGTGTATACTTGTATACAGCGAATAACAAATGTATTAGAACACATGTCATGAAAACAAGAAAACAAAAGTATCTTAAAAGTTTGCAAAAGAAAACTTGCTTAAAATTCATATTGCTATTCATTAACCTCCCAGGACCTGGCGTCCACATATGAGGACATCACATTTTGGGATGTCTAGACAAAAATACTTAATTTTTCTCTACAAGGGCCTGATATCCACTTATGAGGACATTATACTGCCACTGTTCTATTAAAATTTAAAACTAATGTCCTCATATGTGGATCTCATTTGTCTCAGAACAAAAATTAGGAAAAAAAAATAAATCTGGTAACTCTTTGTTTTTACATTAATCAGGTCCCAATCAACCCAAATAGCAAAGAAAAATTTAAAATGCATGCCATGAAAGAGTTCGGGTTTTAGGAGGTTAAGCAAATAACAATTTGGATTCGCATTTTCATTCACGAATTTCAGCTGGTGCACTGGACCTCTCTGAGAAGTCTGAAAATAATCGAGCATAATTATGCTGTGTGGCAAGAAATGTATTTTGAGTCATTTAAAAGTCTGCACTCATGATTCATGTTATGAAATATTTCAACAAATATATATTTTCCTCAGCATAAAAATATTAAAACTGTTTTGTAGATGATATCTCAGATCTACTTTCCAAAGAAAAACCACACCTGAGAGAGCGGTGATGTTTTCTCACTGCTCCTTCTTTCTCCTCAGATTAAACAGAAGCTGCAGTCATACGGATTGCCTGATGACATCAGTCTGCGCCTCATAAGCAGTGTGCCACAGATTGGCATAACTGCAGCATCCTCTAATTCTACAACATGAACCTGAAGTCCTGCGTCTGCATGCTCTATCTTCACTCTTTGTGCACCAATTGGAAACATCTCTGTGGAAAGATAATACAAAATCTTACTTATCACACATATTTTTGCATTCAACATGTCTGTCATATAACATTATTTGAAGTAGTGTTAAATTTTTAAAGGAATCATTCAAGATTTGTAATGTGTGTAATATGGTTCTAAATAATTCTATTTCTTATACTCTCAGTATATATACATGCTTTTTTGGCTTCAGAAAGTTGTTCTTCCACATCTTAGCAATCAGTAGTTAGAAAAAATCAAACAAACAAAAAACAGCAATATTTCTGAAAGCAATTTTCTTTCTACAAAATAAGTCAAACGTTTTTCTTGTTTTCTAATACATAGGCTTAAAATTTGTCATGGGGCCAATAATGAGTCAGACCTCATGAAGAAAAACAAACCTCTGAAGGCAGATGTGCAGTGATGATTTTTCTAATAATTGATTTCAGAGACTTTACTAAATTGTCCAGAAGCAACAAGCTCTCTAAGTTTGCATTACAGTGGTCCCTCGCTATAATACGGTTCCCCTTTTGCGGTTTTGCTGTTTCGCGGATTTTTGTGTGTGTGCAATTTTGCATGCTTTTTTTTTTTATAACAGCGCATTGTGTTCTGCATCCAATCTCGTGCCGTGTCTCCTGTACGGTACAGAATGCGTTCAGCTTGTCAAATTTACATTAATCTTCTATCGCTAGGAGTGTGACTCTGAAGTGCTGTACTGTATGTTTGTTTTCTCCCCAACAAACACAACAATGTCAAAGAAACGTTTTGCACTGTCAAAGGCACCTGTGGTAGCACCCAAAAGGTAGAGGAAGATGCTCACCATTGCACAAAACGTTGGACTTCTGGACATGCTAAAGGAAGGTAGAAGTTACCTTATTTTTCGGACCACAAGGCACACCGGATTATAAGGCGCATTAAGCGAAACAATCCAGATAAGTCAAACTTTACTCAACTCATTCTTCTTGTTTCTTCTACTTCCGTATCATTGATTCATTAATGTTGAATTCTCTCACAACTGCTCTATTCCCATGTTCTGGACCTGAAAACAGGGTTTCATCTTTGGCTTCATTCTATACTACTGGACTTTTTTTCTACCAAGGTTTGAACTTTGAGAGTGTTTAAACAAGAGAGAAAAGTGTGAACATGTTCATGCCTGTCTGAGAAAAGTGTATAAAGTGTGTAGTAAGAGGGTTTACAGCCTTAAAACATCTATAATAATTGTAAAAAAATAAAGCTGACTACTTCGCGGATTTCACCTATCGCGTGTTAATTTTAGAATGTAACTCCCGCGATAAACGAGGGACCACTGTATTTTGCTTTAAATATTAAATATTAAGCACACTGAGGTGACTGTTGTTGTGACTGGTCCCCCTTCATTTTGCCTGCAGTAAGGTTCCATGTACACCAAACTGAGAATAATGCTTGATTTGATTTAATAAATAAAACTGAATTTAAATATGTGACTGATGGGAGTATATAATCACCACCTTGTTCAGTACACTCAGCAGTAATAAGAGGATCTACAGACTGTATTTAAAAACCTTTTTGGTGATGCAGGACTCATTTTGGCATCTGTAAAGCTCCCTCACTGCACACAGTGCACACAGGGCACACCCTTCTAACAACAGAAGTGGAGTATGAAATATTAAAAATGTTTTTAAAAAATGGCCACCATTTTTTTTAAAGGTACCTACTGCAGATTTGCAAAAACAACCACTATGTAGTCCATAACATTCATGTGTTGTGTTGAGCTTGAGTTGCCAGCTTGCAGTACCAGTTCTTACCACAAGATGGTGCAGTAAGTCTATTTTAAAAAGGGAAGTTGTTAAGAGCAGATTTTCATTTCAAGTGGCAGCCAGTGTTGGGAAGGTTACTTTTAAAATGTATTCTACTACAGATTGCAGAATACATGCCCCAAAATGTATTTTGTAACATATTCTGTTACGTTACTCAATGAGAGTAACATATTCTGAATACTTTGGATTACTTAATATTTTATCATGCTTTTTTACAACTACATGAATGTACTATTGCTTTGTGATTTATTACTATTACTGAAGGTTACTCGCCATACCAATACCAACTAGATTTTTAAATCTTAACATAAAATGAGTAACAGTAGGGTGGACATTAGGTAAGGCTGCACTTTTTGCAGCGATCTCGTATAGGAAACTATTCCACGAGTATATAAAACAGGTCTGCGGCTCCGAACCGTAGTAAAGGGACCTCTGGCTAATACGTCGGGTTCCGTGTCGGGCTCGTAGCCGAAAACTAGCTTTACTTTGTTGTCTGGGTCAAGTTTGCTAGCGAGAGACAGAGAGAGGCGTTGAAAGGCTGCTCCAATGGAATTTATTGTTTCGGAGGAAAACACGAACATAGTGTACAGTCGAGTCTTAATAGCTTACTTACAACTGGGCTCGTCAGTTACATGCTTCCAGCTCCCGTTTCTGCTCGGTGACAACTCGTACTTTTTCGACTCTCCTTTTTCTCCCTCCCTCGCGCTCACAGACACATAACGGGTATGGCAGTCCATTCTCCCTGCAGCACGGACTACACTGCCCATGAGGCTACATTCTTTAGGGCTATGCCTGTAACACTCTCTTATTGTCTTCATATTAAATCATTTTTAAAAATATTTCTTCACGTCATTATGAGATGCGAGATTGAGACACAGATATTTGAGCCTCTTAATGCGTGTTTTGTTTGGGTTTCCACCGGCATGGAATTACCACAAATAGAGAGAGCATAGCCTAACATATGAAACAGGAAAAGACCGCCGTGTAATCCCTTTATTTCAACCAATTAACTGTATTCTGAATACCACCTTTTTAAAAGGTAACTGTAACGGAATACAGTTACTCATATTTTGTGTTTTAAATATGTAACGGCGGTACATGTATTCCGTTACTCCCCAACACTGGTGGCAGCCTCACCTACTGTTAAAACTATCAAAAAATCTAAGTTCCATACAGGAAATACACTTAAAAAGTGTCCAATATGTGTCCAATAAAAAGTGTCCAATACAAATCAGGTAGTTTGTACTGTTTGTATAAAACCTAAATGTTTTCTGATTCATCAAGAAGAGCAATCGCCATTCGCCTACAGTGATCTGGCTCTACACCCAACACTGTTGAGTGTAACTGAGAAAATGGTTTTGTAGACAAAAGAAAATGTTTTACATAAATTAATAACATGCATGTTTTTCCCCCAAGACATCCCACTTTTTCTTTCTGATCTTTTCATGGCGTATAACCGTTAAACATTTTCTCATTCCACATCATGTGCCAGCCTACTGCTGACAGGTGTTAGAGGATTAGTACAACTTTTGTGCAGAGATGCAAACACATTCATGATGTTGCTCTCTGTGCTGCTGCTGCTGATGGTCTGCAGTGCCCAGGCTGATAAATATGGTATTGTGACGAACTACAACCCAAGAGGAATTAATCCAATTGTGTCTTCTACGGTACGTGCAGTTTCTTTGCAGACACGTTTGTTTACCTCTACAAAATGTTGGTATTGTTTAAATTAACAAGTCTTCGCTGTAAATCTACAGGGCACTCTGTGTTTTAAGTGGAGCTCTCAAGGCTGCACATACATTTTAACAAACGGCCTCACTGGTGGGTATATTATTCTAAACAAATCTCTAAAAGTAGCGTAGCGTTTTCAGTGGGAGAAACGTTTCGTCACTCATCCAGGTGACTTCTTCAGTCTAAGCTGACTGCGGGTCTCCCCAATCTTATAAACAGTACATTTGCATAACGACTGAAACCAGCCCACTGAAGGAACAGTGGGCTGGGAGGTCAGTTCCTTGTTTGTTAATTTGTTTGTTTGTCTGTTTTGTTTGTTAATTTATTTTAAACATGTAAACAATATACAGGTACATTTAGTAAAGAAAATAAGAGAGAGAAAAAATATACTATACAAAAGTCAAAGCATTTCAATATTACTACCGTTCTGATTCATTTACATGTCGAAAGGGAGTGGGAAGAAGTACACCCCTTTGCCATGAGTTATCAGTTAATATTTAGTCAACCTCCGTACTGATATAATCTGTAATAAAAATATATACTAGATACTATAATATCACCTCATGAAATTTTCTAAATTCACTTAATTGTTCCCTTTCTATATAACTCAAGGAGATCATATCTTTATAACTCTTTTTGAACTGTTTTATGTTTGGACATTGCTTCAATTCATTCTTCAGTTGCTTCAGTTCCTTCATCATAATTATGCAAATTCTCATGACCATTGATTAGCAACCACTGATCAAAGCCCACTGATCAATGGCCATAAGTACAATTCACAGAGCGTTAGAGTTTCCATTTGTAAAAAAACACCTTCAGCGCACTCTATGAAAACGGACTTTTTCCTGAAATTCCACTGAAGTTTCTCTGGTGGTAACTGGACGTCTGGCATCAGAAATGGCATAACAACATTCAGAGCTCAGACTGTGGTGGATCTGAGGAACCGATCTGACATCGGAAAAACCAACACATCGGCCCAGACCACCATCCTACCAGCTCTCAGGTAAAGCCACACATTGTTTGTGTCTCTAGGAATTTTAAACCTTATATATTTATACATTTTTATTTGTTATATGTGGCACTTTCATCAAGTTTCACAAACTATTTCAGTCTTCACTTAAGTTAGTTGATTTAGCAGTAGATTTATTTGTGTCTTTGTTTATTTTTAATGGTAAAAATGCTTTTTAGAGAAATTGGCTCATTGGGGTGTTATATGTCTGTTATTGGGAATTGCAGACTGTGATGCCAGGCAATGTATTGCATTTTATTTGTAATTAATAAATTGTAAGGATGAAAACTGGATCCAAAATGTGTTTTCCTTTTTTTTTCTGAAAAGAATTAAATCAGTGAATGACCTTATGATATAACTATGATTTGCGGTTTTGTTTCTAGATAGATTAATGTGAGCAGTGATAGTTTAAAGGACAGAGAGGGTTTAAAGTAACACAACTGTGTCACAACTGTATGCTGCTCTGGTAGGACTCTTTCTCTACTCAGCACATTTAGGCATGAATGCATCAAACTGTACTCAAGCTTTTAATGGAGCTGAATGAAGGATGCAATGAAAAAGATGTAAAATCATTTTTTTTTCGTACTTTCTTTAAGAGTTCATTCAAACTGCGCTCAAAATTTCAGTTTGTTGACGTTTGACCCTGATGGAGACAAAGTGAAATGCAGAAATGGAAATGCCCCATCAGAATGTGACCCCTGCATGCTGCCATCTGTGCTCAGCCTCTCATCAGTGAGTATAGCTGTTTTCATAATTCAGCTTGTTTTATAAATTTGGGATGAAATGCATAAAATTTGTTGACACACCACTCCCATCTAGCAGCATCATGGCCTGTTCCACCAGATTGTGGAACAGCTTTTAAACTGCTATAGTAGCTAGGTAATTAGCAGCTAGGGGGCCCCACAGGGAACGGTTCTGGCTCCGTTCCTCTTCACCATCTACATTGCAGACTTCTCCCACAACTCCACCCAGTGCTTTCTGCAGAAGTTCTCTGATGACTCTGCAATAGTCGGCCTCATCACTGATGGGGACGACAAGGAGTACAGAGGACTGACCCAAGACTTTGTGGACTGGTGCCAGCTGAACTACCTCCTGATCAACACCAGTAAAACCAAGGAGCTGGTGGTAGACTTCCGCAGGCACAAACATCCTCCACTGCAACCACTGAACATCTAAAGTATGGACATTGAAGCTGTGGACAGCTACAGGTACCTTGGTGTTCATCTGAACAACAAACTGGACTGGACTCATAATTCAGACGCCCTCTACAAGAAAGGTCAGAGCAGGCTGTACCTGCTGCGGAGACTCAGGTCGTTTGGAGTGGAGGGCCCACTCCTGAAGACCTTCTATGAATCTGTGGTGGCCTCAGCCATCTTTTATGGTGTGGTCTGCTGGGGTGGCAACATCTCTGCAGGGGATAGGAAGAGACTGAACAGCTCTGTTCTAGGATGCCCTCTGGACCCAGTGGAGGTGGTGAGTGACAGGAGAATAGTGGCTAAGCTTTCATCCCTGTTGGACTACATCTCCCACCCCATGCAAGAGACTCTGACAGCACTGAGCAGCTCCTTCAGTGGCAGGCTGCGGCACCCACTATGTGGGACGAAGAGATTTCACAGGTCTTTCCTCCCCACTGCTGTCAGACTCCACAACAAAGACTTCAACTGATCAAACACACACAAACATATACACACATATTTAACATTAATACTATGGGTGTTGTTTCAGTGGATCCTGCAGTGCCATCCTGCACAGAAGGACTCTTTCTGCTCTTTCTGCCCAAGTTCCTGCCTCCAACCCCAGCCCACAGAGCTCAGCTCTACACTAATCACTAATCAAAAAAAACATAATATATTAATATTTAAATTAAAAAACAATTTAAAACAACATACAAAAAATACATTATTTTTATTTTTCTTTGTGTCATATTGAGAATGATTTTAATGTTGTTTTTTATATTCTACATGTCGCAGCTTTGAGAATGAAGATTTCCTCTTTTGTGCACTTATCTCAAATTGATCCCGATACCTTTCTAAATCAGTTAGTCACATCTCATCAAATCCCATCAGAGCTTCATACAACTGCACATAAACACCTAAAGTTTGCAGTACTCACAGAAATTAGGATAATGCGACATAAAAGACAGAAAGGAGATTTCTTTCTGCAGTTGAGTCCCATCAGTGAACCTGAACCTTCTGACTTGCTATGTGAACATGTTTATTATAACATAAACGTTTTTTTCTATGAGCAAATTTTCACAAATCCCGTTTGCAGTATTCCAAAGAACAATCACATATGATGTTTTCCTTCAATTTGTTCCTCCGTCCTAGATTAAACAGTTCCTGATGTCACGCGGGCTGCCATCGGACATCACTCTACAGTTCAGAAGCAGTTAGCCGCAGATTGGTGTGACTGCAGCACCCTCTAATGCTACAACATGAACATTTACTGACCCCAGTTTGCTTTACACTCTGTTACTTAATGGAAGTTAATTGACAGATTAAATTTAATTTTAAAATGGTTAAATACCTTTGTAAACCTCAGATGAACATTTACTGACTGTTTTGACAAATATAAAGTTCATTTTTAGTTCTTTTTTTAAACTTTATTTTATTTAAAATTTTATATAAATGTATATTTACCCTAGCTGAAAAATCATTTCTGGCTCTTAAATAATGAAATAACTTTATAACATAACTTTATATTCATAACAGTCTAAATATTTTTCGTCTGTTATTAAAACATCTTTGGTTTTCTATATTTACTATAGCTCTTTAAAAGCTATAGTTATATAATCTTGCTTCACTAATTTTAATAGACATTCTACACTACACTTGACTGTAGTCCACAATGTAAGCATTATTGTAGTGGGGCCTGGTCTATGACTTGACACAGGGGAATGGGGGGTGCAGTAGGCTCAGGGATCAGTTCCCGGGAGGGCCTATTTCAGTAGGAAGCTGGAACATGAAGATGGGAGCTGAAGCTGGAAGCTGTTTTCCCAGAAAGAAGAAACAGTGCACAAACGATTGTCTGTAAGCTAACATCAGCCTGATGGAGTATAGTCATTTCAATTTCATTTACAAAAAATGTATATAATGCCAGATCAAAATAACAGTAATACAATATTACAAAAAAAAAAAGAAATAGAGAAAACCCCACCAATTATATGACCTCTGCTTTTCCGTCAGTCTTCACTGTACCTATCCAATAAAACCAGGAAAAGGCCAAGAAAGTAATTAAAAATATGGCAGGGGTTTTCAATGGAAACCCTGGAGTGACTTGGCTGATAATGTCTTGTATCGCTTACAGTTATTTCTGTAATTGTTGTAATCAATCACAGAATTAGGGAGTATTGAGCTGAAGTATGTGGAAGCCTGGTTTAGTGAAAAAGGTTTGTTTTTAGACCCTAGTATAGAAAGGTTTCCAGCCATATTTAAGTTGATCACTAAACAGCTCTAAATAATGACTGACTACTGCGTTGCTTGCGTTACTCTACATAGACAAGGATCAGAGAATTTCAGAACTTTTTTTTTCTTCCTAAAATCATGCCCTGGTAATGACAGCAATACACAACTCAAATTGGACTTTACTTTGCAGTTTTGTGAATTTGTGTAAGCAGATTAACAGATTTATGTGAAGCCTTTTGCAGCAGACAATGAAAGCTGCAGCTAACTTGAGGAGAGAACGCTCCCAAGGTGGAATGCTGACTGAAGATTTGCATTGGTAGCAATTGCCACCCAAAATGACAACCACATAGACATGATCGCTTGAATGAGAGTCTGAAAGAGAGAATGGCAGAGAGCACAGATTGCTACACAACATGGAAGCTAACTGGGCAAAAGAAATGATGACAGCATTGATTGATGAATTGGAAAAAACGTAGTTATGTAAAGAACAGAAAAGCAGCTTAAAACCCAGTATAGCAGGCAGATGAGTAATTACAGATCTTCATTACTGAACTTCCGCATAAGCTTCATTTTAATGATTATTAAAATGCAAAATGTAAAAGGTGAGACTGAGCAATTAAGGAAGACATTGTCATTAACAAACTGTATTGAACAAATGAATCACCTAACTTCCATTTCCAAGTGGTCGGTTCCCATAATATCTTTCTTATTTCCATAGAAATTCTTCATTATCAGCTTGCAGCATGAGGTCCTCTGCAGGTCTGGACTGAACAAAAAAATTTGTCCCTGGCATTTTTTTCCAGACAGCCCATCATGATCGCAACAAACAAATGAATAAATAAATCTGAACACACACAGGCAACCACTCACAAAGTGAATGGTTTTTTTGACCATTCACTTTATCTGAATCCTTGAATGACTCCTTCAATTTTCTTACTACTCTAATTTTGCCTTCCTCTGTCTTGTCCTCACTCTGTTGTTGGGACTGCTTTGCTTCCTGGTGGTGCTGTGGAGAAGTACCGGCAACAGCTAACATGTCATGAATTTCACAAATTTTGCTTCATTTATTTTGAGTTTCTTTTTCTCTCTTAGCTTTTCAGCTTTCGCCAAGTTTCCACACTAAACTTCTGTCAAATTAAGAGATTTGATAGGGCAATACAGTGTTGGTAATGAAAATGAACAAATGGGTTGCTGTCTGTGCATGCAGGGCCGGTGCTAAGTAGAGATGGACCGATCCGATATTACGTATCGGTATCGGTCCGATACTGACGTAAATTACTGGATCGGATATCGGAGAGAAATAAAAAATGTAATCCGATCCATTAAATATCAAAAAAGCACCTCACAAAACTTGCGACACGGCGTAACTCGGCTCATAACCGTAGCACGTCGCAGCAGTATGCGTCACGTGATAGAGCGGCTGTGTGTATTAGTAGCCTGCTAGCAATCCGGCATTTCGTCTCCGAGAAAGTTATCCCAGAGAGAAGTAAAGCAAGTGTGTAAGTTCATCTCTGAATGTTTGTAAAGCATTCCCACGTTAAGCTTAACAACCGATATATGGAGCGAGTGCCTCTTCTCTCTCCCTCCCTCTCCTGCTGCTACTTCAATCGTGAAACTGATCAATGATCAGCTGATCGGCTTTTCTGTTGCGAGTCCGTCTTTCTTGTTTGTTTTTGGCCCACTTTGCACCAGAAAGAGGAAACCAGCGGCTGAACAACAGCAGCACGTTTAACCTTGATAAGCTGTTGTTAGAATTTATTTAATATTACTTTCTAGACCAGGATCTTTTTCTACGTAGCTGACGGCTGGTAACTGTGCAGGGGTGGATCTAGCAAAGTTTAGCCAGGGGGGCCGATAGGGCATTAACAGGGAAAAGGGGGGCACAAAGACATACTTTTCTTTCTTATTCTCATTTAAAACATCTAGCTTTTAATAAATAATTATCTGAATCTTACACCCAAAGTTTTAATCTGATGTAAAATGTATAGAAGTCCATTACTGTATATAGTAACTGTTAAGTCTAATATACCCTAGTAAGCTATAGTACTTTTTCCTTTGGGAAGATACCATCTGTGCAGTCTGCAGTTCTGTTGAAGAAAGATGTTGAATCTATTTAATTATTCTTGAAAAATAATTTATTTCTGTGCATTTTTTTTCCACACTGCATCAAATTAAAGTTGATTACGTCGATTAAGCATGAGGTGGAGGGTGGGGGGTGGTTTTTTTTGCTGGGAGTTTGCAACCCTATTAGTTCGGTTGCTTAATATTTCTGCTAAGTACTCTTTAAAATACCAGAATAGGAAGGATGGAGTAGGTTTAAGTTTATTAGATTGCTCAGTATTGCTGAACTATGAAATATTTTGGGTGCAGTGTATTTTTTACATACAGGTATAACAGAATAGCTTTAGTGTTGTTGTTTATTTAAACATGAGTCTGAACTTATACAAAATTCTGTGCACTCCAGCCTCTCATGTTCAATGTGAGAGGATTTTCTCTAAGGCAGGAGAAATTATCCCCAAGAGAGGAAACAGACTCGGCCATTGCACAGTGGAACACATTTTTTTCTTAAATAAAAGACAACCATAACTTTAAATGTATCATGTTTTAACTTTACAAGTCCATCCATCTATCCATTTTCTTCCCAGATAGCAAGGAAACATTGAAACAATGTTGAGTCAATATCAGGCGACGTCATTGAAGCAACGTTGAAGTGTGACGTTGACCCAACATCACTCTTGCACCCATTTTTAACGTTGAAACAACGTCAGGTTTTGATGTTGAATCAATGTTGAAACCTGACATTGATTCGACGTTATATTTTCTAACACTGTTGACATTGAAACAATGTCAGATTCTGATATTGAAACACTGTTGAGATATGGTATTGATTTTCCACCTCTTTCGCACAGTTGCTTTTTATTGAAAAAAACCAAAAAAGGTCAATAGACATGTATCATTTGCAAAATACTTTATTAAAAGACAAAGTTTCCTATTTACATTTCTATGTTTCACGTCACTTTTTATTATTTACTCCGGGATGGGGATGGATGATGTGTGTCCTGCACGCCACCCGTACGATCTGGAGCATATCTGAGCCATTTCTGGACTGCTTGAGCAAAGACCAACTCAGACATAGAGTTCGCCCCTACCTGCTGCGCCAGGCCATCTAGGACAAAAAATAGACACACACACAAAAAAAAGGGAATTAGAGCACATGAATAAGCTCTTGTTAATTGTCTTCAGCAGGGAGAAAGTATGTAAACTCCTAGGCTGATAAACATGAAAGTCACCAGGCAGAAATCAGCAAACTGCCGCATTTGATTCCCAAAGGCCTATAAGCTGAAAATGTGATATGTCTTAGCATGGTGTGCCGTGTATCCTTTAAAAAAAAAAAAAAAGAAAACATGGGGTCCTCGGGCTGTACAAAGTGTACAACCCGAGGACAAAACAAGCCGAAGACCAAAGACTCCATCTCCAGATTAACCGGACATGAAAGTCTTGTTATTAAGAAAGACAAGGTAATATAGCAAAAAACAGACATAGGAAATGTGAAACGCACCCAGCACATCAATTGATCCCTTTATTGTTCACTTTAGGCTCATAAAACTACAATAAATGTTAAAACTTACCAAATATGCATCTGCACAGCGCTGTCTCTTTAAATGCCCTTTTTTGCTTTGTCTGGTCCTTGTTTTTTTTTTCCCTGCCCAGTTGAGTACAGAGGCCAGCTCCTTTGTAATGGCATAAACCATTACACAGCGGACTCGCACCTCCAGTGTGGTCCAGCAGCACCAATCAACGCAAAGCGTCTCACCTATAGACACATTTTATGAGATGGAATTAGCGTGTCTCATGTCTTAAATGTGTATGTAAGTGCTTGTGTGTTTACTTCATGTAATTGATGATAGAAACATGTCATTTGGTTTTCCCTAAAGCCTGATTTTCAAGTCATACAAAGAATAAACCAAAGTATTGGCAGTGCAATGTATTTCTATTCATTTTTGTTGGATATTCATTTGTTAGTTCTTGTAACTGCTAAAAGTGTTTACTAGTTTTTGCCTGTCACATATATTTGTTATACCATGTAAACTGTGAAATTCCAAGATTTTCAAACTTGCCTTGTAATAGTGGCCTCACAGAGTCTCTGGAATCTACAGAAAAAAAAAATCACAACAAGATGACATTCAGGAGTATAAATTGGGTTTTCTTTTTAGATAAGAGTACAATGACATTGTGATGCAGCTTTAAAGCTTTTTTAAAAGCATACCATCTATAGGGAAGACATCAGACTCTGCATGCTGGCGAGATCGCAAAGCTGTGTCGGTTTGTGCCGGAGTGGCGAAAGGTGCCGGAAGCTGGGTGGGGCATTATGATGGTTGCTATCAGTGGGCTGGGGGGCAGACTGCGGAGTGATGAGGGCTGTTTAGAAAAAGATAATTTTTTAAGTATTTAAGAATACAGACAACTTGTCAAAAAAGTTTCCTTGTGTCAGACACAGATATGTACACAGACACTAGACAGTATTTTATTACCTGGTATTTTCACTCGAGGGGCCTGGGGAAACCGTTTTTTTGTAGGCTGCTCATCCTCTGAGTCCGTATATGTGTACAGGGGATTTGGTCTAAAGAAAAGAAATTAAAAACGGTCTTAAGTAATTGTAAATATGCTTTTGGCATATTGTTTCCTAAAGTTAGTTTGATTTCTAACAACACACACAGGAAACAGAGACGTGCAAGAAGGTACAGTATACAATGAATTTTTGAAGTGCACAAGTGTACACGGCTTTGCATGTTTAAAAAGTTTACAAACTTCCACTTTTTGGACTATATTATGTGGTGATATTGCAGTATGCAAGCACCACAGATATGTATAAAAGACAAGATCATAAATTCTTAACAATCAAAGATATGTTTGTGAATATAAAGGTTTTACTTGTGCTTTCTTTTAAGACTGGTCTGGGTTTCTTCTTCGGACTGAAGGTCAGACGTATCACAGCGTTCACGTGGATATCTCTGAAGACTGCGTTCTGCTTCGTGAAATGTGCCTGGAAATACAAACACAATGTACGGCCAGACATACATTACGTGTGGACAAAAGGTGCAAACGCATAGAAAAATCAGCGGTTTCAAAAATACGCTGGTACGTGTGGACGTAGCCTTATTCATTATTCAAGGCACAAACGGAAAGTCATGTACGCGTGCAACGTAAAGTTAGTTGAGCGTGCAACGTACAGTCACGCATGCTGCGTGAGCATTCAAACTGAGTCTAAAGTTTTCGTGTGCGAATTGAAGCGAGTGCTCTCCAATCATCAAAAGTAACAAAGTCATTGAACACGTTTATACAGTTAACTTTACGTTTATTAATCATATATCACAGATTTAGAATTTTTTGTAGTACTAAGCAACTACAGAGCGAAAGTCTGGGTCAAGCGCCGAGGCGACGGCAAGAACAAAGGAAACCTCGAAGCGTTAAAGCTAGCTTTGTAAGGGAATATAACGAAGAAATTATGAAACGAAAATGTTTTCTTTGTTGATATACTTTGTTCGCAGTGCAATTTATTTGTTGCCAGATTGTAAGAAGTAGACACAATTTAAAAAACTCGTTAATGTACAACATTAACAAGTTTTTTTTTACTGTTATTCAAATGCAAACATGGAAATACCGAGTAGGAAAAAAAATCATTCATTCTTACCTTATACTAATCGTGGTGCGGGCCAGTGCAGTGCATGAACTGATGCCTTCTCCGGTCAATTCCGCTGAGAGTAAATCAAATGTCCCGCTCTACTGTAGAAGACAATGAATACCGGGGGAGGGGGGGGGGGGGGTGTACCAATGTGAGAGGGGTGCTGCGGAATAGTCCAAGTGATCGCTGCTTTAATTTCCCGGTCAACTATACATAAATTGCACGTAGACACGATTTTTTAAAGCTGGTGAACCACACCAAGTCATTGATAACAAATGAACAATAAATCTACTTTCTCTGGTACTTTATACCCGATCAGTTGCAATGCAATTTAATGCTCAACTACAAATCGATGGTTTTTGATGGTGACCGGAGCCGAATGATCGTCAACTATAAATAGACGTTTTCTCGACGTTGTTGTTGTCACCTGGTCGACTATAAATAGATCAAATATCAATGACAAAAAAACAACGGTGAATCAACATCGTTACAACGTCTCTATAGTAAGACCGTCGGTTTACCACAGTATTTCAATGTTGTTACAACATTGGCATTTCAACCCCGACCATATACGACGGTTCGGATGAAAAATCAACATAGATTCAATGTCGTCTTGCTATCTGGGTTCCGCTTTTCAGGGGCCGGGTCACAGGGGCAGCAGCCCAAGCAGAGAAGCCCAGACCTCCCTCTCCCCAACCACCTCCTATAATCTCTCCAGAGTGTCCTGGGTCTGCCCCGGGGCCTCCTCCCGGTGGGACATGCCCAGAAAACCTCGCCCAGGGGGCATCCTCGTCAGATGCCCAAACCACCTCAACTGGCTCCTTTCGATGTGGAGGAGCAGCGGCTCTACTCTAAGCCCGTCCCGAATGGCTGCACTTCTCGCCCTAGCTCTAAGGGAGAGGCCAGCCACCCTTCGAAGGAAGCCCATTTCCGCCTCTTGTATTCGCGACCTCAGTCTTTCGGTTACTACCCATAGTTCGAGACCATAGGTGAGGGTAGGGGCGTAGATCAACCGGTAAATTGAGAGCTTTGCTTTTACACTCAGCTCTCTCTTCACCACAACAGACCGGTACAGTGTCCGCATCACTGCAGCCGCTGCACCAATCCGTCTGTCGATCTCCTGCTCCCTTCTCCCATCACTCGTGAACAACACCTCAAGAAACTTAAACTCCTCCACTTGGGGCAGGGTCTCCACCCTTTTCCAGCTGAGGACCATTACGAACTTTACAAGTTCGTAAGCATTTTCCCTTTCCAGTTCACAATCAATTCTAGCCCAGGTCAAAAATACTGTATGAAAAATTGACCTCATATATTATTATTTATAAACATACCTCTCCAGTGATTGTCCAGTGATTAAAGTACCTGGAGTCAGGATCTCACAGCAGAAGCATACTCCATAATGTGTTGGGCATTATTATATGTATACTATATGTATTTTTTGTATTTGTATTTCATTCTTGCAACATGCTGCCAAGTCCATCTAACCTCTTCACATGGGGGAAGGTGGAGACACCAGGTTGCCTTCTCTGCCAGAAGAGAGGAACCTTGGAGCATATTCTAAGCTGCTGCCCAAAAGCCCTGAGCAAAAGGCGATACCGCTGGCGACATGACTAGGTCCTGAAGGCCATAGCGGATTCTATCTGCATTGGGATCAGTCATAGCAAGAGTGTCTGCCCAGTAAAGAACAGAATCACTTTTATTAAAGCTGGGGAGAAGCCAGCAGTAGCAGTCCAAAACACCTTGCCTGGCCTGTTGGCAACAGCACACGATTGGGAACTGAGAGTTGATCTGCCAAAGCAGTTAAAGTTCCCCGAAAGAGGAGCCAAGACAACACTGAGGCTAGACATCGTTCTTACTTCAGTTGTCTCCAAGCAGGTAATCCTTTTGGAGCTTACTGTGCCTTTAGGAAGACCGTATGGAGGAAGCTAATGAGAGAAAGTGGGGAAAGTATTCTGAGCTAGTGGAGGAGTGCTGGAGTAATGGCTGGCGGGTAAGATGCCAACTCATCGAAGTGGGATGTTGGGGATTCGCGGGCCAATCCCTCTGCAGGGCATACAAAATGCTGGGCATCGTAGGAGCCAACCAGTGAAGAGCTATTAAGTTGGCCACAAATGCTGCAAAAGTGGTGTCGAGGTGGCTGTGGATCAAAAGAGGAGAGGCATAGTATTTAGGGTAGCGCTACCTGGACACAAGCTGGGCCTTGATCAACCCTAGCTGGGTCACCTGGGAGAGGGAGTCTGATTGTTGAGAGACCCGAAACCCCCTATGACCCCAGGTTACATCACTGATGATGTGTCCAGAGAGGGTTAGAGAGACCCAAACATGTTCATTATGTTGCTCTCTGTACTGCTGCTGCTGCCGCTAATCTGCAGCACCTGCAGCACATAACTGCTTGACATCGTGATGAACTACTACCCAAGAGGCATTGATCCAGATGGATCTTATGTGGTACATGCAGTTTCCTTGCAAACATCTTTCTTTACCCTTTCAAAAATGTTGGTACTGTTAAATTAACAAGTCACAAACCGGGCCTCACGGCCATGACAGAAACCCAGGGATGCATAGGAATGTCATCCAAACTATTTTATTTTAAGTAAATAAAACAGAAAACAGAAACCTTGCACAAACTATGGTGTGTGTGTAGTCTGTACCATCAGTGATGTAGAGGAGTGCATGGGTGGAAAAATGGTCTATGTAATGTTGTTCAATACAAAAACCAAACCAAAAGCAACCAGAGCCCAACAGGGTGTCTCGGGGGAATAATCCATGCACAACTAAGCTCTAAAAGCTTTTTATAGAGTCGTGGCACACTGGGCCCAGGTGTTGCCAGTGTCACTAACTGTGAAGAGATACTCCACCTCTCCAATACCTGCAAACAATACACAAGTATGACAAAAGGAAGGCAGGGTGTAGTGAGTCGTCAAACAAAACAGCTCTTAAAGTACTAACAAGCTGAGACTAACAAGCTGATCTATACCACGGCAGCAGTGATCAGTGAGATGCTTGGCTACAAGTTGAACAGCCACAAGGAGCAGCACCCTCCATGCAGAAGGAGACTAGAGGCTAAGGTAACATGCAAGATAGCACGGAGGGAGGTTAGCCAATTATCGGAGCTGCAGAAAGGTGCGACAAAGAATGTGCTAAGAAGTACAGCTGTCCATACCTGAGGCCTGCTGCCAAGCAGAGACTCACAGTTTTGGCCAGCTGCTTGAAGAGGTACACCAGAGAGGTTAAAGGCAGGAGAATAAACCAGCTGTTCTTCAATTCAATTCAATTCAATTTTATTTATATAGCACCAAATCACAACAAAAGTCGCCTCAAGGCGCTTCATAGATACAGAGAAAAACCCAACAATCATATGACCCCCTATGAGCAAGCACTTTGGCGGCAGTGGGAAGGAAAAACTCCCTTTTAACAGGAAGAAGCCTCCGGCAGAACCAGGCTCAGGGAGGGTCGGCCATCTGCTGCGACCGGTTGGGGTGAGAGAAGGAAAACAGGATAAAGACATGCTGTGGAAGAGAGAACGAGATTAATAACAGATATGATTAAATGCAGAGATTTCTATTAACACATAGTGAGTGAGAAAGGTGACTGGAAAGGAAAAACTCAATGCATCATTGGAATCCCCTGCAGCCTACGTCTATTGCAGCATAACTAAGGGAGGATCCAGGGTCACCTGGTCCAGCCCTAACTATATGCTTGAGCAAAAATGAAAGTTTTAAGCCTAAAGTAGAGATAGTGTCTGTCTCCCGAATCCAAACTGGAAGCTGGTTCCACAGAAGAGGGGCCTGAAAACTGAAGGCTCTCCCTCCCATTCTACTTTTAAATACTCTTTAAAAGTAGGCCTGCAGTGCGAGAGCGAAGTGCTCTAATAGGGTGATATGGTACTACAAGGTCAGTAAGATAAGATGGGGCCTGATTATTTAAGACCTTGTATGTGAGGAGCAGGATTTTGAATTCAATTCTGGATTTAACAGGAAGCCAATGAAGGGAAGCCAAAACAGGAGAAATATGCTCTCTCTTTGTAGTCCCTGTCAGTACTCTTGCTGCAGCATTTTGGATTAACTGAAGGCTTTTCAGGGAGTTTTTAGGACTTCCTGATAATAATGAATTACAGTAGTCCAACCTGGAAGTAATAAATGCATGAACTAGTTTTTCAGCGTCACTAAGAGACAGGATATTTCTAACTTTATAGATGTTGCGCAAATGGAAGAGAGCACTCTTACATATTTGTTTAATATGTGCTTTGAAGGACATGTCTTGGTCAAAAATGACTCCAAGGTTCCTCACAGCGTTACTGGAGGCCAAGGTAATGCCATCCAGAGTCTGGTTAGATACCATATTTCTAAGAGTTTCAGGACCGAGTACAATAACCTCAGTTTTATCTGAATTAAGAAGCAGAAAGTTAGTGGCCATCCAGGTCTTTATGTCTTTAAGACATTCCTGCAGTTTAACTAATTGGTGTGTGTTATCTGGCTTCATGGACAGATAGAGCTGGGTGTCATCTGCATAGCAGTGAAAATGTATGCTATGTCATCCAATGATACTGCCTAAGGGAAGCATGTATAATGTAAACAGAATTGGTCCTAGCACTGAACCCTGTGGAACACCATAATTGACCTTAGTGGGTGAAGAGGACTCTCCATTTACATGTACAAATTGGAGTCTATTAGATAGATATGATACAAACCACTGCAGCGCAGTACCTGTAATACCTACAGCAAGTTCTAATCGCTCTAATAGGATATTATGGTCAACAGTATCGAATGTTGCACTGAGGTCTAGCAGCACAAGCACAGAGATGAGTCCACTGTCAGAGGCCATAAGAAGATCATTTGTAACCTTCACTAAAGCTGTTTCTGTGCTGTGATGAGCTCTGAAACCTGACTGAAACTCTTCAAATAAGCCATTCCTCTGCAGATGATCTGTTAGCTGTTTGACAACTACTCTTTCAAGGATTTTTGACATGAAAGGAAGGTTGTAGATTGGCCTGTAATTAGCTAAGACAGCTGGGTCTAGACATGGTTTTTTGAGTAAAGGTTTAACTACAGCCAGCTTGAAGGCCTGTTGTACATAGCCGATTATTAGAGATAGGTTGATCATATTTAAGATCGAAGCATTAATTGATGGCAGGACTTCTCTGAGCAGTGTTGTAGGAATGGGGTCTAAAAGACACGTTGATGGTTTGGAGGAAGTAATTATTGAAGTTAACTCAGAAAGATCAATTGGAGAAAAAGAGTCTAACTTAATATCAATGGTACTAAGAATAGCTGTAGATAATATTACATCTGTGGGATGATTATTGGTAATTTTTTCTCTAATGATTAAAATTTTATTTGTGAAGAAGTTCATGAAGTCATTACTAGTTAACGTTAAAGGGATGGTTGGCTCAAAAGAGCTCTGACTTTTTGTCAGCCTGGCTACAGTGCTGAAGAGAAACCTAGGGTTGTTCTTATTTTCTTCAATCAGTGACGAATAGTAAGATGTTCTGGCTTTGTGGAGGGCTTTCTTATAAAGCAGCAAACTATTTCTCCAGGCTAAATGATGATCCTCTAAATTTGTGACACGCCATTTCCTCTCCAGCTTACGAGTCATCTGCTTTAGGCTACGTGTTTGAGAATTATACCATGGAGTCAGGTACTTCTGATTTGAGACCTTAGTTTTCACAGGAGTTACAGTATCCAGAGTCGTACGTAGTGAGGAGGTAAAATTATTAACAAGATAATCAACCTCTGTTGGAGTAGAGTTCAGATAGCTGCTCTGCTCTATGTTGGTACAGGGCATTGAAGATGATAACAGTGGGTGGATTATATTCTTAAACTTAGTTACAGCGCTTTCAGAAAGACATCTACTTTGATAAAGTCTACTCTCCACTGCTGTGTAATCAATTATTATAAATGTAAATGTTATCAGAAAATGATCAGACAGCAGAGGGTTTTCAGGAAACACTGTTAAATGTTCAGTTTCTATGCCATATGTTAAAACAAGATCTAGAGTGTGATTAAAGTGGTGGGTGGGTTCTTTTACATTTTGAGAGAAGCCAATTGAGTCGAATAACAGATTAAATGCCATGTTTAGGCTGTCATTTTTAGCATCTACATGGATGTTAAAATCACCCACAATAGTAATTTTATCTGAGCTGAGAACTAAATCAGATAAAAAGTCTGAGAAATCAGACAGAAACTCTGTGTAAGGCCCAGGTGGACGATATATGATAACAAGTAAGACTGGTTTCTGAGTTTTACAGCTGGGGTGGACAAGGCTAAGCATCAGGCTTTCAAATGAATTAAAAGTCTGTCTTGGTCTTTTGTTAATTAATAGGCTGGTGTGAAAAATTGCTGCCACACCGCCCCCTTGGCCTGTGCTTCGAGATTTCTGGTAGTTAGAATGACTCGGGGGTGTTGATTCATTTAAACTAACATAATCATTCTGCTGCAACCAGGTTTCGGTAAGGCAGAGTAAATTGATTTGTTGATCAATTATTAAGTACTAACAGAGACTTGGAGGAGAGAGACCTAATATTTAATAATCCACATTTCACTGTTTTACTCTTTGGTTCAGATGTGGATACTGTATTGTTCTTTCTTTGTGATTTTTTATGTTTAAGTTGTTTATTGCTGGTTTTTAGTTTGTTTTTTGTCTTTTTGGGAGCTGACAAAAAACAAACTGGAGATGGGTTTTTTTTTGGAGGGGGGGGGGGGTAGCAGGAGGAGAGAAGCTGCAGAGAGGCGTGTAAGACTGCAACTCTGCTTCCTGGTCCCAACTCTGGATAGTCATATTTTGGGGGGTTTAATAAATTTGTCCATATTTCTCGAAATGAGAGCTGCTCCATCCAAAGTGGGATGGGTGCCGTCTCTCCTAACAAGACCAGGTTTCCTCCAGAAGGTTTGCCAATTATCTATGAAGCCCACATCGTTTCTTGGACACCACTCAGACAGCCAGCAATTTAAGGAGAACATGCGGCTAAACATGTCACTCCTGGTCTGATTGGGGAGGGGACCAGAGAAAATTACAGAGTCTGACATTGTTTTGGCAAAGTTACACACCGATTCAATATTGATTTTAGTGACCTACGATTGGCGTAACCGGGTGTCATTACTCCCGACGTGAATTATGATTTCACTGAATTTACGTTTACCCTTAGCCAGCAGTTTTAAATTTCCCTCAATGTTGCCTGCTCTGGCCCCTGGAAGACAATTGACTATGGTTCTCTCTAGCTTCACATGTCTGAGAACAGAATCACCAATTACCAGAGTTTGATCCCCGGCGGGTGTGTCGCAGAGTGGGGAAAAACGATTAGACACATGAACAGGTCGGTGGTGTACCTGGGGCTTCTGTTTAGGACTATGCTTCCTCCTCACCGTCACCCAGCCGCCCTCTTTCCCCGCCTGCTTGGGGTCTGCCAGGGAACAGCTAGCGGGGCCTACGCTATCTTCGGCTGCACCAGTTACAGGGGCCTGGCTAGCTATGGGAAGCCGAGTCTCCAATTCAGTAATCCTGGCCTCCAGAGCTGCAAATATGCTACATTTGTTACAGATATCATTACTGCTAAAGGAGGCCGGGGAGTAACTAAACATCTGACACAATGAGCAGGAAAGTGCAGGAGGGACAGGTGAAGTAGCCATGGTGCTAACGAGTCGGCTACGTGCTAAGCTAAGCTAGCAAAACAGTACAGAGACAGTGAGTGAATACTTTGGCTATAAATTAGGTAGTGAGTACACAGAAAGTGTGCTTCGGATGAAGCACGTGAAGATTATACAATGAAAAAAGAATGTATTTAAAAGTTTTTAATTAAATTGCCAAGCAGATAAGCTACTCAGAAACACTACTGTGTTTGAGCAGGAACAGGAAGTGATACTCTACCACAGAGCGAGCGAACACCAAGTGACAGCACCACCAAGAGCCTTCACAGAACCAGCCATGGTGTACTCACAGTGGCAGGGGAACAATATGAGAACAGCACCACCAAGGCTGGAGACAGAGCAATACCTGAAGACCATATGGGAGAACGATGCAACCCATAACAGCAATGCTCAGTGGCTAGTGTATCTGAGAGCAGACCTCCAGTATGAAGAGTTGGACAGCACCATGCCCTGACATGGTTCACGCCTACTGGCTGAAGAAGCTGACTGCACTCCACAAGCGTCTGGCGGCATAAATGAACCAGCTGCTAATTGACAAGAGACACCCGGAACCGAAGGCTGGACAGTCATGAACCTCAAGAAGCCCCATCCAACTACCGACCAATAGCCTGCCTCAGTACCACATGGAAGCTCCTGTCAGGCATCATAGCGGCTAAGATGAACAGACACATAGATCAATACATGAGCAGGGCACAGAAAGGCATGTACAAGAACACCAGTAGCTGGTGCAGCCGAGACTGCAAGACAAGGCTGACCAACCTGTGCACTGCATGGAATAATTACAAGAAGGCCTATGAATCGACGCCTCAAACCTGGATCCTGGAATGCCTAGACCTATACAAGATCAACAGGACCCTAAGAACCTTTATGAAGAGCTAAATGGGGATGTGGCGGACAACACTAGAGGCCAACTTCAAGCCCATAGCACAAGTCACCATCAAGTGCAGTATCTACCAAGGAGATGCTCTGTCCCCACTGTTGTTCTGCATAGGCCTGACCCCCTCAGTGAGATTGACAAGACGGATACGACTACGGTATGGAGCAGTTTTCAGCCACCTCCTGTACATGGATGACATGTATAGACCACATAGACCACATAAACAGTACCTTTGCTATATATATATATATATGTATATATATATATATATATATATATATATATATATATATATATATATATATATATATATATATATATATATATATATATGTATATATATATATATATATATATATATATATATATATATGTATATATATATATATATATATATATATATATGTATATGTATATATATATATATATATATATATATGTATATGTATATATATATATATATATATATATATATATGTATATGTATATATATATATATATATATATATATATATATATATACATATTTTGAAGACACATCTTCTTTTTCATTTCTGATCTCAATCTTATAGCCATGAAACATGAAAAATAAATGTTCCAGATGCTTCTGGCAAATAAGGGAGTTCAGTTCCTGGATTGTGTACATATTTGCATTATGCAGAGAGACAAACACATTCACTATGCAGTTCTCTGTGCTGCTGCTTCTGCTGCTGACGGTCTGCAGCATCCAAGCAAATAATTATGGCATCGTGATGAACTACTATCCAAGAGGCACGGATCCAGATGGATCTTCTACAGTATGTACAGTTTTCTTGTAAAAATGGTTCATGGCCTTTTTAAAAATGTAATAGAATTTTAATTAAAAGGTCTTCATTTGAAATCTACAGGGGACCCTGTACATTAAGCGGAGTGCTCAGGACTGCATAGACCACATAAACAGTACCTTTGCTGATGGGGTGATTCTGCTAAGCAAGGTTGATGAGGAGACCAGCGGAGAGTGGTGTCAAACAGAGGGATTCATCACTAAGCATTTTTCCAGAAATGCCTCATTTTTAATTGTGTGAGTGCACCTTGACACTGTGAAAAATATGCTGGTAAAATACAAAACATAAAATCAACTAAACATCACCTCATTTAATAATAACATTACCAGCATGTCAAATAGATTTTATGTTATATTTGTACATACAGAAAACACATTCATTGCACATTGCAAAGAGTGAAAACTGACTTTTCCCTTCATTTCCTTTCAAGTTTCTCTGGTGGTAACTGGATATCTGGCATCAAAAATAACATAACAACATTCAAAGCTGTGACTTCGGTTGATCTGAGGATCCGGTCTGACATCGGCAAAGCCAACACATCGCCCCAGACCACCATTATACCAGCTCTCAGGTAAGCCTACTCACTGTTTGTGGCTGTTTCTTTGCTGATAACAATATTTAAACATTTTTATTTGTAGCATTTGGTACTTACACCAACGTCCACACCATATTATACTGAAAATGGTGACTGTGTTACATTTAATCCTTCCACTCTACACGCTAAACACCAAAACTGTCATTGAACAAGTGGCTTCATATTGCTTGTGTTTTATGACACCATGATCTTAATATTGTGAACAAGTGCTTTATCAATAGCATTGAAATGAATAGAAAAACAGCAGTTTCTGCATCTGAACTGAGAGACTTTTTGAGTTTATGAGCTTCGGTCTAACTTTACTGTGCAAAAGAGATGAGACTGAACAAGGTAAGTAGAAATGGCCTAAAAATGAGAAAAGATTAAAAGTGGAAAAGGCTCTCTCTCTCTCTCTCTCTCTCTCTCTCTCTCTCTCTCTCTCTCTCTCCCCCAGGGTTCCTTCAAACTGTCTGAGAAATTTTAGCCTCTTGATGTTTGACCCTGATGGAGATGTGGTTAAATGCAGATATGGAAACACACCATCAGAGTGTGACCCCTGTGATCCACCATCTGTCCTCAGCCTCTCACAAGTAAGTAAAAAAAATGTTAATCAAAGATAAAATTTGACAGGAGGATACTTGGCATTGCAGCATGTGGGATTTAGGTTTATCTACAGGCTGTTGGAAATTGTTTCCAATTATTTTGACCTCTTGTTCACCTTGTTGTCTTTGCAGTCCTCTTGTACTCTGTCATTCAGCTTCACCAACAGGAGTAATGAAGGTCCATATGCAGTGCAGCTGCTGATGGAGGACTTTCCCACAAAGACAATCAACCTGGCCGAAACCAACAGCACACAGATGTTAAAAAGAAATATCAGTAATGCAATCAGCAAAATACCTATCCAGTTTGTTGTAAGAGGTAAATGTCTGTTTATTGAACGTTTGAAATAATCACTAATTCATAGCTGGTGGGATTACAACTACAGCATGCAACTGGATATTTCAGTACATAAGGAAACAAGATGGAGGAAAATCACTTGCAGAGAATTCACTGATCTCCCTTCATGTTCAACCAGCCACAAACAAATCTAAAGCAAAACTTGACATGACAAAACCTGCAGTGTTTGTCATGCAGCTGTTTTGGTCTCTACTCACTTCACAGCTAATTTGACCTGAAAGTCATGTAGCCTTTTGCATATAAAATTGTACATATACATTTTACAATAAACCCAGGACTTCTCAGCTCTAGACATTTTGTGACTGTTTAGAACTTGGGAATGATGGGTAAGTGTTATGTTGTGTGTTGTCACCAGTAGTCAGATCAAGACCCAAGAGGATGGACTAGTTAGCATTTCTATCCTCTGCATATCTGACATTATTGCATTGTGAATTGTTTCAGTGGATCCTGCAGTGCCATCCTGCACAGAAGGACTCTTTCTGCCCAAATTCCTGCTACCGACCCCAGCCCACAGAGCTCAGCTCTACACTAATGTCAGCCAGGCTTTGGAAATCAGCATCAGTGCAGAAGCACTTAATTCCATGTGAGTGAAAAGAAAATACTTAAAAGATTTTATATGTTGCTTCAACAGTCCATTTGGGAACTGCTAAGTATCGAGAGTAATATGCACTGCATATATGACACTGAATAAACATGAAACAGATTAAAAAAAAACACATTTAAAAAATGTGATTAACTTGAACCACAAAAGAAAAAATCTGTCAGATGACAGCTGAAAGTAGTGGTAATGTAGCTGAAGCAATCCCATGTCACATAATTTTTTTTATTATAATTTTTGTTGAAGATGTTTTGGAAATCTAGCTTGAAAGCCTTTTGTATTTCTGTTTGAAGGATCTCTGAACTGCTGTTCAGTGGACCACTCAATGTACACGAGAATAAAACAGGACCAGGAGAGTTCACCCTGACATGGACGCCATCTGAGACTGAAGCTGGACAAAGCCACCCCTTCTGTTTTGTTGTCGAGGCACTTTACAAGTCAGTCTCTCCCAAAAATGTTGTGTTTAGAAAAACTCAGAAAAACCGTAGACTATTCTAAAACAAAACAACAACAACAACAACAACAAAAAACACTTACAAGAAGAAAGGTTAATAATGCATACTGTAAGTACCACCCTTTGGTGTGAATTAGAGGCAGAATTCTAATTTGGATGAGGCAATAGAGAGTCTTCCCTGAGGGGAGGGTGTTGATTGTAGCAGATTTCAATGGCCATGTAGGAGAAGGGAAAAGGTGATGTGTTACAGAGAGGAATTTGGAAAGACACTTTGGGATAAGGATGGAAATTATGTTGATAAGTATGTTTTTTAAAAAACAGGAAGGAACACAGGTGATGTAATACATTTCCAAGAGAGTGAGTATGGTATTGTATAAGGAAATGAAGAGTGGCAGCAAAGTATGTTAGGCTGGTAAAGGACATGTATAAGAACAGTGCTGCAGTATCAGTGGATGGGTTCAAGGTGGGGGTGGTTTTACATAAGGGCTTTGCTTTTTTTGTTTTTTGTTTTGCAGTGGCAATGGACAGATAAGATAGGGTTAGTTATATTATAATGTTTTGCAGGCAACATTTGGCCTCATTTACTAATATTTGCATGAAAGCATTCTTAACCTGCAAAAAACCCCAAAACAAAACAAAACAAAAACAAATGTGTATGCAAACTTACTGTCACATCAATGAAATGTGCACACTGGCCTATTCTTTCTTACCACCACGAAACGTTTGTGAATCAGAATTATTCTAATCAACAGGCTTGTGCATTTTGCATAATATCTCCATAATGCCACATGCCTATACTGTATCTCTCAAACTGGAAGCTGGTTCCAAAGGAAAGGGGCCTGACAACAAAAGGCTCTGCTTCCCGTTCTGCTTTTCAAGAGTCATAGTGAATATATTAGACAAAGTATGTCAAATATAGAGCTGCCAAGCAAGAAAAAAAGAGGAAGACCAAAAAGGAAAGAGGATGTAATCACAGAAAACCTGCAGATGTTTGGTATGACAAAAAAGAATGGATAACATATGGTGAGATGGAGGCAGATGAGCCTCTGTGGTGACCCATAAAAATAGCACCTGAAAGAAGAAGAAAAAGAAGAGTAGTTGACTTACTGCCTTGTAATGATCTTTGTATAGCTTACACTTATACTTATTTCTGTGATAATAACAGGTCTGTTGTATTTAATTATTTCCATAGTGAAACAAAGTATCACTCTGAGCTGCGATGTGTCATTGTGAATGTTGGAAACAGTGAGTAGTGTTTACACAAAATACACTGCTGTCAAATAAATAACTGGTGCAGTTTATTTGTAATCTCTACTTTGAATCTGGTTACAGAAACACTAACAACAACACCTGAAGCAACAACTTCTACTAGTACACCAATTATGACTCCCACAGCTACTCCTAAATCAACTACACCAGCCAGTACATCAGTTTGTGAGTATGAATGGCAGGGAAAGGCATTCATCAAACCCAAAGAATCAGTCTAACTTGACATAAATCTTACAATTTAGACTGACTCTTGACATGAATAATAAAAATTTGTATCGTAATTAAAAGATGGTTGAACAAAAATGTCAAATGTTCTTTGAATTGCAGTCAGCTTTGGTACATCAGTGTGGCTAGTAGAAGAACTAGCTATTGCAAATGACTTCCTCTTTGCAGGTCTGAAGTCAATCAATTTCATTCTCTACAAAAGCCTTGAGTCACCACTAATTTCTTTATATTTTGATATGAAAATGAGAAATCCAATATTTGGTATGCAAACTTTTATTCTTAAACAAATACTCTTAGGCAAGCTTCTTCGTCAGTTCTTTAAGTAGTCAGTGGGAATGTCTTTCCAAGTTTCTTGAAAGACATTCAGAGCCCTCTGAATGTTGACTGCCTCCACCACAGACACTGATGACAATTTAGACAAAAAAATTCTAATTTTGCTTTTCCAGTCCATTACACCTGTTGTCACTGATTTTCAGTGCAATTCTATAAACCTTTTTTGCTTACTTAAAAATATCTTCTGGACAGCCATCTATCCACTGAGATGCTTTTTGATGAGCTAAAGCTAGTTAAAGAGTTAGATGCACAAGTTCTGTGTTAAGTCTTTGCATAATTTTGTACTAGTTCTTAGGAACATGTCTTTCAGATATTGGTCCTGCTATAGATATCTTTTTTTTGTTGTTGTCACATGTTGCTACTTATTTAGTCCATCACTTGTCTAGTTTCTTCATATTACTTGGGAACAAACTGCAAATTTTAATGATACATGACAGTTTTTCAGCTAGTAGCTCTTTGGGAATCACCTTGTTGGTACAAAAAAGTCAGTCCATTTATACATTTTCTACTGCTTATTCCAGGTGACACAGAGATGACCCTAAGACAGCCAAGACATGTAATCTCTCCAGCATGTCCTGGGTCTTGCCTGGGGTCTCCTGCTGGTAGGATATGTCAAGAATACTTTACCTAGTGAGGTGTCCAGAGGTACACCAGGTCTATCTAGCATCTTCCCATCCACCTGATCCAACTCGTTAACAGATCTTGATCAGTTAATAGCTCAGAACCTCTCTTTAACCTAGTGGCCAAGACATATGGCCACAGATCTGATTTCACAGGATTGCATTTTACTGTTGCCTGGAAATGGTGCTTATGGTGCCAGATTTTTCAAAACTATGTTTCGATGGCTAAAACAATCGATCATTAATTTTCTGACCAAACACAGAACTCAACTTGGTAAACCAGGGGAACTCCAGGAAGCCCTGATAAGTATGCCCAATAATAAGGCTCCAGGTCCAGACAGCTTTCCAGTACAATTCTACAAAGAATTCTAGACAATTCTAGCACCAGTTTTGTACAAAACATTGCAGGAAATCCAGACTACCATCAAATATGAATTCTGCCAACATTAGTCTCCTGCTAAAACCGGGCAAAGACCCTATATATCCCTCCAGCTATTGCCTAATATCCCTTATTAATTTGGACCTCAAAGTAATCTGAAAACCTCTCTCAGAAAGATTAGAAAAGATAACTCCCCTCTTAATATACCCTGACCAAACTGGTTTCATAAAAGGTAGGCACTCATTAACAAATATATGTAGATTGCTTGATTTAATAGACTACTCATGCAGTAAAACCTTGAAACCACAATATTGTCACAAAATGCAGAAAAAGCATTTGACAGAGTTAACTTGAAATTTTTATTTGCATCTTTACACAAATTTGGTTTTGGTTCTTTCATAAAATGGTTAAAAATATTATATAATTCCCCAACAGCTTGTGTCAGAACAAACGATCAAGCATCGTCCAGCTTCCGTCTCCTGAGGGGCACCAGGCAGGGATGCCCACTCTCCCCTTCACCGTTTGCAATTTTTATTGAACCACAGGCTATAGTAATTAAGGGCATAAGACGCAATGATGGTCGTGCCAAAAATAAATTATTTCTTTTCAATTATCCGAAGTAAACCATCACCAGACAGGTTTAGATCTCTGGATTTGTTCCTTTGGAAAGATAAACTCCTGCGTATCAGCTTAAAAATGCTACATAGTACCAAGGACAAAGGAGGACTAGATCTGCCTAGAAGTTTCGACACTACTTAGCCAACAGGCTACAATTCAACTCAGAATGGTTAAAACATACGTTCTTAGATGAGCCTTGGCTAGACGTAGAACAGGCACTACGCACTAATATAGAGATTAGAGACCTACCATTTATCAGCTCGAACATCAAATGACATGAGTGCTTTAAAAGCATCAACATCAGCTGTTGTCTGACAGCATGTTGGGAGCTTCTAAAAATGACTGAATCTTCATTAATCCCATGCAAACGCACATCTATCTGGAACAACCCTGACATATTACAGAACAATAATATGATTAACTTCCCAGATTTCAATTGTAAAGGAACTAAATACTTTGAACATATATTAGAAGGAACAGACTTTATTCCATTTAACAGACTAATTATACAATATGGGATCAACAAGAAAAGACTTTTAGAATATCAACAAATTAAATCCATAGTAAAAAAGAAATTTAAACCTAATCAAGTTGAATTACAAACACCATCAAGTGTAGTACAATTTCTTACACTTAAAAACCCCTAATTACTGTCTAAAATATACAGAACACTTTCTAAAATAGATGAATCAATATCCCTTCATATTGCAAAATGGGAAGCAGATTTATCAGACAGCTTAGACCAAAACTTCTGGTCTCAGGTATGCTTGAAAACCTTTCCATTGATTAGAAATCTCAGTGTAATTAATACAATACAAAATACTACATAGAGTACACTATACAGGTCAGCTGATGTTCAAGATGGGCTTTACATCTTCTAACAACTACTCACACTGTCAAGGCAATAAACCTGACAATTATTAATCCATGCTCTTTGGTTCTGTCCACCAGTTCAGAGGTTCTGGTTGGGCTCCATGTTGGCAGCAGGTGCTCTCAGCAGGTGGTGAAGCAGATTTTATGTGTCTTTTCTCTCTCTCCCTCTTCTCCTCTATTTTTCTTTCCCTCTCCTTCTGTTAACTCTCTTCCCAACTTCTCCTTTCTTCTTATTTCTCTTTCCCATCCCCGAATCCTGTCCATTCTGATTGTAATAACTTAAAATAAAAAAGTAAAAATAAAGTAAATAATAAAGATTGAATAAACTATGACAATCAAGTGGACCAATATAGCAAAAGGTTCTCTTGGGGAAAGTAAATCTATTGGGAATGTTCTTGGCCATGTTCTTGACAACAATATGGATTGCTACAGTGCCGGACAGGACAGGCAGCACCCCCCCCCCCCCCCCCCCCCCAATTAAAAAAAAAAAAAAAAACAGATACGAAAAAACAAAAAACGATCAACAGGTGGCTGTAGCTCAGGTGGCAGAGCAGGTCAGCCACTAATCAGAAGGTCGGTGGTTCGATCCCGGGCTACCTCCTAGCTGCATGCCTAATATCCTTGGGCAAGATACTAACCCCATGTTTGCCTACTGGTAGTGGTCAGAGGGCCCGGTGGCGCCAGTGTCCGGCAGCCTCGCCTCTGTCAGTGGGCCCCAGGGTAGCTGTGGCTACAATGTAGCTTGCCATCACCAGTGTGTGAATGTGTGTGTGAATGACTGAATGTAGTGTAAAGCGCTTTGGGGTCCTTAGGGACTAAGTAAAGCGCTATACAAATGCAGGCCATTTAACAGGTATGCAGAGAGCCACCTGGAGCAATCAGCTCCATCCAAGGGCAGAAGCTGCCCACTGCTGCAAAAAAAACCTAAGGGAAACACACCACAGCCTGGCCGGACCCTGACATAATGTGTCAATTTTGCAACACAGTTTTTCTAATGTTTCTTTCTTTTCTTTTCTTTTCTTTTCTTTTTTTTTTAGGTGTTTCAGCATTAACAATAAAGATTTCGTCTTTGGTGGATTTGTCTCAAATTGATACAGATGCCTTCTTAAATCAGGCAAGTCTGTTCTTCTCTAATCCTGTCAAAGCATTACACAATTGCACCTAAACAATGTTTGAATTACATAAAATAAGAAATTATTAATAGAATATAGTTTTGCACTTTGTTATGATTTGTCTTTGCTGGCTATCCGGACTTTATACACATTGTTCATATTATATAAATGAATAAAGAAAATAACTTAAATTCTTGCTCCAGAAGATAATTCTATATAGACAAAGATACTTTATCTATAAAATCCCATTCACTTGACTGGTCAGTTCCAGTATTGATCCTGGACCAACATCTCTCACAGAAAGAGGAGCAGTGTTTCTGAAGTTAGCAAGAGCTGCATCTTGCAGTTATGAATTTTCCACATAGTATGCAACATTACATGTGGATATTGCTCTGGTATGACTCTTATAAAGGGAAATAATTGCCTAAAATGTTTGTATGACTGCCAACAAGTTGCAAAACTTGCTTTTAAAAAGAACTGACAGCATGATTTAGTCACATTATACAGTAATTGAAGAAATGTGTTATTTTCAACCAGCTAACATAACAGTTAGACAATTAATGTGCATTAGTATTAAAAAGTATATACATTATCGATGTTATATTATCTCACTGATTCTTCCTCCCCCCTTAGATTAAACAGTTGCTGGTGAAAAATGGGCTGCCATCAGACATCGTTTTACACCTGATAAGCAGAAATTGACAGATTGGTGAAACTGCAGCACCCTCTGCTGTTAAAACATGAATATCTACTATGCTTTGCTTCTGTGTCTGCTTACTTTACTTATACAGTTTGATACAGAAATGTAATACTACACTGTAATGCAGAAAAACCCTTCATTTTAACATGGTACATTGTATGGTATTTTTATTTTTATTTTTTTAAAGTACACCTTTCGTTAAAGCTCTTCAGAAAAATGTAATGAAATTACATAGGGATCAAAAACTAAACTTTCTTGAGAGATTGTCAGAATCTGTCTAGAACCATGGCTGCATTTTACTCTGCAGTTCAGTTGAATTAATACTGAAAAAATTCGGGTTTTGATGAACTCTTGATAATGATGTAAAGCATTTTAAGCTGGCTTGTGGTAGTAACACTTCTCATCATTTCACATAAAGATCTAATGTAGCTTTCTGATATAGACTTTATGTAGTAGTAGTAATATTCAGTCTGTTTTAGAGTAGCTATTTTAGAATTATTATAGTTTACTATTTTAAGGGGAGTCTTATGTTATATCTTTCTGGGACAAAGTTTCAATTCATGTGTTCACGAGGATCACTGGATTCAGCGTATCATAACGAGGCTCAGTCAAACGAACTTACCCAATAACGTGGCAAAGTCTAAACATTTCCATATGAACCTCTGAACCTTTGATAAAGCCATACATTACATTGTACTGTATACTTTTAGGAGGATACACTTTTCAACTGTAATAATACTAAATGGTTAAGATAAAGAAACTCAGCATTTGCATTCATTACTTGTAAAACATCAAGTTAAATAATAATCTACAGTCTGCATGCAGTCATCATGGGCATAAATGTCATAGTAATTTCAGACTTCTAATCATTTCTTTAAACTGTTCTATGATTGCACAGCATATATCTTAAATGAGTTTAATAAAGAATTAGGTGCAGAAGATTGAATCAATTTCTGTGTTTTTCTAATCTACACAGAGTCAAAAGCATACAACCCTAGTCAAGCTTGAAGGTGTCAGTTTTGGAGGAGAGTCATCTTTCTTGGTCGGCATCCTCTCAGTCTAATTTCTCAGTAAAACTCACTGTAGACAGTTTACAGTTCATGGTAGCACAAATGATCTGTTATATTACTCTTGTTACTTTGGTGCTGGTAATAAAGTGTGTGTGTGTGCAGCAGAGGTTGATGATGTGACATATTGTATGAAAAGAAAACAGATTTTCATATTACTGACTGTTTCACGCAAGCTCTCAATTTCTGAAAACACTGACACTGGTTAGCAAACTCTTCTCATTTGTAGATCAAAACAAATTCTGATATTTGTATGAAAAGTAGTGCACTGATAATATGTATAAAAATAATGCAGTCAGAAGCAGAAATTTGTGTTTCTTTGGCACTCGCATTCTGTAGTACAAAATGCGATATGTAGGGGTTTTTTTTTATGAGAGAGAGAAGTCAAATATGCTCCAATTATAAGATTTCACAATTTATTATCAAAACGATTAGAATTTCAAATTAGTTTTACATGGCACCAATAACCTTCTGTCTCTGGCTCAGAGACAAAAGGCTGCAGCACCCAGGCAGTAAAGACTTTTTTATCGCATGTCACAAAAAATATTTTGACCCACATGATTGGTCAAAATAGTTTAGGGTGGCCTTAGGGCTGATGTCTACTCATGTTTCTTCTTCTGTAACTTTCTGGGCATATATTTATTTGGAGCCGCCACTTCACCCATCACCATGGTAACCACATCTTACCCTTCGGTCAGACCTGCATAAAGAGACAGGGAAAAAGAGTGCTTCTCTCCAACCCCAGAAATTTACAATCATGATTACCTTTTGGTGCCTTCACTAGTGAAACAGACCCTCCCCCTTAAATTCCTTAGAGAAGAGTGCTCCTCTCTGTTTATGTCTGTTATCATCTGAGTATAGCAAACTACTTCTAATACTACTCTACAAAACTTAACTGTGTGTAATAAAGTATAACACACAAATATGTGCTGCTAATTATAAGATATTAGCCTTAAAGATAAAAATAGAGCAATAATAGCTCAATATTGCTACAATAAAAAAGTAGCAATTTGGGACCTTTCAGAATTTCTTATTCATCATTTTGCACTATCGTGAACTTTATTTGAATTAGGAGTGAAACTGTTTTGTTTTGGTTTTTTTAGTTTTTTTTTTTAGCAGACTCCATGGGCTCCATAAACTGCTTTGCTGCAGCTTGTTGGTTCAGGATTCTCACTGTGGGAGAGCGAGGTACTGTGTTTAATCTCCAGACAAGCCATTGCACAGTTTGCACTGTATGGACTGCTTCCTGAAAACCATACAGATCTTTAGATCGGATTCTGTCACTAGGAAATAGTGTGTTTAATGAAACTGTCTGACAAATGTATCACTGATATATGTGCCTGTTCTGCAATGAAATGTCCACTTGCCAGACAACATGCTAAGCTAAGCAGTGGGAGATAAGTGTTTTCATTTACACTTAGATGTGGCCTCAGGATAACACTGGAGACTCAGGCATTCAGCTAAATGACCATCCTCCAAACAAACAGGCAGTAAAACACAAAAAAGGACTTTGGATGCAAATTAGTTTGGAGATCTGAATTTCAGGAGTGGGGCCACATGTTACAGTCTGGTTGAAGCAGACTGTGTGGAGTGTGAATAGTGGACCCAAATGCAGATGAAACAAAGCATGGAAACAGACTTAATATTAACTGAAAGTGAGCTGTTTATTGTAGCCTGGTAAGCAGCACAAAAACAAAAGGGAAAGGTGAAACTTACAATAACCTAAACGGGTGAGCTAAATATAAAAACCCTAGAACAAGAACCTGGACCTAGAGACCTGACATGATATCATAAACCTGGAAACATAGCAAGACATGGAAACAAAGCAGACGATCGTACAAGGAATGAGTGGAAACACAAAGACTAAATACACACAGGAGATGATCAGGGGAAGTGGAAACACAGGGGGAAACAGCTGATTAGCATGAACATAGTGGTGCCACAGGGGAAGTAAAATTAAACACAATGAACATGGGACACCAGACCTCTTCAAAATAAAGCAGGAAACATAATGAGACACAGACATGACAACACAAGACATGCACATATGTAACACATGAAGGGCAGAGACTTAAACACAGGGGGTGAAGACACTAGGGGAAACTAATAAACAATGAACTATAACAGCAACCTAGGCATAATAGAAATGAACTCAGAGAACCTAATGAACTTAAACATAAACCATAAACATAAAAATATATAAAAACTTAAAATGTTGGGCCAGGACCCAGGATAGTGACACCACACCTCTCCTTCTTCTCAAAGACAAGCTCAGGTATGCTTTTATGAGCCGTCAAGCCATTACCTCAAGTCTCAAAATCCTGGCATGCATCACTGTCAGAGCTTCAGTTCAAAGTCAAGCCACGTCAGTGCTAGAGATGGCATGATACCACTTTTTTATGTCCGATGCCAATACCGATATCATAAATTTGGATATCTGCCGATACCAGTATGAAGCCGATATAGTGTATTTTATATTCAATAAAGCTTTGTAAAAAAATATAAATATCTTGCTACATTTTGTGTAAGTTCATACTCAAGTTTTAAAAAACAAAACACTAAAGCTATTCTGTTATACCTGTATGCAGAAAATACACTGCACCCAAAATATTTCTTAGCTCAGCAATACTGATCAATCTAATAAATTTAAAGCTACACAATCCTCCCTATTCTGGTATTCTAAACAGTACTTAGCGGAAATATCAAACAACCTAACTAATAGGGTTGCCAACTCCCAGCAAGAAAAAAATAGGGAACCACCCCCCGCCCTCCACCTCATAATGCTTAATTGACATAATCGACTTTAGTTTAATGCACAAGTAAAACAAATGTGCAGAAATCAATAATTTTTCTACAATAATTCAATAGATTCAACATCTTTCTTCAACAGAATTGCAGACTGCACAGATGGTACCTTCCCAAAGGAAAAAGTACTATAGCTTACTAGGATGTATATATGTATATATATATATATATATATATATATATATATATATATATATATATATATATTAGGGGTGCAACGATACTCGTATCGATATTGAACCGTTCGATACAGTGCTTTCGGTTCAGTACGCGTGTGTATGAACAATACAAAATTTTTAATTTATTTTATCAACTTTTCTTCTGACGATGACGTTTGTGTTGAGAGCTCAGTGGATCTGCGTTCGACTACTCCGCCTAGGCTGCACTGCCGAGCGCAGATCCACTGAGCGCAGCACAAGCTAGCAAGACAGAAGCTAAGCTCGTTGCAACATGGCAAATTGAACCTCCCCCACCCTCATTCAGATATGGCCTTTGGAACTATTTTGGTCTTCATGTGAAGTATGACCCTGAAGGTAAGCGCGTCATGGACAAAAGTAAAACAATATGTCGTATGTGCCACGCAATGCTCAATTACATGGGTGGGAACTACTGCGTTAGCGCAGTTTGCTCGTTAACGTGTTGACACCGTCCCACCCCACGCACGGGGCAATCCGCGGTAGCTCGTTAATGGAGATTTGCTGTGTTGTGGCGTTAACGTCATTTCAGATTAATGCTGACAGCACTAGTGGGAACACAATGAATATGACTGCACATTTACTCCGACATCATCCTAGTGCAAAGACAAGTGGAAGCAGACAAAAACAAAAAGCACGCATGCTACAAACTTTACCCGTGTCATTTAGACAGCCGTTAGCACATGATTCTCCTTATGGGGACCTGATATGTTTAATATGCTGCTGAGAATATACCCCAGAAGAAGCGTATAGTATAGCTTTTATTTTGGAAAGAGCCATTTCTCTGTAATAAACTCTCTTTTCCAAAGATGAGGGATTTCTCCATCAGATATTTATTTTTTTATTACTTTGTCATTTTAGCAACATTAAATTTAAAAACTGTACTTTTGAGTTAAAATATATATTTATAATTTTAATAAATGACAAATTAAAAAAGCATGAACATTTTTTTGTATCGAAAAAACATCGAACCGTGACACCAAAGTATCGAACCGAACCGAACCGAACCGTGAATTTTGTGTATCGTTGCACCCCTAATAAATATATATGTATATATATATATATATATATATATATATATATATGTACATATACACATACACATACACATAAGCAGCACGGAGGGAGGTTAGCCAACTAACGGAGTTGCAGATTGCAGAAAGGTGCGACAAAGAAGGTGCATAGAAAATACAGCAAGCTGTCCATACCTGAGGCCTTGGAAACTGCCAAGCAAAGACTCACAGCCTTGGCCAGCCGCTTGAGGAGGTACACCAGAGAGATAGAAGGCAGGAGAATAAACCAGCTGTTCTCCACAGAACCAGCAAAGGTGTACTCTCAGTGGCAAGGGAACAATAAGAGAACAGCACCACCAAGGCTGGAGACGGAGCAATACAGGAAGAGCATATGGGAGAAGGATGCAACCCATAACGGCAATGCTCAGTGGCTAGTGGATCTGAGGGCAGACCATAGCAACCTCCCTGAACAGGGTCCAGTAACCATCACGGTGGCAGACATCCAAGCAAGGGTGTCCAGTATGAAGAGTTGGACAGCACCAGGCCCCGGCATGGTTCACACCTACTGGCTGAAGAAGCTGACTGCACTCCACGAGCGTCTGGCAGCACAAATGAACCAGCTGCTAGTTGACGAGAGACACCCGGAATGGCTAACCGAAGGTCGGACGGTCCTGATCCCCAAGGACCCCAAGAAGGGACCGGTCCCATCCAACTACCGACCAATAACCTGCCTCAGTACTACATGGAAGCTCCTGTCAGGCATCATATCGGCTAAGACAGGGGTGGGCAATCTCAGTCCACGAGGGCCGGTGTCCCTGCAGGTTTTAGATCTCACCTTGGGTCAACACACCTGAATCACATGATTAGTTCGTTACCAGGCCTCTGGAGAACTTCAGAACATGTTGAGGGGCTAATTTAGCCATTTAAATCAGCTGTGTTGGTTCGAGGACACATCTAAAACCTGCAGGGACACCGGCCCTCGTGGACTGAGATTGCCCACCCCTGGGCTAAGATGAACAGGCACATGGGTCAATACATGAGCGGGGCACAGAAAGGGATTGGCAAGAATACCAGAGGCGCAAAACACCAGCTACTGGTAGACAGGACAGTCAGCCGAGACTGCAAGACCAGGCTAACCAACCTGTGCACTGCCTGGATTGATTACAAGAAGGCCTATGACTCAATGCCCCACAGCTGGATACTGGAATGCCTAGAATTGTACAAGATCAACAGGACCCTAAGAGCCTTCATCAGGAACTCAATGGGGGATGTGGTGTACAACACTAGAGGCCAACTCCAAGCCCATAGCACAAGTCACCATCAAGTGCAGGATCTACCAAGGAGATGCTCTGTCCCCACTGCTGTTCTGCATAGGCCTGAACCCCCTCAGTGAGATCATTAACAAGACTGGCTACGGATACCGACTACGGAACGGAACAGTTGTCAGCAACCTCCTGTACATGGATGACATCAAGCTGTATGCCAAGAGTGAACGAGACATCGATTCACTGATCCACACTACCAGGATATACAGCAATGACATCGGGATGTCATTTGGGCTGGAGAAGTGTAGTTGGATGGTAACAAAGAGAGGGAAGGTAGTCAGAACTGAGGGGATCGAGCTACCAGAAGGCAACATTGCAGACATAGAGGACAGTTACAAGTACCTGGGGGTCCCGCAGGCGAATGGGAACCATGAAGAGGCAGCTAGGAAAGCTGCAACCACCAAGTACCTGCAGAGGGTCAGGCAAGTCCTGAGGAGTCAGCTGAATTAAAGTCAGTCATATATCCACAAACTCAACAAGCTGAGAGTCAGTGATGCTGCTGGGTTTGCAGTCCTGAATATCACGGCACAAGCAGGATTCACTGCACTGTTAATGTTAGCTATGTTATATTGCTGCCTCTGTTTGGTGGTGTCGAGCCAAACGGACTTTAACGTGTGTTTGAACGAGCTGACGGTTCACTGGTTAAGCTGAAAGAAAGATGCTTTCATCACAGGAGTCACACATGTGTCCACTGTACCATCTGGGAACTCTTCTTGTTTAGCACTCATAATAACACAAACACTAAATCCTCCTTCTCTGTGCTGTTTTGTAGCAGTGTATACACCTGAGACTGTCACCTGTTTGTCTGTCCTGCACTCTCTCTCTTTTTCTTTCTCTTGGATTGTGTAATAAAAGTATGAACATGTATTTATAAGTTACACTTGTGTTTGAATCCTGCAGCTTATCACACATTTGATTTCCATGTGTGACAACTGCAAGTGTCCAGAGTGAGGACAGACTGAGGGACCCACTGCTGCACATCATCTGTGAGGCTTTGCACCTCTGATGATCCACCAGGACAAACTCAGCAGTGTGTGAGGAAGAGGAGGAGGAAGAGCCAGCAGCAGCTGACAGATGGAGAGAATAGACAGACTCTTCCCTGTTTGTGAAGAACTGCTAGGAAAGTTTAAAATAACTAATTGTCTGTCCTGAATCAGTCTTATTAGGTAATGTTATCATTCCAGTGTTTTCAGTGTGGGAGAAAGTACTCAGGGCCTTCAAGTTAAACACTATGAAAGGCAGAAACAAGTTTAATATTCAGAAACCTAAAGTATGTATCAGCAGCAGAATGGACCTAAAAATAAATGTTTGTTTCAGTTCTATGAAGCTTTGAGTATTTTGGATTAGTAGTACTGCTGTGTTTGTTGCATCATATTGCTATAATTGTTTATATGCTTTATATATTCTGAGGTAAGTTGATCTATAGTGTTACATCATATTCTATAAGGATGTTATGTGTTTATATACTTTCTGCCCAGTTTGACCCATTTAGCAGAAGTCAGCCTGTTTAAGGCTCTGATATCTATTCTGTATGACTTAAAGCAGTTATGACATGGTCTGATTTTCTCACCCAATAAAGGAATATTTAATATATCGGTCTACTCTTCATTCTATCAGAAACAGTTATCACAGCTCGTACATTTTCTTTTTACACATATATGTAAGCATTGAGCCAAATGTAATAATGCCAACATACTGAAAGAACAATATTTGTCTCTTATATATAATATTACATCTATATATACACTGTCAAAGATACTTGTCTTTGAGTGAAGATTTAAGGTGATGGGAAATATAAATAAATGCAACTTGAATCTTTACTGAAGCTCAGTATTTGACACAGAGTTCACTCACATGAATTTCACTCACATGTGCTGTACCAGTGTACCTGCACATGTGATGTGACAATAGAAGCGATTTGATTTGAGAGTTCAGGTTCACTGCTGTAATAACTAATAATGATTAATATAATAACTATAATATTGGCCATATTATATTTATGTTGAGGAGTACTTAGTGAGGGCTAGTTCTTTTAGGTTCAGCAGCTAACAAGATGGTGTATCGGTCAGGATACAGGAAGGAGGACAAGAGGCTTCCACTTTGCTGGATTGTCACCGCCAGCTGTTTTATTGCCACTTAGATGCTCAGTGTTGCCAGCAGTCTGTAGTAACAAACAAGTTGTCATGAGTATATAAATATATACAGCAACAGCTCCACCAAGATAAACATAAAGTATTAAATGAAATAAACCAACGCATCCATCTGAATATACACATAACATAACATATATGATTCGAACTATGCCAATCTTACATCTCTTGCTCCAAACACAGAAAGGACACAGTTAAACACAGTGAGAATGTCATACATAGCCGAAACATCCACTCTAACTGTAAACAAAGAAACTTTGGCGCCATCGTGTGGCCGAATAAAATTACTACATAATGGCGGCGGCCAGCGGCACATGCGTCTAGTCACGAGATGAAAAAACACGCTGCCATAACGCGGTAGAAAGTAATTAAAGCTGCGGCAAACACCCGGATCGGAAAATAAACATCTTTAAGGACACTTACTTCTAGTCATGAACTTAACGCTCGGAGCATCACCGTGAAGGATGGCAACCAGGAACACAGCTTACGAGGTAAAAAGAACTAACACGGAAAACAATCTCCCCTTCTCGAGTAGCAGCGCATTACCCCCAACTTCTGCCTACATCATTTCCTACGGCTCCCCCCCCCACACAGTATTGCAGAACATAGACATAAAATCCCAGAGCCTTTTATACAGCCGCCCCCAAATGTGGTTACACATTTGCTCCCCAAAAAAGGCTCCCTAATCAGTTTCAGGAGGCGACTTGCTGTTCTTCTCAGTATCTCTGTCTTCCGATGGCACGGCAGGTAAAACTACCAACCGAGCAACTGGTCTGGTGTAAACACGTCCATTAACGTTCACATCAGCAGATCTGACAAGTCCATCATCACTACGATGAATCTTGATCACATGGCCTATTGGCCACAAGGCTCGAGGCAGTTGCAGATCTGCAACCATAACAACTGCCTTTTCCAGAAGTTCAGGAGGAGCTGATTGCCACTTCTGCCTCGCCTGTAAACCAGGTAAGTATTCCTTGATGAATCTTGCCCAGAACTGATCAGCAAGAATCTGTGAGTGCCTCCAACGTCGTCGACTGAGGTTCTCTGTCTCTGGGTAGACCACCTGGGGTAGTGATCCATCAGGCCGCCCCATGAGGTGTCACAGGGTCCACATCGGCCACGTCGGTGGAAACGTAGCCTAAGGGCTTTGCATTAAGGATCAATTCCACCTCCAGCAGAACTGTAAGGAGTACCTCCTCGTGAAGAGGTTGGGAACCCACACAGGTGCGGAGAGCTGTCTTCACTGAACGGATTTCCCTCTCCCATACACCTCTGAAATGTGGGGCTGCAGGGGGTTGAACTGGACAGGTTCGCTGGTGCTTGCGAATTGCCTCTCTTCCACACAGTATCCAATAAGACCTCCGCAGCTCCGCGAAGACCCGTTCGGGGCCTGGATGATGCAGATCAATGTCGTATTTCTGGATAAGCAGACGTGTGAAAGGGTGTGAAGGATCCAGGACAATCGGATGCAATATAGGTCCGTCAAGACCTTCTAGATGTCGCAAACGACCCCCTACTCTGATGAGGCCCGCTGAGGTATCCAGTTCAGGTGCCAGGGTAAGCAAGCGGCTTCTGGATGAGACAGGTTTCCTTTCTGAAAGCAATGTGCACTCCTCTGGAAATGACTCCTGTTGAGCCTGCCGAAGGATGGCCTGTTCAGCATTCTGATAGTCCTCGGCACTAGGTGGTGCAGTCGAGAGCCCCTGTCCACAAAGCTCTTTAACAGTAACGTCCAAGAGCTCCTGCCAAGTCTTACACGCCATTCCATCCTGACAGGTAGGTGTGGAGGTGATAGAGGTTCCACAGAAGACCGTCTTCCGGAGCTTAAGTTCGTCATTACTGGGCTCGGAGCTCGGGTTCTCTGGCCATGTATCAGGACTGTTGAGCAGAAAGGGGGGTCCATTAGACCACCGATTAGGCACTTTGAGCTCGGCCAGAGCCTTCCCTCTCGTCAGGTCATCCGCTGGATTACTCTCTGAGTCTATGTAGCGCCAGGTACAGTGTTCCGTCAACTCCTGTATCTCAGCTACCCTGGCTCCTACGAAAACCTTGTAGTGGCAGGACTGTGAGCTCAACCAGGTGAGAACAGTGGTCGAATCAGACCACAGGACTGTTCTTTCAATCGCTGAGGTGAGTTCCCTATTCAGGGTACTGGCCAGCTGCGCCACCAGCAAAGCTCCGCAGAGCTCCGCAGAGCTCGAGGCAGGGAATAGAGAGAGCTCGTTTGGGGGCTACACAGGAGCGAGCTAGGATGAAGGTGAGGTGAACTTGCCCATCCTGTTCTACAGTCCTCATATAAGACACCGATCCGTAAGCTTTCTCAGAAGCATCCGCAAAAATGTGCACCTCATGGATGTCCCCCTTTGAGTTAGCACTGGCAGGAACATAGGCACGTGGGAAGGTAAGGTGAGGTAAAAACTGAAGCTCCGCCTCCCAGTCAGACCAAGCTTGCAGGAGGGCGGAGGGGAGATTCGGGTCGTCCCAACCATGCTTCTTATCCCATAGCTGCCTGAGGAGGAGCTTGGCCCGAGTGGTGAAGGGTAACAGATAGCCCAAAGGGTCGTACTGTGAGGCTAGGACTCTATAGATGTTTCTGAGGGTTGGCATGTCATAGGACATGGACCTGTGCTTATAACCCAAGGAGTTGGTATTCCAGTCCCAGCTGAGCCCGAGCGTGGTCTCTAGCGGGTTCGATTTGTCCTCGGCTAGCCACAGATCCAGACTCTGTGATCTAGCTTCTGGAGGCAAATGGCTCAGGACACTTGGATCATTACAAGCCCACTGACGTAGCTCGAAGCCAGCTGATTTCAGCAACTCTCTTAGTCGATCCACCAGATCTCTAGCTTCTTCCGGTGAGCCAACACTCTGTAGGCAGTTGTCTACGCAGAAACACCTCTCGATGGAGAATCTCAGGCTGTCGTCAGGCTGTGTATGCTCCATCACATGACGCTGCAGGGCGAATGTGGCGCAGCAGGGGCTTGAAGTTGTCCCAAATGGCAGGACCTGCCACTCGAAGATTCTAGGGGGTTCATTCACCTTTAAGTCCCGCCAAAGGAACTTCAACAGGGGCCGGTCTTCAGGGAGGAGAAGTACCTGATGGAACATCCCCTTGATGTCTCCACTCACAGCTATGGGGTGTTCATGAAACCTGACCAGCACCCCCAGCAGGGAAGCTCCAAGAGTAGGGCCAGGCAACAGGAACTGGTTCAGGGACTGTCCAAGGTATTTATGGGAACAGTTAAACACCAGCTGATTCTTCCCGTTATGACTGACAAGATGATGCGGTATGTACCAGATCTCCTTGGGCGAAGTCTCCTGCGCAACTTCCTTCACGACTCCTGATTGGATCAGCTTCTGCATTTCTGCCCTGTAGGCATCAGCCCAACTGGGATCCTTTAACAGGCACCTTTCTGTGCTTCGAAGCATGGGCATGACTGATTCCTTTGGTGCATTCAATGGCGGCATCTGTGGGTGACGGAGTAGAGGTGTAGCATACCTGAAGACTCCATCGACCATCCTGCGAGTTGTTCTTGCCTCGAGCAGGGCCATAGCCTGCTGATCCTGTTTCGACCGAGTGACCTCTTTCTCGGATCGGTAAGGCACCACGTCCACCTGCCAGAGCCGCTCCACATGCTTGAGCAACTCGTCTGATTGGGCGGATGTATACAGGGATAGGACAGGCTGGGTCTGCGCCCCATGAAAAGACTTGGCCCTTGAAGGGTCCAGCCAAGCCGGGTGTGGACTGCTGCTGGGCCCCCAGGTGGGCCGAGGCGGACTGGTTCTATGTGGGTGATCAGGTGTGGCTGCTCTGAACCAATAAGGAGCAGAGGCTTGGCTTCCTTCAGGGCAGGGACCGGGATCCCATGCAGGTATTTGTACTTCCTTCTCAGCTGATCAATAGGATAGGTATGGTGAGCTAAGTTGAGACGATCAGCTGTGAACGCTCCGTCAATCTTGTAGTAGGATCCAGGGTTGGTAGCAGCAGAGACGCTGAAGGATACCGTATGTCCGTGAAGCATCTGAATATCTTGGCGGACGGTTTGTAATGGCAGGTCCTCCGGGATGCCTGTCAGACCAAGAGTCTTTGCAGCAGCGGGGAGCAGCATGGTCCACTCTGAACCGTCATCAAGTATAGCAAAGGTGTCTAGAGTCCGCTCTCCATGGCTCAAAAGCACAGGTACAATCTTTAGCATGACACGATTGCCAGCCCCATGGCGATCAAGGTAGAGTGAGCCCGAAGCTGAACTGGTTAGGCAGCTTTCCTCCTTTGCAGCCATGCCAGCGTTGTTTCCTTCCGTCTTGGCATTTACCTCGTGAAGAGCCAGCAGATGTTTGCCCTGGCAGAGGCTGCAGGGTTTCTTTAGCGTGCACTGAGCAGCTAAATGAGTTCGGGCACAGTGCCAGCATCGGTTGTTGACCTGTATCCAGTACTTTATTTCCTCTTTGGAGAGCTTGGCTACATCATCACATTGGCTAAAATAGTGTTCTGTGCTCTCACAGTAGGCACAGTAGGCTTTGCTCTTGACCTTCCCTCTAGCTCGACTCTCCTTCGTTGGTGGAAAGGTGTGTTCTGATGGCCCCTTTAGGTTATGTAGGACCGTCACGGTTTTTCGGTCTGGACGGGCCTCAGCCTTTACACTGGTCCTTTCTCTACTGCTTCTTACGCCTGCTTGGCCGTCAAATCCTTGACACCAGGACTCCTGACGAAGCCATGCAGATAGGTCGTACAGAGTGTAGGTGCTCCCGGGCTGCTTGAACTGGTGTCGACGAAAATCAGCTCTCTGTTCTGCAGGGAGCCTACTTATCAGTCGGGCAACGTTGGACCCACAGTTCAACTCCACTTCCCCTTCCAGTCCTAATGTTTGTAACAGCTCAACTAGTGACTGCACCTGAAGGGAGAACCTTTGGAAGGCTACTGTATCACCTCGCCTTATTTCAGGACCATCCAGGACACTTGCTATCTTTCTCAAGGCGAGCTGATGAGGTTGTCCAAATTTGTCGTGGAGGGCTGCCATGGTGTCAGTATAAGGCTTGGGTGAGTTCAGGTAAGCATCGGCGATAAGTCGAGCTTCATCTAGTTTGAGGTGGTCCACAAGTATCTGATACTTGAAGAGCTCAGTAGCATTAGGAGGGAGTAGGTTCTCTAAAGCCATGCGGAGCCTAGCCAATTCAGAGGGATCAGAATGAATGAACCTTGGAATGGTTGGTTTGGGCCCCCTGTACACTAGCTCAGCTGAAAGAGGAGCAGATGTGTTATTGCAGTGCCCACTGGTTACTCCAGTGACAAGAGACGGGGGACTGGCTGGAACAGGCTTGGTTGGGAGCAAACCTGTCTTACTTGGTGCCCAGCAGGAGGGTGGCACAGATTGTTGTGGAGGGGCATAAAACGTGTTTCCATCCTTAACCACAGGGTTCTGATATGGGGTACAGCGTAGACTTGGCACGAAGGCTCACCAGCAAAATACGCTGTGATTGGAGTAGCTTCTCTCTTTCGGCCTGCAAGGCTCTGAATTCTGTATGAAATGGGTGTATTGAAGACCCTGGCCAATTGGAATGTGCAAATTCAGGTGAGAGGCTCCTATTAGAGTCCACATCTTGTTCACTTCTTCCCAGTGGAGGGGGTGTATTGTAATAGGCCCCATCCCTGTCGCTGTAGCGGGGTGGCGTATGACTATACTGAAGCTGAACTCTCCCGCTTCTTGTGTGAGGCTGTGGGGTGTCCCACTGCAGCATTCCCCTAAAGGGGTGGCCTGTATAGTTAACATCAAAGTCCTCAAACCGGCTTGGTCGACGTGTGTGGCGTTTAGGCCTTACATCAGGACATGTCGCTCCATCTGGCTCCATCTTGATAACTGCATCCGGCTCGAAGGACCAATGTTGAGGAGTACTTGGTGAGGGCTAGTTCTTTTAGGTTCAGCAGCTAACAAGATGGTGTATCGATCAGGATACAGGAAGGAGGACAAGAGGCTTCCACTTTGCTGGATTGTCACCGCCAGCTGTTTTATTGTCACTTAGATGCTCAGTGTTGCCAGCAGTCTGTAGTAACAAACAAGTTGCCATGAGTATATAAATATATACAGCAACAGCTCCACCAAGATAAACATAAAGTATTAAATGAAATAAACCAACACATCCATCTGAATATACACATAACATAACACAGACCTTCCCAAAGTGTGGGGCCCGCCCCCTAGGGGGGGCGCAAAGCCATTGCAGGGGGGGCGCGACATGAAAAGGAAAAAACAAAACAAAACAAAAAAACCCAAAAAAAAACGCTTGGACACTGCTAGCATGGGGCGCCTCCACAAACGCAAATCAGGAGATGAAGCATTGCTGAATATGTTTCCAAACCAACTTCATTCTAAGCCAAAGACTAGAAAATATGGTGAAGCATATCTTCCCTTTGGTTTCACCTGCACAAGTGCCAAGGTAGGTCTCCCCTGCATAACTGGTTTTCCCTTCGGCGGGAGCACGCGCTGGGCTCTTCAAATCACGGACAAACAGTATCCCACATTCTTGATTTTTAGTTCACAAACACTTGTTGTAATGACTAACTACTCCTGACACGTTGGAGATGTTAGCTCTGTATACAGTAAAGTTCCAGTGGGATACAAATAATATCAGGCTGATCCTGCCACGATTTGTTCCCCCTGTTCAAATCACGGACTAACAACATCCAACAGTTGTTTATGTTTTTGAACCCATTTTGCAGAGGGATTGAAAAATGTATTGATAGCAATGTTGAATATTATTACACAGGAAAAAAAAACAACTACATGTAAAATAATCACACTGTGACGCCTCTGCCTTTCTAAATGGAGGGACAGTATCTGCGTGTGTATATGTAAGCGTGTAAAACCTGCAGATAGTCAGATTAACAGTATTTTGTCTCTATCTGCTATTCTGCAATTCATCTCATGTAAACAATAACATGCGCACAGCGTGACGTGAAAAAAGGCACATACCTTTGACGTTGCGTGATTTAAAAAAATCTCCGTTTTCAGTGATTTGAAACGCCGTTTACGTGTGGACGAAACAGCTGCGTTTTCAAAAATACCCGTGTAGGTGTGGACGTAGCATAAAAGAGTTAGTAGTTTATTTTCTTACTACCTGTAATTTATTGCAGATTACTTGTATTTGCTTAATTGTTTACTAAATGTTTGAGGTGTGAAATAAACCGCAATGGAGCAAAATATGGGTGTGAGTGGTTCGAGGGGGGGGGGGCGCGAACATTTTTCTTATAAACAAAGGGGGGCCCAGCAAAAAAAGTTTGGGAACCACTGACATAACATATATGATTCGAACTATGCCAAACTTACATCTCTTGCTCCAAACACAGAAAGGACACAGTTAAACACAGTGACAATGTCATACATAGCCGAAACATCCACTCTAACTGTAAACAAAGAAACTTTGGCGCCATCGTGTGGCCGAATAAAATTACTACATAATGGCGGCGGCCAGCGGCACATGCGTCTAGTCACGAGATGAAAAAACACGCTGCTATAACGCGGAAGAAAGTGAATAAAGCTGCGGCAAACATCAGGATCGGAAAATAAACATCTTTAAGGACACTTACTTCTAGTCATGAACTTAACACTCAGAGCATCACCGTGAAGGATGGCAACCAGGAACACAGCTTACGAGGTAAACAGAACTAACACGGAAAACAATCTCCCTTTCTCGAGTAGCAGTGCATTACCCCTAACTTCTGCCTACGTCATTTCCTACGGCTCCACCCCACACAATATTGCAGAACATAGACATAAAATCCCAGAGCCTTTTATACAATTTACACTGACTTTAATCTCATGAACAACATTAGCTAATTGTTATTTACTAGCTAATCTTAAAATGACTGTTCAGTACAGAAATGAAGCCCAACAATCATGTTTTACAGTCCCGTGGTCTCAGCCTCAGATACTTATCAAATCACACAAAGCTCATGTAGAAACAAATGAACAAAATATGTTCTCCTTCATTTCTGTCAAACAAAGCTGTATGACACGTTTCCAGCGGTTAGTATCATGGTTGCTAGGCAACCTGGGCAGCGCGACGGAGGCTAGACCATCCCATGGTCGTGTCCAAATTTATGGGCTGCATCCTCCTGAGGACCCGGCCTTCGCAGTTTACGTGGGCCAGGTACTCAGAAGTTCGGGTAGGCTGGAAGTAAACGGCTGGGGAAATTGGACGGTCTAGCCTTCTGATTAGCGTCACCGCTGTCTCGGTGGAGTTTAATAAACTCGGCCGTCTGGTCCTTGCTATCTAAAATATAACAGGACACTGGCGTAAATTCTCGACCGTCTCATACTTCTGTTTAATCAGTTTTCTGTTTGACGTTTATTCAGCTGTGTAAAAACCAAGTGGGAACCCACCCGGGGCATTAATAAAGTTTTATTTGATCTAATCTAATCTAATAACTTTAATCTCAGCCAAACCGATTTACTCACGAACAAATAAAACATCGAAAAAAGCCCAACAATAACATTTTTAGGTTGTCTAAGTGGCTTATATATTACGTTTAACCTGAGTAGCGAAAGTCTGCGGTGATCTGAAAATGATGTGCCAGGAGTTGTGCCGGGAGTTGTGCCGTTCTTGGTGGCTTCAGTGACCCTCGAGCTCCCGGCTAGCTATCGAGCCGGTGGGTAGCAGACGTCTCCGAAAACGTCGAAGCACTTTTGCAAATATGCGATATTTTGATAAACCGAGCAGATATTTGATGTTAACACAGCTACATTCTCACCTGAAAATATGATAAAAGTTTATTTTGTGACCCAGAAAGATTAGTAAGAGTAATTTTAAAACTTAGTAGCGGCCGCCATTGTTGGAAACTGGAGTTTGGCTGGGCGCGCTATGAATTCTGGGATATGGTAGGCCACGAAGGACACACCCGACTCATCCTTCCAACTTGGGGAAAAGGAGGACGCATTTGTCGGCTGCATTCGACAAATACGTCGAATGCAGCTGTCCAAATTCGTAATCGGCGCGTTGCTGTGACGTAATCGGTGTACAATTGCGGCCTCAGGAGGATGCAGCCCATGAATTTGGACACGACCCATTTCACAAGCCTACAAGCCTCGCACTTCCGGCCTTAGTGGTCTTTGAGTACGCGGCCCTTGTGGACCGTTAAGGCTGCGTACTTTAAGGCTCCAGAACCTGAATTGGGATACAGCCCATGGACGATGCGACAGCTCCCCAAAAATGAAGCCAAAATATCTCTATCGCCCCCAGGTGTCTGGCTGCAGTAAAGGTCATAAACCCCGCTTCCTCCATGGGACTGGGGTCAGACTAAAATAAATTAATTCTCCTCAGATACATTTTTTCCAAAGATTCTTTATTTTGTTATCAATAGTTCTCATCACGCTGATTTATGTCCAAGGGGTCTCCTTTCCCATAAGTTTGATTCTAATTCCTACCGCGGTGATGTTAAATTGTGGTGTAACGTCATTATAACAGCTTTGACTGACAGCTGCAGTCACTGAGAAACGTGCGTATCTCTGTTCGGGTATAGCAGATAGAGCGTAGGCTCTGAGAGGAGGGCCAGCATTTACGCTACGAAAACATAACCGATTGTTTTAACCTGACAGCCTGAGGTGTTCTTCAGTAAACTGGACTACCCGACAGAAGAACCCGAGGCCCTGCTGCACTTTTTCGGTAAGTTAAACTTCTTTGTAAGCTAATCCGTAACTACCGAGTCCGGACTTGCGTACTTGAGAATTGAGAAAGGGCTCGGGTCTACCCGATCGGTACCGCACATGTGCAGATTCTTTTTCTCTTTCGTTTAATAGCAGTTTACTCCCCACTGTACGAGGATACCGCCACCTGCTGACCGAGCGAATTAACCCTATTGTAAACTAAAGTAGCGTCATTACAAATGCGTGTTTAATTCGATTTAGTGATAGTCGAGGGTTTATGCTTGTCTGTGTGGAGAGGATTGTTGGAATAGTGATGATGATGTCCGCTATCACTGTCAGTTGTCAGTAAACATTTAATCTGGCTGATGAATCTTCACGTGACACATTACTAAGTCAGTGTTATTAAGTCTGTAATTAGGCACCATTATTCTTATTTTACAGCGCTGTTGTTCAATCAGGGGACGCTCTCTGTTGAGGAGAAAAGCATTAATTTGTTTGTATATGGATTATCCATTGTTTAAATGTCCCGGGCAGTCGAAAAGGAGGCAGAGCTGTTGAGAAATGCTAGGAGCTAACTGGGCGCTAACCATGTCATTCACGGTCATTAACTGTCACAATGTTGGCAAAGCGAGGAAGTTACGTAAGATTTGCACATGCGTGGTACCGATCGGGTTTCTGGTACGAATCGGGTAGCGACAGCCATCTTGCATTTTTGGAGCCAGAGTCTGCGGAGTAGTGACTTGAGGTGGAATGACTGTGTCATGCTCCCACCCTCTAGACGTGACCGCAAACACGCCCCACCCCCCTACACTTTTTACATAGCCCGGCTGCTCCAGTTTATTTGCTGATGGGTTTACCGCGACTGACGACTCGATCAAATACAAATACAACCATGTCACTGTTATGAAAAAGACACAAAGCTTAACATCTTATAGTTCTAAAACATCTAAAGTCATGCTGTCCTTTGAGATTTTAACATTTCAGACTGTGAGTGTAATGGATCTAAAACTGTTTAAATCTTCAGAGCCGTCTACAGCCTGGTAACATGGAAACTTTAAAAACAGCAGCAGAAGGTTTCTGTAGTGTAGTCTAATTTGTTCTTTTCATTCACCCTACATTCACCCTGGGGAGAAACTAATAAGGGAGACCATGATGACTAAGCTGGGTTTTCTGAGTCCAGAGGTTTGGAGAAACTTCTTCCCTTTCTTTCATCACAGCTGTCCTGTGCCAGTAGTTCTGTTGACCCACTGAGAGAGGCAAAATTTAAGAAATACCAGGAAGACTGAAGCTCATCGCATTGATCAAGCAGGACTCATGATGTTCACCAGCAGCTCCCACACAGGGAAATCTTCAGCACTGCTCCGTAGGCTCGCCCCAGAAGATGGATACATCCAGCATTTCATGAACACTGTGATGGAGACCTTTGGTTTGTGTAATGTTAGAGATACTCAGATACTCCCCAGAGGCTCCGGACTTTTACATAAAGATATTATATTCAGTCCTGTAGAAAATTATATATTTAAATATATATTATCATCTCTGGTTATTCTGGTATGAATAACTCTGAATTACTTTATGGTAAATAACACACTATCTGCAAAACACTGTGAAAGAACTCCAGATCACAAGTTTGTAGTTTGACATACAAGTGACGACCTTTGACCTTCATCAGGTTTTACTTAATTGTGTCAGAGAAAATCAGCTGTGCTCTTCATGCAGCTGAGTACATCAAGTGTTTTAAACAGAAGCTGTGCAGGAGATCAGCAGCTCTCTAAAACACCAAACTGACGTCCTGTTAATGCTGATATACAGTGACACAGTTACATGGGTGATCAATCCTTTTGACTTTTTGTCTTTAACTATATCAATAAAACAGCTGCAGCTTTCATTGACAGCACATGTGGTACTTTAACCTTTGTACTGTTTTTATCAGTTAATTTTGCAGTTAACATGTGAAAATATTGGATGATCTGTCTGCTGTCACTAGTTGGTGCTGACGTCTGAATCTGAGGGCAGCTCCTATAATCACAAAGAGAACAGAATCATCACAAACTGAAATATAAAGTTTATTTTTCAAATCTAAAATAAAGCTGATCCTTCTCTGTCCTCACCCAAGTTCCCTTACATTTTTTTCAGTTCTACAGTTTAATCCATAATTACTAATTAATGAGGAGTTACTGAAGTACAAGCTTTTTTTTAAAAAAAAATTTGGTGTTGCTGTCTTTACAGATGTGGCAAGAGACTGAAAATTTGCTGCTGTTTAAAGATATTTCATATTCAGCTCTGCACAGAAGCTGAAGCAGAGAGCAGCCAGTTGCTTTTACAGTATAATACTTGTAATAAAAGTACAGTAACGGTAATTAGTGACTGAGCAGCCCGGGGCGTTTCTCTTGATTTCTTTCATTCATCTGCATGGATTAGCTAAACGAACTTTACAAAATAAGTTTCCCCAACAGCCAAGTGCTCATCTTAGCTAGCTAGGTCTCAGGACCTAGCTAAGGAAAACGATGTGACAGGAGTCCGCTGTTCTGGCCGGGCTCTAGTGATCCTCGACCTCCCGGTCTGCTATGGAGCTGGTGGGTAACAGACGTTGCCAAAAACGTCGGAGCACTTTTGAGAATATGTAATGTCTTGATAAACCGAGCAGATATTTGAAGCTTACACAGCTACATTCTCGCTTGAAAATAACTTAAAGGTTTATTTTGTGACGCAGAAAGAATACTATTTAAAAGTTTTAAGCTGCGCTCCTCCACAGTTGCCGCGTTTGGGTTTTGGACGAAATGCTTTCTGGGATTTAACTGTATTTAACTGTACCAAGTCCACACAAGTCACCACCGATGCATGCTCGATAAAACGGGCGGAGCGAGAACCCATCCGGGAATTTTTCATGTTCTTGGCTTGATGCGTACTTTGAATTGGAACAGTACTTGGTCTCCGACTGATGACGTATCACGAGTACACGAGAATGCAAGTACGCATATTGAGACAGGCCCCCGATTTGTACGGTCTGACTTTGCACATGCGCAGTAAGGATCGGGGAGTCCTGATCCGTAACTATCTTTTTATTTTTCGTTTTTGTCTACCTTATATTGAATATTTCATTATTGCAACCATTTTAAGAGATACTTATTCTTAACATCTTAACAGATACTCTGACCGTAACTATCGTTAAATGCTTCGACCGGAAGTAGACACCTTTCGCACATGCGTGGTACCAATCGGGTTTCCGGTATGGATCAGGTAGTGACAATGGCATTTTTGGCTTCATTTTTGCACAATGGGAGGAGGTGCTGTTGCGTCGTCCATGTTTTCTACAGTCATTGGTTGAAACGTTTGTAGTGATGAACTATTTTTTAACACAAGCTTCAATGCTTCAGAAAGATTTGTATGGTCATCACTAGATAGCAGTAAGGAAGCACAGCTACACTACCTTTGCCTTAAGCCGGCTTGAAAGGAAAAAAAACCAAAAACCTAAGGAACCCATGGAAGATAATAAGTATGATGATTGTGGTTATACTCTTTCTTTCTTTCTTAAGCCTACTTTCTGCTCTGTACACATGCACTACTTCTTTTTTTTCTTGTTTGATGGCGGTTGGCAACCAACGTTTCTGGTGTATTATCGCCACCAACTGGAACAGAACAATAAAACATGTTCTACTGATTCTTATTGAAAACAAAAGTCTCATTTCCTTGTACCATTCCCTTGACCTTTTGTTTAATTACTGATTTAATTTCTTTACTCAGCTTCCCACTCACTTCAAACCAGATGCTGTATAACATTTAAAATGATTTAACATTCATCAATTTATCAATGTTAGCTTTATCAATTATTTCCTAAATATGTACTTTCCAGGTAAATTTTGAACCCAACCATATACCCAAGGGGGATTAGCTCAAATGGTAGAGCTCTTGCTTAGCATGTGAGAAGTAGTGGGATTGTAAAAAAAAAATCAATTTTAACATTTGCAAGTCATGACTGCATCTGCAGCTTTAGGTTTTCTGAAACTTTTTCCTCATAATAAACACATTATTTGTTTTATCTATAGAAAATTTGAATCCTCTGAATCTTTCTACACCTTCATTATCATATTTTTCTATCATGTAGCCATCAAACAACAAGAGTCTGTACACTGTAAAATATAACTTGTTGTTTCAACTTAAAAATATGAGGTAAAGGGCTGCCTTAAAATTTTAAGTTAAGTCAAGAAATAGAGTTTGTTCTTATAACACAACCAATTGTTATCTTAATGAAAAATCACATGTTGTCTAAACTTTCATCTTAGTTTAGTTGACTGAGATTTGTTAGTCAGTTCAACTCCTTTAATTGTCATCTTTACTTGGGAAAACCCTTTCAGCTAAATTAAAATAATCTATTGTTTAAACTCTTGTCCTAGTTCAGTTGACTTGGGTTTTTTAGTTAATTCAAATACTTTAGTAGTTCTTTTAACTTAGGAATCTATTTTAGCTTAACTAACATAATCTGTTAGCTAAGTTGATTTAAGTTTATTAATTAACTGAGCTCCTTAAGGTAGCTGAGTGAACTTGTAAATCAGTTTCATTTTAATTATCAGAGTTGATTGACTGGATGTAAAGAAAAATGTGTATTAAACATCTTAAGTTTTGTTTTTTTTTGGCTTTCTAACATCCATTTCAGCAAAACTACCTGTTAGGTTTATCTTAGATCTCAGGTTTAAATATCTACATTCCTTTAAATTAATTTTCTGTTGTTTACAGAAAAAAAATAAAACCCCACAGATTCCATTAAAGTCTATCTGATCATTTCATACAGAAAGTTTGTTTTAAGAACATGACAAGACAATTACTCATGAGCACCCAACATTCACCATTTATTGTGCCATCTTAGTCATCTGAGAAACAGAAAAATCAGTGACGTAGCTCATCAGGCTCACAATCCATCAAAACTCAAAGGCTGCTCCCTGTGAAACAATTAATTTGAACTTGGTCTTGAGCCCAGTTTGGGTGAAGATGAAATTCTGACCAATACTCTAGGAGCAGTAGTGATTCTTGTGAAGTAACAACATAAAGTCTGCATTAATGTAATGTATCAACGGGACACTTGCTATTTTAGAAAAGTTATTCTTTACATTTACAAAATTTTTAAACTTCATTGTGCTCAGTCACACCTGTTAGCATAAAACTTGAAATATTAAAATAGTACAAAACCTTTGATAAGTGACAGTAAAGGTCAGTTTATAACAACTAAGACATCAAACTCTTGTATTTGTCTTCGTTTACAATTGCAACAAATTCCACAGAACCAATATCTCTGAAAATGAGTGCATGCTTCTGAAACATTTGATAATATGAATATTTCAGAAACATTAGTTTGAGTCTGCTCAATTGCAAAACAAAGGAAAAACTACTGACTTGCATGAGATAAGCATCTGCAAAGTCCAGCATTATATTGTTGTTCACATAAGTTTCTTAAACCATGAACAAATGAGTAATTGTCTAATCTGGAATGTAAAGTGTAGTCATTTAGTGACATACAAAAGTGAGAATGAGAACTTGCAAGAATAAAAAAACAAACAGTAAAATAAAAACTGTCCTTAACACTAAGGATCATACAATTACAGTTCTGCATGGCTTTCTGCAAGAGTCTGTTTCTTAGACCATGCACTAGTGAGATGCACTGCCTTCCACCAATGTTCATTAGGATGTTCTGAATGACTTCAAGGATGTCCTTAAGTTCCTTTGGATAGTCTATGTTGAGGGCAAAAAGAAGGCCCATCAGCATGGAAATGGCACTTGAGACATCCCTCAGATTAGACAGGATTACTGCTGCCTCAAGGACAACCAACACATCGATGTCTTCTTCTTTCACCATCGCAATGCCAACTTTCATCCTCTTAGAAAACGTGTCTTCAATACCTGTCGGCTATAAAAGGGTTCAAAGACAAACAAAAAAAAAAAATTACACAATTACAATTACACAATATCCCGTGTGCTTAACAATTCATGTCTTTCCAAAGAAGAGCCATACTGATGCTTTGGATGATGGTGATTGGCTTTGGGTAACACTTATTAGTTGTTAAAGTTTTTTCAGAATGAGATATGCACCCCCATGTTACAAATCCATTTCTTGCTTTAAACAAAGACCATGTTCATAAATAACTGAGCATGTCTTCAATTGCAGAATTCAAACAAAATTTTCAATTTAAATGGTAAATGGCCTGTATTTGTATAGTGCTTTACTAGTCCCCTAAGGACTCCAAAGTGCTTTACACATTCAGTCATTCACACACATGGGTGGATGACTGAATCGTGACTCAAGAGTTGACAGTTCGTCTTATAATTGGAAGGTTGCCGGTTTGAGCCCTGGCTCCGACAGTTTCAGTCGTTGTGTCCTTGGGCAAGACACTTCACCTGTTGCCTACTGGTGGTGGTCAGAGGGCCCGGTGGTGCCAGTGTCCGGCAGCCTCGCCTCTGTCAGTGCGCCCCAGGGTGGCTGTGGCTACAATGTAGCTTGCCATCACCAGTGTGTGAATTTAAATCTACTTATGCTAAATATTGGCTGTGCTCTAAACCAAATCTGGCTGAGAATACATGAAATGTGCAAACTGCAGCTACACTACAGGATCAGATTATGGCTCCATAGACAATGCTTCTTTAATCAGTTTATTGATTAAAGTTTATTTTTTCCCCCTATATTAACAGCATGAAAAAAGAACATATAGACATGGCTGAACAGGTTGCATAATTGGCACTGAATATCAACATCCACCTTTACCCAGCTGCCCAATGACTCTCGGCCAGTAACCTTTAATTGCTTACCCAGTCTACACAGTCTCTTTTCCAGGGTCCAGGACATTTCACCAAAGTATTGCCCCCCACAGCTGTAGCAGCCACTGCAGCCCCTTAAATATCCTAATATCTCTGCCATTACAATATACAATGTGAGAAATCAAACGTAAAGCTGAAGTGAACAGTACAGCAGCGAAATGTCAAAGACCCTGGTGAAGACATGAATAAACACAAGACACTAATAATATCAATGCTAGCTTGCCAGTTAGTTTCTCTGAAACCCAGACCAAATCCAGTGTCAAAGATCTTGTAATAATACATTTGGTGAGGAAAAAGTACACATGTACTTTTTAATTTAAAATCCACTGTGGTGCTGTCATTATTAAATTTACTAAAAGAAACAATGCTAACCTTCACAGTCTTGAAAGTGTGTGAGGGATCTTCCTTTAGAAAATGAGGTCCTCTGTCCTCTTCCTTTGTGTAGGGCTCTGGTCAAAGAAGTCAAAAAGAAAACAAAAACACTTTTTAAACAGTGTTTATGAAGCATGTAGACAGCTCCAAATTCACAGCTTTTTGATGCATAATTCCATCAATATATGATTATCATTGGAGATTTTGAATCAGGCTTATCAGGACATTCAAGTAGAATATGATATCCAACCTACCACCAATATACACAGATTCTGTAAAAGTTACCACACTAAATGTCCAGTTGTGAAATATGATGACAGACTTTACTTATCAGCTTTCTTTCAATGAGTTCATCAGTTGAACTGGATAACCTAAAACTTAAACAAAGGATTAGATTTCGCAGTTGAACACTTACATCATCTCCGAAGCATCTTATGAGCCTAGTTAGCCTTTCTGTGCCGCTCTTGATTTTGTACAGCTCCACGAACCTCTCCATAATGGTCAAGCACAGCCAAAAGGAACCCTTTCAGGTCAACAGATGTAAGACGGGCAAATTCTGCTTCAACCTGAGCAATAGAAGAAGAGGGGTGGAGAGTACAGGCAGAATTAAAAAAAGATTCTTTGAGACCCAAATTTAAGCAAACAGTCATCTGAGGCCCATTAGAGAAAACACAAACACACAAAAGCAAACAAACAAAAAGATGCACTTTACCTGCCGTTCAGCAAACAAGGAAGTTCAGAGAACAATAAGCTCTGTCTTGAAATCTTTTAATGTAGAATGATTGTGAAAATGACTTATGTGATGTAAAACTTTAGTAAACGTGCGATTAAAAGAACACTGAGTAAAAGGACAAGTAACAGTTTCCTTATTCCTCAGATGTTTACCTTGATGAGCAATACTGTTTTAGTCCAACTGCCTCATTAAAGTTACACAACAGGCTTTTTACATTAAAGCCAGCAAGTCCATTACATACTCCCTTTTTAGATCTGAAATACTGTGCAGATTCTGTGTATATGTAGTGGACAGCAATTTACCCAAAAGAGTGCAAAGTTTGCAAGTCCACCTCATTTAAATGACAAAGTCAAATGTGATCATCTAGACCTGTGAAAATAAATTAATGACAAACTTGCAGTTATGGATGTTATTACAACCACAAGAACCTAAACAGTCTGCTCCATTGCTTTTGTTAATGAATCATTTGTTGGTAACACGTCTGAATATTTAGTTTATGCCACCTGCATGTGATCATCAATAGTGCCATATTACTTCTTAAGAAGTACCCTGACACTACAATCTTTATATCATTTGTTCTACAGAGCTATTAAATTACAATATAATCTGAGGTGTTTCCAGTATGACAAAATGCACAAATTGTAACTTACCATTTGACTCCACTGACAAAAATAAATCCCCAGCATCAAGTTTGGCTTCACAGACCTAAAATAAGTAAAATAAAAATATATGTTATAATTATATTGTTTTCGCCATTTATTCATGTTTGCTAATTTTCTGACATATAAACAATGTTAGTTTTGTTACAATACAGAGAATGCAGTTTAATTAAAAGGTAAATTATGCAAAAAAAAAAAAACTTCTGCAGTATACCATGCCAAAAATCAGTGTCTCTGATGCCAATTATTTTATCACTACAGCTCGTTTAGTATGGAAACTCACACAATCTAGTCATACTGATCACAAGAGTTCAAAAATAAGTCAAAATAGTGAATAAGCATAAAGCATTTCAGGGTAACAAATAACTGCACAATATAATTAAAGCAAAAAATAAGCACACTGGAGGACTATCTGATAAAAACTAATATAATGCTGGTTTGTAGACCATATTTTGTCTCAGTCCTCAGTGCACTCTTGTAGCTTAGCATGCAGCAGTTAATAACAACTTAAGTGATTACATAGGGATAAACAGATGACAACAAGCATCCGAGTCCTGCCAAAAAGGTCTTTTTGAACCCAGCCAGTTATTGGAAATATTGCCAAAATGAACTTCCACCAAAATACAACAGCCTGTGAACTTGAAAGGAATTTACAAGTACAGAGACAATATGAAATAAGCTTTATTAATTAGCTGAGTTAGCTTGCTAATATCGCAACAGTGGTTGAGTGCACAACCTTAAAGCTAGCGGCACAATACTTGTGATTTGCTCAGCGCCACATTAAACCCATAAAAAAGGCCATATGTCAGTTTATTAGGTCAAGTTTGGTCATGACACACAAGCTGGACCTTGTCGGCTAAAGTTACATTAGCTAAAGCAAACATTTCGGTAAAAGAGAAAAACACACGTCATGCCATAAATTCAAAACATGTTCCAACTTTTGTAGCTCTCTTTCCTTATAGTTATAACCAATGTTACTCACCTTGAAAGCATATTCCAAAGAAGACGATTAGAAAACGTCCAAGTAAAGTGAGCATGTCGTTAACCGCCAATTCCCCATGATGCACCTCGGTAGCAGTCACGTGAGGCAGTTTTGAATCCTGCTGTGCTCAACTTACCCGCATTGTCAAGTTCACATAAGTTTCTGATTTAGCTGGACATGAGTTTTCAAGTTAGCTTTTTTTGGTGTAATTGGGACGTTTTTAACTTGTAATTCTATGTTATAACAACAACTTCAGTCATCTATCGTCAAACTGATATAGAATAATATGTTGAAATAACAAACAGCTAGAATTACATTTTACAGTGTAGAGACAGGTGGATGTTCACATTGCAGCCAATTTGGGGAGAATCGCAAGCTCCTTGGCTGACGGTTTGATACTCAAGGTGGGGCTCCTCCCATAAAACTTATGCCCAGTAAAGTTATTAAAAGTGGGCAAAGACTGATCCTGGTGTGTTTGGCCACCACATTCGTGTGTTTTTTCTATTTGAAAACTTCGCTCTTTGAGAACTTGTTTATAAACTCATAAAGAGCCATTTTTACATTCCAGTACAGAAGACTCAAATGTTGTTTAATGGAAAAAGGAATTAAAGTGTTGTGCTGCTAAACTTTGAGGTTCAAAGTCACCAATGTTTTTATAAGAAAATGCCAAGAGGAGACAAGCAGCCCTCAGTCTGCATGGTAAACATGAAAACTCCATAGCAGTGATACTTGCTCATTCATAGTTGCATTTATTGTTTGTTGTGGTACTTTGATTTTCCAAAGGATAAAGAAAAGCTCATTTTGGCAAAATTGACGTTGTTCTTTTGTGTCATGCACACTGCCCATGAGGACCCCTGAATCAGCTTGTACAGCAGAGGCTTCGATTCGGTTTTATCTATACATCACCAAATCACAACAACACCTGGAAGTGAAAATGTTGGTCACAAAAGAGTAGCCAGAAAATAATTTTCCTGTTTAGAATAAATCAAATTATTCAATTAACATATTTGGTGTCTGTGTGAATTATGTTTTAAACAGTTTATAACTGTTTTTCTCAGAAAATTTCACAATATGTGGTTACAGCATAATTTCCCGAAATGTGTACTTCTCTTTTTCAGTCACAGTGCTTTTACAACATTCACGTGGTTTTGTAGCGAGAAGGTCGCACAACATGGGCTACACATAGACACTCGAGGCTGGGTCTCTCTGCAGGTCTTTATTTGCAGCAACTGGGTGGCATAACAGTTAATCCCATCAACCACCATCTGCACAGTCCTTTTCTCCAACAGGTCAATATTCCTGGTCTCTTTGGGAACGGGATGCTGACTTCTCATGTTGAGATTATTTCAACATGCTGGAACAACTTGTCTGATTGGGGACTGAGGACACAAGCAGGAACACCAAACAGGGAGACGAATGCAAAGCAAACTTGAACGTGAAAAATAGTGGAGGTATGACAACAGAACCTAAAGTAGAAATTACAAATAACAAGTTACTTTTGCACAATGGTCAGTCTTTTGCACACCCCATTGTCATTGTTGCACTTTTCTATTGCACTGTTGTGTATTTATTGTCCTGTTCTGTCTGGTGTTGCAGTGTCTTTGTTTTTGTAATTGTTGCACACCTGCACTTTGTTGTCCTGTGTTGATCGTCTTTTATATTTTATATGTAGCACTGTGGTATTGGAGGAATAAAGTCACTTGGCTTGACTTAAATATTACACAGTGCAGAAAAACAACTAAAAGAATAGAACTAGAAAGAAACAAAAAAATCTCAGAATATTAAATAAACCAGAATCCCAAAAGTCCAAAATCACAAAACACTGGGTCAAAGACCCAGTGCCATGACAAGTATAGGAGTAAGCAATCTTCAAACTTAAGATGATTGACCAGGATTTGGTATTTGAAGTGCACAGTAGCATCAGACAGTAACAAATTGTCAGATGGTACCTTCAACCAGGAAAACTCTCTAGGGTCTCCCTTGTAAAGACTGGGATACAAGGTTCAAGGTTCTTTATTTGTCACATGCATAGTTATACAAGTATAACACACAGTGAAATGTATCCTGACACGCTCCTCAACATGTGCAAAAAAAGGGGGGGGGGGGGGGGTAGAGGAATAACATTATAAATATATATATATATATAGTATATACATTGGGTGAATGTGCAGTAGTAGCAGCAAGCAGGTGAATTCTGTACATTAATATGAATAGACATCTGACTATTTTACAGAATGGACAATATAAACATATTTAAAGTTAAAGGAATTGAGTGTCTGGAGGAGAGTCTCAGTCAATTATAGATGGTGTGAGAGGGCGGGTGTGTGTGTGTGTGTGGGGGGGGGGGGGGGGGGGGGGAGGTGGTGGGGGGGGGGGGGGGGGGGGGGGTTGGTTTAGGGCCCGGATGGCTTGAGGATAGAAGCTCCTCTTGAGTCTCTCTGTCCTTGCCCGGATGATGCGGAACCTTCTACCAGATTGTAGAAGTTGGAACAGTTTGTTGCCAGGATGGGACGGGTCCTTCAGTATCTGCATTGCTCTAGTCCGGCATCTCCTGGTGTAGGTGTCCTGAAGCGGGGGGAGAGCAATCCTGCAGCAGCGTTCTGCTGTACGGATCACTCTCTGGAGAGCTTTTTGGTCCTTCACACAGCTGTTTCCAAACCACGATGTCATGTTCTGTGTGAGGATGCTCTCCACAGCGCCTGTATAGAAGATCCTGAGGATCTTTGGAGAGACCCTGAACTTCCTCAGTTGTCGTAGGTGGTACAGGCGCTGCCTAGCCTTTTTGGTCTGGGCCTGAATGTGGGCAGCCCATGTCAGGTCTGAGGAGATGTGGACGCCAAGATACTTAAAGGACTGCACCCTCTCTACTGGAGCTCCATTAATGATAATGGGCTTGTAGTCTCTGTGCTGACTCCTTCTGAAGTCCACCACCAGCTCCTTGGTCTTGCCGACGTTCAGCTGGAGGTGGTTGTCCTGGCACCATGATGCCAGATTCTTCACTTCGTCCATGTAGGCCGCCTCATCGCTGTTGGAGATGGCACCCAACACCACTGTGTCGTCAGCAAACTTCACAATGGTGTTGGAGCCGTGGGTGGCCACACAGTCTGAAGTGTAGAGGGAGTAGAGCAGTGGCGAGAGGACACACCCCTGTGGTGCTCCTGTGTTGATGGTGATGCTGTCGGAGACACACCTACCCACCCTCACCACCTGAGTTCTGCCAGTGAGGAAGTCCAACACCCACGCACACAGACGGCTGTTGAGTCCCAGATCCCTCAGCTTTGTGAACAGTCTGCTGGGCACTATTGTGTTAAACGCTGAACTGTAATCAACAAACAGCATTCTCACATAGTTACCCTGTTTCTTGTCCACGTGGCTGAGGGTGGTGTGCAGGACGTGGGCTATGGCGTCCTCAGTGGATCTGTTGGGTCGGTAGGCGAACTGGAGCGGATCTGTGGTGTCTGGGATGGAGGAGGAGATGATGTTCTTCAGCAGCCTCTCAAACACCTTCATTACTACCGAGGTCAGCGCAACTGGCCGGTAATCGTTCAGGGATGAGGGTTTGCTGTCCTTGGGCACCGGGATGATGGTGGATCTTTTGAAGCATGTGGGGACCACACACTTTGCCAGGGACTCGTTGAAGATGTAAGTGAACACACCTGCTAGCTGGTCAGCACAGCAGCACAGCAGATGGCCGGTGATGCCGTCTGGCCCCGCCGCTTTCCTTGTGTTCACTCTCCTCAATGCTGCTCGGACGTCATGTTCCACGATGCTGGTCACCCGTCTCTCGCTGATGACGTCACTGTCCTCGGTAGTCAGGCGGTAGATGGCATTAGCCGCCTGGCTAACCTCGAAACGGGCGTAGAACTGGTTCAGCTCATTGGTGAATGCAGAGTCGGCGTTGATCGGCGCAGTGTCCCTGGGTTTGTAGTCCGTAATGGTGCGTAGTCCGTGCCACATACTCCGTGTGTCGCCCTGGAGGAAGCGGGACTCCACACGCTCCCGGTACCGGCGTTTAGCATCTCTCACCGCGCGCCGCGCGCCGTATGAGGCCGCTTTGTAGGCGCTCATATCGCCAGTGGCGAGACCCGCGTTGTAGGTGGCGGTCCTGGCGTTTACTGCAGCGCGGATCGATCTGTCCATCCACGGTTTCTGGTTTGGGAATGTGGTGACTCTCGCAGTGGGGATAATCTCCTCCGCTAGCATATTGACGAAGCATACTGCTACTTCCGTAAACTCGTTGATGTCGACTGCGCATGCTCTGAACATGTCCCAGTCGACGTCGTCGAGTGCGTCTTGTAGCGTAGCTTCTGATTGGGCAGACCACCGTTTCACCTCCCTCGTGGTTACTTCTTCCCTCCGTATGTTTTGTTTATACTGGGGAATGAGGAAGATGGCGTTGTGGTCAGACTTCCCAAAAGCCGGGTGTGAGACAGCTTTGTAGCCCTGCTTGTATGGCGTGTAGCAGTGATCCAAAATTCGATCCCCCCTCGTTGGACACGAGACATGCTGGTAAAAGTTTGGCATGACTTGTCTGAGGTTCGCTTTATTAAAGTCTCCTGCTACAATGAGGGCTGCGCCCGGATCCTTGTTTTGAAGCGAACTCAGCACATCATGTAGTTCGGACAAAGCCATACCTGTGTCCGCTTGGGGTGGGATGTAGACCACCGTGGCGATGACCGAGGTGAACTCACGGGGCAGATAGAAAGGGCGGCACTTAATGCTCAGGAATTCCAGATGTGGCGAGCAGCTGCTGGAAAGAGTAGAAATGCTCCTGGCATCACACCACTTTCTGTTTACCATGAAGCACACTCCTCCACCTTTGGTTTTGTTCGACTCTGCCGTTCTGTCCGCGCGGAGCACAAACAAGGGTTGGGGTTTGCTGGAAGTGGAGTGACTGAGGCCTAAGACACAACTGGCTTCCAAGTTCCTGGCTAGCTCTGGCATGCAATATCAGTCAGTGCTCCCATTTGCTGTAAAATACTCTGGTGTGACTGGTCTTCCCGTAGCAGGAAATACTGTGCTAGCCAATGGAGACTGCTGCTTATAAGGGGGTTGGATGACAGCATAATCTTCGAACCAGGTAGGTGGTCTTCTCCCTGTATGGGCTGGACATCTGGGGTGTAGCTTGAAGGATTGCTACACATCTTGCTCTTGTGTACAGTGACTTGACTGTCAGACACCACTTTCTTCTAAAGGCTGGTATATCATCTGGTACAAGATCTGAGAAATGGTCCAAACAATGTGCACTACAATAATGTGTTTTACCGCACATGGCACATGACAATACAGTTACAGAGGATTTGAATTGCATGTGTGGGGTTGTGTGTGGTCCTGTGATAAATGGTGTAACTCCACAGTAATTATATGCAATTTCAATTCTTCTTTGAAATTGCATATAATTATATTTATCCACAAATACTTAATAGTAGGTACACTAGAATAAAGGGATCCCCAAATGTTGATTATGTTTATCTGGATGTAGCGTTTTCAGTGGGAGAATAGATAAAGGGATACAAAGTCAGTTTCTTACAGAGAACAAAGAAATGACTATACTGACATAACTTTTAAGTAATGTATAAGTAAGTTCACAGAAAATAAGAAAGATACATCATATCTTTTATATATCTAAATACTTATAGGATAAACTTAATTTTACAAATACTGCCCAGTTAAAATGACACAAATTGATGAAATACAATAATATTTTTAATACAACATAAAAATTACAGGTTTCATTTTCTCTTCATGCAGCAAAACTGACTCACATAATTTTTAAGACAACAGAGACCATTTAAAACACATTTCACATGGGTAAGTTACAACAGAAACAGTGCCGTTTACTTCACTAATTATCTCATGATGGACAGCCAAATAAACACCAACAGGCCTTTCAGATTGACCAAGGACGTAATCTGTGCAGACGTTTTGCTTCTTTTTGTGATCACATGATGGTAATAATGTTTGGTCAGCAAGATCACATAGATGTTTGCACAGAACAGATAAAGTCAACATTTTTTGCATCATATTAACATGACAACCTTTTCCTCAATTCGATCTTTACTGAACAGCTTGGTTTATTATGTGTGCATAGATTTCTAAGCCTTGGTGCATCAGTGGCTTTTTAATCATGAGTTTAATTTAGGTTTCTAGTAAAGAGCCATTAGATTTATGAAACAACAATCAGGAGTTTCTGAAAGGACTCTGCTGCTTTTTATTAAACAGTTTGATTAAAAATTAGAACATGTAAGAAAGTAATATGAACAATTTAAAGAAACTCTTTTTACATGCTGGCTGCCAGCCTCAAACAGGCATGTTTTTCATTTTCATTATTCAATGGGAGAGATGGACATTTTAAAATTTGGGAAGCTCTGACAGACAGTTAGCAAATGCATACAACTCCACCTCATTACAAAGGACATGTTCCATCAAGTGGAGAAACTACATACTACAGCGACAATAAAGCTACAGCACTTTTTCTAATTGTTAACCTTCCTATCCTTCAATGCAAGCAATTCATGTTAGAATACTTACAGAATTAAGCACTGCTACAATAAATATCTACATGCTGCTAAAACATTTTTATTTATTTAATGGCAAAAGGAAAAGTCACAAGACCTTTTCATTTTGCCTGGTAGCTCCATCATCATCATCCTTTGCCAAGTATCCTTTGACCACTGTTACACCTGTCTCCCTCTCATTTACACACATGTATTCTTTCTTGCCACTGATGACAATTATTAAAGCTGAATTCTGTGAAGTCTGATCTCAAGCTTTGGAAGTTTGACCTAGCATCCAGAAGATTTGTTCAGATCCTCTGTATTTCTCACTGTCTCCAAAAGGACACACATACAGTGGCTTGCAAAAGTATTCAGCCCCCTTGAACTTTGCCACATTTTGTCACATTACAGCCACAAACACGAATCAATTTTATTGGAATTCCACGTGAAAGACCAACACAAAGTGGTGTACATGTGAGAAGTGGAACGAAAATCATACATGATTCCAAACATGTTTTACAAATAAATAACTGCAAAGTGGGGTGTGCGTAATTATTCAGCCCCCTTTGGTCTGAGTGCAGTCAGTTGCCCATAGACATTGCCTGATGAGTGCTAATGACTAAATAGAGTGCACCTGTGTGTAATCTAATGTCAGTACAAATACAGCTGCTCTGTGACGGCCTCAGAGGTTGTCTAAGAGAATATTGAGAGCAACAACACCATGAAGTCCAAAGAACACACCAGACAGGTCAGGGATAAAGTTATTGAGAAATTTAAGGCAGGCTTAGGCTACAAAAAGATTTCCCAAGCCTTGAACATCCCACGGTGCACTGTTCAAGCGATCATTCAGAAATGGAAGGAGTATGGCACAACTGTAAACCTACCAAGACAAGACTGTCCACCCAAACTCACAGGCCGAACAAGGAGAGCGCTGATCAGAAATGCAGCCAAGAGGCCCATGGTGACTCTGGACGAGCTGCAGAGATCTACAGCTCAGGTGGGGGAATCTGTCCATAGGACAACTATTAGTCGTGCACTGCACAAAGTTGGCCTTTATGGAAGAGTGGCAAGAAGAAAGCCATTGTTAACAGAAAACCATAAGAAGTCCTGTTTGCAGTTTGCCACAAGCCATGTGGGGGACACAGCAAACATGTGGAAGAAGGTGCTCTGGTCAGATGAGACCAAAATGGAACTTTTTGGCCAAAATGCAAAACGCTATGTGTGGCGGAAAACTAACACTGCACATCACTCTGAACACACCATCCCCACTGTCAAATATGGTGGTGGCAGCATCATGCTCTGGGGGTGCTTCTCTTCAGCAGGGACAGGGAAGCTGGTCAGAGTTGATGGGAAGATGGATGAAGCCAAATACAGGGAAATCTTGGAAGAAAACCTCTTGGAGTCTGCAAAAGACTTGAGACTGGGGCGGAGGTTCACCTTCCAGCAGGACAACGACCCTAAACATAAAGCCAGGGCAACAATGGAATGGTTTAAAACAAAACATATCCATGTGTTAGAATGACCCAGTCAAAGTCCAGATCTAAATCCAATCGAGAATCTGTGGCAAGATCTGAAAACTGCTGTTCACAAACGCTGTCCATCTAATCTGACTGAGCTGGAGCTGTTTTGCAAAGAAGAATTTCAGTCTCTAGATGTGCAAAGCTGGTAGAGACATACCCTAAAAGACTGGCAGCTGTAACTGCAGCAAAAGGTGGTTCTACAAAGTATTGACTCAGGGGGCTGAATAATTACGCACACCACACTTTTTAGTTATTTATTTGTAAAACATGTTTGGAATCATGTATGATTTTCGTTCCACTTCTCACGTGTACACCACTTTGTATTGGTCTTTCACGTGGAATTCCAATGAAATTGATTCATGTTTGTGGCTGTAATGTGACAAAATGTGGGAAAGTTCAAGGGGGCCAAATACTTTTGCAAGCCACTGTAGTGTGGGTTTGCTGATCCTCAATAAGTTCGTGTTATAGATAAAAGACTTTCCATACTCCTCATATTTCAGTGGTTTAATAGTTGGTGAGATTGTGATTTTCCTCTTAGATGATAAAACCTAGCAAAGGAATGTCCACACTATGCACAACTTCAATGTTTAACTCCAGCATTGATAAGCTTATGCAAATTTAAGATGCTAATCTGAGTAAGACTTTCTACACTGATCACAAACACTTTAATTCCAGTATGGATAATCTCATGCTTTTTAAATATATCGATACAAGTAAAAGCCTTTCAGCACTGACCACATAAAAACTATTTAACTTCAGTGTGGATTAGTTCATGATGTTTTAAAGTATCTATGCGACCAAAAGCCTTTCCACACTGACCACAGACAAATGGTTTAGCACCAGTGTGAATTAGTTTATGTTTTTTTAAAACCCAAATGTCAGCAAAAGCCTTTCCACAAAGATCACAGACAAATGGTTTAACACCAGTGTGGACGAGCTGATGTGTTTTTAAACCCCTCATGTAAGTAAAAGCCTTTCCACATTGACCACAGACAAATAGTTTAGTGCCATTGTGGACGAGCTGATGTTCTTTCAAGGAACTCCTGTGACTAAAAGAATTCCCACACTGATCACAGTTGAACGGTTTAACTCCAGAGTGGGTGAGCTGATGTCTTTTTAAGCTGCCATTCTGACTAAAACACTTTCCACACTGATCACAGCTGAATGCTTTGAATCTAGTGTGGATGAGCTGATGTTTTTTTAAGTTGCCATTCTGAGTAAAACACTTTCCACACTGATCACAGCTAAATGCTTTAAATCCAGTGTGGATGAGCTGATGTTTTTTTAAGCTGCCATCCTGAGTAAAAGACTTTCCACACTGATCACAGCTAAATGCTTTAAATCCAGTGTGGGTGAGCTGATGTTTTTTTAAGCTGCCATTAAGAGTAAAAGCCATTCCACATTGATCACAACTAAATGGTTTAAATCCAGTGTGGATGAGCTGATGTCTTTTCAAGCTGCCATTATGAGAAAAAGCCTTTCCACACTGATCACAGCTGAATGGTTTAATGCCAGTGTGGGTGAGCTGATGTTGTTTTAAGCTGCTATTAAGAGTAAAAGCCATTCCACAATGATCACAGACAAATGATTTAATTCCAGCGTGGATGAGTCGATGACTTTTTAAACTCTCCTTGCGAGCAAAAGCGTTTCCACACTGATCACAGATAAATGGTTTAGCACCAGTGTGGATGAGTCGATGAGTTTTTAAACTATCCATGTGAGCAAAAGTCTTTCCACACTGATCACACACAAATGGTTTAGCACCAGTGTGAATGCGCTGATGTTTTATTAAGGCAGACTTGTAAGTAAAAGCCTTTCCACAATGATCACAGACAAATTGTTTAATGCCAGTGTGGATGAGCAGATGACGTTTTAAACCCTTCATGTAAGTAAAAGACTTTCCACACTGATCGCAGCTGAATGCTTTAACTCCAGTGTGGATGAGCTGATGTTTTTTTAAGCTGTTTTTCTGAGTAAAAGACTTTTCACATTGATCACAGGTAAACCTTTTCCCAGTGTCAGTGCGCCGGCGTCTTCTGGGTTGCTTCAAAGTAGTAAAAGTCTTTTCCATCGGGATCACAACTGGTTCATCTGTATTAGCTGGTGTTGGGTGGTTTTTGTTGAGGTCATCAATGTGCCGAGGTTTCACCATGCTTTCCCCCTTTTTGCCTATAATGACAAAGAACCAAAACAGTGGTTATGCAACTACAAAACCTACAAAGTGTACAGATTATGATACACTGCATAAATCAGATCATGCACATTCCCATGTTAAAAAAACAAAATAAATAAATAAAAATAAATAAATCAATAATTTATACACACACATACATATATATACATATATAAGATAAGATAAGATAAGATGACCTTTATTAGTCCCACACGTGGGAAATTTGTTTTGTCACAGCAGGAAGTGGACAGTGCAAAAGTTATGAAGGAAAAATTAGAATAAAATAAAATAAGAATAAATACAGTACACAACTGTACAGAATAGAATAAAAATAGAATACTATATACAGTAGAATAAAATAGAATAAAATATACAATAGGATAAAAATAGAATACAAATGCTATATACAACAGAGTGAAAAATACAACGGTGCCAGAAAGATTATTGCACATTTGTGTTATTGCATATTTGTGGATGTGTGTGTTTGATCAGTTAAAGTCTTTGTTGTGCAGTCTGACAGCAGTGGGGAGGAAAGACCTGCGAAATCTCTCCGTCCCACACCGTGGGTGCCGCAGTCTCCCACTGAAGGAGCTGCTCAGTGCTGTCACAGTCTCATGCATGGGGTGGGAGATGTTGTCCAGCAGGGATGACAGCTTAGCCACCATTCTCCTGTCACTCACCACCTCCACTGGGTCCAGAGGGCATCCTAGAACAGAGCTGGCCCTTCGGATCAGCCTGTTCAGTCTCTTCCTGTCCCCAGCAGAGATGCTGCCACCCCAGCAGACCACACCATAAAAGATGGCTGAGGCCACCACAGAGTCATAGAAGGTCTTCAGGAGTGGGCCCTCCACTCCAAACGACCTGAGTCTCCGCAGCAGGTACAGCCTGCTCTGACCTTTCTTGTAGAGGGCGTCTGAATTATGAGTCCAGTCCAGTTTGTTGTTCAGATGAACACCAAGGTACCTGTAGCTGTCCACAGCTTCAATGTCCATACTTTAGATGTTCAGTGGTTGCAGTGGAGGATGTTTGTGCCTGCGGAAGTCTACCACCAGCTCCTTGGTTTTACTGGCATTGATCTGGAGGTAGTTCAGCTGGCACCAGTCCACAAAGTCCTGAGTCAGTCCTCTGTACTCCTTGTCGTCCCCATCAGTGATGAGGCCGACTATAGCAGAGTCATCAGAGAACTTCTGCAGGAAGCACTGGGTGGAGTTGTGGGAGAAGTCTGCAGTGTAGATGGTGAAGAGGAACGGAGCCAGAACCGTTCCCTGTGGGGCCCCCGTACTGCAGACGACCCTGTCCGACACACAGCCCTGAGTCCTCACATACTGTGGCCGGTCGGTGAGGTAGTCCAAAATCCAGGTAGTGAGGTGATGGTCCACTCCAGAGTTCTCCAGCTTGTCCTTCAGAACCGAGGGAAGAATAGTGTTGAAGGCACTGGAGAAATCAAAGAACATGATTCTCACAGTGCTCCCAGCGGTCTCCAGGTGAGCGAGGGAGCGATGTAGGAGGTGAATGACGGCATCATCCGCTCCAATGCCAGGCTGGTAGGCAAACTGAAGTGGGTCCAGTGATGAGCTCACAAGGCGCCGAAGCTGAGCCAGGACCAGCCGCTCCAGGGTCTTCATCAGGTGGGATGTCAGAGCCACCGGCCTGTAGCTGTTGAGGTCCTTGGGGTGTGAAGTCTTTGGCACTGGTACAACACAGGAGGTTTTCCAGAGCTGTGGGACTCTTCCCAGCCTCAGGCTCAGGTTGAAGAGGTGCTCCATCACACCACACAGTTGGTCCGCGCAGGACCTGACGACCCTCGAGCTGATGCCATCTGGACCCGCTGCCTTCTTGCCATTAATCCTCCTCAGTTCCCTCCTAACCTGGGTGGTTGAGAGAGACACTCTGGAGCCTTGTGTTGATTGTGTATTGGATGCTGTTGTTGGGGGTGGGGAGGAGTGAGCAGGGTGAATAGAGGAGGTGTGAAATGTCTGAGGTGTCAGAGGTGGAACAGCAGCAGTGGGGGTGGTTGAGTCTGCAGCCGATGTTGGAGACTGCCTCATGGCTGAATCAAATCTGTTGAAGAAATGATTCAGTTCATTTGCCCACCTCACATCCCTCCCAGGCAGAGAGTTCTGATGTTTGTGGCCCGAGATGGTTCTGAGGCCTCTCCAGACTTCACCAACGTTATTTTGCTGAAGCTGGTTCTCCATCTTCTGCCTGTAGCTATCCTTCCCATTCCTTATCAGTCCCCTCAACTCTCTCTGCACCCTTTTCAACTCCTCTTTGTCTTTGGATTTGAAGGCCCTCCTCTTCTGCTTGAGGACAGCTTTAATTTCCGGGGTAATCCAAGGTTTGTTGTTGGAGAAACACCGTACAGTCCTGGTAGGTACGGTGTTATCCACACAGAAATTAATATAGTCCGTAATGCATGTAGTAAGGCTGTCGATGTCCTCTCCGTGGTCGTCACAGATCACCTCCCACACAGTCAACTTAAAACAGTCCTTAAGAGCCTCCTCGCTCTCCTGCGACCATCTCTGTACTGTGCGGGTGGCTGGTGGCTCCCTGCGCACTAAGGGCTCATACACAGGGACAAGGTGCACCAGGTTGTGATCAGATCTGCCCAGGGGAGGGAGAGGTGATGAACTGTATGCCTCTTCAGCATTGGCATACAGTAAGTCCAGTGTTTTATTGTCTCTGGTTGGGCAGGTCACATACTGGGTGAAGGTGGGCAGTGTGGAGTCCAGTGAGGCATGATTAAAGTCCCCTGATATTATGAGGAGGGCTCTCGGAGATTGTGTTTGCAGTCTGCTGACCACTGAGTGGAGAGTGTCACAGGCTGCATCCGCGTTGGCCGAGGGGGGGACATACGCTGTTATCGCGATAACATGCGAGAATTCCCGGGGCAGGTAGTACGGACGCATGCTAACGGCTAACAGCTCAATGTCTCTGCTGCAGAGTTGTTCTTTTACAGTGATGTGCCCAGGGTTACACCATCTGTCATTCACAAACACTGCCAGTCCCCCTCCTTTCCTCTTACCGCTGTCTCTTGTCCTGTCCGCTCGAAGCAGCTGGAATCCCGGTAGTGTCACACTCGTGTCCGGAGTTAGCGGTGTTAGCCACGACTCCGTTAGCATCATGATGCTACATTGCCGGTACTCCCTCTGTGACCAGGTTAGCGACGTGAGCTCATCCAATTTATTGTGCAAAGACCGTACATTTCCAATAATTACAGAAGGAAGAGATAGTCGAACACGTCTCCTTCTCGGGCGACGGCGCTCCTTCCCAGCACGACACCCCCGTCTTTTCCTCCTCAGCTCGCTGGGAATGTCGGGTCTGTCCGCCGGCAGTAATATATATATATATATATATATATATATATATATATTAGGGGTGCAACGATACTCGTATCGATATTGAACCGTTCGATACAGTGCTTTCGGTTCGGTACGCATGTGTATCGAACAATACAAAATTTTTTATTTATTTTATCAACTTTTCTTCTGACGATGCTGTCTGTGTTGAGAGCTCAGTGGATCTGCGTTCGACTACTCCGCCTAGGCTGCACTGTCGAGCGCAGATCCACTGAGCGCAGCGCAAGCTAGCAAGACAGAAGCTTAGCTCGTTGCAACATGGCAAATTGAACCTCCCCCACCCTCATTCAGATCTGGCCTTTGGAACTGTTTTGGTCTTCATGTGAAGTATGACCCTGAAGGTAAGCGCATCATGGACAAAAGTAAAACAGTATGTCGGATGTGCCACGCAATGCTCAATTACATGGGTGGGAACTAGTGCTTAGCGCAGTTTGCTCGTTAACGTGTTGACGCTGTCCAGCCCCACGCACGGGGCGATCCGCGGTAGCTCGTTAACGGAGATTTGCCGTGTTGTGGCATTAATGTCATTTCAGATTAACGCTGGCAGCACTAGTGGGAACACAACGAATATGACTGCACATTTACTCCGACATCATCCTAGTGCAAAGACAAGTGGAAGCAGACAAAAACAACAAGCACGCATGCTACAAACTTTACCCGAGTCATTTAGACAGCCGTTAGCACATGATTCTCCTTATGGGGACCTGATATGTTTAATATGCTGCTGAGAATATAGCCCAGAAGAAGCGTATAGTATAGCTTTTATTTTGGAAAGAGCCATTTCTCTGTAATAAACTCTCTTTTCCAAAGATGAGGGATTTCTCCATGAGATATTTATGTTTTTATTACTTTGTCGTTTCAGCAACATTAAATTTAAAAACTGTACTTTTGAGTTAAAATATATATTTATAATTTTAATAAATGACAAATTAAAAAAGCATGAACATTTTTTGTATCGAAAAAATATCGAACCGTGACACCAAAGTATCGAACCGAACCGAACCGTGAATTTTGTGTATCGTTGCACCCCTAATATATATATATATATATATATATATATATATATATATATATATATATACATACAATGAATAGTCCAATGAATAGCTTGAAATTGTACAAAGGTAAGTGGGTAGGCAACTCCAGGCCTCGAGTGCCGGTGTCCTGGAGGTTTTAGATGTGTCAATGATCCATCACAGCTGATTTAAAGGGCTAAATGACTCCTCAGCATTTCTTGAAGTTCTCCAGAAGCCTGGTAATGAACTAATCATTTGAGTCAGGTGTGTTAACCCAGGGTGGGATCTAAAACCTGCAGGACACCGGCACTTGAGGCCTGGAGTTGCCTACCCCTGTGCTAGAGGTTTAAATTAACAATAGGGCTGGGTATCGTCACTGATTTCTATAACTGATTCAATTTTGATTTACAAGGTCCCTATTCAGCTTGTATTTATTTTCTCAATATCTATTATACTTTTTGTTCAACCCCAGTTTAAGTTTCATGTTTTTTTTCTCCCGTTTCAGAGTTTATAATGGGTGTGTATGGGACGGAATGTTGGAGGTTAGAATGAGACAGCTCAACTGCTAGAGTGGGAGGAGGGAAAAATTTATGTTAAAATCTTCTCTTTAAACTATTGCTGTGTCCACAGTGTCTGTAGAATAGTGGTGGTGATTTTATTTTTGTCACCTTTTATGAAGAACCGATGTTTCTCACTGCAGTGGCTGAGCTGCTCCTCCATCAGACTCTTCTCCCAGTCACCTGTGACAGCAAACAGATCTTTATTTTTCTATTCAGTGAGATTTATTATAGGGCCCTGCTGCAGAGCGTTGTATTGTATGGCATTATTGTGCCTCGTATGGTCAGTAACAACATTACTGGTTGGTGATTCTGTTATTAGTTGTGGATTATGTTGTATTCTATCCACCTCATAAAATCAAAATACTCAGTACAGCATCTTCATATGAAGGAAAACAAATAGCTGAACACAAATGATTAAAAAAACATAAGGTCCTGAACTGCTGGAAGGTCCAGGCAGACAACATGAACAGAACGTACAGACGAAAACAAAAATAGGTAAGAGAGAGAGAGAAACCCTGTAGACAGTTATAGAGTTAGGCAACCAATATAATTATAATTTACTCACCCTCGATCCCCTCTCAGAGTGATTCAAACTAAAGATCCACGAACGGAGAAGGAGGCAAGCAGGCCGGCTTTGTAGTTGGACTAGGATTAGTAGAGACAGTGGGCTCACTGACCTCCACTCCCCAGCATGTTACTCTCGTCAATCACCACCAGGGCAAGTTCTTTGTTTACAGATGATTTATTCCAAGCTGACCGACAGGATCACCCAGCGTTGTCACCGAGAGGCCAAGTAGAGATACCAAGCTGAGAGACCAAGCTGCGTGAGCTACGAGAGCGTATATCTTTCCAATCAAGCATCAGAAACAGAAACTTGATCTGCCGGAGACCAGAGGGCGAGCAGTAAGGAGGCTCAGCACAGCCACACGATCTTTGCTTTAGCCGACTTGAAAAAATATGAAGGTCCCGTGGAAGATAAAAGCACAATCCACTGTGTTCTAAGCCTACTTTCTGCTCTGTGGACGCGCATTACTTCTTCTTCTTGTTTGATGGCGGTTGGCGACCAACGTTTCTGGTGCATTACCGCCACCAACTGGAACAGAACAATAAAACATGTTCTACCGTCTCTTATTGAAAACAAAAGTCTCATTTCCCTGCACCATGTTTCCCCAATTTAAATAATGTATTGTTAACCCTTTTGACCAAAGCGTAATCCGGATGGTTATTTCATCCTCTCTTTCTTTGAATGTTATAAAGCCACCGGTCAATTCTTGTAACTTGTAACTCAAAAGGTAAATCAGGTTGTTAGACTTGTGTTCTCATAAGTAAGTATATTAATTTGACTGTAAGGTTTTGATCCCTGGCTCCACCTAGCCTGCATCCCAAATGTGTACTTCTCTTTTAAAGTCAGAGTGCTTTTACAACAATTCTTTTTATAATTCAAGTATTTATTAGATTTTGCATTTTATAACAACAAATATTCAATTCAATTTTATTTATATAGCGCCAAATCACAACAACAGTCACCTCAAGGCACTTTATATTGTGCAGTAGATCATACAATAATAGATACAGATAAAAACCCAACAATCATATGACCCCCTATGAGCAAGCACTTTGGCGAGGGGGGAAGGCAAAACTCCCTTTTAACTGGAAGAAACCTCTGGCAGAACCAGGCTCAGGGAGGGGCGGCCATCTGCTGCGACCGGTTGGGGTGAGAGAAGGATAACAGGATGAAAGACATGCTGTGGAAGAGAGAATGAGATTAATAACAGATATGATTAAATGCAGAGAGGTCTCTTAACACATAGTGAGTGAGAAAGGTGACTGGAAAGGAAAAATTCAATGCATCATGGGAATACCCGGCAGCCTACGTCTATTGCAGCATAACTAAGGGAGGATTCAGGGTCACCTGGTCCAGCCCTAACTATATGCTTGAGCAAAAATGAAAGTTTTAAGCTTAATCTTAAAAGTAGAGATAGTGTCTGTCTCCCGAATCCAAACTGGAAGCTGGTTCCACAGAAGAGGGGCCTGAAACCTGAAGGCTCTCCCTCCCAGTCTACTTTTAAATACTCTAGGAACAACAAGTAAGCCAGCAGTGCGAGAGCGAAGTGCTCTAATAGGGTGATATTGTACTACAAGGTCATTAAGATAAGATGAGGCCTGATTATTTAAGATCTTGTATGTGAGGAGCAGGATTTTGAATTCAAATCTGGATTTAACAGGAAGCCAATGAAGGGAAGCCAAAACAGGAGAAATATGCTCTCTCTTTCTAGTCCCTGTCAGTACTCTTGCTTCAGCATTTTGGATTAACTGAAGGCTTTTCAGGGAGTTTTTAGGACTTCCTGATAATACTGAATTACAGTAGTCCAACCTGGAAGTAATAAATGCGTGAACTAGTTTTTCAGCATTACTCTGAGACAAGATATTTCTAATTTTAGAGAGGTTGTGCAAATGGAAGAAAGCGGTCTTACATATTTGTTTAATATGTGCGTTGAAGGACATGTCCTGGTCAAAAATGACTCCAAGGTTCCTCACAGCATTACTGGAGGCCAAGGTAATGCCATCCAGAGTAAGAATTTGGTAAGATATCATATTTCTAAGATTTTCAGGGCCGAGTACAATAACCTCAGTTTTATCTGAATTAAGAAGCAGAAAGTTAGCGGCCATCCAGGTCTTTATGTCTTTAAGACATTCCTGCAGTTTAACTAAATGGTGTGTGTTATCTGGCTTCATGATAGATAGAGCTGGGTGTCATCTGCATAGCAGTGAAAATGTATGCTATGTCTTCTAATGATACTGCCTAGGGGAAGCATGTATAATGTAAACAGCATTGGTCCTAGCACTGAACCCTGTGGAACACCATAACTGACCTTAGTGTGTGAAGAGGACTCTCCATTTACATGCATAAATTGGAGTCTATTAGATAGATATGATACAAACCACTGCAGCGCAGTACCTGTAATACCTACAGCATGTTCTAATCGCTCTAATAGGATATTATGGTCGACAGTATCGAACGCTGCACTAAGGTCTAGCAGGACAAGCACAGAGATGAGTCCACTGTCAGAGGCCATAAGAAGATCATTTGTAACCTTCACTAAAGCTGTTTCTGTGCTGTGATGAGCTCTGAAACCTGACTGAAACTCTTCAAATAAGCCATCCCTCTGCAGATGATCTGTTAGCTGTTTGACAACTACTCTTTCAAGGATTTCTGATATGAAAGGAAGGTTGGAGATTGGCCTGTAATTAGCTAAGACAGCTGGGTCTAGAGATGGTTTTTTAAGTAAAGGTTTAACTACAGCCAGCTTGAAGGCCTGTGGTACATAGCCGATTATTAGAGATAGGTTGATCATATTTAAGATTGAAGCATTAATTAATGGCAGGACTTCTCTGAGCAGTTTTGTAGGAATGGGGTCTAAAAGACACGTTGATGGTTTGGAGGAAGTAATTATTGAAGTTAACTCAGAAAGATCAACTGGAGAAAAAGAGTCTAACTTAACATCAATGGTACTAAGAGTAGCTGTAGACGATATTACATCTGTGGGATGATTACTGGTAATTTTTTTCTCTAATGATAAACATTTTATTTGTGAAGAAGTTCATGAAGTCATTACCAGTTAACATTAAAGGGATGGTTGGCTCAACAGAGCTCTGACTTTTTGTCAGCCTGGCTACAGTGCTGAAGAGAAACCTGGGGTTGTTCTTATTTTCTTCAATAAGTGACGAATAGTAAGATGTTCTGGCTTTACGGAGGGCTTTCTTATAAATCAGCAAACTATTTCTCCAGGCTAAATGATGATCTTCTAAATTTATGACAAGCCATTTCCTCTCCAGCTTACGAGTTATCTGCTTTAGGTTACGTGTTTGAGAATTATACCATGGAGTCAGGTGCTTCTGATTTGAGGCCTTAGTTTTCACTGGAGCTACAGTATCCAGAGTCGTACGTAGTGAGGAGGTAAAATTATTAACAAGATAATCGACCTCTGATGGGGTAGCGTTCAGGTAGCTGCTCTGCTCTATGTTGGTACAGGGCATTGAAGATGATAAAAATGGGTGGATTATATTCTTAAACTTAGTTACAGCGCTTTCAGAAAGACATCTACTGTGAGGAAGTCTACTCTCCACTGCTGTGTAATCAATTATTGTAAACGTAAACTTTATCAGAAAATGATCAGACAGGAGAGGGTTTTCAGGAAACATTGTTAAATGTTCAGTTTCTACAGGGTGGGCCATTTATATGGATTCACCGTAATAACATGGGAATGGTTGGTGATATTGAAGTCCTGTTTGTGGCACATTAGTATATGTGAGGGGGCAAACTCCTCAAGATTGGTGGTGACCATGGTGGCCATCTTGGATACAACTTTTGTTTTTTCAATAGGAAGAGGGCCATGTGACACATCAAACTTATTGGTAATGTCACAAGAAAAACAATGGTGTGCTTGGTTTCAACGTAACTTTATTCCATATGTTAAAACAACATCTAGAGTGTGATTAAAGTGGTGGGTGGGTTCTTTTACATTTTGAGAGAAGCCAATTGAGTCTAATAACAGATTAAATGCCATGTTGAGGCTGTCATTTTTAGCATCTACATGGATGTTAAAATCACCCACAATAATTATTTTATCTGAGTTGAGCACTAAATCAGATAAAAAGTCTTAGAAATCAGACAGAACCCTTTGGTTCACTTAAACTAACATAATCATCCTGCTGCAACCAGGTTTCTTTGGGGGGGGGGGGGGGGGGGGGGGGGGGGGGGTAGCAGGAGGAGAGAAGCTGCAGAGAGGCGTGTAAGACTGCAACTCTGCTTCCTGGTCCCAACTCTGGATAGTCATATTTTGGGGGGTTTAATAACCTTGGAGAACCCATGGGGTCAGATCCGACCCCATTGGTTTTCTAAGGAAACCATGGGGTCAAATTTGACCCCATGGGTTCTCCAGGGATAAATTTGTCCATGTTTCTTGAAATGAGACCTGCTCCATCCAAAGTGGGATGGATGCCATCTCTCCTAACAAGACCAGGTTTCCTCCAGAAGGTCTACCAATTATCTATGAAGCCCACATTGTTTTATTTTACAAAAATGCAACTACCAAAAGCAAGAAGCAAATAAACAAAAAACAAAACAAAACAAAACACAAAATAAAAACAGTGAGGTTTTAACATCTGTTGCATTAGGTTCTTTTTTTTTTTTTTTTTTGCCTGTCCCGTTTGGTTCTTTTGCCATCAGAATTATTGTCTAAAGGCAAAGAAAGATGCCCAACGAATTTACTTTTCCAAATGGACCATCCCGGCCTTGCCGTATTGGTCCATTTGATTCACCTTTGTTTTTATTGTTTATTTTATTTTGTTTTCACTTACTACACATGGGACTGACATGACTGGGGGAAAGAAAAGGGAGAAAGAAAGAGAGGTAGGGAAAGAAAAAGAGCAGGGAAGAGGAACGGTGATAAAGGGCAAAAAACAAAAACCAATGAAACAAACAGACAAAAAATACATATATCAATCACCTGGATCACCTGTTGAGAAATAAAAAAGAGAAAACAAGCAAAAAAAGAGAGCAATATAATAAACAACATCATCGCTATAATCTATGTGAATATAACAGTAAATACTAAATACTGAATATTATTGTGCAGCACGTAGGATCGACAGCTCACAGTGTGCTTTGAGGTAGGAGCCAAAAAGGGTGTAGTTTGTGTCTGTGAGCACCCGTGTGTACACCTGTGAGCATGAGCGCGCTTGTATTTAAAAGGTTCCTTCATGTAATGATCTGCTAGAGGGTGTGGGGAGCCATAGCCCCGTCCTCCAGGGCATGAAGCAGGTATGGAGGAGATCCAGGCTCCAGACATCCAGAGGCCCTCAGAACACAAGAGACCAAGGAAGACCAACGGAGGGACAACCATGCCACTCTCCCGGAAAGAGCTGAGGAGAGCCCCAGATGAGGGATCATTCAGAAGCCGCGGAGCAGAAGCCAGGGGAGGGTTGCAGTGACGTGCCCGTGAGCTCCACCGGCAGCCAGCTGTGCCAGAGTGACCGAGCCCCAGGCCTCTGGGCCTGGGGCTCGGCCCAAGCAGCCACCAGGAGTGAGCCGGTGTGTACCCGGATGCCCATCCCCAGACACCAAGATCCACCAATGCACCGATGTCTGAGGGCGTCTGCAACTGGCAGGGGGAGTAGTGGGGGAAATAGACCTCCATAACTTGGAGGGCCTGAGATGACCCTAGAGAGCTGGCGTCTGATACCCGACCTGACATATAGACACAGACAAACAGGCACACACAGACACAAACATCCATTCCCACCCTCATGCTCTCATATGCAAATACTCAGCACTCACCCAACGTGGAGACAGACATAAACAGAGAACGGGGGTGTGTGAAGACTCCAAACCTCCCTCCACCCGCTCATATGTAGTGTTGATGCATGTGTGTTCTACGGTGCATTTAAAACCCAGGAGGGCATGGAGCTACCTGCCAGAGAGCAGCAGGTAAGCGCATAGCCCCTCCTGATAGCCGTCAATGTCTACATGTATTTAAAATTGAGAGGTGGGCAATGGCACCAGGGGTGAAGTTGTACACCCTGATGGACTTCTGGATGCCGTGTAGTGTGCCCACCCCCAAGGTCCTATACAGTGGCTTGCAAAAGTATTCAGCCCCCTTGAACTTTCCCACATTTTGTCACATTACAGCCACAAACATGAATCAATTTTATTGGAATTCCACTTTAAAGACCAATACAAAGTGGTGTACACGTGAGAAGTGGAACGAAAATCATACATGATTCCAAACACGTTTTACAAATAAATAACTGAAAAGTGGGGTGTGCGTAATTATTCAGCCTCCTTTGGTCTGAGTGCAGTCAGTTGCCCATAGACATTGCCTGATGAGTGCTAATGACTAAATAGAGTGCACCTGTGTGTAATCTAATGTCAGTACAAATACAGCTACTCTGTGACCGCCTCAGAGGTTGTCTAAGAGAATATTGGGAGCAACAACACCATGAAGTCCAAAGAACACACCAGACAGGTCAGGGATAAAGTTATTGAGAAATTTAAAGCAGGCTTAGGCTACAAAAAGATTTCCCAAGCCTTGAACATCCCACGGAGCACTGTTCAAGTGATCATTCAGAAATGGAAGGAGTATGGCACAACTATAAACCTACCAAGACCACCCAAACTCACAGGCCGAACAAGGAGAGCGCTGATCAGAAATGCAGCCAAGAGGCCCATGGTGACTCTGGACGAGCTGCAGAGATCTACAGCTCAGGTGGGGGAATCTGTCCATAGGACAACTATTAGTCGTGCACTGCACAAAGTTGGCCTTTATGGAAGAGTGGCAAGAAGAAAGCCATTGTTAACAGAAAACCATAAGAAGTCCTGTTTGCAGTTTGCCACAAGCCATGTGGGGGACACAGCAAACATGTGGAAGAAGGTGCTCTGGTCAGATGAGACCAAAATGGAACTTTTTGGCCAAAATGCAAAACGCTATGTGTGGCGGAAAACTAACACTGCACATCAGCTGCTGTTTCGTCCACACGTAAACGGCATTTCGAATCACCGAAAACGGAGATTTTTTAATACTCCTTTTTTGCGTTTACACGTGGACGAGGAATACGGAGTTCATCACGCAACGTCAAAGGTATGTGCCTTTTTTCACGTCACGCTGTGCGCCACGTTATTGTTTACATGAGATGAATTGCAGAATGGCAGATAGAGACAAAATACTGTTAATCTGACTATCTGCAGGTTTTACATGCTTACATACACACACGCAGTTACTGTCCCTCCATTTAGAAAGGCAGAGGCATCATGGTGTAATTATTTTACGTGTAGTTGTTTTTTTCCCTGTGTATTCAACATTGCTATCAATACATTTTTCAAAAAATGTCTCTCTGTGCAAAATGGGTTCAAAAACATAAACAGCTGTGGGATACTGTTTGTCCGTGAGATGGAGAGCCCAGCGCTGCTCCCGACACAGGGAAAACCAATTCTGCAGGGGAGACCTACCTCCGCACTTGTGCAGGTGAAACCAAAGGGCAGATCTGCTTCACCATATTTTCTAGTCTTTGGCTTAGAATGAAGTTGGTTTGGAAACATATTCAGCGATGCTTCATCTCCTGCTTTGCGTTTCTGTGGCCACCCCGTGCTAGCAGTGTCCAAGCGTTTTGTTTCCCCCCCTCTTTCATGCCGCGCCCCCCCCGCAATGGCTCTGAACCAGCAAGAGGTGGTTCTGCAAAGTATTGACTCAGGGGGCTGGATAATTACGCACACCCCACTTTTCAGTTATTTATTTGTAAAAAATGTTTGGAATCATGTATGATTTTCGTTCCACTTCTCACGTGTACACCACTTTGTATTGATCTTTCACGTGGAATTCCAATGAAATTGATTAATGTTTGGCTGTAATGTGACAAAATGTGGAAAAGTTCAAGGGGGCCGACTACTTTTGCAAGTCACTTTACATCACGTTTGTTTCATTCAGTAGTTTACTGGCCGAAATCACTATTCACAGTGTATCATCAGAATCCAGCATGTTAAATCAACCCCTTCACTTACATATGTTGATTACACAGGATTACTCCGACTGCTTGTGTTACTCCAGCTAATCAACTCAGTCACTTTTAACCATAACAGTAAGAGTTCACATCTCAACAGCAATACATTTTAATTAGGGCGATACAAATGTAACCCAGGGTTTCCATGGAAACAGACTCTCCTTTACGAACGCTTAACTTAATGCCGTGTGATGCGGTCACGTAGCATATTCCTCCCGTTTCTAACTTACTTACCCATAACTAACTCGGCCGAACCGTCTTAAATTCTCTCATCACATCAACATGCCTAACAGTGATAACATCAAACACATTTTTGGGTCAAACACTGTTTACCAACCTGTAAAAGCAGGTGAAAAGCGGAATAATGAAGACTGAAGATGAAACGTCTTTGTTTTCCTCCAGAATGTGCCTGAGGAAGCAGCAGCAGGTGCGCTCTGTTACCATTTCCCGAATCCCTGGAGCAGCCACAAACATTCTGTCCCACTGATTTTCACAGAATAACCCCCCGCCCTTCATGGATTTTCAATTCTCTTAAATACTGAAAATAACATCATATCTTTATGAAATAGTGTTCCATAACCCATATGTTTAACACAAAATAATATTATTGTGGCCATTCCCTCTCTGAGCTGTCACACCAGCCGCCGTGACACTGGGGACCCTTACTGGATATACACCCTGGTCAGGAGTCGAAGTCCCAACCTGAAATTCTAAAGGAATTGTTATGATCTGTGTGCAAGCAGGCAGGAAAGGACACAATTCCTTCCAAGTTCAAAGCTCAAAACAGAAAAAAAAAAGAAAGAAGCAAAGCAGAGAAGCACATAAAATAGTCCAAAACAGAATGTTCACAAAGGCACTGAAGCTCCAAAAACAGTTTACATATAGTTCAGGGGGTCAGCCCGGAAGTTGACAGCACAGGAGCTCAGGGTGAAACAGTTCGGGGGCCTTACTAGGAGGCTGAGAGCACAACAGTTCATGACGGAGCAGACCCAGGGGCTGACCTGGAAGCCCACAGCAACCGAACAGGTCCGGAGGTCAGCCACATGGAAGACAGCAGAACTGAGCAGGTCCGGAGGCCAGCCACATGGAAGGCAGTAATACAGTTCAGGAGGCCGAAGATGTCTAGCCAATGACCAGGAAGGTAGGAGGTGATGGTGCGAGCAGGTCACCCACATCATGGATAAATAGGCCCAGATGAGGCAGGACCAGATACAGATGCTGGAGTTTGCTCAGATGGCAGGGTGGTAGCTGCAGGACTGACCAGACGGCACTACGATGACCTGGATGACTGAGAACCTTCACAGACATATTGCCGTACATTTTGGGAGGAACACCCTTATGAAAGGGAATCAAGAAAACTAGCGGATTATAGGAACCATCTCCGTTTCAACCTGAGATGCAGACAAAGCAGAGTTGTTCCTAAGAGCCTGCGCCTTGGATCCACTGTCAGGGGACACAGAGCAGACTTGATTCTACAGAGAGCACAAAATCACCTTCTAAGTGAAAGGATAAGACAGGTCCATTTCACTATAGATGCCCTCCAGATCAAGATCAGCCAGACTCTGCAGGAACTGGAACCCCTTTTACCCTCTCCAATCCTAGAAGAGGTTTACAAGTTTGTGGACAAGGCTCAGCGGGCCCAACACTCTAAAGGAAAAGAAAGACAATGCAGGAAATTCCACACCTTGCTTTCAAAAACCCACACTCCTCAGTCTGAATCTACACAACTCAGAGAAGAACATACACCTGAGGACAGTCAGGAAAAATGGGTGAAGAACTTTTCAGACCGGAAGCTCACTGAACCTGAAAAGAACGTATTAGCCAAAGGACTCAATTTTGCCATTGTTCCGCAACAGTTGCCCATAGTGGACCTCATCACAGCCACAGAAACTGCCATACGGATCAACAAATTATCACAGACAGAAGCAGAGCAAATCAGGATGAAAGTCTCAGCCACCCTCTCCAGTGCGAAAGTCCCTCCGTCTAACCTCACATTACAAGAAAAGAAGGCCGTCGCTTCCCTGAGCAAAGACCACAACATCACTATATTACCAGCGGATAAGGGAAGGTGCACCGTGGTCCTAAACACAACGGATTATCACACAAAGATCACTACTCTCCTCAGTGACAACAACACCTACGAAGCCTTAAAGCGAGACCCCACAAGCAGCTACAAAAAGAAAGTTATAGCTTGCCTTCAAGACCTTGAAAGGGACAAAATCATCGACCGCCTCACATATCACCGCCTTTATCCAGGGGATGCCATACCCTGCATTTATGGACTTCCTCAGATCCACAAGGAAGGTGTCCCTCTCAGACCCATAGTCAGTAGCATAAACTCAGCCACTTATAACATTGCGAAACACCTTGCTACCATCCTTGCACCTCTTGTGGGGAACACCCCACACCACATCAAGAACTCCACCGACTTCACCAACAAGGTCCAGAAACTTACCCTGGATCCAGATGAAACCATGGTGTCCTTTGATGTAGTCTCCCTCTTCACTTGCATACCCACCACGGAAGCAGTGGAGACTGTCAGAAAACGACTACAAGAAGACAGCTCCTTGGAAGACAGGACCAACTTCACACCCGATCAGATCTGCACACTGTTAGACCTCTGCCTCACCACTACATATTTCAAGTACAACGAGGGTTTCTACAGACAAAAACATGGCTGTGCCATGGGCTCCCCCGTGTCACCTATTGTAGCCAACCTTTACATGGAGGAAGTGGAAAGAAAGGCTCTTGGCTCTTTTAAAGGGAGAGTACCCAGCCACTGGTACAGATATGTAGACGACACCTGGGTCAAAATCAAAACACAAGAAGTGGAATCCTTCACTGCGCACATTAACGCCGTGGATAAAAACATCAAGTTCACCAGGGAAGGCACAAAGGACAACTGCTTGCCCTTCCTGGACTGCGCTGTGCACATTGAAGAAAACGGCAACCTCAACATTGAAGTTTACCGGAAGCCCACACACACGGACCAGTACCTCCTCTTTGACTCCCATCACCCTCTGGAACACAAACTTGGAGTAATCAGGACCCTACACCACCGAGCAGAACATGTTCCCTCTAAGCCTGAGGGAAAAAAGAAGGAACACACACACATAAAGGAAGCACTCAAAACATGCGGTTATCCTAACTGGGCGTTCATGAAGTCAGCAAAGATGCACAGAAAAGAAGATCAGACACCAGCGAGGGAGGATAAGAAAGACAGACGCAACAACGTTGTCATCCCCTATGTAGCTGGTGTATCAGAGAAACTCAGGAGAGTTTTCTCCAAGCACGACATCCCAGTGTACTTCAGACCCAGCAACACACTCAGACAGAAACTGGTTCACTCGAAAGACAAAACTCCAAAACACAGACTTAACAACGTGGTGTATGCTGTACAGTGCAGCGAGGAATGCCCAGACCTCTACATTGGAGAGAGCCACTTCACAAGCGCATGGCACAACATAGAAGAGCCACCTCCACAGGACAAGACTCAGCAGTCCATCTGCATCTTAAGGATAAAGGTCACTCTTTCGAGGATGCCAATGTTCACATTTTGGACAGAGAGGACAGATGGTTTGAAAGAGGAGTGAAAGAGGCCATCTATGTCCACTGTGAGCGACCATCTTTGAACAGAGGCGGTGGTTTACGACACCAATTGTCTGCCATCTATAATCCAGTTTTGAGATCCCTTCCCAGACGCCTTAACGCCCACTCACATTCTGGGCCATCTGACCTCAGGAATTCACATGATAGGGTGGGGCCAGGTTTAACAATGAGCTCACCCGAAACCCTGGCTGATTAGGTCCCACACCCGCTTTCACACCTTGGCTCATGTGATTAGAGGATCACCAGGGGGTCCTTTGTCCCTCTTTGGGGGGATACTCCCACTGGGTTTAAATCTGGGACTCTCGGCCATTTGACCTTAGAACTGAAGAAGCTTCTCGGATGAGAGGTGAAACGTCTTCAAGCAACTTAAAGAAGTCCAGACGCTTTTCTTTCCAAGCTCCTTAGACTAAGACAGTTAGTGGCGCTGCAGGCAACGTAGTAGAAGCTGCTGATGGTGGCACTGCAGGCGACAGTGTGGAAGCTGCAGGTGGTGGCTCTGCAGTCGAGGGTGTGGAAGCCCCTGGTCATGGTGCTGCAGGCAATGGCTTGGAAACCGCAGATGGTGGCTAAAAGGACTCACCAGAGCCATCAGTGGACACGAGGAGGTGCTGGTTGGACTCACCAGAGTGATTCTCCAGAACCCCCAGTTGATATGACATGATGCTTGAGCAGTTCTCCTGAAACCCCAGATGTTGTGACATGAGGCTGGAGCTGTTCTCCTGAACCCCCAGCGGGAACAGACTGCTGGTGCAGTTCTGCAGAACCCCCAGTGGGAACAGACACTGGGCCAGCAGGTGTGGACATCACTGGCTGAGGCGACGCTAACTGTAGCTGCACAGGGCACAACTCGGGATACAGCGTCTGGAGCTGTGCAGTGCAAACAGACTGTCTGGGCTTTGTCAGCAAGATGCAGTCCTCAGCTGGCTAAATAAGCTCACCAGAGCTTCCTGCAGATGATGGAAGCTGCTGAACAGGTGGCTGAGCTACCGACTGAGCTGGTGACAGAACTAATAAGGGAACTGGAAACAGAGCTTAAGATGGAGCTGAAAACTTAACTGAAGACTCAGCAGGTAACAGAACCAGAGACTGAGCTGGTGACAGAACGGATGACTGAGCAGGTAATAGAAACAGGAACGGGTGCAGGCACCTGCTGGACACTAGTTCCTCCCACCTGAGGAGTAGGTACGGGTGCGAAGACAGGCTGGCAGGCCTCACCTCAGTGACTTGCGCGGGTACTGGAGCAGACCAGACACCAGCCACCCCATCCGCTATCTGGATACTATCCCCATTCGAGGAGCTGGTGCGGTCGCAGGGACTGGCAGATCCTCAGCTGGCCTGGAAACCAGAGCAACTGGGCCCGTAACTGGGCCCGCAACTGCCTCCAGCCAGGCCCCCACCTGAACCAACGTCGTCTTAGCCTCCTGCTCCTGTTTCAGCTGCTGCGTGGTCAACGGGAGCCATCCCCCTCCGCTGGCTGTGGCCTGAGCAGTAGCCATGCCCAGTGTCCCCTGGGCCCGCTCCTCCTGCTGTTTCGAGAGGGGCAGCCGGTGTGGGCGCAGGCGGGTGGGTTGAGCAGAGCCGGTGTCGATGGTGTGCTGAACCAGCCGCGTCTGCCTGCAGTCTTTGTCACTAGCAGCAAAGATGTCCACGATCTCGTCCAGGAGGCACCTCGACCGCTGGTGCTGGTCAACGGTGAGAACTACGCTGCTGCGCTGCCACAGATCATCAACAGCTTGGGCTGTCTCGGTCGAGGGAGGTTTGTCGGGTCTAGAGGCTGGGGCTGAGGTGAGTAGAGATGGTCTAGAGCCACCAGCGTCCGAAGTCTGTTGAGCGGCAGCTGCCTGAATCCCAGCTTGTCTGTCTCTGGTCCCCTCCGTTCCCTGCTTTTGACCTCACTGGAGGGCCAGAGTCTCTGTACCAAGAGTAATAGCCAGCTTCGCGGTGTCAACGCAGGCCCCCCAGTGGGTCAGCAGATCAAGGCCGATGATGCACTGGTCTTGGATTTCAGCAAGCCAGAAGTCATGCACCAGCTCCAGATCCTTCACTCGGCTCCACAATGGTTTCTTCCCCCGAATGTCAGTCCTCTCCTCCGTCACCGTCATCAGCTGGGTGTCGGTGGGTGACCAACCCATCAGAAGCAGCCCGGACGTTCCAGGGAGCACACCAGGTCGTATTAGGGAAATGGTAGACCCCGTATCCACCAGGGTCCAGCGGGGCTGGTCCTCAACATAGCAGCTCAGGTAGAGTCCCTTGATGTGCCCGACTCAGCCCCCCACCGTGCATCGTCCTTGGAGGGGGGCAGGAAGCTGGAGCGGTGGTCCACTCGCTATGCCGCTCCCCCCCTCATTTCCCTTAGGCTGCGTAGTTCTGGTCTTCGGGGCAGGTGCTGGGCAGGTGCAAGCCACGTGGCCAGGCTCATCGCACCGGTAGCAGTGGTCGGTCGGTGGACGGGGATGCCTCCGGTGCACCGAGGGCCGCAGCTAGCATATCTCCATGACCTCCCCCTCCCTGTCGCAGTCTGCGGCTCTGATTTGGGGGGGGGTCACCTGCTGGTTAGGTCGCGAGGCGAGCACCAGCTTAGCCCTTTCAGCCTCAAGGAGCGCCTCACGGCGAGTTCGAGGCATAGCCAGGTGGACGAGTTGGCGCAGTCGCTCCAGAAAAAGTCCTCGCAGAAAAGCATGCAGGCTAAGCTCCTCACGGGCTGCTGCTGGGAGCTCCGGTTAGACACAATGAGCATACAGCAACACATCAGCTGCAAAGGTCAAGGTCAAGGAGTTCCTGCAGTGCATTTCTTTCCAATGCTAGTGCTACGTGTGTAGCAGCCTCTTCGTCGCTCCAGCCACTATGCCTCACTGCTAGCTGGACTTGTGAGAGGCAGGGCTCTAGCGGGGTTAGCCTGTTGTATTTCAGTACCTTAGCTGGCGTTGTAGGCATCACTGCTCGCTGTCGGGGGCCCGGCGTGTTGGTCAACAGAGGCAGCCCACGAAGCATTTTCCTAGCATCTGTTGTGGGGGCCCGCTGCACCCCCGCCCTCCCGGCTGCCGTGAACTGACGTTGCCGCGGTGCGCTCGTGCCGTCGAGACCCGTCGGGGGACTTACATGGCCGGTCGCGTCCTCTTGCACCAATCACCAGCTCCCCAAGCAGCAAATGTTCTCTTCCACGGCTTGCTCCAGCCTCTGAACGTCTCTCTCCATTCCGGCGAGGGTGAGCTATCCCACTTCTGACACCAATGTGGGGAGCTCAGACAAGGAGAAGACAGAGGTGTCGTTTGGTCTTGCTTCCCTGAATTGCCAGGGAGCACCGCCGTTTATTTTTCAATAGGGAAAACACCGCCGCTAGCCCAAGTGCCCCTCTCTTCAGCACTTTGGCCGGCACTTGCTGTCTTTTAAATGTGGTATACAAATAAAGCTGACTTGACTCGACTGATTGTCAATTGTTCTTATTGCACCTGCACATAAATCTCAAAGCTTGATAGTTAATATTATCTAGTTTTTAATTAAGAAAACTGATGCTAACCCAAATCATATACTGCCATAATCAAATATGTTTTTAAATCTGTGTAGAGTAACTTCAATGCTTTCTGCTCAGCTCCCCATACACTCTCAACCAGACACCTCATAACATTTAACGCTATTTAATGTTTATCATTTATTTCCTGAATATGTACTTTCCAGCTAAGTTTTATCCAACCATAATACTGACAACTGACATAAATGGCTTCTTTTACTCCTCTTTCAAACCATCTGTCTTCTCTGTCCAAAATTGAACATTGGCATCCTCGAAAGAGTGACTTTTGTCCCTTAGCTGCAGATGGACTGCTGAGTCTTGTCCCATGGAGGTGGCTCTTCTATGTTGTGCCATGCGCTTGTGTAGTATCTTTTATACTTTTTAAATATTCTGCTTTTTATGCAACTTTTGGTAGCATCGAAATGGATGGAAAACATCCCATAAACTGCTTAAATTTCCTTTAAAACTTGCTTGTTTTTGAAGCTTCACCACTTCCTCATGCTTTCACCTAAAAACACCATTTGAACTTTAAAATGTTCTCCCGTTATTGGTCTATCACTTTATAATTCAGCTCTTTCATATCTCTTAATGTTTGGAGATGTGAAGCATAGTTTTGATCTTCTTTTACTGCTGGTTAGTTGAATTTTGGTCAAAGAGTGACAAAAATCTGCATCTGCAGCATCTGAGAGATGTTAGTTTTCAGCACGTGTAGGGTGAGAAAGTCAACATCTCACAGGTTCTGATGTGTCGGGCCCGCGCTTTGTGTTTACGTCTTTGTGTGGAATCCGTTTATCTGCTCTCATTTGCTGTTTTAGCTGTTTGGTGATTGTTGAAATAAAAGCTTTAACCTGAGATTCTGGCATTCTTGCTAAATACATTAATATTTAAAAATTGATTCAGGATTTAATTAATTGATATTGCTTTATTCAAGCTAAAATCGATTTTAATCAGAAATTAAATAATTGAAACCCACCCCTAGTGGAAACAGGAGTATTTTTCAAACAGAACATGGGTTGTTATGGAGCTTTCCTCATAGCATGCACTGATGCCTTTTATCGTTTTTCCATGGCGGCTGTGGAGACTCAGGTCTTTTGGATTGAAGGGCCCACTCCTGAAGACCTTCTATGACTCTTTGGTGGCCTCAGCTATCTATTACAGTGTGGTCTGCTGGGGCGGCAACATCTCTGTTGGGGACAGGAAGAGACTGAACAGGCTGATCCTGAGGGTCAGCTCTGTTCTAAGGCGCCCTCTGGACACAGTGGAGGTGGTGAGTGACAGGAGAATGGTGGCTTAGCTGTCATCCCTGTTGGACATGCAGGAGACTCTGACAGCACTGAGCAGCTCCTTCAATGACAGGCTGCGGCATCCATGATGTGGGACGGAGAGATATTGCAGGTTTTTCCCTCCAACTGCTGTCAGACTCTGCAAAATTGTCTCTGCAGACACACACACACACACACACACACACACACACACACACACACACACACACACACACACACACACACACACACACAAAATTGTCACCCTGATTTCCTACTATAAAATCAAACAAAACAGATTTTATTTAATAATTTTATTCCATTAATATTATTCTGTTAACATTTTTCAGTTTTATCTACATAGTGCTAAATTGCAACAACAGTCACCCAACTGGGTAGCATACAATGTTGGGGAGTAACAGAATACATGTATGGCCGTTACGTATTTAAAACACAAAATATGAGTAACTGTATTCCGTTACAGTTACAGTTTAAAAAAGGTGGTATTCAGAATAAAGTTACTTTGTTGAAATAAAGGGATTACACAGCGGTATTTTCCTGTTTCATATGTTAAGCTATGCTCTCTCTATTTTTTTGGTAATTCCACACCGGTGGAAACCCAAACAAAACACACATTAAGAGGCTCAAATGCCTGTATCTCAATCACGCGTCTCATAATGACGTGAAGAAATATTTTTTAAAATGAGTTAACATAAAGGCAATAGGCAGAGTGTTACAGGTATTGCCCTAAAGAATGTAGCCTCATGGGCAGTGTAGTTCGTGCTGCAGGGAGAATGGACTGCCATACCCGTTATGTGTCTGTGAGCACGAGGGAGGGAGAAAAAGGAGAGTGGAAAAGTACAAACTGTCACCGACCAGAAACGGGAGATGGAAGCATGCAAATATAATAATAACCACTGCAGCCAAAAAGAGTGCCTGATGAGCCCAGTTGTAAGTAAGCTTTTAAGACTCGACAGTACACTTTTTTTGTGTTTTCCTCCGAAACAATAAGTTCTGTTGGAGCAACCTTTCAACGCCTCTCTCGTAATCCAACATAGTGGACCTCATCACACCCACAGAAACCGCCATAATAATAAATAATAATAAGAAATTATCACAAACAGAAGCAGATTGTGTGTATTGTGTTTTTACCTTGTAAATCACTTTGTGACACACCTGTGAAAGGTGCTATATAAATAAACTTTACTTACTTACAGAGCAAATCACGATGAAAGTTTCAGCCATCCTCTCCAGTGCCAAAGTCCCTCTGTCTAACATGACAATACAAGAAAAGAAAGCAGTCACTTTCCTGAGCAAAGACCACAACATCACCAAATTACCAGTTGACAAAGGAAGGTGCACCATGGTTCTAAACACAATGGATTACTACGCAAAGATAACTATACTGCTCAGTGACAACAATACCTATGAAGCCTTAAAGCGAGACCCCACAAGCAGCTACAAAAAGAATGTTATAGCTTGCCTTCAAGACCTTAAAAAGGACAAAATCATTGACCACCCTACATATCATTAGCCATCGGAGCGTGAATGTGAGTGAATGTTAGACAGAAGCACTAAAAACTTTAGATAAAGTGCTTGTGTGAATGGGTATGATTGGGTGAATGCACGAGTTGTATAAAGCACTTTGAGTGCTCATTGTCAAGGCTGTGTGCAGGCAGGCAGGATAAAGGACCCAATATGCAGACTCATGGAGGCAGAATCCAAAGTCCTCGGCCTTATTGCAGGCCAAGTCAAAAAAACAGAACAAAACTTAAACTGAACCACGTACGCTGAGAACGGAAACACACATGCCAATCTGAAGGTATAATGCGACACTGACACACAGGAACACGGGGCTTAAATACACTGAGTGAGTCATCAAGGAATTACAGACAGGAGGGGAACACAGCTGGGAGGAATGAGACCTAACGAGACGGGGGGAGCGAAGCTAGCAACACTGACATAAGACATAACCCTTCAAAATAAAACAGGAAACAATTCACAAAGACACAGACTTAACACAGAACTAAACCTACAGTCGTGGCCAAATGTTTTGAGAATTACATAAATATTGGAAAAGTTGCTGCTTACGTTTTCATAATAGCAATTTGCATATACTCCAGAATGTTATGAAGAGTGATCAGATGAATTGCATAGTCCTTCTTTGCCATGAAAATGAACTTTCCACTGCATTTCATTGCTGTCATTAAAGGACCTGCTGAAACCATTTCAGTAATCGTCTTGTTAACTCAGGTAAGAATGTTGACGAGCACAAGGCTGGAGATCATTATGTCAGACTGATTGGGTTAGAATGGCAGACGTGACATGTTAAAAGGAGGGCGATGCTTGAAATCATTGTTCTACCATTGTTAACCATGGTGACCTGTAAAGAAACACGTGCAGCCATCATTGCATTGCATAAAAATGGCTTCACAGGCAAGGATATTGTGGCTACTAAGACTGCACTGCATCAACAATTTATAGGATCATCAAGAACTTCAAGGGAAGAGGTTCAATTCTTGTTAAGAAGGCTTTCAGGGTGTCCAAGAAAGGCCAGGATCGTCTCCTAAAGAGGATTCAGCTGCGGGATCGGCGTGCCACCAGTGCAGAGCTTGCTCAGGAATGGCAGCAGGCAGGTGTGAGCGCATCCGCACGCACAGTGAGGCGAAGACTTTTGGAAGATGGCCTGGTGTCAAGAAGGGCAGCAAAGAAGCCACTTCTCTCCAAAAAGAACATGAGGGACAGATCGATCTTCTGCAGAAAGTATGGTGAATGGACTGCTGAGGACTGGGGCCAGTGTTGGGTGTAACGCGTAACGTGTTACTGTAATTAAATTACTTTTCTACTTGTGGCAGGATGAATGTTATCCCTCGGTCCAACCCACTTTCGGCCTGGCCCATTAGGGGGCGCTAGTATAAATAGTGGCCATTTGAGTGTCCCTGGATCGCTTACCTGTGATCTCCTTCTTGGTCACCTGACTTCCTGTTGGTGTTGCTGAGATTAGTTACTCTTCTGAAGCCTCCATCGCAGCTGGTAGGTGTTTACTCATTGTAGTGTGTATATTACCTTGCTTGGTGGTAAACAGCTATTGTTTGTAGGTCGTAGCTGTAGAAGCCTCCTCTGAGCCATTCCGCTTACGTTTTATGACACGGCTTACTTGGTATGTAATCAACTTCTGTTACGCTCTCTGCCTTCTGTTGTTCTTTTATAGTAATTATTTATTATGCTTTGCAGGAAGTGTGGGCCTTAGTGTTGCACCAAGCTACGCAAACTGAAGGGCTGCTGCTTTGCTGTGATGCTTTGCTTTGTTTTACTTTATTTTTACTGTCTGTTCCGGCTGCGAAGTTTGCTTCCTACTGCTGCCAGCCTTTAAAGTGGACGTCGGCGTTGACAACGGCCATATGCATGCCACGCGGGTCGGCTGGCGCGCATACTGATTGACTGACTGGATAATTAACTTATAGCCGTGCAGACGGCAAGTTGGAGCAATACGGCGATTCCGTTTGCTCCATATTTTAGAGTTTTACCCAGATTGTATGTTTTTACTGTTTGATTTGTAGTTTGGATTTTTGTTACGCCACTGGTGGGAGGCCCTTTTTCTAGCTGCAGATCACCAGTGTGGTCCTGCAGTTGGGTTATCCCCCAGCACGGCATATTAGTTTTGTTGTAATATATTAAATTTTCTTTGTTTCTTTTATTCAGATGCAGAGTGCTGACGTGGAGGAGACCAGGGTGCCTTGGTGGTGGGATCCTCTGAGTGTACACACCTGCCTTGTTTAATTTATTAGTGTGAGTGTGTGATAGTGTGCTGCACTTGTGTCTTGGTGTATTTTCTTCTTTTTTTTGAGTTTGTGTGTGGCATCCCTGCCCTCCACTGGTAAGCCTCAGCTCTGGATACCTTTTTTTGCATACTTTTACACTGATATTTATCACTGTGCTTTTAAATGTTGTTTTAATTAATAAATTGTCAATTTATTTTATCATTGAACCTCGTCTCTGTATTGAGTATAACAAACCTAACTGCCTTCGTAGTGATTAGTGTTGCCTCCAGTATTCTCTGGGTGAAATTCCCAGGGTGGCGTTGTCTTTTTAAAACTGTGAAGAGTAATTACTTTATTTCCACCTCGTGGTGCCACAAACTTGGCGTTGGTCGACAGGATATACTCTTTAAAAACAGAGACGTGTGTTCCTTTTTATTTTCTGGTGTAACGTAAACTGTTTTTTAAAATTTATTTTGTACAGGATAAAAGCAAAGCAGCAGCTACTTTGGTGTGGGATTCCACAGCTGTGTTACAGAGATGGAGGAAGAGTTACAGGAACTAAGGGACTTGATCGCGCAGCTGAAAGCAGACAATGAGAGGCTGCGTCAGGAGAGGGCTGTTGGGTCAGGTACTAGTGATACACCTTCTACTTCAACTGCATCATCTGTTAACCCCCCAACTGCTAGTGTCTCTGTAGCAGAGAGACTAGTTTTTGTGCCCCGTGACAGAAAATGCCCTATGTTTAGAGGAAAATCAGGTATAGGGTTGAATGAATGGTTGGAGGAAATAGAAGGCTGCGCTAGAGCACGTCATTTGTCTTTGGCTGATAAAGCATTTTTCCTGTTTGACCACCTGGAAGGGGAAGCACATGAGGAGATCAAATATCGCTCTAGTGCAGAGAGGTCGGATCCCGCTAAGATAATCACTATATTGCAAGAACTTTATGGCTGTTCAGACTCCTATGTAGCATTGCAGGAAGCTTTCTTCTCTAGAAAACAGCAGGAAAATGAGACACTGCAAGAGTTTTCCCTCGCTCTCCTGGGTCTTATGGAGAAAGTTAAATCGAGTGCCCCCAATGGCATGCCCAATGCAGACGTTTTATTAAGAGATCAATTTGTTGAACAGGTCTTAGATAGTACCTTGCGGCGGGAGTTAAAGCAGCTAGTAAGGAGGCAGCCAACACTAACATTGCTGGAGATTAGAGGGGAAGCTATTAGGTGGGAACGTGAAGGGTTGCCTAGTGGTGTTAGACATAGAAGCAGTTCTGTCCCTTCTGTCTATGGCATTCAGTATGGGGTCCATAGTGGTCCTTCAGGAATAGCCCAGTCCACCCATTTGTCTGAGATGAGTGAGATGAAGGAATTGTTAAAGCGCCAGCAGGAGCAACTTAATCAGCTCACTCAGAGCATTGCTCGATTGCAGGGCCCCCATCGAATGTCTCGCTCAGGACGGAGCGATTCCATTATATGCCGACGTTGTCAGCAACCTGGACATTTTGCTCGGGAGTGTGATGGGGAACGTGTTCCTCGTTCCTGGCCTCCTTCGCAGGCCCCTCTGCATAATCGGAGGCACTCTCCTTTAAATACGGCTTCGGAAAACTAGCACCCTCCGTATTGCCGAGCCACAGTTCGGGTGGGGTGTCTATTGGCTCAAGGGTTGTTTCTAATGGTCCAGAGGCAGCCTCCAAATTAATTTCATCCTGTCCGCATATAGATGTGGACATGGGCGGTGTAAAAGTATCTTGTTTGGTTGATACGGGGTCTATGGTCTCCACCATTACTGAAAGCTTTTTCTGCCAGCATTTTGAGTCCTGGGGTCAAGAGCGCCTCCAAGCTTATCATTGGTTGCAGCTTAAAGCGGCTAATGGTTTGTCTATTCCCTACCTTGGTTATATCGAGCTAAGTGTAGAGCTCTGTGGTAAGTTTCTTCCACAGTGTGGCGTGTTGATCGTTAAAGATCTTCCAGGTGCAGGACCTTCCACGGTTCCGGGTGTATTGGGGATGAATGTAATTCGGAAGTGTTACCACGAGCTTTTTGGGCAACATGGTGAAGCATTGTTTAGTTTGGGCTCTGTCACAGAGGCCCCTAAACCCCTTGTGCATGCGCTGCAAAAGTGCCATGATGTTAGTATAAGAGCCCCACTGGATTTGTCTGGCCATGTGAGAGTGAGAGGTAAGCGAGCATGTTGCATTCCGGGTGGTGTAATGAAAATAGTGGCTGCCACCTGTTCTGAGCAATATTCAGGTGCCACCGTGTTATTTGAACCCAATGATGTTAACTTGCCTGCTGGACTTTTAGCGTCCCCTGCATTGGTTCGAGTGGTTAGAGGTACTGCATACATACCAGTTGTTAATGTAGGGACCATGGCGGTTTTGCTTCATCCCAGGACTGTTATAGGGACCCTGGAGGATGTTTACGTGGTCAGTTTGCCTGCTGGTGTGACAGAAATACCCCCGAATGTAGCAACAATGGCCTCTCACACCGCAACCCCTACTGTGCAGGATCAGATGGCAAGAATTGATTTGTCTAAACTGTCAGCAGAGGAACAGGGACAGGTGAGGTCTCTCCTTAAGAAATACAGCTCGGTCTTTTCTGCTCATGACACTGATTTGGGTTGCACTAACTTGATCTCCCATGACATTCCGCTCTTAGATGATATCCCCGTGCGGCAGCGTTATAGGCGCATCCCCCCTTCAGAGTATGAGGTTGTGAAAGAGCATATTAATCAGTTACTAGGGGCCAAGGTGATTAGAGAGAGTAGCAGCCCCTATGCTTCTCCCATCGTGCTCGTTAAGAAAAAGGATGGCAGCCCACGCATGTGTGTTGATTATCGGCAATTGAACAACAAGACAAGGAAAGATGCATTCCCCCTGCCGCGCATTGAAGAATCCCTAGATGCGCTGACTGGTGCCCGTTGGTTCTCCACCATGGATTTAGCAAGTGGCTACAATCAGGTCCCAGTTACGGAAGAGGATAGGCCCAAGACTGCCTTCTGTACTCCTTTCGGCCTATTTGAGTGGAACCGAATGCCATTTGGGCTCTGTAATGCCCCTAGCACCTTCCAGAGACTAATGCAACGCCTTTTCGGTGATCAACAGTGCCAGTCTCTGCTTCTCTATCTTGATGACATTGTAATCTTCTCATCGACAGTACAGCAACATCTTGAGCGGCTGGATGTGGTGCTAGGTCGGCTTCAGCAGGAGGGTTTGAAAGCAAAGCTTGCCAAATGTGCCTTTTTCCAGCGGGAGGTTCGCTACTTGGGCCACGTCATCTCCGATCAGGGCGTCTCCACGGACCCTAGCAAGGTGGAAGTGGTAGCTAACTGGCAGCCTCCTAAGACTGTTTCGGAACTACGCTCCTTTCTTGGGTTTGCCAGCTATTATCGCCGTTTTGTAGAGGGTTTTGCTAAGTTGGCGGCACCTCTGCATAGACTGGTGGCAGAGTGGGGAGGCACAAAATCAAAGAAGAGGTCAGAGCATGGTGTAGTGGAGAACTGGACTGCAGAGTGTGCTCAAAGTTTTGAGGCATTAAAGACTAAACTGACAACAGCACCAGTGCTTGCTTATGCAGATTTCTCTTTGCCTTTTATTTTAGAAGTGGATGCCAGCCATGGCGGCCTAGGGGCGGTGCTCTCCCAGGAGCAGGGAGGTAAGGTGAGGCCAATAGCCTATGCCAGTCGGGGTTTGAGGCCTACTGAGCGCAATATGCTAAATTATAGCTCAATGAAGCTGGAGTTTTTGGCACTTAAGTGGGCCATGACTGAGAAGTTTAGAGAGTACTTGTTGGGCCACAAGTGTATTGTTTACACCGACAACAATCCTCTTAGTCACTTGTCTTCTGCTAAACTTGGGGCTACTGAACAGCGCTGGGCAGCTCAGCTCGCTTCGTTTGACTTCGACTTAAAGTACAGGTCAGGAAGGAGTAATAAGAATGCAGACGCTTTATCTCGCCAGCATCCACCCGATCTTCAGGAAATTAAAGCCATGGTTCCTGGTACAGCCTTGCCTGAACCTCTTCAACAAGCCTTGCGGCTGGGACCAGTTGAGGTATCCCAAGCTGCCATTACAGTTTTGCCCCATCTCACTACTCCTGATCTTCATACCCTCCAACAGGTCGACCCAGTGGTAGAGGAGATCCTGGTGTTCTGGAGACGGAAGCAGCGACCCAGCTTTGAGGAGCGGCAGCAGCTTTCCCCACCTGCTCTGGTGCTGCTACGACAATGGGATCGTCTGATTGAAAGGGATGGAGTTCTGTATCGTCAGGTTCATCGCCCTGATGGTGCCGAGGTGGTACTTCAGCTTTTGCTGCCTAGTGCATTAATTGAGCAGGTGTTGACTCATGTTCATCAGGACCATGGCCATCAAGGTGTGGAAAGGACCCTAGCGCTTCTCCGCTCACGGTGCTACTGGCCAGGTATGTCTGCTGAGGTAGCTCGCTGGTGTCAGAGATGTGAACGTTGCCAAGTTGCAAAAGACACCCAACCTGCAGCTCAAAGTTTCATGGGACATTTGTTGGCCTCTCGACCAAATGAAATCTTGGCCATTGATTACACCCTGCTTGAACCCTCCCGGAATGGGCTGGAGAATGTCTTGGTAATGACTGATGTTTTCAGCAAGTATACATTGGCTGTCCCCACTCGTGACCAATGTGCTGCTACAGTGGCCCAGGTTCTTGTAACTGAGTGGTTTTCGAAGTTTGGTGTACCTGCCCGTATTCATTCCGATCAGGGTCGTAACTTTGAAAGCTCCCTGATCCAGCAGCTCTGCAAGTTTTATGGTATTGAGAAGTCCCATACTACTCCTTATCATCCGGCTGGAAATGGTCAGTGTGAACGTTTTAATAGGACTTTGCACAATTTGTTGCGGACCCTGCCAGTATCCAGAAAAAGAGACTGGAATGTATGTTTGCCCCAGTTACTCTACTGTTATAACACCACTCCCCATCAGGCTACTGGGGAAACTCCATTCTTATTGATGTTTGGGCAAGAACCCAGGTTGCCAGTGGACTTTCTGTTGGGCAGAGTACCAGACCCCATCAGTGGAGATGTGCACGAGTGGATTCAGGAGCATCAAGCCCGGCTACAGGTTGTACATGAAGGAGCCAAGGAACGACTGCAATTGGCTGCCGACCGCAGAAAGAGGCACCATGATCAAAAGGTGAAAGAGGCACCATTGAACGACGGGCAGTTGGTGTTCCTGCGCGATTTGAGTGGAAGAGGGAGATGTAAAATCAAAGATCGATGGAAACCAGCGGTATATAGAATCCTGAAGGCACCTAAAGGAGGTGGGGCAGTATATACCATTGCACCTGCAGATGATCCTAGCAGTGTGAAGCATGTTCATCGTACCTTGCTGAAGGCTGTGGTAATGGCACCTACACCACCAGAAGGGCCTGCTCCGTGCAGTAGCCCACATGGCCCAGAAATATCATCCGCAGAACCAGAACATGACTCATCAAGTGACAGTGACCTGTTATTCCTGAGCATAGGAGCTCCTCACGTAAATGTTTCACCATCTTACTGCCCAGTAGTGATTCCAAGTAGCTCTGAGTTGTTGCTCTCACCAGAAGACCGAACTTCCGATGTTCCAGCCACTTGTACAATTACTCAGAGTGCAGCACCAGTTCCATCTAGCTCTCTTCCTGTTTCCACTACGAGCTCTGATAAAAGAAATATTGTTGTGCGAAGAACTACACGGTCCACGGCCGGCCAGCATTCAAACATCCATCATCTCCCAAGACCAACAGGGGAGGTGGCACAAGGGGCTGCAAACTCTATTTCTGAGCCTAGAATACATGCTGTCTCTGCATTTTTTAGGCCTTGGGATTAACCTGAGTGTCTTTGTAATCCATCGTCGGGGCGACGATGCAAAAAGGAGGGGTAGATTGTGGCAGGATGAATGTTATCCCTCGGTCCAACCCACTTTCAGCCTGGCCCATTAGGGGGCGCTAGTATAAATAGTGGCCATTTGAGTGTCCCTGGATCGCTTACCTGTGATCTCCTTCTTGGTCACCTGACTTCCTGTTGGTGTTGCTGAGATTAGTTACTCTTCTGAAGCCTCCATCGCAGCTGGTAGGTGTTTACTCATTGTAGTGTGTATATTACCTTGCTTGGTGGTAAACAGCTATTGTTTGTAGGTCGTAGCTGTAGAAGCCTCCTCTGAGCCATTCCGCTTACGTTTTATGACACGGCTTACTTGGTATGTAATCAACTTCTGTTACGCTCTCTGCCTTCTGTTGTTCTTTTATAGTAATTATTTATTATGCTTTGCAGGAAGTGTGGGCCTTAGTGTTGCACCAAGCTACGCAAACTGAAGGGCTGCTGCTTTGCTGTGATGCTTTGCTTTGTTTTACTTTATTTTTACTGTCTGTTCCGGCTGCGAAGTTTGCTTCCTACTGCTGCCAGCCTTTAAAGTGGACGTCGGCGTTGACAACGGCCATATGCATGCCACGCGGGTCGGCTGGCGCGCATACTGATTGACTGACTGGATAATTAACTTATAGCCGTGCAGACGGCAAGTTGGAGCAATACGGCGATTCCGTTTGCTCCATATTTTAGAGTTTTACCCAGATTGTATGTTTTTACTGTTTGATTTGTAGTTTGGATTTTTGTTACGCCACTGGTGGGAGGCCCTTTTTCTAGCTGCAGATCACCAGTGTGGTCCTGCAGTTGGGTTATCCCCCAGCACGGCATATTAGTTTTGTTGTAATATATTAAATTTTCTTTGTTTCTTTTATTCAGATGCAGAGTGCTGACGTGGAGGAGACCAGGGTGCCTTGGTGGTGGGATCCTCTGAGTGTACACACCTGCCTTGTTTAATTTATTAGTGTGAGTGTGTGATAGTGTGCTGCACTTGTGTCTTGGTGTATTTTCTTCTTTTTTTTGAGTTTGTGTGTGGCATCCCTGCCCTCCACTGGTAAGCCTCAGCTCTGGATACCTTTTTTTGCATACTTTTACACTGATATTTATCACTGTGCTTTTAAATGTTGTTTTAATTAATAAATTGTCAATTTATTTTATCATTGAACCTCGTCTCTGTATTGAGTATAACAAACCTAACTGCCTTCGTAGTGATTAGTGTTGCCTCCAGTATTCTCTGGGTGAAATTCCCAGGGTGGCGTTGTCTTTTTAAAACTGTGAAGAGTAATTACTTTATTTCCACCTCGTGGTGCCACATACTGAAAAAGTAGAGTAACTAATTACTGTTCATTTTTAGGTATTTTAATTACAGTTACTTACAATGTACTTGCGTTACATTGTAAAATAATTAAACTCGCTGAATATCATTATTTAATTTCAATAATTTATCTTCTAAACGTAGAAGTAAACTCTGCCGCTTTAACATCGCTGTAGTGCAGTTGCACGTCATTTCGCGCCAGTTTGCTGCATAGTCGTATTCTAAAGCGGAAGATGTCGGACTCGGCTGAAGCGAGTCGCTGTTTTATGACACGGACATATTCCCATCTCTTCACTTTTCTGAAACAAGCAGACAAGAACATTACAGCAATATGTAAGCTATGTGCTGGGGAGAAAAAACTATTCGGCTGCTGTTAATAGCGCGAGTAATCTACTGAAGCGCCTGACACAGAGCATAGACGAACACTTCTGAGTGATCCTTGTTCATCATCCATGGATAACACCGCGGCAACTCCTGCTAAGCAGCAAAACGAGATTTTACTTCAGCAGCACAGAAAGCGTCTGAAGGTGAGCTTAAAAAATGACTGCAGGCTACATAGGTGGACTGGCCATCGGGCATACCGGGCATTTGCCCGGTGGGCCGATGGTGATTTTTCGTTTTTATGGGCCGATGGGGGTTTTTTTCTTCGTTTTTTTCCGTAACGGTATAAACATTGAAAGGTGGTGGATTGGCCAGATGAAGGGAGATGTGTAAAAATAACTCAATTGTTTGGTGGTGGCTATTGCGGAGCTTCTACAGATTCAGTAATATTAGCAAGTGGTGGAGGCCAGCAGATGCAACACGCTGGCAGGTGGATGACGGAAAGGCAGGAGGAGCAGAGACCCGAGGCGGTGAACTGAACTTCAGGTAAGAAGTTATGACCTGCGGTCTATCTGGGTCAGATATAAACCAAGTTTGGGTGGAGTTTATTTTTCATTATGCTGACTTTTTACAGTCAGTTACAATAACTTGTTTCTATACTGCTGGGCGGGTGCTATGATGTTATTGATGTTGAACTTGTTTTATCTTATTTATAAGGTTAGTTATTAGAGTTTCCAACCATCCCGTAAAAAACGGAATTGTCTCGTATACAGAGAAAATATTGCGCGTTTCGTATTGAGGTGAAAAGGAACACAGTTTGTCCTGTATTTCAGCTACAATGAAAAAGACACAAAGCTGGAGTTATTCTGTGTCTTTGCTGCACAGCTGCCTCTTCTCCTCTCATTCTCTCCCCCTCCCTCTCCTGTTTCTACTTCAGTCATTAAACTGATCAGTGATCAGCTGATCGGCTTTTCTCTCTTGTTTGTTTATCGCTCTGAATCTTACAACAAACGTTTTCATCTGATGTAAAATGTATGGAAATCCATTATTGACTACAGGCCAGTGGCTCTGACCTCACGTCATGAAGACGCTGGAGAGACTCATCCTGAAACATCTGCGTCTGCTGGTGGAGCCTTGGCTGGACCCCCTGCAGTTTGCTTATCAATCTCGTATCGGTGTGGAGGATGCCATCATCTACCTGCTGGACCAGGCTTATTCTCATCTGGACATTGTTGGGAGCACTGTGAGGGTCATGTTCTTTGACTTCTCTAGTGCTTTTAACACGATCAGACCATCACTGCTGGGGAATAAGCTCACGGAAATGCAGGTGGACGCCCCACTGGTAGGTTGGATTACGGACTATTTAACAAGTCGACCACAGCATGTGCAACTGAAGAGCTGCCGCTCAGATAACATCCTGAGCAGCACAGGGGCGCCGCAGGGGACTGTCCTATCACCCTTCCTCTTCACCCTCTACACCAAGGGCGTCGATTTGGCATGGACAGAAGGGACACGTCCCCACCAATATCCAGCGATTACTGAATTGTCCCCACCAATAATTTGATCTCTTCGAGTAAAGAAAAACAAACCCGATAGAAAGAAAGAAAAAACGATCTGTCAACGTCTCATTCACCCAGCGGTGCAGAAAGAGTTAAATTACGTTCTCTACCTCTTGTGACAAATATGGCCAATGTGATTGGCTGTGCCTTTCAGGGAGCTCTGTTTAGTTTTAGCAGCGGCAAGCCTGCGCTGGACCTGCAAGGAGGAGAGGAGGATGGCAGCAAAAGGAAGAACCTGGATATAAGAAAGTATTTTTCAAAGAAACCTGTAAGTCACTTAAAGTCAAGTTCACTCATAAAATGTGTCCGTCATAATAACGTTACAGGCTATGCTAGGCTTTGGCCCACATCAGTCTAAAATTGTATGTAACCATGAATAACGTGTTTTGGAAACTAACTGCACAACAGGCAGCACTATTAGTTATGTCAGTCTCAGAGTAGCATTTCTAATTTTGATTGAAACTGTCAGAGAAAACGGCAGCCTCGAGCAAGCCAGGATATTAGTTTACACAGGCTGTTAAAATTATATGTCTAACGTTAAAATGTTGGTGACACAATAATTTCATCCTAATGGTACTGACATATTCATAGGGTTCATTTTTGAGACAAAATATCATGAGGTAGTCATGATTTTGCAAATATTTCAACTTGTAGTGCAGTTTGCACAAATTGTTTTAAAAATGCACTCACCCTACAAACATTACTTATGCGTCAAGATCTGCACAAATTGACAGAAACACTGAAGCAGCTACACATTTTATTCTTATTGTCATGTATGTCCTATTTGTCAGATGACAGAAGAACCAACACAAAGCTCAGAGAGTAATGGTGACACAAGATCACAGGTGAAATTGGATGATGACCTGGTGGTTCATGACTGTATTTGAAGCACATGTGTGACTGATGTATGTGGAATGTCTCACTGTTATTTATCAGGTGACAGAGGCAGCTCTGCCATGTTGCAGCTCAGACAGAGGTGAAGAGGCGAGGTCACAGGTGACTGACTGATGTTTTGGTGCTATAGATTAACTAGTATTTATTATCATGACAGTTGTTAGGCTGCTGATGTAAATTGATTCATTAGTGTATATTTGACAAAGAATCTGAATTGACATGTCTCACTTTTTATATGGCACGAATCAATGTGTTATTTTATCAGGTGGCAATATGTCCTAGTGCAGTCAGAGGGGAGGAGCCAGGGCCAAAGGTGAGGCACATCAAGCACAGAATAATAATTTTAATCTGAGGATTAAATGCATGTACTGAGGCTGAAAGAAGCTTCAGTGCTCTCAGAAGACTAAAAACATGGCTAAGGTTAACAATGACTCAAATGAGATTAAACAATGCTGCTGTGTGCCATGTTCACCAGGAGAGACTGGACAGTATAGATGTAAAACAAATATGCCAGCAGTTTATCTCAGTTAGCGAGAGGAGAAGGCATGTGTTTGGCTCCTTCACATACTGGACATTGAGTTGTTGTGTGGGGCACCAGTAGTCCATGTCTGTTGCTGTATCAGTAGTTCATATTTAGAATAAAAAATCCCAGCTCACTGATTTGATCGGGGCAACAGTGTGCCTAAACTGTTGCATGATTTTGCTGAGAGATCTTTTACTTTGTGGTAATCTTAGATGAGTAGTTTTATGGACAAAAACCACGAGGTCATTCAGTGTTCCCTTAGTGCTAATGTATAAGAGATGTTGGTGTAATATAACTGAAGCAATGTTGTTCAGTCCTTAAAGTCATATTCTTTTATTGTCATGACTGTATTTGAAGCTATTTTTATTTTTGTATGATACCTGATTTATATGGAATATAGCTGAAGTAAACTAAAGCCTAAAATACTTAGTCATTTGTTTAATAGTAATTTAACATTATATAATTCACATATACAACTATGAATTGTGATTTTAAATGGTTTAAAAGCATGTAGAATAGCATATGTAGGCAAGTATATTTCTCCTTTTTTATTAAGAAGCAAAAACAAAAAGGAAAAAAAAAAAAAAGAAACAGGGCAGGGTTCCGTGGTTGAATCATTCGTCCCCACCAATGCCAGAACCAAATCTACGCCCATGCTCTACACATCTGACTTCAGGTACAAGTCTCAGTCATGTCATCTGCAGAAATTCTCAGATGACTCTGCCATTGTGGGCTGTATCAGGGATGGACAGGAGGAGGAGTACAGGAGTGTGGTGGACAGCTTTGTCGAGTGGTGTGAACTAAACCACCTACAACTTAACATCACAAAGACAAAGGAACTGATTATGGACTTTAGGAAGCAGGCTCCTCCTCCTACCCCTGTCACCATCAGAGGGGCTGATGTGGAGATCGTTGAGGACTACCGGTACCTGGGGGTACACTTGGACTGTAAACTGGACTGGACCAAGAACACCAATGCTATCTTCAAAAAAGGGCAGAGTCGGCTTTTCCTACTGAGGCGGCTCAGGTCCTTTAATGTTTGTAGGAAAATGCTGACCATGCTCTATCACTCGGTGTTGGAGAGCGTCGTGTTCTTTGCAGCTGTGTGCTGGGGAAGTGGGGTGAAGACAGCTGATGCCAACAGAGTGAACAAACTGATTAGACAGGCTGGTTCTGTCCTGGGTGTCAGACTGGAGAACCTGGAGGAGGTGTCTGAAAGGAGAATGCTAAAAAAGCTTCTTTCTATCATGGACAACCCCTCCCACCCCATGCACGCCCCCATGATGGACCATCGGAGCAAACGCAGCAAAAGACTCATTGCCTCGAAATGCAAAACTGACCGCCACAGGAAATCCTTTGTGCCGGTGGCAATAAGACTGTTTAACTCTTCCTCACTCTGTAGGTGATTCTCCTGAGACGATTACCTATATTATTCTGTTCCCTCCCAGACCGTGCAATATTACCCAAGAGTACTTATTGAATATTTGTTTTCTTCCCCCCATCATATGCTGCTACTCCCTTTATTCTATTTGACAATACTTTGTCACTTTCTAGAATCGCCTGCACTGATAGTTAAGTTATTTATTCACCAGGATATAGTTATATATATTACTTCGTTAGAGTTATCCGATACTATGTCTTGCACTATCCTACTGTATATTACTGTACACTATTCTTATTGTATATATTGTATATCTTATATCTTATTCATCTGTTCCTCTGTCTCTCCTGCTGCTTTGAGCATGTACATGACAAAAGAATTTCCCTCGGGATAAATAAAGTTGTTCTTATTCTTATTCTTAGTGTACATAGTATTTTTTCAGGGTCCCATCATAATTTCTTCAGAAGTAGCTAAGTACTGTTTATGATGCCAGCATTTTCTCACATTTTCTAGATACTGTACCAGTACTGTGTGTAAAATGCCATCAAAAAGTCAATTAAGTTTTTCTTTCTCATCTGTCTTTCTATGTCCTTTCACTTTTTAAAGGTTGCCATGTTAGAAAAAATATTTTGCCCTGCAATGGTGTTTATTGATGTGGCAATGAATGGTTTATGAAAATATATCTAAATCTGTCATCAGTAATCAGTAATGATCATGTCTCACCTCTAGTCTTCTCTGTCTTAATTTCAGGTTTTCATCATGTGTTGTAGATAGTTCAGGAGGTTAACTCGACCAAGCAGTCTACTTTCGGGTACTGTTTAGAATACCAGAATAGGGAGGATGGTGTAGGTTTAAGTTTATTAGATTGATACATATATACCAACAAGACAGTGTACATCACTGTGACAACAGCGTTTGTTTTCATTCAAAGGCTTTATGGTTTTTCCTATAATACCTGGTGGGCCGGTCTCTAGTCAAAATGCCCGGGTCGATTTTTTTTGTCCCAGTCCAGCCCTGGCAGGCTACATTGTGGAACAGATGCTACCGCTGCGTACTGTAGAGTGTCCGTCTTTAAAAAAATGTATTTATTATTTAAAGAGTTTAATTTCTATTGTTTGTCCACTCAAGGTTTATATGGATTTTAAGAAGTATTTAGTTAAATACTTATGTAGTAATTAAGTTACTTTTCTGACACAGTAATTAGATAAGTATTTTGAATACAATATTGACTAAGTAATTAGTAATTAATTACTTTTTTAAAGTAACTTACCCAACACTGACTGGGGCAAAGTCATATTCTCCGATAAAGCCTCTTTCCGATTGTTTGGGGCATCTGGAAAAAGGCTTGTCCGGAGAAGAAAAGGTGACCGCTACCATGAGTCCTGTGTCATGCCAACAGTAAAGCATCCTGAGACCATTCATGTGTGGGGTTGCTTCTCATCCAAGGGAGTGGGCTCACTCACAATTTTGCCCAAAACACAGCTATGAATAAAGAATGGTACCAAAACACCCTCCAACAGCAACTTCTTCCAACAATCCAACAACAATTTGGTGAAGAACAATGCATTTTCTAGCACGATGGAGCACCGTACTATAAGGCAAAAGTGATAACTAAGGGGCTCGGGGAACAAAACATTGAAATTTTGGGTCCATGGCCTGGAAACTCCCCAGATCTTAATCCCATTGTGAACTTGTGGTCTATCCTCAAGAGGTGGGTGGACAAACAAAAACCCACTAATTCTGACAAACTCCAAGAAGTGATTATGACAGAATGGGTTGCTATCAGTCGGGATTTGGCCCAGAAATAGATTGAGAGCATGCCCCATCGAATTGCAGAGGTCCTGAAAAAGAAGGGCCAACACTGCAACTACTGACTCTTTGCATAAATGTCATGTAATTGTCAATAAAAGCCTTTGAAACATATGAAGTGCTTGTCATAATATTTCAGTATATCACAGAAACAACTGAGACAAAGATCTAAAAGCAGTTTAGCAGCAAACTTTGTGAAAACTAATATTTGTGTCATTCTCAAAACTTTTGGCCATGACTGTACACTAAGGCACAAGACACACACACAAGACCCAAAACCTAAGAACAAAACCTGAATAAACTGGAACACAGAATTATACTAATAAACAACAAAGCATAACAAAAACATCAGATTACAAACCATAATACAAAGGAATATAAGAAACTGAAAATGCTGGGTTAAAATGACCCAGAACCGTGACACTCATTGAGAGTAGAAAAGCGCTATTTAAGAACCAGCCCATTAACCATTTCTACCCAGGGGATGCCATACCCTGCATTTACAGATCCACAAAGAAGGTGTTCCACTCATTGTTAGCAGCATAAACTCAGCCACTTACAACCTCTCGAAACACCTTGCTACCATCCTAGCACCTCTTGTGGGGAACACCCACAAGAACTCCACCAACTTCACCGACAAGGTCCAGAAACTTACCCTGGATCCAGATGAAACCATGGTGTCCTTTGATGTAGTCTCTCTCTTCACTTGCATAGCTACTACGGAGGCAGTGGAGACTGTCAGAAAACGACTACAAGAAGACAGCTCTTTGGAAGAGAGAACCAAATTCACCTTCCCAATTAGATTTGCACACTGTTAGACCTCCGCCTTACCACCACATATTTCAAATACAACAAGGGTTTCTACAGACAAAAACATGGATGTGCCATGTACTCCCCGGTGTCACCTATTGTAGCCAACCTTTACATGGAGGAGGTGGAAAGAAAGGCTCTTGGCTCGTTTAGAGGGAGAGTACCTTAATCAAAACCCAAGCAGTGGAATCCTTCACTGCGCACATTAATGCCATGGATAAAAACATCAAGTTCACCAGAGAACACACAAAGGATAACTGTTTGCCATTCCTGGACTGTGCATTGAAGAGAATGGAAACCTCAAAATTTAAGTTTACCGGAAGCCCACACACACAGACCAGTACCTCCTCTTTGACTGAAATCACCCTGTGGAACACAAACTCGGAGTAATCAGCACTACAATACCATGCAGAAAATGTTCCCTCTAAGCCTGAAGGGAAAAAGAAGGAACACATACAAGGAAGCTCTTAAAACATGTGGTTATCCTAATTGGGCTTTCATTAAGTCAGCAAAGATGCACAGAAAAGAAGATGAGACATTAGCGAGGGAGGATAAGAAAGACAAAGGCAACAACATTGTCATCCCCTATGTAGCTGGTGTATCAGACAAAACTCCTAAACATAAACTTAACAATGTAGTGCTGGTATTAAATAATTTGCATTGCCTCAATAAAGCTATGCTTTTTTATTAATAAGTGTTATAAAGTTATACAGTGTAGTATTAAGTGGACACAGCCCTGAAAATAAAGGCATTAGACCATGTGTCCTTGGGGAATAGAAAGCTGTAGACTCTCGCCCACGCTTGCCTGGGAAAATGTAGATAAGAGGGGACCATTTCTAGTGGAAAGTTACTTAGACACTGTTATTTAGACTACAGGGTGGGCCATTTATATGGATACACCATAATAACATGGTGCCCCCTCACAACAAGTATATGTGAGGGGGCAAACTCCTCAAGATGGGTGGTGACCATGGTGGCCATTTAGAAGTCGGCCATCTTGGATACAACTTTTGTTTTTTCAATAGGAAGAGGGCCATGTGACACATCAAACTTATTGGTAATGTCACAAGAAAAACAATGGTGTGCTTGGTTTCAATGTAACTTTATTCTTTCATGAGTTATTTACAAGTTTCTGACCACTTGTAAAATGTGTTCAATGTGCTGCCCATTGTGTTGGATTGTCAATGCAACCCTCTTCTCCCACTCTTCACACACTGATAGCAACACCGCAGGAGAAATGCCAGCACAGGCATCCAGTATCCGTAGTTTCAGGTGCTGCACATCTCGTATCGTCACACCATAGACAATTGCCTTCAGATGACCCCAAAGAGTCTAAGAGGGTCAGATCGGGAGACCTTGGGGGCCATTCAACTGGCCAACGATGACCAATCCACTTTCCAGGAAACTGTTCATCTAGGAATGCCCGGACCTGGCACCCATAATGTGGTGGTGCACCATGTTTCTGGAAAAACTCAGGGAACGTGCCAGCTTCAGTGCATAAAGAGGGAAACACATCATCATGTAGCAATTTCAAATATCCAGTGGCATTGAGGTTTCCATTGATGAAGAATGGACCCACTATCGTTGTACCCCATATACCACACCAAACCATCACTTTTGTTGTTCCAACAATCTCGGAGAGATCCATCCAATGTGGGTTAGTGTCAGACCAATAGCGGTGGTTGTGTTTGTTAACTTCACCATTCACATAAAAGTTTGCCTCATCACTGAACAAAATCTTCTGCGTGAACTGAGAGTCCTGTTCCAATTTTTGTTTTGCCCATTCTGCAAATTCTGTGTGCCGAACTGGGTCATCCTCGTTGAGATGCTGCAGTAGCTGGAGTTTGTAAGGGTGCCATTTGGGAGTAGCTAATATCCGCTGAAGGGATGTTCGACTAATGCCACTCTCCAGTGACATGCAGCGAGTGCTATGCTGTGGGCTCTTGCTGAATGAAGCTAGGACAGCCACTGATGTTTCTTCATTAGTGACAGTTTTCTTGCGTCCACATTTTGGCAAATCCAACACTGAACCAGTTTCACAAAACTTAGCACGCAGTTTGCTAACTGTAGCATGGGAGATGGGTGGTCTCGTACGGTGTCTTGCATTGAAATCTGCTGCAATGACCCGGTTACGGCGTTCACCAGATATCAACACAATTTCGATCCGCTCCTCACATGTTAACCTCTTCGACATGTCAATGGCTGTGAACAAAGAGAAACTTGTAGATAACTCATGAAAGAATAAAGTTACGTTGAAACCAAGCACACCATTGTTTTTCTTGTGACATTACCAATAAGTTTGATGTGTCACATGGCCCTCTTCCTATTGAAAAAACAAAAGTTGTATCCAAGATGGCTGACTTCTAAATGGCCACCATGGTCACCACCCATCTTGAGGAATTTGCCCCCTCACATATACTAATGTGCCACAAACAGGACTTTAATATCACCAACCATTCCCATTTTATTACGGTATATCCATATAAATGGCCCACTCTATAGAATGAGAAAGCTTCTGTAATAAAAGTGTTAGGGGCACGCCACCATTTTGAGATCCGTGGCAACATGTCATGCAGGACGCATATCCCTTATAGAAATAATAAAGCGTTAAATGGTCTACTGAGCAGTGTTTTGTCTTCCATCGGATGCCTCTGAGGAATCAAAAGAACTCAGCGAAGTGTTGATATTTACAATAGTGCATGCGGTAGTGTAGCGAGGAATGCCCAGACCTCTACATTGGATAGACCAAACAACCACTTCATAAATGCATGGCACAACATAGAAGAGTCACCTCCATGGGACAAGACTCGGCTGTCCATCTGTATCTAAAGGACAAAGGTCACTCTTTCGAAGATGCCAATGTTCACATTTTGGACAGAGAAGACAGATGGATTGAAAGAGGAGTGAAAGAAGCCACCTATGTCCACTGTGAATAATTATCTTTGAACAGAGGAGGTGGTTTACGACACCAACTGTCTGCCATTTCTAATCCAATTTTGAGATCCCTTGCCAGACGCCTTAACGACCACGGACAGAATACAGTCGTCTCAAGTTAGTATTGTCATGATGGCACAGACAGAAGGAAGGACTCACAGACAGGGAAATAAACGCAAAGAGGCAGATTTATTGTTGAAGCAAAAAATACTCTCAAACACCAAAATATACAAAAATACTAATAAATAAAACCCAACCATACACAACCCAAGAACTGGAGGTTTCATAAGGAACATAATAATGATGAAACAAGAATAGCTATGTCCAAATTGCTGAACACAAAAACTAAAAGTAAGAAACTAAGCTGGGAACAAGGCAAACTGGGAAGACAGAAGAGCAACACCAAACGCAGTTTGGACACAAGCATTTCACTGAATATCGTAGTTTGTATGACTTTATATGTGGCGAATAAAATTAAAATTTGAAAGTAAAACAAACTTGGAGTAAAGGCTGATAAAACACAGAATGTGGAAAAGAGGGAAGGTATGATAACAGAACCTAAAGACTAGAAATTACAAATATTACATAAAGCAGAAAAACAAATACAAGAACAGAAATAGAAATAAACACTAAATATTACAATATTCAATAAAACTGAAGCTGGAAACAGCTAATGTCCAAAAGCACAAAAAACTGGGTCAAGACCCAGTACCATGACAGCTATAGGAGTCTGCAATCTTAAACTTAAGATGATTGACCAGGATGTCCAAAAGAACTTTGTCAGAGTAATGTCACATTGGTCTGCTAGTTTTGTCATAGCAGGACATATAGTGTGGATTTTCTAATGACTCAATAATATTTGTTATAAATGAAAGAATTTCCACAAATTTCACAATTACCATAAATCAATACACACTATAATTGCAGTGTGAACGATCTGATTTTTTTTTTAAAACATGTACATAGAAGTAACAGCCTTTTAGCACTGACCACTTAAAAATTAATTAACTCCAGTGTGGATTAGTTGATGATTTCTTAAAGCATCCATGCGACCAAAACCCTTTCCACACTGACAACAGACAAATGGTTTAATGCCAGTGTGGATGGCCTGATGTTCTTTTAAGGTTCTACGCCGAGTAAAAGACTTTCCACACTGTTCACAGGTGAATGGTTTAACTCCAATGTGGAGGAGATGATGTTCTTTCAAGTTATTACACCGAGTAAAAGATTTTCCACACTGATCACAGCTGAATGGTTTAATTCCAGTGTGAATGAGCTGATGATCTTTTAAAGTTTTACTCTGAGTAAAAGCCTTTCCACACTGACCACAGACAAATGATTTAATTCCAGTGTGGATGGCCTGATGTTCTTTTAAGGTTCTACGCCGAGTAAAAGACTTTCCACACAGATCACAGCTAAATGGTTTTAATCCAGTGTGGATGAGCTGATGTTTTTTTAAACTGCTATTCTCAGTGAAAGTCTTTCCACACTGATCACAGCTGAATGGTTTAATGCCAGTGTGGATGAGCTGATTTTCTTTTAAGCCATTCTCAGTGAAAGTCTTTCCACACTGATTGTAGCTAAACTGTTTTAATTCAGTGTGGATGAGCTGATGTTTCTTTAAGTTGCCATTCTCAGTGAAAGTCTTTTTACACTGATCACAGCTAAATGCTTTCAATCCAGTGTGGATGAGCTGATGTTTTTTTAAGCTGCCACTCTGAGTGAAAGCCCTGCCACATTGATCACAGCTGAATGGTTTAAATCCAGTGTGGATGAGCTGATGTTGTTTTAAGTTGCCATTCTCAGTGAAAGTCTTTCCACACTGATCACAGCTAAATGCTTTAAATCCAGTGTGGATGAGCTTATGTTTTTTTAAGCTGCCACTCTGAGTGAAAGCCCTGCCACATTGATCACAGATGAATGGTTTAAATCCAGTGTGGATGAGCTGGTGTTTTTTTAAACTGCCACTCTGAGTGAAAGCCCTGCCACATTGATCACAGCTGAATGGTTTAAATCCAGTGTGAGCGAGCTGATGTTGTTTTAAATTGCCATTTTCAGTAAAAGACATTCCACACTGATCACAGCTGAATGCTTTTAATCCAGTGTGGATGAGCAGATGTTTTTTTAACTTGCTATTATGAGTAAAAGCCTGTCCACAATGATCACAACTGAATGGTTTAATGCCAGTGTGAACGAGTTGATGTCTTTTTAAGTTGCCATTGCAAGAAAAAGACATTCCACACTGATCACAGCTGAATGCTTTTAATCCAGTGTGGATGAGCTGATGTTTTTTTAAGCTGCTACTCTGAGTGAAAGCCCTTCCACACTGATCACAACTGAATGGTTTAATGCCAGTGTGGACAAGCTGATGTCTTTTTAACTTGCTATTCTCAGCAAAAGACATTCCACACTCATCACAGCTGAATGCTTTTAATCCAGTGTGGACGAGCTGATGTATTTTTAAGCTGGCATTGTGAGTGAAAGCCTTTCCACACTGATCACAGCTGAATGGTTTTAATCCAGTGTGGATGAGCTGATGTTGTGTTAAACTGCTATTACGAGTAAAAGCCTTTCCACACTGATCGCATGTAAAGCTTCTGTTCCCACTGTCAATGCGCTGTCGTCTTCTGGCCTGCTTCATAGTGGTAGAAGTCTTCTCCACAGGGATCACAACAGGTTCATCTTTACTTGCTGGAATTGGTTGGGTTATGTTGCAATCATCAATGGGCCGAGGTTTCGACACGCTTTCCATTGTTTCGCCTATGATGACAAAGAACCAAAACGGTCACATGCAGTTATGGAACGACCAAACCTACAAAGTGTACATATGACGCCACATTGCATTCTTAGAACCTTACTTCAAATGAAGAACATACTTCCAAGAAAGGAAATCCACATATGCATTTACGCATATACAGGTCCTTCTCAAAAAATTAGCATATTGTGATAAAGTTCATTATTTCCTGTAATGTACTGATAAAAATTAGACTTTCATATATTTTAGATTCATTACACACAACTGAAGTAGTTCAAGCCTTTCATTGTTTTAATATTGATGATTTTGGCATACATAACTCATGAAAACCCAAAATTCCTATCTCAAAAAATTAGCATATTTCATCCGACTAATAAAAGAAAAGTGTTTTTAATACAGAAAAAGTCAACCTTCATATAATTATGTTCAGTTATGCACTCAATACTTGGTCGGGAATCCTTTTGCAGAAATGACTGCTTCAATGCGGCGTGGTATGGAGGCAATCAGCCTGTGGCACTGCTGAGGTGTTATGGAGGCCCAGGATGCTTCGATAGCGGCCTTAAGCTCATCCAGAGTGTTGGGTCTTGCGTCTCTCAACTTTCTCTTCACAATATCCCACAGATTCTCTATGGGGTTCAGGTCAGGAGAGTTGGCAGGCCAATTGAGCACAGTAATACCATGGTCAGTAAACCATTTACCAGTGGCTTTGGCACTGTGAGCAGGTGCCAGGTCGTGCTGAAAAATGAAATCTTCATCTCCATAAAGCTTTTCAGCAGATGGAAGCATGAAGTGCTCCAAAATCTCCTGTTAGCTAGCTGCATTGACCCTGCCCTTGATAAAACACAGTGGACCAACACCGGCAGCTGACATGGCACCCCAGACCATCACTGACTGTGGGTACTTGACACTGGACTTAAGGCATTTTGGCATTTCCCTCTCCCCAGTCTTCCTCCAGACTCTGGCACCTTGATTTCCGAATGACATGCAAAAGTTGCTTTCATCCGAAAAAAGTACTTTGGACCACTGAGCAACAGTCCAGTGCTGCTTCTCTGTAGCCCAGGTCAGGCGCTTCTGCCGCTGTTTCTGGTTCAAAAGTGGCTTGACCTGGGGAATGCGGCACCTGTAGCCCATTTCCTGCACACACCTGTACACGGTGGCTCTGGATGTTTCTACTCCAGACTCAGTCCACTTCTTCCGCAGGTCCCCCAAGGTCTGGAATCAGTCCTTCTCCACAATCTTCCTCAGGGTCCGGTCACCTCTTCTCGTTGTGCAGCGTTTTCTGCCACACTTTTTCCTTCCCACAGATTTCCCACTGAGGTGCCTTGATACAGCACTCTGGGAACAGCCTATTCATTCAGAAATTTCTTTCTGTGTCTTACCCTCTTGCTTGAGGGTGTCAATGATGGCCTTCTGGACAGCAGTCAGGTCGGCAGTCTTACCCATGATTGCGGGTAAGACTGCCCCCCAGGAATCTTTTGCAGGTGTTTAGAGTTAATTCGTTGATTCAGATGGTTAGGTTAATAGCTCGTTTAGAGAACCTTTTCATGATATGCTAATTTTTTGAGATAGGAATTTTGGGTTTTCATGAGTTATGTATGCCAAAATCATCAATATTAAAACAATGAAAGGCTTGAACTACTTCAGTTGTGTGTAATGAATCTAAAATATATGAAAGTCTAATGTTTATCAGTACATCACAGGAAATAATGAACTTTATCACAATATGCTAATTTTTTGAGAAGGACCTGTATATACACATCTACATACTTATATACAGATGTGGACAAAATTGTTGGTACCCTTCGGTCAATGTAAGAAAAACTCACAATGGTCAAAAATAACTTTAATCTGACAAAAGTAATAATAATTTTTTTTTTTTTTATAAATCTTAACCAGTGAAATTCAGACATTGCTTTTCAACCATGCTTCAACTGAATTATTTTAAAAAATAAATGCATGAAACAGGCCTGGACAAAAATAATGGTACCCCTAGAAAAGAATGAAAATAATGTGACCAAAGGGACATGTTAATCCAAGGTGTGTCCAATCTTGTAATCAGTCAGTAGGCCTATATATAGGACTCTAGGTAGTCAGGCTGTGTCCCAATTTAGAGACCGCACGCTTGAAGTACGCATTTTGAGTGCGATTACGTCACCGCCACGCGACGTGTCATCTACATTTTGCCCCCCTCCCTCCCGCCATGACAGTAGGCCAAACAAAGCACACGGAGGAAGCATCAGCTATGGTTTGTACGTGCTGTGTTGTCGGTTGCAACGTTAGATCACATGATAGGGAAGGCAAGAAGCTGGAAAATGGGCTCTCTTCATCGTTTCCCCTCCTGGAGGCAACGGGAGGGATCTCATGTATCCGATATTACTAAACAAAGACGTCAGGCTTGGATTGCAGTGTCAAACGAGCGGATATCGAGTTCTCTGCCATCTGCAATTTTTTGTTGGTTTGCTCGAGGCATTTTCTTTCCGGTGAGTTCTAAATAAATTCATATCTCGCTTAATAGGCTTTTAGTGTTATTTTGAATGCGCTGAGGTCATAGATAATTAGATAAAACATCCTAATGTGTGATGCTGCAGAACCACGTCATATTGACGGACTAGCTTATTATTTAGCATTATTGCAGGCAAACCAGCATATGAAATATGAAACAGAAAAGAAAAGTATGTTCATTTTTTTTAAATTCAAGATCTGTTCACATGTACTTAGCAAGTACATACACATGAAATGCAAACTAGTTACATGGCAACGCACAGCTGGCAACCTCTGGCTGTATCTTGGTCATATGGTCAACGTACTCACAACGTGGAGGCTAAAAAACGGCCAAATCTTGTACCCAACCGTTTGTGAATTAGATGTCCGCCTCCAGGAATTTATAATTCCAAAAATGATTCACCGTGTATGCGCTGACTCCACAGACAAGGTACGCGAAGATTTCGGGATAGGACAACGGCAGTAGGCCGTCTGAGTTTCCACTCCACTGCCTTTTTTCATACGGGTCCACATTACCAATGCACGCTATTTTTTCCAAGTACCATCTCTTGGCATCTGGGCGCAATCGGTCGCGATACAGCCCTTTCTCTTTTGCGCTGATTTTAATCATGGTTCTGGCAGTCCTGCTTCCAACACAGTGTGTTTGTTTTGATTTGTGGCCTTCTGACATGGTGCCGCGATCCCACAATGCACTGCGGCGTGACGTCAACTCCAAAGCCCTATTCGAAGAGTACTTCAAATGCATACTCCAAATGCGCCGTCGATTTCCCCAAATATCAAGTGTGGTCCAGTGCACGCTTAGTGGTCCCATATATCCCACAATTCATAGCGCGGCGGTGGGTGTGGATAATTTTGCCGCAAAACACGCAGTCTATTTACACCTACAGGCCAGTGGACACTCTTTCAATGATGAGGATGTGCACATCCTGGACAGGGAAGAACGCTGGTTTGAGCGCGGAGTCAAGGAGGCCATTTACGTGAAAAGGGAAAGACCATCTCTGAATCGAGGAGGGGGCCTAAGGGTACATCTTTCGCCATCTTACAATGCTGTGATTGCAGCCATTCCCCAACTCTCTGTGAATGGTACTCATGGCCATTGATCAGTGGTCTTTGATCAGTGGGTTTTGGTCAGTGGTTGTTGATCAATGGTCATGAGAATTTGCACAATTATGATTAAGGAACTGACCTCCCAGCCCATTGTTCCTTCAGTGGGCTGGTTTCAGTCATTATGCAAATGTACTGTTTATAAGATTGAAACCTGCAGTCAGCTGAGACTGATGAAGTCACTTGGATGAGTGACGAAACGTTTCTCCCACAAAACGTTACGTCCAGATGAACAGAATCAACTTTTGGAGAGCTGACGGTTCACTCGTTAAGCTGAAAGAAAGATGCTTTAATCACAGGAGTCACACATGTGTCCACTGTACCATCTGGGAACTCTTCTTGTTTAGCACTCGTAATAACACAAACACTAAATCCTCCTTCTCTTGTGCTGTTTTGTAGCAGTGTATACACCTGAGACTGTCACCTGTCTGTCTGTCTGTCCTGCACTCTCTCTCTTTTTCTTTCTCTCGGATTGTGTAATAAAGTATGAACATGTATTTATAAGTTACACTTAGGGCTGCTTGATTATGGCAAAAATGATAATCACGATTATTTTCACTGAAATTGAGATCTCGATTATTTGACGATATTTATTTAACAATAACCATGTATTGAATAATGGCTTTAAAGATTGTCAAAATATAATATAAAATAGTGTGCAAACACTGATAACAGTGCAAATGTTTGCAATATAAAAAAATAAATGAAAAATGTAAACATTAATGTTTAGTGAACTTCAAAATACTGCATAATATTTATGCAGATAACCAAATATCAAGGCAAGCTGTGTAGCCACACAATGCACAATCGCATCAAACTGACATTGAGGTATGTCAACTAAAGTTGCTGCTACTTCATTGTTTGATTGTATGTCACTTTGTGAGCGGTCTTCAGATGACTGAATAAATTTGTAGTGTTGCTCTGTGGTGCAGCTACGACACCATAGCAAAGTTTACACACTATGTCTACTTGATCCACGTCTGACTCCGCGAACCCATAATGTTTCCACACCACTGAAGTCGTTTTAGCTCTTTTCAACCAACGGCATTCTTTCTTCAGCAGCCATTATCCTCTCCTCTCCAAATAACTTCTGCTTAGCTTTCCGAGCTTCCCTCGGGTCCTCTTAATTGTTGTGATGCGTGTTCAAAACGCAGAGAGGTGCGCTCGATTTGCCACACAGAGCAGCACGAGAGTAAAGCACGAGGGAGGTGCTAGTAATCGGCTCAGTCATTTTTAATGATCGTTGAAAGCCCAGGTCGTAATTTAGATTAAAATTCGATTAATTGAGCAGCCCTAGTTACACTTGTGTTTGAATCCTGCAGCTTATCACACATTTGATTTCCATGTGTGACAACTGCAAGTGTCCAGAGTGAGGACAGACTGAGGGACCCACTGCTGCACATCATCTGTGAGGCTTTGCACCCCTGATGATCCACCAGGACAAACGCAGCAGTGTGTGAGGAAGAGGAGGAGGAAGAGCCAGCAGCAGCTGACAGATGGAGAGAATAGACAGACTCTTCCCTGTTTGTGAAGGACTGCTAGAAAAGTTTAAAATCACTAATTGTCTGTCCTGAATCAGTCTTATTAGGTAATGTTTAAATTAGAGCAGGGTGATATTTATCACGATATATATTTGAAAATTTGCGATAACGATATAACTGACGATATAATTGATGCGAGACAAAATACAACTCCACAACATTACTAGCGCAAAAAGACAACCTTCCATTTATTTTCACTTAAACAAGAAGCTGGTTTTTATGTGCATTAAAGCTATATAAAAATTTAACAGTGCAAATGCAAACTCCTTGCTGAAAGTTTAACCAAAAGGCATTTCCAGTAGAAATGGGCTGACATATCCTGAGCATAACCATGTATAATATCCACTGAAGTTAAAAAGAGGTGCTTTGCAACATTAAACTGCAGTGTGCAGTACGTATTTTTCGGACCATAAGGTGCACGGGATTATAAGGCACATTAAGCGAAACAAAGCAGTCAGATAAATCAAACTTTATTAAACTCATTCTTCTTGCTTCCTCCACTTCTGTACCATTGATTCATTAATGCTGTATTCTATCACAGCTGCTCTATTCCCATGTTGTTGCAGTATATTAATGACTAACCTCATATTGTGGATGGATTATCTCAGTTGTTCTCCTGACTGAAGTTTGGTCCGTTTACAGCATCCTGCCATGCGATTGCATTTGTCACTAACTATCAGGAACCTTAACGTTAATTTTTATAAGTGGAAAAGTTAGTGTTCGTCCTCCAGCTTCACTGTTTATGTTATGCTAACATAGCTGTGTCGCTAGCGATCACGTAGCACATCATTACATACCAGCTAGCCCAACTTCAGTAACCCTACAAACGTCACTGCTGTTTAGTTTCCTGTCTTCATTTATGTTGGAAGTGATAGCAGAGCTGTACGTTTGAATTTTTTCAGAAATCTCTCAGTCAGAACATGCTGTATCATGTTTAGGTAACTAGCGAAACTAGCGAGCTAACTTCCGCTAGCTTCCTGCTAACTTCTAACTCCGTTAAATGTAATAAATTATGTTTTCATGGATGCCTGGAAGTTAAACTTCATAGTTACACCTGGTAAAGCAGTAATGCTGATCGTTTTATTAAAGATGAAAGAATTTAGACAGTTTTTAACTCTCAGTGATGCTGCAGTGTTCGTTTGACCTGAAGCATACGGAGTTTAGGACCCAGATTACTCCCAGATTCAAGAGCATCTTAGTCCGACTAATATGGCAATAACGACAGCCCGCTTGCATGTTCTGCAAAAAAATGTGCTTTGTCGTGTATCTGACGGACAAACACCAAACCAGTTCCACATCACTGAAGTTGCACCATTTTTACAAACCAATTCTGGTTCATCTGTTTCACTCAACAATCGGCCATGTGCGTATGAAAACAAAGGCACTGCGCATGCGCGTTTTACTCATATTCTATCGCGATATTTCATTTTCCTATTGTTGCCTAACATTATACCGGTATTACCGTGAACGGTATAATATGGCCCAGCCCTAGTTCAAATAATTGTATCATTCCAGTGTTTTCAGTGTGGGGAAAGTATTCAGGGCCTTCAAGTAAAACACTATGAAAGACAGAAACAAGTTTAATATTCAGAAACCTAAAGTATGTATCAGCAGCAGAATGGACCTAAAAATAAATGTTTGTTTCAGTTCTATGAAGCTTTGAGTATTTTGGATTAGTAGTACTGCTGTGTTTGTTGCATCATATTGCTGTAATTGTTTATATGCTTTATATATTCTGAGGTAAGTTGATCTATAGTGTTACATCATATTCTATAAGGATGTTATGTGTTTATATACTTTCTGCCCAGTTTGACCCATTTAGCAGAAGTCAGCCTGTGTAAGGCTCTGATATCTATTCTGTATGACTTAAAGCAGTTATGACATGGTCTGATTTTCTCACCCAATAAAGGAATATTTAATATATTAGTCTACTTTTCATTCTATCAGAAACAGTTATCACAGCTCGTACATTTGCTTTTTACACATATATGTAAGCATTAAGCCAGATGTAATGTAACACCAACATATTAAACGAACAATATTTGTCTCTTATATATAATACATCTACATATACACTGTCAAAGATACTTGTCTTTGAGTAAAGATTTAAGGTGATAGGAAATATAAATAACTGCAACTTGAATCTTTGACCCAGAGTTCAAGCTCACTGCTGTAATATATGCTGTAATATACACACGCACACACGTGTACACACACACACACACACACACAGGGTGAGCCATTTATATGGATACACCGTAATAACATGGGAATGGTTGGTGATATTGAAGTCCTGTTTGTGGCACATTAGTATATGTGAGGGGGCAAACTCCTCAAGATGGGTGGTGACCATGGTGGCCATTTAGAAGTCGGCCATCTTGGATACAACTTTTGTTTTTTCAATAGGAAGAGGGCCATGTGACACATCAAACTTATTGGTAATGTCACCAGAAAAACAATGGTGTGCTTGGTTTAAACGTAGCTTTTTTCTTTCATGAGTTATTTACAAGTTTCTCTTTGTTCACAGCCATTGACATGTCAAAGAGGTTAACATGTGAGGAGCGGATCGAAATTGTGTTGATATCTGGTGAACGCAGTAACCGGGTCATTGCAGCAGATTTCAATGCAAGACACCCTACGAGACCACCCATCTCCCATGCTACAGTTAGCAAACTGCGTGCTAAGTTTTGTGAAACTGGTTCAGTGTTGGATTTGCCAAAATGTGGACGCAAGAAAACTGTCACTAATGAAGAAACATCAGTGGCTGTCCTAGTTTCATTCAGCAAGAGCCCACAGCGTAACACTCGCGGCATGTCACTGGAGAGTGGCATTAGTCGAACATCCCTTCATCGGATATTAGCTACTCCCAAATGGCACCCTTACAAACTCCAGCTACTGCAGCATCTCAACGAGGATGACCCAGTTCGGCACACAGAATTTGCAGAATGGGCAAAACAAAAATTGGAACAGGACTCTCAGTTCACGCAGAAGATTTTGTTCAGTGATGAGGCAAACTTTTATGTGAATGGTGAAGTTAACAAACAAAACCACCGCTATTGGTCTGACACTAACCCACATTGGATGGATCCCTCCAAGACTGTTGGAACAACAAAAGTGATGGTTTGGTGTGGTATATGGGGTACAATGATAGTGGGTCCATTCTTCATCAATGGAAACCTCAAGGCCACTGGATATTTGAAATTGCTACATGATGATGTGTTTCCCTCTTTATGCACTGAAGCTGGCACGTTCCCTGAGTTTTTCCAGCAAGATGGTGCACCACCACATTATAGGTGCCAGGTCCGAGCATTCCTAGATAAACAGTTTCCTGGAAAGTGGATTGGTCATCGTTGGCCAGTTGAATGGCCCCCAAGGTCTCCCAATCTGACCCTACGGATACTGGATGCCTGTGCTGGCATTTCTCCTGCGGTTTTGCTATCAGTGTGTGAAGAGTGGGAGAAGAGGGTTGCATTGACAATCCAACACAATGGGCAGCACATTGAACACATTTTGTAAGTGGTCAGAAACTTGTAAATAACTCATGAAAGAATAAAGTTACGTTGAAACCAAGCACACCATTGTTTTTCTTGTGACATTACCAATAAGTTTGATGTGTCACATTGCCCTCTTCCTATTGAAAAAACAAAAGTTGTATCCAAAATGGCCGACTTCTAAATGGCCACCACCCATCTTGAGGAGTTTGCCCCCTCACATATACTAATGTGCCACAAACAGGACTTTAATATCACCAACCATTACCATGTTATTACGGTGTATCCATATAAATGGCCCACCCTCTGTGTGTGTGTGTGTGTACACATATACAATAATTTGACAATACATATAATATTGGCCATATTATATTTACATTACCAAAGTGAGATGATTTTAGTCTCATGAACAACATTACCTTATTGTTATTTACTAACTAATCTTGAAATGACTGTTCAGTACAGAAATGAAGCCCAACAATCATGTTTTTACAGTCCTGTGGTCTCAGCCTCAGATACTCAACCAATCAAATTGATGTCATAAAAAAATGAATGAACAAAAAAAACATTTTTTTCTCCTTCATTTCTGTCAAACAATGCTGTATGAAACGTTTCTTGCCGTTAGTATCATGGTTGCTAGGCAACCTGAGCAGCGTGACAAAGGTTGAACCGTCCCATTTCACAAGCCTCTCACTTCCGCATTTCTCGTACTTATAGTACGCACTGTATGTAGTACGCGAACTGCGCGTACTTCAAGCGTGCGGTCTCTTAATTGGGACACAGCCTCAGTGTGTTGATTGATGACATGGTGTGTACCACACTCAACATGGACCAGAGGAAGCAAAGGAAAGAGTTGTCTCAGGAGATTAACATGTAACAATCTATGACTTTCTTTCTAAAGTTAAAGGCAATAAAACAATCTCCAAGCAGCTAGATGTTCCTGTGACTACACTTGCAGATATTATTCAGAAATTTAAGATCCATGGTACCGTAGTAAACCTCCCTGGACATGGCCGCAGGAGGAAAATTGATGACAGATCAAAGAGACAGATAATCCGAATGGTAACAAAAGAGCCCAGAAAGACTTCTAAAGACATCCAAGCTGAACTTCATACTCAAGGAATATCAGTGTCAGGTCACACCATCTGTCGTTGTTTGAGCCAAAGTGGGCTACATGGGAGACGACCAAAGAGGACTCCATTGTTGAAAACAAATCATAAAAAAGCCACACTGGAATATGCCAAACTACATGTTGACAAGCCACAAAGCTTCTGGGAGAATGTCCTGTGGACAGATGAGACAAGAATTGAACTTTTTGTCAAGGCACATCAGCTCGATGTTCACAGAGAGAAAAATGAAGCATATCAAGAAAAGAACACTGTCCCAACTGTGAAACATGGGGGAGGCTCGATTATGTTCTGAGGCTGCTTTGCTGCATCTGGCACAGGGTGTCTTGAATCTGTGCAGGGTACAATGAAATCTCAAGACTATCAAGGGATTCTGGAGAGAAATGTGCTGGCCAGTGTCAGAAAGCTTGGTCTCAGTCGCAGGTCATTTGTCTTACAATAGGACAATGACCCAAAACACACAGCTAAAAACACCCAAGAATGGCTAAGAGGGAAACATAGGACTATTTTAAAGTGGACTTCTATGAGCCCTGACCTCAATCCTATTGAGCATCTTTGGAAGAGCTGAAACATGCAGTCTGGAAAAGGCGCCCTTCAAGTGGGCCAAAATACCTGCTGAGAGGTGCAGAAGTCTCATTGACAGTTACAGGAATCGTTTGATTGCAGTGATTGAGTCAAAAGGTTGTGCAGCAAAATATTAAGTTGTGGGTACCATCATTTTTGTCCTGGCCTGTTTCATGCATTTATTTTTTAAATAATTCAGTTGAAGCATAGTTGAAAAGCAATATCTCACTTTCATTGGTTAAGATTTATAGAATTTTTATTTATTATTACTTTTGTCAGATTAAAGTTATTTCTGTGACCATTGTGAGTTTTTCTTTCATTGACCAAAGGGTACCAACAATTTTTTCCATGTCTGTATACCAGTTGCTGCTGTTTACTTTCCTGTCGTCATTTATGTTGGAAGTGATAACAGAGCTGTATGTCTTAATTTGGTTCACAAATCCCTGTCAGAACATTTATTATATTTAGATGGAAGCAAGCGAGTTAACTCCCTGCTAACTTCTAACTTAGTTAAATGTTATAAATTCCGTGTTCATGGATGCCTGGATGTTAAACTTAATTGTTACACCTGGTAGAGCAGCCACACTGATCTTTTTATTGATGATGAACGAATTTAGGCTACATTCACACTGCAGGCGAAAGCGCATCAAATCCGATTTTTTTGACCCTATGCTATGGGCAGAAATCTGTGCCATCAGAAACTGAATTTGAATAATTTAAATTTGAATTTGAATTGCTCAGATTGAATCTGAATTGTAACTTGAATAAATGCTTTTGAAAACTGAATTTGAATTAGTCTAAATTGAAATTGAATTTTATATATTGAAAATGAATTCATTTGCTTTGAAACTGCATTTTATCCTTTAAAAATTCAGCTCTCAAATAATTTCAGTTTCACTCTCACCATTCAGTTTCAGTTCCAAAATTCAGTTTTTTGGGACTTACATCCGGTTCCGGTTCAAGCGCAGATTAATAGGACTACGTTTTGCTAGCGGACTGAAAGTGTTACTGACGGGAATCTACAGCGTCTTGAGCTGAATTAAGACTTCAGAAGTCATTCGTCATGTCGAATGACCAGCGGATAAACTCTCAGGTTGGTAATAAATGTATTACATGTATAAGAACAAGCGTCATGTTAACAAATGATAGCCGTACAGTAACTTTTATGCTTATTGTAGCTGTTAGCTAAAAACGCTAATTTAGCCTAGTTTGCCCTGGATTCAGCTTTGACAAACAAATATGATCGACTGTTTCTAGTAGAAATCCAAAGTTGTCATCTTGTACCCTCTCAGAGCCCTGTATGCTTGCAGAGACCCCTACAGTAGGGAAACATGCAAAACGGTGTCCAAACCTTTGTATTTGAGCTTTATTTATGTCTTACACAGCATCCCAACTCTTTAGCTAACTTAATAACTTTAGCTAAAGTGAATAGTGTAATTCATTAGTGCAGCATTACTGGATCACCTCTGTTTGAAGTGATATGATATACAACTATCACTGTGTTTAACTATCATAATAATTCTTAGGGTACTGAGTGCATGCTTAATTAGATTTTTTATTAAACATACTGCTCCATTGCTATGTTTGACAGGCTGAAGTTGTCGGGTCACCTCCTAAATCGACCATCTTTTACAGGTGTTTTGTGCCAGAAATGGAGTATCCACTGAAGACTGAAGATACTGAATCTCTACGCCGTGCCATTGATCCCTCTTGTGCCTTCATCTAGACAAGAGACATCAACTTAACCACTCTCACATGCTCTGTACCTACATCACCTTCCCTGACAGTCGTAGCTTGGCTCAGCTGAGGGTGAAATTATAAGATTGTGTTATTTTGCAAAGTGCTCTCTAGGGTTCCTAAATAAAATATGGCATTGAGGTCATTTCTTTTGAATTAATCCCTTCTTCTGAAATATAAGAACCTCTCCTGGTTTTAATGGCACTTTGGATTTCCTTACTTTCTGTTCCACTCCCAACCCCAAATAGATGCTGACACAGTAACATGGAAGAGGGAAAGAAGTTGGAAAGGACTACTACAAATAAACCTAATGCCTAACAATGAAAAATGTGAAATAAGAACAATAATAATAATAAAGATAAAAGATGAAGTAACAAGCTTTTAGTTTTTTGTTTATTCCAAATGATCATCCAGATGTCTGTGACATGTGATGACAAACACCATAATGGAAGGCCTTAGTCATCACATGCTTAAACTCATCATATATTTTTGAACAGGCAGTCAGACATGCTGTAACTGTGGGGTAGAAAACAGCATGAACACCATACGGCAGGGGTCTCAAACTCCAGTCCTCGAGGGCATGGAAAAGTTGCATGACACCGGCCCTTGAGGACTGGAGTTTGAGACCCCTGACATATTCCATATGACAGGTGTGGTTGAACTGCATGAAGACTCTGAAGTTTCTCTTCTCTTCTGGCAGGACAGGAATGTGGCCTTGTCCTGTGAGCCACCGTAAGGATGTACTTAGAGTAGAACTGGACTGTCACCGGCCTCAGGCTCTTAACCTTTTCAAAGACAAAGCAGTCATTTAGATAAAATATCAGATATTGTTTACCTGTAAATGCACAAAGAGAATTTAGAACTGTAATTATTGTCAAGAGTGAACAAGCACTGATAGTGTAATCTACAGCTGTGGCCATACGTTTAGAGAATGAGAAGTGTTGTTTGTTTATTTACAAAGTTTGCTGTTTCAGTGATAGTTGTATATCATATTATATCACTTCAAACAGAGGTGATCCAGTAATGCTGCACTAATGAATTACACTATTCACTTTAGCTAAAGTTATTAAGTTAGCTAAAGAGTTGGGATGCTGTGTAAGACATAAATAAAGCTCAAATACAAAGGTTTGGACACCGTTTTGCATGTTTCCCTACTGTAGGGGTCTCTGCAAGCATACAGGGCTCTGACAGGGTACAAGATGACAACTTTGGAATTCTACTAGAAACAGTCGATCATATTTGTTTGTCAAAGCTGAATTCAGGGCAAACCACGCTAAATTAGCATTTTTAGCTAACAGCTACAATAAGCATAAAAGTTACCTTACAGCTATCATTTGTTAACATGACGCTTGTTCTTATACATGTAATACATTTATTACCAACCTGAGAGTTTATCCGCTGGTCGTTCGACATGACGAATGACTTCTGAAGTCTTAATTCAGCTGAAGACGCTGTAGAATCCCGTCAGTAACACTTTCGGTCCGCTAGCAAAACGTAGTTCTTTTAATCTGCGCTTGACCCGGAACCGGATGTAAGTTCCAAAAAACTGAATTTTGGAACTGAAATTGAATTGTAGAACTGAAACTGAATGGTGAGAGTGAAACTGAAATTTTTCGAGAGCTGAATTTTTAAAGGATAAAATGCAGTTTCAAAGCAAATGAATTCATTTTCAATATATAAAATTCAATTTCAATTTAGACTAATTCAAATTCAGTTTTCAAAAGCATTTATTCAAGTTACAATTCAGATTCAATCTGAGCAATTCAAATTCAAATTTAAATTATTCAAATTCAGTTTCTGATGGCACAGATTTCTGCCCATACTATGCGACCCATATCCGATCACGGTATGACAGTGTGAACGGCACAAATCCGATATTTTCAAATCCGGATCTGGGTCACTTTTGTATGTGGTACTGAATCCGATACATATCTGATGTTTTAGAAAGCGACTGCTGTTTGAACGGCCATGTCGCATTAAATCCATCTTTTACGTCACTGACACAAGACAGATGCCAATTTTCAGCGCCCAAGAAGACATGGTGAACGCTTCCTGGCCATCCAGTGTAGCTGTCAGTGTAACTGCTGGGAAGACAACGTTGGAGAAACGTGAACATTTTATTTGTACTGTATAATCTGCAGATTCTGACAGAAATCTGCAACTATCCTTTGAAGCACCGCTCCTCTAAAACAGCAATAAGGATAATTATTAGGTTATCTACATTATAATGTAAATAACAACATAACCTAGAGCAAAAATTGGGAAACATAAAGTCCGAAGTCTTTATATTAAGGCCATCAGTCAAACAATATTGTTTGCTCTGGATCTAAACAGAGCGCGTTGTGAGTGACATCCTCTTTTGCGCATGCGGGCCGCTTTGAGCGTTCACACTAGAGAGCGTTTGCTGTCGCATTTTATTTGTAGTGTGAACAAGCAGACAAAAAAAATCGGATTTGATCAAAAAATCGGAATTGAGCATTAAGACCTGCAGTGTGAACGTAGCCTTAGACAGTTTTTCAACTCTCAGTAAGGCTGCAGTGGTCATTTGACTTTGGGACCTGCACCAGAGTTTGGGCCCAGACATGGCTAATGACATCAGACCTAAAGACTAGATAGTGCTGGTCTACAAAGTCATAACCAGGTCACTAATAGGCAAGTTAATTAATACCGTTGATACACTTAAAAAAAACAAACAAACAAAAAAAAAACCACAGGTTAGCTGAACGAAAGCACCTATACTGCCAACAACCAATACATGTCATCATCCCAGAATGCATTTTGTGCGAAAAAACATCGCCGCTCAAACGGCTCCAAAATAGTTTTAAACAACAAAGATTTAATGAATAACAAAAAAAAAATTGTAGTTATTCTCAAGTATGTTTTTATGTAGTGGAGATAATTTGTAACATATTTAGAGTAACTTGTCATAATAGTCGGGGTTCCTTTTAATGAAAGTGGGTTGAGAACCTGACCTGGTAAACTAACTGAATCATGACCTAATTGAATTGAGCCGTTTCTGTGGAATGACTCGTTCTGAAAACTGATGAGTACATACCATAAATATACATTTTTAAATATAAACAACGTTTTACAAGTATTTCACTGACAAATGAACAATTAGAAACATGTCATTAAGAAATACTAGTTGCTTTACAAAATTTTTCATCAGCAGTGATTTGTCTCTCATTTGGGATAAACAGGCAAAATGTCAGTGTGTACAGAATTAGATGTTATTATTATTAATAATAATAATCATAATAATTACAGATTAATGACTGTAGGATAATGTTGGCGATTTTTCTTTGTCACCTTTGATGAAGAACCGATGTTTTCTACTACAGCTGCTGAGCTGCTCCTCCACCAGACTCTTCGCCTCCTGCCAGTCGCCTGTGACAGCAAAAAGATTTTTATTTTTTAATCCAGTTAAAATTATTGTAGGGCACTACAATAATGTATTGTGTAACATTATTGTGCCTCGTAGGTTCAGCACCAACATCAGAAAAACCTTATTAATCCCAGAGGGAAACTAAGTTGTCATAGCAGGAAATATATAACAAACGACATGCATTAATCAAATCAAAGTTTAACTGAGTGCAGAAACAGAGTAATGATGGATAAATATTAGATAAAAAGAGAAATATAGAGATAAAGGTATCATAAACAAAATAATTCAAAACAGTAGGAACAAAAAGAAATTTGGGGGGGGGGGCTTACAAAGACAGGGAGCTGCTACAACAGGGCGCCGCCAGAACAGCGCCATCTTATTGGTTGGTGATTCTGTTATTAAATGTTGGGTCTGTTGTATTTTATCCACCTCATCAAATCATAATACTCAGTACAACATCTTCATATGAAGGAAAACAAATAGCCGAACACAAATGATTAAAACAAAATAAGGTCCTGAACTGCTGGATGCTCCAGGCAGACAAAATGACAGGGGCTGAACAGAACGTACAGACGAAAACAAAATTAGCTAAGAGAGAGAAACCCTGTAGACAGTTATCGAGTTAGGCAACCAATATGATTATAATGTACTCACCCTCGATCCCCTCTCAGAATAACCCGAACTAAAGATCCCCCAGCGGAGAAGGCCGGCTTTGTAGTTGGACTTGACTAGTAAAGACAGCTGGCTCACTCACCTCCCAGTATGTTAACGGCTACCTTGCAGAGAGACCAAGCTGTCCGAGCTACGAGAACGTATATCTTTCCAATCACGCATGAGAAACAGAAACGTGATCTGCCGGAGACCAGAGGGGCAGCAGTAAGGAAGCTCAGCACAGCCCACACGATATTTGCCTCAGCCGGCTTGAAAAAACAAACAAACCTAAAACTCCCCAATGACAAGTACGATGACTGTGGTTACACTCTTCCTTCTGAAAGCCTACTTTGTGCTCTGGGCACGCGCACTGCGTCTTCTTCGTCTTTGTGGTTTGTCGGCTGTTGGCAACAAACGTTGGCAAACAATGATGTGGTGCAATACCGCCACCAACTGGTTTGGAGTCTGGTCACGATTCGCTCATACCAAATGATAACACTAATAAAAAAAAAAACCAATAATAAAATAAATAGATGAATACTACCGGATATAAACATCCTCATATCCTTCCATACAAATTAGCCTGTTTTAGAAACTTTAAAAAAAAGCCCCCAAAAACTTTCACATCTGGATTTCCTTTTCAACAAATCCTTTATATCTCGCTTAATCTTGTTTTCCCCCTGGTTTTAAATTATATGGCTTCTTTCTTCCTGATAATTTTCACAGTGCATCAGAACATGTTTGTCATTTATTCCACAGCGACTACATTTCCCGCTTTGATGTATCCCTGTAATGAATAGTTTACTGTTTAACCCAATGTGTCCAAAAATGAATCTCCTCTCTCCTGGTGCTCTCTGTACTTCTTGTGTGTCCTGTTTTCGTTTGAATAGAATTAAACCATCTCCTTGTCCTCTCCTCCTCCCACCGCTACCATCTTTTCCTCATTTTCTGTCAATTATCATGCTCTCCATTTCTGCTTTGCTAATACTGATATTTAAATGTATCTGATCTCCTGTAACAGCATGTATTGCAATTTTATCTGCCAATTTTATCAGCTTTGTTATTATTTTCAATTATGTATTATACTGACAATTTCATTCACACAGCATTCTATATAAAACAGCAAGTATATGTAAACTATCAATTCCTTTCCACTTAGGCTATTTTGAGAGGCTGCATACATAGATAACCCTAAAAAGATTAAACATTCAGTGCAGTATACCCCATCTTTTGTTTTGCTCTGTGTATTTCATTTTCTTTGTAGATGATTCCCCAAGAGCAGCAACACTCACAAGATGCCTTGTAGAGATGATTGTGAAGGACCTCCAGCCTCTGTCCATTGTTGAGGACCAAGGTTTCCAGGGATTCCAGTGAGAGCTCTTGACTCAAAAGAGTCAGGAAGAAAAACACTGACAGAGACTCATCTTGTTAATTTGTTTGATGAAAGTAAGAGCATCTTTGCAAAATGCTTCTAGTGTTGTACTTACCACTGATATGTGGACCTCAATAAAATGAACTGCAATAGGTCTATCAGACAGGACAGTCTGCTCCCACTCTAACTGTAAGCTTAACACCTACTGTTGGCTCTGCCTCAGGGCCTTCTACTTCAGGGTCTATCCCGAATCCTCCACCCGAAGGTCCTGCTGCAACAAAAGGACAGATTTTGACATGCAGGTTGTGTCAAGCTAACATTACCTGTCAGCTTTCAGTGATGTACTAATTGAAATACGCCGGTACTCAGAGGAAAAACTGATTCCCTGAGATAAAGATCCATTGGTTTGGTGGCAAGAGCATAAACAAACATTCCCATCCCTAAGCAGACTTGCAGTGAGATACCTAGGAATTGTTGCTTCTTCTGTACCTGCAGAGAGAATCTTTTCAAAAGCAGGAGAGGTTGTGAGCAAAAAATGGAGCAGACTTAAAGGGAAAACTGTAAATATGCTGTTGTTCCTAAACAAAAACCCGTGAATAAGGGAAAGTATTACTGTCAAATGTTTTTGCTGAAATGTAAATCCGAGATAAACGTTAAATGACATGTTTAATTATTTTGAAGGGGGGAATCTTTGGTTGCCAGTCTTGAAGAACACCAGTGCATATCCACACATGAAAGATGGAGGGTCCAGATACTTATTTTACACTTAATGGAGCACTATGGGAGTATTTCTTGTATATAAACTATATTAGTTATAAGGGTTTTTGTTTGTGTGTACGCACACATATATACACACACACACACACCCTCTGTCAAAAATTCAGACACACCTTCTCATTTAATAATTTGTCTTCATTTTCATGACTTTTTACATTGTAAATTCTCACTAACTGAAAAAAAGCTATGAACGAACACATAGAAGAAGGCAGTAAAAATTACTGCCTACTTCTATGCAGCAGCTTACAATAGAACAGAACAGAAGAAGAGTTTTATGAATATATTAAATATTGCTTGGTAATGATGATATCAAGCATTAATGTAAATATATTATGGCCAATATTATATTTATTATTCGATTATTATGATAAATTACAGCAGTGAGCTTGAACTCCGTGTCACATACTGAGCTTCAGTAAAGATTTAAGTTGCAGTTATTTATATTTCATATCACCTTAAATCTTCACTCAAAGACAAGTATCTTTCACAGTGTATATATAGATGTACTGTAGATAAGAGACAAGTATTGTTCGTTTCATATGTTGGCATTACTAAATTTGGCTCAAAGCTTACATATACAATCCGAACTGCTCCCAACAAACACAGATGTTTACATCAGCTCTGTATCTTGCACTATTTTATCAACTGATTCATACTATAACCAGGGTTGCCTCTTATCTGTATTTAATTTTATTTAATTTAACAACAGTATGGTACTCAGTTTTTGGTAACCATTGTCCTTCATGTAAATATGTAAAAATTGTGTAAAGTCCAGTGTCAAGTACCCACAGTCAGTGACGGTCTGGGGTGCCATGTCAGCTGCCGGTGTTGGTCCACTGTGTTTTATCAAGGGCAGGGTCAATGCAGCTAGCTATCAGGAGATTTTGGAGCACTTCATGCTTCCATCTGCTGAAAAGCTTTATGGAGATGAAGATTTCATTTTTCAGCACGACCTGGCACCTGCTCACAGTGCCAAAGCCACTGGTAAATGGTTTACTGACCATGGTATTACTGTGCTCAATTGGCCTGCCAACTCTCCTGACCTGAACCCCATAGAGAATCTGTGGGATATTGTGAAGAGAAAGTTGAGAGACGCAAGACCCAACACTCTGGATGAGCTTAAGGCCGCTATCGAAGCATCCTGGGCCTCCATAACACCTCAGCAGTGCCACAGGCTGATTGCCTCCATGCCACGCCGCATTGAGGCAGTCATTTCTGCAAAAGGATTCCCGACCAAGTATTGAGTGCATAACTGAACATAATTATTTGAAGGTTGACTTTTTTTGTATTAAAAACACTTTTCTTTTATTGGTCGGATGAAATATGCTAATTTTTTGAGATAGGAATTTTGGGTTTTCATGAGTTATGTATGCCAAAATCATCAATATTAAAACAATGAAAGGCTTGAACTACTTCAGTTGTGTGTAATGAATCTAAAATATATGAAAGTCTAATGTTTATCAGTACATTACAGGAAATAATGAACTTTATCACAATAGCTCACAATTAGCGAGTCACAGAGTGGTCTGAATTCAAACCAAGAAAGTGTCAGAAACTAATTAAAGCCAGGAGTAGTGAATGTAACTCTGCGTGCTACGGCACCTGAGGGTCTAATGCCCAAACAATATTGTTCCAAGAATAAACTTTTCCTGTGAGTTTTTCTGTTGATTTTTCTTAGCAGTAGAGTGATGTTATCAGTGAGGTTTGGGTTGTTTTTTTTCTCTAAGAGACAAAGACGGTTTTATGCTTGGACATGTCTGGAACTGGCCCTAGTATTTGCTATTTTATTATTATTGTATTGTTTACTTTTATTTTGCTTTTGTACCAGTGCACTGATATAAGAAATCTGAGAGGTGTGATCAACATTTAAGACTCAACTCTGTTTTAACCAGGCCTGGAAGATTGAAATTTAAAGTGCTATGAAATATTCTTACTGGAAACAGTCGCAAAGTCTGCGTCTACATGATTATAATGGGCTTTCACTTATATGGGACACTGATCGCATGAGATGGTAAGTCCTGAGTCTAAAAGGATTGCAGCGAGTCAATCCAGTCCAAAATCATAAAGAATTGTTTTCCGTTTAAAATGATGGGGTCATCTTGCTGGTGATGGAGCCTGGAATATGTTGTAAATGAGACTCCACTATCAGCAATAGAGGGTTTTCACTAACAGGGCTCTAGACTAACTTTTTGCCATGGTTGCACTGGTGCGCCTAAATTTTATTTTTAGGCGCACCAGCACAAAAGTTAGGCGTACCAGCACAAAAGTTAGGCGTACCAGCACAAAAGTTAGGCGTACCCAAATTTTTTAACTGCATTGCTTAACACCGCAGTTTTACATGTTCACGTTTTTTTGATTTGTAAATATTGATTTGTAAATGATTAACTAACAACCTTTCAACACAAAGCTCTTTATTTGTAGCAAAGTTCTACAAGAAAGATTACTTAAACATGCTTGTGCTAAAAGTGCTTCACTGAGCTGAAATTTCAACATTAAAGAAATTTAAAACATCTCAAGATATATTAAATAAAAAAAACATCTAAATTAAAAAGTTACTCAAAGTGTCAAAGGCTTCAATCTGAACATTTCAATATCCGAACAACTTGTTATCTTATGGACTGTCCTCCATTGCAGTCACATGCCCCTCAGATGGCCAGCTCCTGTAATTTGGCCTTCTTGATCTTTCACCTTGGGTGAACCAGCTTGCCACACTCTCTCTAGCATCAAAATCTTCCAGACTGGGCCCCTCCACACTGATTCTTATCAGGTCATCCACTGTCTCTGAATGAAGGGATGCTCTTGTGTCTGATTTAATTCTCTTCTGTGCAGAGAACCCTCTTTCACATACCGCAGCTGAGACAGGTAGGACCAGCATAATGTGTACAAGATGCAGGATGTTCTGAGAGAAAAATACATTCAAGAGATTTATTGAACCAATGTGTGTTAGATAGCAAAACTCACACAATCTTAGGAAAGAACATCAACCAAAACTGACCTTGTACTCTGAGCAGTACGGCTCTCTGGTCAACATAAGCTCCCAAAGGCTGAGGTAGGTCTTGTCTTTGAACATCTTGGCAATTAACAGCTTCAAACTTACAAATTCTTCTTTTGCAAGCTCTGCATTTACACCATTTCTGAAAATGATGTGGTTTACACAGCTAATCAGTGTTCACATAAACAACATATCTACGAGCAGCACACATGATATCGTAGCAATCCACCAGCTACCTTCTCAGGACTGTGGAGAAGTGATCCAAGAGAAAAGCAAGGTCATCAGCACCATGGTCCACTAAATCCTCTTTGTTCTCTGGCCAGCTATCATGATTGAAAATGTTGAAGCATTTGACAGCTTTGGTTGTGGCTGACTCAGAAGCACTCTCCTCTGTTGTAAGAACAAATACATTTTAATAAATGAAAATAAAAATATAACAATGCTGTTAACAATAATAAAAATATTTCTTATCTACATGTATTTAATACACTTGCCTAGGAGACTACTGAATCTTGCTTTCAGATTTTTCACAGTGCATTTGATTGTTGCATCCATTACTTTTTTAAGTTTAGTGGCAGCAACACCATCTTCAGCCAGATTTGATGCCTCTCCTTTGAGTGTTATTGTCTGTGTATTGCATAAATGATAAATAGAGATTGTGATATTGATATTAGAAAGATTTGTGCAAATGTAAATAAGAAATAATCATAAAATAATAAATAGTGTTCTCTGTTTAAATACGAGACACAGCTATATGTAGGCCTACCTGGAATTTGTAGACTGCCATTTCACCCTCTTTATCCTGCTGCCTCCTCTGCAGCCTCATATCAGTCAGGAACTCTGACAGTCTTCCATGAGGCTTGGGTCTTGCAACCATTACCTCTGTGGTCACCAGCAGTTGTTCCAGGCTGCAAACGACCTGTTTGGGTATAACAGTGCTGTATTTTTAAAAAAGTTGAAGATGACCACAAACACAATTCAAATATACACATCCCACTTCATCTCACTTACCTGTGGTAGGATGACATCATTTCTTTGAAGTAGGAGGCTAAACTTACTAATGCCACTGAACACATCTGTAATAAAATGGCAAAAGGCCACAAAAGTGGCATCTTCCATTGATTTCTTAACCTGTATGATACAACAGTAAAAATTAGTCACCCTAGAACACTGATGAACTACATTCTTAAAAAATATAAAGTCAATAATAATTGCATAATTTGCTGAAATAAAAAGAATATTCAGAAATGATGCACTGACCTTTGTAGCTCGGCCTGCAATGTCTGCATTGGCAGAGGAACCTGCCAAATAGTCCATGTGGCGGTACACAGTAGTGAACTGGCCTGGTTTCAGAAAGGTCTCCAGGTCCCTTGAAACATGTGGGAACCACCTTGTTCCCTTCACCCCACTGGGCACCAGCACATTTACTCCCAAATCAGCCCCAATGACCCTGAGCTCTCTCATTGATTTTGGGCTGAAATGATACGTCTTCCAAATTAAATGGAGAAGGTCATACAACTGCCTGATCATTGGAATGTCCCTCTGAACTGACAACATTGCCAATTCCAATCTGAAAAGATAGTAAACTTTAAAATGTAGATATATCTTCTCTATAAAAGAAATTAACCCACAGTGACTTTAGAGTGTCAGGCATTTCTTGTCTTCTAGTCTTACCTGTGAGGCATACAGTGGAATGGCACAATGTGGTCACCTGCCTCCTGCTGCAGAAGGGCTATGACACCCCCTTTGCTGCCCAAGTTAACAGCAGCACCATCAGCCCCCATAGCAATGATTTTCTCCAACCAGTTACTGCACTGGTCCCCAAGAGCAGCAAATGCTTTCTTTGAGGCAGCATAAACACCTAAACGAATAAAAAAAATACCATTTACTTATCAGATCAAGAGTTTACAATGCAGTCTTTTTCAGTTTCAGTTTCTATATTCATGTATTATTGCTATGTTTGATTTTCAATGATAAGAATATGCTACATATGGTTAATGCAGTAAAAAGATGTAATATTATTAATTATATTATTTACATAGGCTACGTGACATGACATGACATGGCTTACCTTTGGCATGGGCATGCTCGACCTCAATATGTCCAATCAGTATATTCGCTGGTCTTCCTTTTTGCAAGATACGAGCGTACACAATGACGCATTCTTTTGTGGCGATGTCTGTGTCTCCATCGATCAGGAATGCCATGTATGCACTGTTCGCAATTTCCACTGACGTCTTTTTTTTCAGTGTGTCAGCGATGACGCCTATAAACTGGGCGCACGCAACATCATTGCTGTATGTGGGGTTTATGTCCAAGCCATTTTTCTTGTGAAGAGTTATTTCTGACTTGAACTTAGTAAACGGAACTTCTTCTTTTGCAATATTGTAGGCGATGTTAAACTTAATGATCATCTCGGCCTCCTCCGATGACCTGTTTACTGCTGCCTGCCGCTGAAAGGCAGTGGGAAGAGGGGACATTTGGGCAGTGCATATATCGCGGCATATAATGTGTCTTCTTGATGCTGTATGCTTTTTCAGCGTTTCAAGTCGAAACGTATTAGCACCAGTGACAAATGCAGTGTTGCCGGCCATGGTCTTTCCACACTTGCGACAATAAATGCAGTGCATCATATTGTCAGCTTGGCTGTATCTTAGCCAGGGAAACTGGTCAAGCCACTCGATTCGAAATTTATACATTTTTTCACTTTTACTTTCACTGGGCTCCGGCTGGGAGTCGATCGTATGTGGCTCATTTTTTGATGCCGTCTCCGGACCAGTGTTTGACAAAAACTGAGAGGTTGATGGCTCCGTGTCAGAGCGCTGGCTCAGAATTTTGGACTGATCAGGCCTTAACTTAACGAAAAAGTTATCAATTGTTCTTTTCATATTTTCTCAATACCAACATACACTTCTATCGGACCTAGCTACTCACCCTTCTCTATCTGCCCGCACTTTCAAACGTAAACATATGAGGCCTGCAGGAATATCTGGACCACGGCCAATCACAGAGGTCCCCGCCTTTGACTATCTCTGATTGGTTTAGAACACGACATGGGCACAATGTGTGTCTGCTGTTGAACACACGGAGACTTTCAGAGTTGCGGAAACTTTTTATTGTGATTTCTCACGAGAAAATACGGTGCGACCAAGTATTTTTTTACTTGGTCGCACCGGTGCGACCAAGTATTTTTTTTAGTCGCACTATTGAGAAATTTGGTCGCATTTGCGACCAAATTGGTCGCACTCTAGAGCCCTGACTAACGTCACGTTCTGGGCGGTAATCTGCATGCGCGGCCATATTGGACACACTCGGAGGTAAACACTGCAATGGATCAATGTCCAAAACGACAGAAAAGCTCCTTAAAATGTGTTATAGATGCAAAGGCATACAGGGAAGGACTTGGTCTGCAGGAGGGAGCACGATATTTGGAAAAGTTACAGTTTATTGGTGGTGCAGATTCATACGAGTTGGCTCCTTTGTCTTGGATCAATGATGACCCGGAGAGTCTTCCGTCTATTGCATATCCTGATATCGTCAACTACCTGGTTTTCTTGCCAAGCCCATACACAGTGGAAGTATGGGCCTTAAATCTTAAATCTTATAAAAGTTTGGAGGCCTATAACCAGATTGTGTGTGGATGGGTGAGGGAGATGCAGTATCAAGTCATCAGTGACAGATGTGTTGTGAATGCTAAAGTAAGTAATGCAGTAACATCTTTAATCAACAAAACCTTAACTGTATGATATCATCCCTTACCAAGAAGTAGCAAACTTCAAGTATATTTTATTAAGTATGCTTAAATATAGAAAACTATATTTCCCCAAGTATACTTCTATTCTCCAAGTACACCAGACCTTCCCAAAGTGTGGGGTGCAGAGCCATTGCAGAGAGGGTGCGGTATGAAAAGGGGGGGGGACAAAACGCTTGGACACTGCTAGCACGGGGCGCCTCCACAAACGCAAATCAGGAGATGAAGCATTGCTGAATATGTTTCCAAACCGACTTCATTCTAAGCCCAGGACTAGAAAATATGGTGAAGCATATCTTCCCTTTGGTTTCACCTGCACAAGTGCCAAGGTAGGTCTCCCCTGCAGAATTGGTTTTCCCTTCATCAGGAGCACGCGCTGGGTTCTTCAAATCACGGACAAACAGTATCCCACATTCTTGATTTTTAGTTCACAAACACTTGTTGTAACGACTAACTACTCCTGACATTTTGGAGATGATAGCTCTTTATACAGTGTGTATAAAGAGTGTGTGTATGTTACAGCGGGATACAAATAATATCAGGCTGATCCTGCTACAATTTGTTCCCCCTGTTCAAATCACGGACAAACAGCATCCAACAGTTGTTTATGTTTTTGAACCTATTTGGCAGAGGGATTGAAAAATGTATTGATAGCAATGTTGAATATTATTACACAGGGAAAAAAAACAACTACATGTAAAATAATCACACCGTGACACCTCTGCCTTTCTAAATGGAGGGACAGTAGTTGCGTGTGTATATGTAAGCATGTAAAACCTGCAGATAGTCAGATTAACAGAAACAGTATTTTGTCTCTACCTGCTATTCTGCAATTCATCTCATGTAAACAATAACATGGCGCACAGCGTGACGTGAAAAAAGGCACATACCTTTGACGTTGCGTGACGAACTCTGTATTCCTCGTCCACACTTAAACGCAAAAAAGGAGTTTTAAAAAATCTCTGTTTTCGCTGATTCGAAGCGTCGTTTACGTGTGGACGGAACAGCTCCGTTTTCAAAAATACCCGTGTAGGTGTGGATGTAGCGTGAAAGAGTTAGTAGTTTATTATGGAGGACCACAAGAGCCACGCGCATCGAAATAAAAATTTCTGTGCTTAAATAATGAATTGTAGAATAAATTCTGCAATTGTAAATTCATTTTTGAATTCCAATTTAATAAACTGCATGTCAAAATCATTTTTTCAGTTGCACTTTAATAAACTGCATCTCAAAATCCTTTTTCCATTTTCACTTTAATAAACTGCATTTCAAAATCCTTTTTCCAATTGCAATTTAATAAACTACATTTCAAAATCCTTTTTCCAATTGCAATTTAATAAACTGCAGTTCAAAATCCATTTCCCTTTCTCCTGTTTGCTCCGGGATTAGGTGCTGGATTAGCTGCTGGATTAGCTCTTCGATTAACAACTTGCTGGAGGCTATTCAAATTAGCCACACCGTGGGATGTAAGGAGCTCTCTGATTGGTTGGTCAGACACAGGCTGTCTGCCAGCCTGGATTTTTCTAGCTCATAGCTTCGCCCTGCTACGAAGCGTGTGTGCTTGTACAAAGGCCGCTCAGCCTCGGGATTTACACTCGGCTCGACACGGATATGTGAAGAATGAAGGGACCCTGCAGCGAAACGGAGAGCGCAACCTCTGACTGAGTACTTGTTTACTCAGTCTGACCACCTGTTGAAGGTAAGGTGCTAACGTGGCTAATGCTAGCATCACCGCACGTGGCCCCGTTATTTTAAGGACATCTTAGCTTATGAAAGTTTTACGTCGCAGCTGTACGAGCTAGCTACGTGTTTTGTAAGCTGCTGTGCTCTTCACAAATAAAGCTGGAAGCAGCTCAGACTGTTAGAACCAGCACTGAGCCCTGTTACATTTATACAGTGTTAGAGCAATGGCTGTAACCTACAGCCTTTAAACTAGCGATTCAAATGCTGACAGTAAACTCCTCAGTCCAGATGTTACCACATTACTCTATGGTACTTAGAGTTAAAACAACTGAGACAGGCTGATTAAAATAACAGCTGTCAGTTCTGTCATTCAGTATATCAAGACTGGAGATCACACTACTGATTTCAGTTCATTTAATATGTGAGTGCACAGATTCATTCTCAACTGGACATAAATGATGATCAAAGGTTGTATATATGATGAAGTCATCAAATCCCAGCCTCTAACACAGTACGCTGAATCTTAGCTTTGAATGTCCAGTATATTCTAATCAGTGCAATGTAAGCATTCACTGAACCTACAGTATCTACACCCCCTTGTGGCAAATGTGTGGTAAAGATACAGATAATGAAATTTAATTATTAATACAATATACATCATGAAAAATGAAAGCTGAAATTGATTCAGTTTAGTACTTTTCTCTGTATGCTCTGTGATTATAAAGGCCTTAAATTCTGTGATATATATACTGTAAATGATTTTCACAGAGGCCTTAAAGTACTTAAATCACTGCTGATAGTCTGGTTGTTTATATTTTCACATGTTTTTGTGTCTATAGGGCTGTTTGATGACGATTTGGACTCCTCTGGGAGATGAGGACACACCCACATCTGTTCCATACTGCAGCCATTGATGGTGTTACAGCTCTGAGTCAGCTTTGGGCCATCAGACGCACACACTGGAAAACCAGCACCTGGACTTCATGCAGGAGAGACGGCCTCAGTGATGATGGACTGTGCATCCTCTACTTTACCTCCTAATCCAGTGGTTCTTAACCTTGTTGGAGGTACCGAACCCCACCAGTTTCATATGTGCATTCACTGAACCCCTCTTTAGTGAAAAATAAAATATGATTTTTTTCAAATTCAAGACATAGATATGTTTTTTACTGGTGCACAAAATGAGCCGTGCATGTCACGGCGGAGGCTCTGCTGAACCCCTGAGACCGACTCACCGAACCCCTAGGGTTCGATCGAACCCAGGTTAAGAACCACTGTCCTAATCTCTTTCTCCTTTAACACACAATTAAAATCACTCCAAAAGAGTGTAAACTTACTGAGGAAGTCTCTAACTTGTGCACATTTGTACTTTTACTTGTTTTCTGATATATTAAAGAAGAGTACAGTTATTCACATAAAGTTTTTATTCTTCTGTATTTATTCTTTTGTATCATGTACCACAGTCATACTGATCTTTACAGACCTGGTGAATTGGAGAAAAAAAAGATCACACACATATATATCTATATCATTCAGCTTCAGCAGTATTTCTGTTCATCTTATGAATTCCAGTCTAATGTCAATTCACTGAGTTCAGTTTTGGTCTTAAACTCCAGAGAATACCACCTGGTTCAACAATCTTTTTATCTGATTATTGGCAAAATTCTTCTTTCTTTTGTGAAAGAAGAAAACATTTTGGGCTCAATTTCAGCCTCAGGCAAAATTGAGCCCAAAGAAACAACAACAAAGTTTAGTTCCTCTGGATATTCCATGGAAAATTGTTTTATCACTCATCCAGGTGACTTCTCCAGTGTCACGGATGAGTGATGAATGTATCTCCCACTGGAAACCATTGTGTCCAGTTAAAGTCAATCGACTTTTTAAGGAGAGTTGTTAGATGCTGTGCTCATGAGGACAATGGGTTTTAACTTGCAGCACAACACAAAGCTGCCATACTGGATCAACGATCAAAACACTTAATTGAGCAGAATTAAGTCAAAATGTAATATCCTCATATGATGACACATTACACACGACCCAGCATTGTTCTAAGAATGCAAACTTTCTTATTGGAAGTTTCCACAGCTGCCAGAAAGGGACAGATTTCTGGCTGGTCTTAATGAGTGATCGTTGCTCTCTCATTTTCCCTGGAATTGCTGCACAGAGGATGTAACACCCATGATAAGCGCTGAGGTTTGTGTCCTTGTCAGAAATCAGCAATGCTCAGCTTCCAGGTTAGGAAAAGTGGAACCAGAAGATATTTAAATGCATCTCTTCACAGCTGCTGATGAATTCTACAAAAAACATTTGCAGGTGAATCACCACTGATTTATCACTGACATCCATTTACTCAAAAATTACTGACAAGTGGATAACTAGGATATATATATATATATATATATATATATATATATATATATATATATATATATATATATATATATATACAATTTCAAAAATGTACTGTACAAAATGGAAGTATATATGACAAATGTGGTGCTTGTGGAATTTTTAACAAGGACCCTACAAAACTTTACAGTACTCATGCTGCCAAACCTTTGACAGCTAGGTGTGCAGTTCCTGCTTTAAATGCATTCAAAATCTAAGTGATAAGAGGCCAGAAATGTTTGAACTCGCTTATGAACCTACATCACTCAGGCCGTCTCTCCTGCATGAAGTCCAGGTGCTGGTTTTCCAGTGTGTGCGTCTGATGGCCCAAAGCTGCCTCAGAGCTGTAACACCATCAATGGCTGCAGTATGGAACAGATGTGGGTGTGTCCTCATCTCCCAGAGGAGTCCAAATCGTCATCAAACAGCCCTACAGACAAAAATACATGTGAAAATATAAACAACCAGACTATCAGCAGTAGTGCTGGGCGATATGACGATATATATCGTGTGGACGATAGAAAAGTGTCTATCGTGCCATTTGTCTTCTATCGTTTCTATCATTTCTAACCCTAATTTTATAAATTATTACATAAAATATATCATTAACCATTTACAACCGGTCGGAGCAGGCACACTCCGTTTTCCCTAACTATTTTTAAATCCCTGTAGAACTGGAACCACGTAAGCTAGCGCAATAATGTTTTTTGCATATGAAAACGTAGGAGTTGTACTTACATCTTATTCCATTAGCTTGCCCTAAGTCACGGTTTCCTTCCACATATAGCTTTGCAAAAATTGCATAAAAAGCACTTCCAGTAACAAAGACATAATATTCCAGACTTGCAGCAACAAAAACATAATATTCCAGAAACAGGCTTTGCCGATCCTATCAGCTGTTCATAACACTTCCTACTTGGAATATAAGTCAGCACGAACTATCGCTTGTCCGCCATTACCTGGCCGAAACCGGAAGTGATGTCATTTTCGCGGAAAATGTAGTTTTTTAGCTTCAAAGCCTATGTTGGTGTTTTTAAAAGTCATGTTTGACTTTATGCTTTTCTGTATCGTTTCTGGGATGCTTAAATTACACTGTTGGAAATAGTTTATTTTGATGCACATGCTGTGTTCTTGCAAATTTGCATTTATTTATTTTCATTTTTCCTGTAGTATATAAAAATTAGTGTATCTCAAAAATAAAACTATGAAGACACTCAAAATAAATTTCTCATGGTTGGAAACTATTTTGTGCAACTTTTTTGTATTTACAGTTTTGAGGGATAAGCCTCTTAAATTTCTCTAACTAGAAATATATGTAAAAAACAAAACAAAAACGATTTTCAATTTTTTTGTAGTTTATTGCACTTTTTTGCAATTTATGTAGTTACTATGGACTTAATGCATACATATTGTTAAAATTTGGGCTATAACGGTTGTATTGATGTATAGCAACTTGAAATGCGCCCACAAATGGCACTACAGCATGTAAAATGTAAAGATAAACTCTGGCGGACTTGGTTCTATCGTAGGTCTTAAAGGGTTAAATAGCCTGTGGCAAATATATTAGTGTGGTCTTCTCACTATACATACTCTTAACTTTATGCAAGAGAAAATAAAGTATAAAAAAATGATATTTTTTGCAAAGAAACTCCGTCTTGTGGTTTTGCGACATGGTGCTGCTTTACGTGCACCCGGATTTGCAACATGCTTTACGGTAACTCAAAACAAAGACTGCACCCTCTCCACTCGCTGTTTACAGACTGCATACTTTCCAGATGACCACAGGTCAGGTGGTATATCGTGATATATATCGTTATCGTGATATAAAAGAATTCATATCGTGATAAATATTTTTTCCATATCGCCCAGCACTAATCAGCAGTGATTTAAGTACTTTAAGACCTCTGTGAAAATCATTTACAGTATATATCACAGAATTTAAGGCCTTTATAATCACAGAGCATACAGAGAAAAGTACTAAACTGAATCAATTTCAGCTTTCATTTCTCATGATGTATATTATATTAATAATTAAACTTCATTATCTGTGTCTTTACCACACATTTGCCACACAGGTGTAGATACTGTAGGTTCAGTGAATGCTTAAATTGCACTGATTAGAATATACTGGACATTCAAAGCTAAGATTCAGCGCACTGTGTTAGAGGCTGGGATTTGATGAATTCATCATATATACAACCTTTGATCATCATTTATGTCCAGTTGAGAATGAATCCGTGCACTCACATATTAAATGAACTGAAATCAGTAGTGCGATCTCCAGTCTTGATATAAGGAATGAGAGAACTGAAAGATGTTATTTTAATCAGCCTGTCTCAGTTGTTTTAACTCTAAGTATCACAAAGTAATGTGGTAACATCTGGACTGACGAGTTTACTGTCAGCATTTTAATCACTAGTTTAAAGGCTGTAGGTTGCAGCCATTGCTCTAACACTGTATAAATGTAACAGGCCTCAGTGCTGGTTCTAACAGTCTGAGCTGCTTCCAGCTTTATTTGTGAAGAGCACAGCAGCTTACAAAACACGTAGCTAGCTCGTACAGCTGCGACGTAAAACTTTCATAAGCTAAGATGACCTTAAAATAACGGGGCTACGTGCGGTGATGCTAGCGTTAGCCATGTTAGCGCGTTACCTTCAACAGATGGTCAGACTGAGTAAACGGGCACTCAGTCAGAGGTTGCGCTCTCCGTTTCGCTGCAGGGTCCCTTCATTCTTCACATATCCGTGTCGAGCTGAGTGTAAATCCCGAGGCTGAACGGCCTTTGTACAAGCACACACGCTTCTTAGCAGGGCGAAGCTATGAGCTAGAAAAATCCAGGCTGGCAGACAGCCTGTGTCTGACCAACCAATCAGAGAGCTCCTTACATCCCACGGTGTGGCTAATTTGAATAGCCTCCAGCAAGTTGTTAATCGAAGAGCTAATCCAGCAGCTAATCCAGCACCTAATCCCGGAGCGAACAGGAAAGGGAAATGGATTTTGAACTGCAGTTTATTAAAATGCAATTGGAAAAAGGATTTTGAAATGTAGTTTATTAAAGTGCAATTGGAAAAAGGATTTTGAGATGCAGTTTATTAAATTGCAATTGGAAAAAGGATTTTGAAATGCAGTTTATTAAAGTGCAATTGGAAAAAGGATTTTGAAATGCAGTTTATTAAATTGCAATTGGAAAAAGGATTTTGAAATGCAGTTTATTAAATTGCAATTGGAAAAAGGATTTTGAAATGCAGTTTATTAAAGTGCAAATGGAAAAAGGATTTTGAGATGCAGTTTATTAAAGTGCAACTGAAAAAATGATTTTGAAATGCAGTTTATTAAATTGGAATTCAAAAATGTTTTTTGAAATGCAATTGGAAAAAGGATTTTGAAATGCAGTTTATTAAATTGGAATTCAAAAATGAATTTACAATTGCAGAATTTATTCTACAATTCATTATTTAAGCACAGAAATTTTTATTTCGATGCGCATGGCTCTTGTGGTCCTCCATAGTTTAATTTCTTACTACTTGTAATTTGTTGCAGATTACTTGTATTTGCTTAATTGTTTACTAAATGTTTGAGGTGTGAAATAAACCGCAATGGAGCAAAATATGGGTGTGTGTGGTTGGAGGATGTGTGTGTGCGTGTGTACATTTTTCTTGTAAAACAAAGGGGGGGCCCAGCAAAAAAAGTTTGGGAACCACTGAAGTACACTGATAGAAATATACTGGCAGTTTACTAGTATCCTTTTGATAAAGGTCAGACCTTTTACCTTTAATACAAGTCAATAGCTTGACATGAATTATATTATCATCACACTAGAAAATTAGTTAAGAGCCACTGCTATCAACAATTCAATTACCTGACAACAAATGAGCCGAACAAATTTGGATGTTGTCCAGATTTTTGCCTTGTAGATCCTGGTTTAGCTTCGCTAACCACAACCGCCTTCTTTCCTCTGATAACTTTCAGCATTGTTCTCCCTGATTTGTAATAACTTTTGGCAGTCTATAAAACTGCAAATGTTTTTCATGGTCTGACCGATTGGTACAGCCAAAAACCCACCATATCTGGTATGAACAGTGTTGGGAAGGTTACTTTTAAAATGTATTCCATTACAGAATACTGAATACATGCCCCAAAATGTATTCTGTAACGTATTCCGTTACGTTACTCAATGAGAGTAACGTATTCTGAATACTTTGGATTACTTAATATATTATCATGTTGTTTACAACTACGTGAATGTACTATTGCTGTGATTTATTACTGTTACTGAAGGTCCGCGGCTCCGAACCGTAGTAAAGGGACCTCTGGCTAATACGGTGGGTTCCGTGTCGGGCTGGTAGCCGAAAAATAGCTTTACTTTGTTGTCTGGGTCAACTTTGCTAGCGAGAGACAGAGAGAGGCGTTGAAAGGCTGCTCCAACGGAACTTATTTTTTCCGGAGGAAAACACGAACACAGTGTACAGTCGAGTCTTAATAGCTTACTTACAAATGGGCTCGTCAGGCATTCTTCTTGGCTGCAGTGGTTATTATTATATTTACATGCTTCCAGCTCCCGTTTTTGCTCCGTGACAGCTCGGACTTTTCCTTTCTCTCCCTCCCTCGCTCACAGACACATAACGTGTATGGTAGTCCATTCTCGCTGCAGCACGGACTACACTGCCCATGAGGCTACATTCTTTAGGGCCATGCCTGTAGCATTCTGCCTTTTAGCTTAGCACAACAACAACAACAAAAAAGCGCTCTCTCACCCAGGAAACACGCAGCAAGAGAGCGCGTCACCCTGTAACCATGGCAACCGTAACGCTGCCGCCTGGAACAACAGAACATAGCTCTCAAACAAACCCAAACAGTCCTGACCCGTGAGAATATGAAACAGGAAAGTACCGCCGTGTAATCCATTTATTTCACCAAAGTAACTGTATTCTGAATACCACCTTTTTAAACGGTAACTGTAACGGAATACAGTTACTCATATTTTGTATTCTAAATACGTAACGGCGGTACATGTATTCCGTTACTCCCCAACACTGGGTATGGATGTGTGTGAATGAATGCGTGTGACTAGACTGTGATGGACTGACGAGGTAGACTGACGTTTTGACTGACTTGATACTGAGACAAAGACTGTACCAACTTTAGTTGACAAACTAAAGTTGACAAACAATTCACCCACCAGTAAGAAAAGGGTGGATGCTTTGTTTTGTTTTTTTGCAGGAATAGGAGGACGAGAGAGACCAGAGGGGGACACTGTAGCTTCACATGAGAGCGTGGAGCTGCAGACTTAACCCTTTGGCTGCTAATTTTGAGTTACTGATTTTTACATGAAGAAAACTGTGTTTTATTGGCTGTTGTTTTGACCAGAGTATGACATTGCATCGTTGGGAAATGCAAAGGAGGGGACTGCTGTTCTCAGTGTGGAGGTTTCTGGAAAAGACGAAAGTGTAAATGCTGTACATTTTCAGAAAAAGGAGGGAGAAAGAAGAAGATTGGACAAAATGGAAAATGAACAAGAAAATCAGCGGAAAACTAAAATCAGCATGCTTATACAGTTGCATATCACCTATGGCACTTAAGTAATGGAATGACATTAAAGAAACATCAACAGCATGACTGCAAAAGAAGCAGTTACGGACATTAGATTGACATCAGATCTACAAACTGAACCACTGGTACATCCAGATCTTGAAAAAACTTGCTATGGTGAATCTGCTAAGGTGGCAGAAATTTCGGCTCTCACCAAAGGCAATACAACTTTTAGGAGGAGGAAGGAGTGAAACATCTATACAGACTCATCAGACCTGACAAATGAATGCTCTAACAATGGAGTCATTACCATCATTTGACAGAAGAGGACATTAAAACAAAGATTCAGGAACCTACAAGATCAGTGAGTGGATGGAGAAACAAACAACACAGAATAGTGGATGTTGGAAAGTACATGGTGAGAGATCAAGTTGCCCCAACAAAACTTGGTCAACTATTGTTAAAACGACCACATGGTTCTTCACATGAGAGCAGAAACAGACCCAGAAGAACATGGAAGGCCTGTAAGTGACACCCACACATGGAAGAGATGGTGGAAAACTGCGTGAGGGAATGCAACACCTATGACTGGAACATATTACCATTCAGATTGGCAAGCCATTGTAAAAAGGTCAGTTAAAGGTCAATTAAATATTTTATTGGAAAATCGCCAAAACCAAAACAATAACAAAGGGTATGGTACAAAATAGAGTTGTTTGATGAAAAACCCTGGTCCACGTGACTGAGGTTTTCTCCGGTTAAAATAGTAAATTATTAAAAGTAGAATACAACTGACAGGGCATATGCTAGGATGTGGTACTGCAAAAAGAACTAAATGAAAATCAAGAAAAAACCCATTGTGTTTAACTTTGTTCAATTAAAAATAAATGTACCATTACACTCAGAGGATCAAGATGAAATCAAAATATATGCAAATTTTGTATGAAGCACATGACTGATAACTGTCATGTCCTGAGCTTTTGTTTCCTATAGCACCCACTTGGCCACACCACCAGTTTTCCACCATCAATGTAAATGCAAATGTGCGAGGGAGGAATATCACCGAAAAATGGGAAAGGTAAGCCCCAATCGGGATGATAACAACATAAATGTCACTTATGGCCAAATTCCTAAACTGTGACCCCAAGCATAAAATTCTCCCGACAAATGGGGTTTGCTAAACATAATGTAGCAAACCCCATAGGGATGGAGATTTTGAATCTATAATATTTTGAAATAACACTCAATATAATGTTGACCATGTTGATTATGTTTATTCCAGTGTGCAGAGATTGACTAATATGACCAGGGAATGCAATAAACAGGACTGTCAGAACAGTCAGCATTAAAGTCACCTTTGACAGTCCAGAGTAGGAGGGCGTTGGACATCTTCAGGGTGGAAAAAAGGCTGGTGTGACCAAGGTGTGGTTTGGCTTGTTGTATGTACATTTCAAAATGATACAGCTATGGATGGACCAGTTACCAGAAGGATAACAGACTTTATTAAATGAGGAGAAGGAATTTTCTGGGATTGAAGATCCTCTGGGTGAGTGGTTGCCTGAAGCATGCAGAAAATAAAAACATTATTTTATAATTGATTGGTAACTGATTGATAATTGGACATATTCACAGCTGTATTGACTTGTTGTGGATGCAGTCTATTTCATGTTTAAGGACTCCAATTAAAAAACTGAAAACAGTGACACTAAGGAAAGAAGATGCAGTGCCACATTATCAGATGCCAGTGACAGTTGGGGTCAGTGATGAATCAGGTGAGCTGGATTCATGCCTGAATCAGGACATAAATTCCCCTGCTGTGGTCAGTGTAGACTTGTAGTCAAGACCGCCTAAACCGAGACCAAGACGAGACCAAGACCAGAGGGTACTGAGACCAAGACAAGACCAAGTCGAGACGAGACCAAGACCGAGACAAAAAAGTCTTTAAACTGCAGCCAGATGCTGCTTGGTTTACGGGTGTCTGGCATATTTATGTGATTTTGCTTTCGCACAGCCCTCCTCACCGCTGTCTACTGTCTCACTCACTTACTGAGACACACGCTCCACTTGACTTTCGCGTCCATCACCCTCTCTGTTTTTCACACAATGATATTATCCTATATCCTCGCATGTGATTGAGTAGAGCTGAGCCACTGTGTGAGAGCTGAGCAGCGAAAGGAAATTAAGTGAGGGAAGAAATGACTGACAGATTTATTAGGCTGTGTTTTGAGTTTTGTTCAAAAAAGAATGACTTCATATAGGAAAAATATATATCACATATGCAGGACACCTTAAACTAGTTTTTTAATTAAGCAGCAAGGCAGAACAAAGTCGGGGCTGTATCAAGACACAGGGACTAAACCCCAATTCAACCAGATCTGGAATTAAAACAGGACTACAACAGTTCAAAATCAGGACTACTTAGGACTTAACCAAAACAGAACCAGAATCAAAACTAGATGATAGTAGCAATAAAAATCATCATAGACCTGCACTACACTTGCTTTTTAATTCTACCAAAGTACACTATTTAGATTCAGAAAGGTTTATATAATTATTTAGCCTTTATAAGCCTGCATAACTTAATAAATATAGAATTTGAAAAGTAACAAATGGTATCTAAAAAGATACACCAGGTACTTGATACATGTTCTGATGAGTTTGGGCAAACAACGACTTGACTAACATGTCTGTCTCACCTGCTCTTGTTCCATCTCTGTTCTGTCCTCATTCTCCTCTCTCTCTCCCTCTCTGTTCCTCTCTCTCCCTCTTTGTCCTGACAATCAAGCCAAACACCAACATCATCAAATATACAGTAGAAACCAGATATTTATATACTCTTCAGATAAAAACACAAACACTTTTTTAATTGTAAAATCAAATCAGACTAAATGTTTATTTTTTTAGATTGATAAATATAAAAACATTTGTTAAATTTAAGAGTAAAGAGAGAAATTGTATGTATTTCTTAATTGCAAATGGCACCCAAATTGTATTTAACATTGAGCCACACTTATGGAGGTCCACAATTCTATTCCTGGTGTTTTGGTTGATATCTCTTGATTTCCCCATGTCAAAGAAACAGGCTCTGTGTTTGGGGGTGCCTTATATGCATCCACAGGTGTGCCACCAATTTACTCACATGGACTCTACTAACCTATCAGAAGCTTCTTAAGCTGAGAATGGAATCGTCTGGAGTTTTTTGTTATTAATTAACAATAAATTTTGTGTATATATATGCCTAAATTTGATGAAAGTGCTAAAAAAGAGACAGCTCTCTCGTTTTATTCTGACATTTAACTAATTCAAAAGATATTTCAATATTTATTTATCTAAAACAAAAAAGTTTACTCTAAATTGATGTTTAACAGTAACAGTAAAAAAATAAAGTGTATGTAAATATCTGGTTTCAACTGTGAATATACTGCTGTGTTTGGAAATTCCTATTGTTTGGCATAGAAATATACTGAACAACATATAAAGCATAATATATAAAATAACATTTACTTGAGTTTTTTTCTTTGAAAGAAGCCACTTATGTCCATTGTGTTCATCAGTACATAACTGAAACTGATTTAGAGTGCTTTGTTTAGCCGTTGTTACGGGTTCGAAATTGAGGACGAGAGTAAAACAATGATAGTCCAGAAGAGGTCGGTCAAAAAATTGATTTTAATGAATGCACGCAGCGTGGAGAGGTGTAAACTGCAAAACATCAGTTGTACATCTCTACCCAAAATACACTCTAGATTGCTTTTATAACATCAGGGTATTGTAACGCCCCCTCTTGCGTTTACAAGCACATAATTTGCATGTAGAGAACATTCATGTATTTTAAGAGATAACTGCAGACACAGAAGTTCCCCTTTCTGGCATCCATCCAAATATGGTGATGATCTCAGGCCTTTGAGGTCCCCATGGACTTGTCCTCCTTGTGTCACCTGTAACTATAAGCTTTTAAGATGATATATTTACCTCAACGATTTAAAGTGGTTATAACTGCACCTGTCATAAACATGTTAATATTTGATTATGATAACCCCTGTAATACAAATTATAACATAATGCCGACAGCTTCAATAAATGCTTTGATGAAATGATAATTAATGTAATGATAAGGATGCTGGTTATATACAGTTCAGCAGTAAACTAATTTCTTTAATTCTACAATTCCCTCTCTTGATGTCTCTCCCAGAGACATCACCACACCATTTCCTTGTGTCACTCCTCGACCCACTCTGTCACCTCTACATCCATTAATGGCATCATGGGCCCCGAAACCACCATTCCCAGGTCCACTTCCTTCGCTCTGACCCTCTCTAGCCGTCCCCTGACTCAGCAAATCAGACAATAACCTCATGTCCTCTAGGTGGTCCAGTAATAAAACACCAGCTCCCACTTGAAAACACTTCATGCTTAAGTGGTCTCTGCTCCTCTTCTGGGTCCCTCTCTAGTGGAAATCTTCTCCTGTAAGGGATAAAAAACAAACAGCCTCTCTCTGCTACACCTCACTAACCTACTTTGTTCATCTAATGTTCCTTTAATTATTCAAAGTTGGTTGACAATATCATGTTCTGGGCTCTATCCATTATATTAACTTTACTTAATCTCAATACTCTTTATGTGTGTGAGCAACGCTTTTAGTTTTCTTAAACACAACCCGAGTAAAATACACACCATCCCCCTGTCAGCCTAAATCTCCGCTAGAAAGCACACTTCAAAATCTCCTATCAGGATTTACGCCTCTTTTGGCTTCAAGCATATACCTAACATGCAAAAGTTACTGTTAATGCCAGTTAGACAAGTTTCTACAACATTTTGTTTCACCCGGCTCACCCTCACACATTTCCTGTTCACTTATTGCATATTTATCTTTAACACCTTTTACCTCAGCAGTTGCTAAGCAGAAACAAAGCAACATGTGTTCCACCTTTACCCTGTAAAATAAACCCCTGTCATGTTTGTGTCTGTAAGCATATTTTGCATTCATTCATTACACTCCACGCCATTCCTGGAAGTTAGGAGCTGTAAAGTTAAAAGCTACATCAAGTCCAGGCCTTTGGCCTCGCCTATATTTAAATCATGTGTGTCTGTAAGCGTGCATGCAATTAACCTGCTATGTTCTCATCTTCCCTCAACATGTATCACCTGGACACTCTCACCAGTGAAGCTTAAAACCCTTTTGGACGGAACATCAACTCTAAACAAGCACAGTTATGCATTGTGTATAAAATCAACTCAACCTGCAAATAGAGATGTCACTGTTATGACAAACATATTCAATACTATTAAAATAATACTGTACAACCTGTTATTAATGCAGTCATCATAAGCCACATTATATCATGGCAATAAAAAATCTCTAAATCCCAAATCCCAACAGGTCCTGCTTTTAAATCTTCCCTGACTTTCCCTTCAAGTTCTGCTTTCTTGGTACAATCATGAGGTCCTCCTAATCCCATTAAATCTGCCATATTGATTTCTTCATGTGTAAATGTCGGATTTGGAGCTTTTATTTAATCATCTTCCGGGGGTGAGAGACCTCTGCACAGCTCAGACGCCAGTTGCAAGAGCTCTCTAACATTAGAATCATCAGCTGCGACTTATATAGTGTTATTTCGGTACTTTATACTTCACACAGTTTTGAACGTTGTTTATATGGGGAGTTCCTCTTTTTGTGTCTATATCTATTAATATGCCTTGTGCACTAAAACTTCCTGTTTTTCAGTCTGGCTGAGCACTTGTTTGTGAGTAAAAGGTGGCCTTGCTCTACAAGCCAGCCTTCATTATTAAAGTACTTAAAACAAGATAATGAGCAGATACATATTAAAAATATTTCTTTTATTCCTAACACCAGTCCCCGTTTTTTCATTTCTCCCCTGAGAAATGAACTAATTCCTAGTTTATGACATTTAAGTTTACTTCAATACATTCCCATTTAATTTTATTTATATAGCGCCAAATCACAACAAAAATTGCCTCAAGGTGCTTCATATATACAGAGAAAAACCCAACAATCTTGTGGCCCCCTATTGAGCAAGCACTTTGGCAACAGTGTGAAGGAAAAGCTCCCTTTTAACAGGAAGAAACCTCCGGCAGAACCATGCTCAGGTACGGGCAGCCATCTGCTGCGACCGCTTGGCGTCAGCTAACAGAGACCTTTTAAGAGAGATACTTAATATTTAATAATCCACATTTCACTATTTTATTCCTCCGTTCAAATTTTTTATTCTGTATTATTCTTTATTTGTTATTATTTATGTTTAGATTGTTTATTGCTAGTCTTGGTTTGTTGTTGTCTGTTTGGGAGCTGACATAGTCTCTATGGATAAGCTTCTTTTGGTGGGGTAGCATCAGGAGAGAATCTCCAGAGGGGCATCTTCCATGTTAAACGCTAAAATATAACAAAAGAGATTATGCTAAACAAACAAAACCTTTCGATTGGCCAACCCTATCTGTCTCCTCAACGGGTTGTATGTTTTCAATGTTTCCTTATTATTTTGTCATAAAATAAATCAAACAAATAACTTAAGCTGTGTGACAGCACCTTGCGTTTACGCCGGGCTGTGAGCTGCCCTGAATCTACTTGCTACACCCCCCTTTCACCCAATTTAATTTCTCAATCTTAATTTAAACTATTCCTGACCTTCCCCTTCTCTCATCTGATCATCTCAAGCACGTCCTGTACCAACTTTGCTTCCTCTTTTCAAGCCCACATTTAATTACAAACTCTACCAACTTACAAAGATACCAGAGTTATTCTCAGAACTCAGAGCTGAGGTTCCCCTTTTCTAAGTCTGTATGTTCTACAAGAGAGCAAGCTGCTAGTCGGTAAACAAGTTTATCATCACAAAAGTTATTAGGTAAAGGTCACGTAGACATTTGCTTAGTAACCCTAAAAGAGCACATTTCATGTAGCTAATCACATATATACAATTTTCCTTTGACATATCTGTATGTGCACGCCTAAATTATAACCTCTTATTCTAGAAATCAAAAATAACCTGAAAATAACACTTTCTGCCTCAGTTTTACCATACCTAAATTATCAAAAACCCCAAACGTCATCAAGTAATCCTAAAACCCATTTCAAATTAAACATTAAATCCTGTAACTCCCCCCCTTTTTGTGACACATCTCATGTGTTACAAACTCAAAATCCTTCACTCAAGTTAGGGAATTAAAACAAAAGTTAATCATATCATATTAGGTATAGTTGCTCCGGGCCTTCAAACCTGTGTTTAAGGAATGAAATCAAATTAATCACCATGTCAAATCTTTTCTTGGCTCCATCCACAGCCTGCATCCTTGAAACGTCCTAGAAACAAAAACCTGTGCGTTAACCAGAACTTCACATTTCATACTCAGTTTCTCCCACTTATGATCCAACCTGTGTTATAAAAGAAAACTTAAAACAGAACAGTTATCATTCATGTGTCCAACCTTAGTCCAGTCTTTTGTCAGTGTCCAGTCGGTCCAACCTATGGTCTGCCTGGTCCGTCCATTCACCCGTCCATTTCCACACATTCACTCACACGCATTAACATCGGGTATTGGTAGACTTCCGCACAAATAATTAGATTTCCCACTTACAGCAAACTCAGTTCATTTATATAATCATTTATTTTCTTTTTAATTGTTTCTAGTAAAATAGGTCTTTATATTTTTGGGACTGGATTGGCTCGCTGCAATCCTTTTAGACAGCGACTCACAATCTGATCAGATCCCCACACGTGGCCTCTTTCCTTCGCCCATTGTAATCTGAAAAAGGTCACCTTAGTTTTTGTTCTCCTGAGACTTTTGTCAGCGCTGTTATTCATTCTTTTGCAGGCCTGCTTAGAACAAAAATGAGAAAAAGAGAGCTGATTATTAGCTCATCAAAGCACAAAACAAAATCACCTGACAGGTTTTTTCTTTCTAAGTGCACTGTTACAAACCACCCTTAAACATGTCCATGTTTATTAAAACTCCCTCTATTAAAATAAAAACAACAACCTCAAAAATCTTCAACAATCTGAACTTTCACCCGTTCAACTCACTGAAAACCTCGCCAAAAGCTGCACCGTTTAGTACACAACAATATCCCCCTTCAAGCATTTTACCATACTCACATTCAGCCTAAGATATAAACACGTTATAACAATGTGTCAACACTAATTTATAAACCTCTTAATCAAATTTACACCTCTCAACTGTCTACTTTGCTTCCTTTCCTCAAGGCCTCAATCACACACACACAGCAAGCTCCTCTGTCATCACTCACATTAGCTCTCCAACTAATTTTCATACTCAGTCACAAGATAAATACATGTTTAAACCTTATCACATTATTCAATTATTTTCATTTTCTTTCTATACTAATCACTTGTTTTTATCAATCAGTGCAACAGCGCTCCTAAGTCACCCTTCTTAAACTACTTTAATCACTTCTCTTTTGTTTTTGTTTTTTTTTTTGTTTTGTTTTTTCCATAACTCACTCCCTTGTCATACAGCTTCGTTTGAGTTATTCCACAACTCTATTTTATCCAAGTGTGTTTTAAGTGTATTTTCTTCAACATTCACACTATTTTAACACTCATGAAATTAGCAAGCTCATTTAATTACATATGTTTGTGTTCTTAGCCAGGTTTTAATCACTATCTATGCAGTAATCTTCATGAGCTTATCTCTGTAGGGTTAGTGCATTTTCTGTTTGTATGTGTGATTTTTATAAATGTTTATTCGTGATCTTTGTGATCTTGTAAATGTTTCTTTTGCAGTGTTTCAGACTCCTTTTGACAGGGTGTGTTTTCTCTCTCTGGCTCATCACTGGTCATTGTTAGTGGCATTTCCCCTTCGCCTGTGCCCAGCGGCTTTACCCGTTGAAGTCCCTCTCCTCCAGTGACTCCAAGGTCACTCCGGGACTTAGGTTCAAGCAATCGTGACTGCGCCTTGCCTTAGGTTGTCCCAGGGTTTCGAGGTGGGATCTTACCCGTCATGGGCTGTCCAGCCTTCCATGCTCGCCTGATACGGGGGCCAACTGGGCAAGGGTGTTATCAGGTCTGGGGGACACACTGGTTCTGGAAATTAAAGGAGTGTAAACTGCTTTCTTTATTTCATGTGTGTATTAAACTTTCCAACAATAATTTCACATGTAACAGTTTGTGTACGTGCGTTTTCACTTCATTAATGTAATTGTTAGTTCATGTATTTATTTCTCTCGGTCTGTCTCTTTTCTAAAACCTGTAATTAATATAATTTTATTACTTTATTACTTTTCTTAAAACATGCATTCGCTTAATCTTCTTAGAATTTAAGGTCTGTCTATTTCTCTGGGTGCTCCCCTCACATCATCAATCACTCACACACCTTCCTCTCACACACACAGCAGCACAGTATTTCCTGTTTCTACAGCTTCTGCAGAGACTTCCTTTTAATTTCACAGTCTACAAATAATCAGTAATTCTACTAAATCTTTATCTAAAAGCAATATGCCTTCATTTCACTCACACACATTTTAATAGCGCTCTTTCACAAATCAGGACAACTAACACTTCTCCACACACATCACCATTCTTTATGTCAGTTTTGTAGCATCAGTCACACAATAATTTCTTGAGTGGGTGTACTAAGTCCATATACTTATGTGTTTTTAAACAGAAAAATAAACTCAACCTCTCATAACATCACTCAAAGTCAAATATCTTCATAGACCCAAAAGTAAGCATATTATTTCCCTAGTCAAAAGTCAAACCGTTACTCACAGTAATTTTTAATCTCACAGCCTTTGTGTTTTGAGTCATGGTCAGTGGCCCCTATTTCACAGCAAACACGCACCTCTGTTTCAACCAGCCCTGTCTGAGCATCCGTTATTGGAGTCAACACAAGACTAAACGTAAAGCCAGTCATATCTCTGCTATCTTCTTCCAAAACTCCATGGTCTGTTTCCTCCATGGAGTGTACAGGTTACATTACAAAACTACATTTGAAAGCCAATCACACACATGCAAAATGAGACAGCAATTTATCCCGTCCACTGGAACTGAATTTCAAAATCCCTGAATGCACTTGCACAGAAGTCCGGAAAGTCCCGTTCGGCGTCAGTGGAATTTAGATTTCTATCCTGCCTACAGTATAATTCCAGGGCCCGAAATATAACAATACTACTACATGCAAAATCTAATACTGCTTCTTCTGATCGCCTTATTACTTAAGTTACTAAAAAGCCGTAATTAATATCTGAAACCACAGCGTGACATCGACAGGTTACGTCATAAACATCCCCTGTCCATGTATATTCAACTACACAATACCCTGAATCCAACATGTGTATTTACACAAACTGTTATAAAATGTTAGTCAAAAAACACGGTGTCAGTACAAAGAGTCAATAAAACACAAGTCCTATTACTTTCAACAAGTATTACGTCGTTCAAGGACGTGTAAAGCAAAACCCATACTCCAATTCTACATGTATCATAAAGTAGTCATCGTATTTAACAACCGTAATGCCAACAAAGTAGAAATAAAAGCAATTCTTCCCTTAAAACACCAATATAAGTCGTCCTTAACCCAGGCTCTGCAGTCAGTCATTAGTAAACAGGAAGTCTTAATCTAAGAATGTCACAGGCATCTCATTTACATAGACACAGACACACACAGTCTTAAAATAACCTACAGGCTGCAGTAGTACTGACAGACGTATTTCACATAAAAATTGTCATAGTATATTACAAAGACGTCTCACAATGAACAATATTTACAAGGCCTAAAGTCGCACAACCTACAGAATTTTGACAAATTTAAACTAACCCTCCAAGGGATAAACTCCAAGTTTTTTGCGATCAATTAACCAGTCTCGGCCCCGGACCGTGGTCACATATCTAATGCCCTAACACAATTTAAAAGCGTCAACCAACTCAACCCCTGCCGAAAAGCTCTATTTTGGGGCATTTCACATCCCAGGCTTCCCCGAAGTTTTAAGTTAAAGTTACACGCCCGAAACCCGGTTTCTACTGACCAAAAAAGTGCAAACCACCGCCCCGGACGGTAAACTGACCCAGTCAGTAGCCTATTTAGGAGGTTCCCAAGTTCTCCACGAAAGCCAAGTCGGACTATCCCTATCCAAGGAAAATCCCGAGCGTCCCCAGGAAATTTGGAGCGTCACCTCCGAGAAATGCACTTCTTAGAACTCCCAGAGTTCCGTTCTACAGAAATTTAATTACTTTAAAGACACCCCACAAAACCACAAAACCAACCACATTGGTGTCCAAGCCCGGCTTTATATTCAATTGAGACTTTAATGTCACAAACACTTCGCCAATAACCTATAACTCTAAATTCACTCTGCAGTCCAACTGCTTTAAATACACTTATTCTCTTTACTCTTTACTTATTTTCTCTTATTCTCTTTACTCAGTACTGTCATTTATACTTCATTATCATTACTTCAACTTCCATTCTCATGAGATTTTCACCAAAATCAAAACAGACCTTTACCAGTAATTTCAGTGAGTAGACTTTTAATTTTGTAATCGTCAATCTGGCACAGTTTGGAAATAATTCAACAGGTAGTGCCTTACCTTTAGATAAGCCGGCTTATGTCCACTCACTTCGACCACTGATTCGTGTCTGCCCATTTGAGCACCTCAGACCCTCTCGGTCTCAATCTCCAACTTTCTCCCCCTCAACCCTCGGCCAATGCACCAAATGTTACGGGTTCGAAATTGAGGACGAGAGTAAAACAATGATAGTCCAGAAGAGGTCGGTCAAACAATTGATTTTAATGAATGCACGCAGCGTGGAGAGGTGTAAACTGCAAAACATCAGTTGTACATCTCTACCCAAAATACACTCTAGATTGCTTTTATAACATCAGGGTATTGTAACGCCCCCTCTTGCGTTTACAAGCACATAATTTGCATGTAGAGAACATTCATGTATTTTAAGAGATAACTGCAGACACAGAAGTTCCCCTTTCTGGCATCCATCCAAATATGGTGATGATCTCAGGCCTTTGAGGTCCCCATGGACTTGTCCTCCTTGTGTCACCTGTAACTATAAGCTTTTAAGATGATATATTTACCTCAACGATTTAAAGTGGTTATAACTGCACCTGTCATAAACATGTTAATATTTGATTATGATAACCCCTGTAATACAAATTATAACATAATGCCGACAGCTTCAATAAATGCTTTGATGAAATGATAATTAATGTAATGATAAGGATGCTGGTTATATACAGTTCAGCAGTAAACTAATTTCTTTAATTCTACACCGTGGAGGGCAACAACTGAAAATATTAAATAAACACACATGTAAGCTAAGACTCTCTAAAAAGCAGCATTGTTGTTCGGCTTTTCATTTCGCCATATGTTGATTCACTCTTAGAGCAAGTAATGTAATATGGGTCAAGTGATCCGTTTGATATCAATCTTTTGTGATAAACCGTCATATTTACATTATTTGTACAGTGTGAATGATTTGCTTTGGTACCTGGTCAAAATTAAGCTCTCCTCTGTCTGCCTGTCTGCACTTCTCCAACAGCAAACTCGCAGGCAGCAGCTTTTCTCCCCTCGCTCACATGCGTATGTGTATGCATCGCCTAGTGCCTGAGCTTGGATCATACCAAAATTAGGGGGAATTTATGACGGTGCAATGTGCTTGAAATATTGTGTGTAGTTTTTGTTTTATACAGTTGTCAGTCAGGCATCTAACTATGAAACAAATTTCATGACTTCTGAAAAAGTGACCCTTAAGCCAAGTAAGCCGCCCCCCCACTTCCTGTTTCATCTGATGGTTGACTCCAATGTAGATCTGAGAAAGCAAGACCAAGACAGCGAGACCAAGACCACGTAAAAGTGGTCTCAAACCAGTCTCGAGACATCCAACTCTAGTTCAGTGAGGGAAGGACACTGGGGAAAAAATTTCGTTTGTTTGTTTTTTCTGTCTTTGACAGAGGAAGAAGCAGACACAAGACGAGTTCGTGGAAATATGAGGATCCTTCACAGCAGAGGCAGACACAGAGACTGCCAAGACAGCAGATGGGGTCATACCGTTTGGGCTCCTGCTAGTCACCTCGAGAGGATCCCAGAACCACAGCAATAACCACGAAGGGGTTGGCGGAAATCCAGAAGCACCAGAACAAGGAGGGTCTGACTAAGAAAGGGGGACACAGCTGTGACCCCAGAACACATAGATCTCGGCCATAGGGGCAGAATAATCCCCTGATCTATGCAACGAACTGAAGGGTAGTCCAACTTTAGGGGCGATCGTGGCTCAAGAGTTGGCAGTTCGTCTTGTAATCGGAAGGTTGCCGGTTTGAGCCCCAGCTCGGACAGTCTCGGTCGTTGTGTCCTTGGGCAAGCCACTTCAGCCTACCGCCTACTGGTGATGGCCAGAGGAGCCAATGGCGCGATATGGCAGCCTCGCTTCTGTCAGTCTGCCCCAGGGCAGCTGTGGCAGCTGGAAGATTAGTTAACTGTAAAAAAGGTCAAAAGCCCCTCAGGCAGAGGTTCTAGTCTGAGCACAAAGGTAGAAGCAGGAAGCAACCAAAATGGAGATCGGGGGATTAGCTTTACTAGTAGTTTGTGATTTTTATGTTATGACAATTGCCCAAACACATCCCACATACGGTCCACCCGTTAAAGGGGGACAGAGGGCCAAAGGAAAAAGAAGCATAGAGAACTGACATCTAGTGGGTAAAAAGGGTGTGTGTATAATGTTTGGAGGGATGTGCTGCATTTTCAATCTCAAGATGTAACTAGAGCTCTGGGAAGACTCAGAACATCATTTAAGAAAATGAATAAATGCATAATAATTGGAATTGATAATCCATTGGAAGAGTGGATGATGTCTGTCCTTAGGCAATGGAAGGGGTGTAGTAGGTCCATTAGGGTTTCCTTATTTCGTTTTTACAGCTATTCGTGGTGTTGTTTGCCTTCTATTTGAGGATTATTGGTAAAGTTGGTTAACAGGGCTGTTGGGGATCCAATACCAAAGCAGACAACATGATGATGCTTGATGAGTTTTAATAGTGTTGATCTGCCAAACAATTTGTAGTGCCTCAATGATGCTATGCTATGCTTTTTATTAATAAGTGTTATAAAGTTGTATAGTGTAGTATTATGTGGACACAGCCCTAAAAATAATGTCATTAGACCATGTGTCCTTGGGGAGTAGAAAGCTGTAGACTCTCATGCTTGCCTGGGAAAATGTAGATAAGAGGGGACCAACAGAGGACGCGGTCGGCCCGGCTCCCACTGGTCTAATCGGCGGATTCTTCACGGCCGGGAAGTGTGGCGGAGCCTGACTCGGAACTTGGGATTTAGCTTATGAAATGAGCACTGTTATATTTTTTATTATGCTGACTTTTATGTTTTTATTTTCCTCTCCCCTCATCAGGGTATTTTTAGTTTTTTTTTTAGTTTTGTCAATAAAGTGTATTTATTTTTTCTTGACTATTTTAACCGGGTAATACGTCTCACCCCTTTGCTGCTCTCCCCGTTATAGAAGGGGCTCCCTTTTATCTTACACCAGTGACACATCTCCCTTCTAGAAGTAATATGAAAGTGAAAAAAGTGTTAAATGGTCTACTGAGGAGTGTTTTGTCTTCCATTGGATGCCTGTGAGGAATGAACAGAACTCGGTGAAGTGTTGATATTTACATTACAAAGAAAATAGAACATACCGTAGAGGTTTTCTGCCCCATCTCATCAGGAGGAGATAAAACAGGAAACCAAGGCCATCACTAAGGCGCCGTAAGAGATAAAGAACGTGAATGCTCAGTGTGGAGTGGGGCCGAAGCTATAAGAATGTGAGAAACGGTAAGACACTTCGAGATTTTGGTGGACACCCTCCCATGCACATCTTCCGTCCGGACGTTTATGCTCAAAGTATTCAATGAGAATTGTATGGAATAAAGAGATTGTTCTCTTCAAATATTTTATTGTGAAGCACAAATAACAATCACAAATTGTCCCATGAACTGACATTGCTTCCTTTTTACAGTTTTGTCATCAAGGAAAGGGGAAAAACAAAGCGAACAAAAAAACCCAAAACAAAACAAAACAAAAAAACCCAAAAACAAACCAAAACAGGAAAAAACAAAAGAAAAAACACAACCAAGACAGTGGAAAATACCAAAAAGGGCAGTCAAAAACAACAACAACAAAACAAACAAACAAAAAAAAAACCCTCCTCTCTACACCCTTCCCTTATCCCAGAGTGCTATCAGTTTATTTTAAGCAAGTCCACATAATAGCTCTCATTTGTTCATAATTTCCAAGTGCTCAATGAGTGGCCTCCAAATCTGATCGAAGTCCTCCAGTTTGTCGTTTATAATATAGTGGATCCTTTCCAGATGAAGAGTATCTGTCAGTATTGAAATCCAGACTTTCAAGGAGGGCACTTCTTTTCCCTTCCATAGGAGGAGAATCAGTCTCTTTGCACACATCAGGCCATAGGACAGGAGGGAAATCTGTGTGCTCTTAAGTTTTTTAGATTGTCCCGATAGTCCAATAAGAATCAAAATGGGGTCAGGGTCTAACTACACATCAAAAAGTTTGGAAAAAAAAAGAAAAAACTGAAACCCAAAAACTTTGTAATTTGATACACATTACAAAACTGTGAAGCAAATCAGCTTCTGCACATTGACATTTATCACAGATGGGTGACGTTTCAGGAAATATCCGATGTAATCTTGTCTTCGAGTAGTGCAATCTATGCAAAATTTTAAACTGAATTAACCTATGTCGAGCGTTGATAGAGCAGGAATTAACATAACGTAGCCCTTTAGTCCAGATATCATTATGAATTTCTGACCCTAATTCCTTTTCCCAACTGATTTTATTTTACCTGTATCCTTCTGCCGGAGTGACTGTAATATCTCATATATAAAAGCAACAGCATGCTTTTCTCTTATACAATCCACCAGGCATTGGTCAAGCTTACCTGGAGTTGCAGACTCAAATTGCTGTAGTTGGGACCTTACATAGCTCCTTATTTGAAGGTATCTAAAAAAATCACAGGCTAATAAGTTGTACTTCTCCTTAAGCTGTTGAAATGAAGCAAAAGAGCCCTGAAAATACAGGTGTCCCACATTTCGCAACCCCATTTCCTTCCAGCGGTCAAATGTCCCATCTGAAACTGAGGGTTTAAATGCAGGATTAGCTGTAATAGGTGTCAAAAGCGAGAAGGCTCTGAGTCTATACTCTTTCACGATCTGTCTCCAGATTTGAATTGTATTGTGAATAACTGGATAACAGTTGTAGTACGTCTTTTTAAAACGAACAGGAGACAATGCAATTGCACCAAGAGAATAAGGCATACAGTCTTCTCGCTCCATGTCCAACCAACTTCCCATTATAACTGTACCATCTAGCCAATAAGCTATGTATTGCATATTAGCTGCGAAGTAGTAATTTTTAAAGTCTGGTAGAGCTAGGCCACCATGTATTTTCTCTTTACAAAGGTGAGCCTTTTTTATCCTGTGGCTCTTATAATTCCAGATAAAAGGGAGAAGGACTGAATCCAATTTTTGAAAAAATGTAGCTTTTAGATACACAGGGATATTTTGAAACAGATATAGGAGTTGGGGGAGACAAATCATTTTAAATGCATTCACCCTACCTATCATGGAAAGTGGGAGTGATTTCCAAAATTCAACCTCGTTTTTAAATGTATCCAGAATTCTCACAAAATTGGCTTCATATAATGACTTGTATGACTTAGTAACTTCAATTCCAAGATATGAAAATTTTTCTGACGTTATTCTAAAGGGAAAACGATTTAGTAAATCAAGATTACTGCATTTAATTGGCATCAGTTTGCTCTTCCCCCAATTTACTTTGTACCCTTAAAAAGAGCTAAATAAATCTATTGTTACTAGCACCTTAGGGATTGAGTCTAATGGTCTGGTTACAAACAACAGAATATCATCGGCGTACAGCGAGATCTTATTGGAGGTGTATCCTGTATTGTAGCCATGTATTTCTTTATGTTTCCGAATTGTTTCCGCCAACGGCTCTAATGCGAGGGCAAACAATAAAGGGCTCAGCGCACAACCTTGTCTTGTGCCACGAAATAGCTTAAATGGTTCGGAAAGGGTACTGTTTGTGAGTATTCTGGCACACGGATTACTATATAACAATTGAATCCAGGAAACAAATTTAGGTCCAACTCCGAACTTACTTAATACTGCATATAAATATGACCATTCGACACAGTCAAAGGCCTTTTCTGCATCAAGGCTCAATATCACTAGGTCTTTATCTGGATCCCTAGAGGAATAAATAATGTCAAAAAGACGTCTCAGGTTATGAGATGCATGTGTGAGAGCTAAGTCTCCTGGCTAAAGATTTGGCCAGTATTTTCTGATCTGTGTTCAATAAAGAGATTGGTTGGTAAGAACTCACCAATTCTAGGTCCTTTCCTTTCTTTGGAATGAGAATCACAGTTGCTTCATTCAGAGTCTGTGGAAGTGCACCATCTTCCAAGGCCATATTAAACATTTTTAGCAAATATGGGGTTAGTAAACTGCTAAACTTTTTATAAAACTCATTACATAAACCATCAGGTCCTGGACTCTTCCTGTTTTTCAGGGAGCGTATGGTACTAATCAGTTCTGGACATGTTAAGTCTGCATCTAGAAGTGTCCTGTCCTTTTGTGCCAATGTAGGCAAGTTACATTTGCTTAGAAAATCCTGCATAATTTCAGGAGGTGCATTACACTGAGATGTATATAACTGTTCATAAACCTGTCTAAAAGCAGTATTAATATCCTTATAAGAGTTAGTCAACAACCCTGAGTCTGACCTGATTGCATGAATGGCCCTATCACTTTCTCTCTTCCTTAGATGCCTGGCCAGTAACTTATGTGGCTTATCACCAAATTCAAAATAGGTCTGCTTAACATACATGACGGCCCTGGAAATTTTATCTGAGAGTGTTACGACCCCCTCTGCTAGGCGACAGGAGGGGAGAAACATACACAAGCCCTCTCACGAAATCTGAGTTAATAAAGGGTTTTATTACAAACATTAAACCGAAAACCGACGGGGCTGTTCAACAGACCACCGGGGAAACAATTAATACACAATGAAGAGAACAGGCAAGACTAAACTAAGGATTAACTAAGGTAAGCTGGCGGCACACAAAATAAAAGCTAAGTGTTAACTAAGGTGAGCCAGCAAACACAAGACTCTTATAAACCTAAGGTCAGCTGAATATCAGAGGTTACAAACAGAGTTCACGTATTAGACAGACGAGGAGGACACTGCATGTTCACATCAGAGCAGCAGTTCCCCATAGTGTGAAGGATCTTCAGCCTTTTATACTCCCAGGTGCAGACAATCAGCCAGTCAATTGGTCTTGGAGTGGTCATGGGATCTCCAGGCAGCCAATCGTCCGCGAGGTCTGGCACACTGTGATCTGCATAAAAGAAGGCTGGCACAGGACTCCCAGCAGCCAATCCTCCACGAGTCCTAGCACACTTGGATTTGCATAAACAAAAGGGCAGTCTCACTCCCCCCAAGGCCCCGGGCCGTAACAGAGAGCAAGTTATTGAGTTTATACTTCAGAGCTGATATTTTACTATGTAGCTGTACAGACGGTTGTCTGGCATTCTCAGAGTCCAATTTTTGTATTTGAACCTCCAACTGTATGCGTTCCATGTTATTACCTTTTTTCTCAGACGACTGAAAAGAAATTACAAAGCCTCTAACATATGCTTTAAACGTCTCCCACAATAAAAGAGGTGATACATCGTCTTTGTCATTCATCTCAAAAAACAACTTGATCTGTTCTTCCAGATAATTGCAGAATGTTTTCCTCGAATAAAGAGATTGTTGATAAAGCATTTATACACCGAGTGTATTCCTTGAGCCCAAAGACAAAAGAATTGGGATATTTAACAATCATCAGGGGTGCAAAGCCTCACAGATGATGTGCAGCAGTGGGTCCCTCAGTCTGTCCTCACTCTGGACACTTGCAGTTGTCACACATGGAAATCAAATGTGTGATAAGATGCAGGATTCAAACACAAGTGTAACTTATAAATACATGTTCATACTTTTATTCCACAATCAGAGAGAAAGAAAAAGAGAGAGAGTGCAGGACAGACAGACAGGTGACAGTCTCAGGTGTATACACTGCTACAAAACAGCACAAGAGAAGGAGGATTTAGTGTTTGTGTTATTACGAGTGCTAAACAAGAAGAGTTCCAGATGGTACAGTGGACACATGTGTGACTCCTGTGATTAAAGCATCTTTCTTTCAGCTTAACGAGTGAACCGTCAGCTCGTTCAAACACATGTTAAAGTCCATTTGGCTTGACACCACCGAACAGAGACAGCAATATAACATAGCTAACATTAACAGTGCAGTGAATCCTGCATGTGCCGTGATATTCAGGACTGCAAACCGGGCAGCATTCGCTGACTTTCAGCTTGTTGTGTTTGTGGATATATGACTGACTTTAATTATTGTCACAAAATAAATATATTGTTAGTGCTTATTTAGTGCTTATTGTTACTTATTTTTAATATAGATTGCTTCCAGTCGAAGAAAGGGCCAACTATGAGTATAAACTAGGTCAGAGGCTGACAGGAAACTGCACGCTTTGTGCAGAGAACAGGAAGCATGGCAGACAGAAAGTGAAACTAAGCAGAGTTCACTCCAGATCGAAACTGTGTGTGACGTATAGCAGAATTATATATACGCATTTTGGCTTGCAATGCTTTCAGACCTGTGGGTGCTTGCTAGTGCCTAACAGCTCTCCGTTTCCCAAAATGTACAATAAAGATGGTTTTTGAGCTTCACCACACTGAGTTGGTGTAGAGTAGTCAGACTCGAACGTCAAGGAAGGTGGTAGGGAAGCAGACTAGGCAGACATTTCAGATTTCCAAGGTGAGCAATTTATTTACAGTGAACTTAATATAATGTAACTTAACAAAACTTCCCCCCAAATAAACTCTATTAACAAAACTCAACATAACATGGCTCTGGTAACACAGCTCACCTCTCCTCTCTCCTGCATCTGGTAGAGACTGGCTTTAAGTAGGGCCATCAATTTCCCTCCAATTGCCCAGCCAGTACCAGTCACTCAAACTGAGGGATGTAAAACTCTACATAGATGATCTAAAAACACAAAACCTCTTCACACTTCTAATATGCACATTTACACAACTAAATGGCAATATTAACAAAAAGAAAAACATTCAACAAATTCCTTTAAACCTTAACACAAACAAAAGGAAGCATCTCTATGGAAAAAGAAACCTCTCCACTTGGTTTGACCTGCTGATGTCATGTTTGACATCATCAGGACTTTAAAATGAGGAAATGCTAGGCGGGCTTTTCCCCACACCTGACCCTCGTGAAAACTGAAAAGACAAACAAAGTAAGTATGAACAAATGACTTAATCTGTAACATAATAAAATATAAAGAAACATAACTAAGTATTTGTCTTAATTTGCAGAATGTTTGATTTGCCGGCAACAGAACGCTTACACAAACAAACCCGGGATAGTGAGTGAAGCAATGTTACTTGACAAATAGCAAATCATAGCAAATACATAGAAACAGAATAATGTGTACAATGTGCAAAAAAAAAAGGTAAACACATATGGGACAAATGGAGAGCATTGCAACCGCTCCTCCACTTTGTCACAGTTGGAGGTCTTTCTCTCTCGGTAAAAGAATTAAAAGAACTGAATTTGATAATTGGTGCCATGAACCCGGATTCTTTTACGGCTGAGAGGACAAATTCGGCTTAAGGTGCGATCTGAAATGAGGCGAACAGGAGACCAGTCTAAAAAGATTTAAAGGTAGGCACAGCCTGTTCAAAAAAGCAAACTGTGCATATTGGATGAATTCTAAATTATCTGTTCGCCGAGTTAATGATCTTCACCGTTAAATTGGCTCAGTAGTGGTGAAATTAAACTAAATTATAGAATCTGTTCAGTAGATTTCGGGTGACATGTCCATGGTGATTTTGGGTAATTTGTGACAAATAAAAAGTAAAGTCTGGGGAATATTTGATGAAAGCTTATTGTTGTTAATGCTGGGGTGAATTTTAAAGTTGATGTGACGTGTGTTTAAAATTGATGTGTTATGTGTGTCAAGTGTGTCATAGTCAAGTGTGCCAAGGAAAGAGATTAGATTAGGATATTTGGTTAAGGGATTTAATTCCCCATTGACTAGAGCAGTGGTTCCCAAACTTTTTTTGCTGGGCCCCCCTTTGTTTACAAGAAAAATGTTCACGCGTGCCCCCCCCCCCCCCCCCCAACGTGTAGTTGTTTTTTCCCTGTGTAATAATATTCAACATTGCTATCAATACATTTTTCAAAAAATGCCTCTCTGTGCAAAATGGGTTCAAAAACATAAACAAATTGATGTCTTGTTCACTCTTGGCATACAGCTTGATGTCATCCATGTACAGGAGGTGGCTGACAACTGCTCCATTCCGTAGTCGGTATCCGTAGCCAGTCTTGTAAATGATCTCACTGAGGAGGTTAAGGCCTATGCAGAACAGCTGTGGGGACAGGGCATCTCCTTGGTAGATCCCGTACTTGATGGTGACTTGTGCTATGGGCTTGAAGTTGGCCTCTAGTGTTGTATGCCACATCCCCATTGAGTTCCTGATGAAGGCTTTTAGGGTCCTGTTGATCTTGTACAATTCTAGGCATTCCAGGATCCAGGTGTGGGGCATTGAGTCATAGGCCTTCTTGTAATCAATCCAGGCAGTGCACAGGTTGGTCAGTCTGGTCTTGCAGTCTCTGCTGACTGCTCGGTCTACCAGTAGCTGCTGTTTTGCGCCTCTGGTATTCTTGCCCATCCCTTTCTGTGCCCTGCTCATGTATTGACCCATGTGCATGTTCATCTTAGCTGTTATGATGCCTGACAGGAGCTTCAACGTGGTGCTGAGGCAGGTTATTGGTCGGTAGATGGAGGGGACCGGTCCCTTCTGGGGGTCCTTGAGGATCAGGACTGTCCGGTCTTTGGTTAGCCATTCTGGGTTTCTCTCATCAACTAGCAGCTGGTTCATTTGTGCTGCCAGTGCTCATGGAGTGGAGTCAGCTTCTTCAGCCAGTCGGCGTGAACCATATAAGGGCCTGGTGCTGTCCAACTCTTCATACTGGAGACCCTTTCTTGGATATCTGCCACTGTGATGGTTACTGGACCCTGTTCAGGGTGGTCTGCCCTCAGATCCACTAGCCACTGAGCATTGCCGTTATGGATTATGTCCTTCTCCCATATGCTCTTCCAGCATTGTTCTGTCTCAAGCCTTGGTGGTGCTGTTCTCATATTGTTCCTTTGCCACTGAGAGTACACCTTGGCTGATTCCGTGGAGAACAGCTGGTTTATTCTCCTGCCTTCTATCTCTCTGGTGTAACTCCTAAAGTGGTGGGCCAAGGCTGTGAGTGGTTGCTTGGCAGTTTCCAAGCCCTCAGGTATGGACAGCTTCCTGTACTTCTTGGGCATGTTCTTCATCGTGTCTTTCTGCAACTCCGATAGTTGGCTAACCTATCGTTCGTAGTGGTGCATTAACATCATCTAGCAGACCTTCTGAGGGTACTTCACATAGTCTTGGTAACCAGCTACGGGGGATCCAGGTTTCAAGCTTGGCCATGATCCTATTTTAGCCGGATGGGCTACTCGCCTTTCTTTTTCTCTCTCTCACTCTATCGCCCTCACTCTCTCCTGCACTCGCTCTCTTGGCTGCGCAACTAGGTTAATTGGGAACTCACCTGCATATTGATTGCAGGGTGGCGTCAGTCCGTATAAAGTTAAGCCGGTGTTCTCCTGGATTATTCCTCCCGTGCATATGGCGCAACGCAGCAGTAAATGCTAGCACACCGCGACGGATTTATCAGCAAGTGAGTAGATTGCATGACAGCTACAGTGCGGCTGTTTCTGTTTAACTCCAGAGTTGCTGAGAGAGGTGGTCGAGTTATCTCCACCAGTGAGAGTATAGCAGCTCTGGTTCTGGGGGTTTGATTGCTGCCTTACCCTCTCCGTGGCAAACTGCCCGACCTTAATCGAAAGAGTGAAACGCCTTCCCAGCCGCTGTTGTGAGGGCTCCTCCTCGGTGGAGCTGCTGTGTTGTCTTGTCTCGTCTTTTTGGTGTCATCTTTTATTTTTGTGGAATTGTTCTTATTAAGGGGGCTTACCTTTTTTCTGGTTCGCCTGGTTTTATCCTATTTTATTCTGGATTGTTGCTTGTACCCACGCCTCTGTGATCGAGCTGGAGCGATCCTCTGCCCGAGCGTCATGCTGGGAACTTTAAACCGTCTCAGTTGCCGGTCTCAGCCTGTGAGGAACCAGACCGGCTTGTGATCGAGGCCTGGACAATTGCCACCAGCACGAGTTGACTTGTGGGGTGTAAGCCTTCCAGTTTGGTGTGTGTGTGTGTGTATGTGGTTGCATGTGTGATTTCTTTTACTAAAGCTATTAAAGATTGAAGTTTTAGTTTCTTATGATATGTAGTGAACCTGACGCTCAGTGTCCTTTTACTCTTTTAATGTATTGCTCTGTGTTTTATTTCAGTGAACGGAGGACGTGCCAGTGGCCTTGGGACCTCAGGTGGTGGGTCGTTTTCACACTTTCCTTTGTACAGCACTGGGTGGGCTGTAGTGATTTTCTTTTTGTGTGATTTTCTTTTGGGTCCACGGCTGCTGGCAAGTCCAGGTTCCATGATGGTTTTATTTTAACTTTAGGACACTGTCACAACGACGTTATATTTTGTTTTCTAATATTTTATTTATTTTAACTATAAAGAAAACTGTATTAATATTGGAGCCAACCCGCCTCGGTGTGCATATTTCCTGGGGGTGAAATTCCTCTAGGTGGCGTTGTCATTTTATTACTATTTCTTTTATAACCCCGCCGTCCACTTGGTCACACTTCTCCTCTCCTCCTCTCGCACTCAACGATCCTTCTCCTATCGCACTTGGGGCTTGGAACCCAATCTCGGGTGGGGGTGATGATATCTCCCCCCTGACTTGGCATCCTGGCTCCCCCTTGCTGTAGCATTTATGTTGTACCTCGTCAATCTCTAGCTGTGAGAGCAGTCCCTTCTTTCGAATGTTGGAACACTGAGCTACTAGTTGTTTCGGCGTCATTGTGGATGATGGGTGTTACGTCCCCTGGCTAGTCTAGGGGGTTTGAAGGAACAAACATAAAGGTAAATAGTGAAGGAGGAGCCAAGATGGTAACTTTAAAAGGTTTATTTAATGCCAGTGATGAAATTTTGGTTCAGACTGAGGTATAACTTCAGGGAGAGCCAAGGCCAACATAACAAACAAAACATCCCTGATGTGAAAATAAAAGAAACTTGCCTAACTCCCAAAGAAAACAAAATATACAACCTATAACCATAACCTACCTAACAACACATAAACAGGAGAAAACAAGGTGTCAAAACAAAAGGCAGCTCTCCCCTACAGGCAGTCTGAACATGAAAACAAAAATGCACATACAAGTCACAAAGGCATGCAAGCCTGCACAGGTATGGCAATCAAAATGGCCAGAGGGCCCAGAAACACAGCTTCACAGGCCTTAAGTAGTGCTCTGCTGATTAACAATTTGCTGGACTCTGAGCTGCATCCAATCAGGACAGAGGAGGTGGAGCCTAGACAAAACAAAGAGTTAGTAGGAAGAAGAAACATCCTCCTGGGGGATGTAACAATGGGTATCGAAGAATCCATAGGTCCCTCATCCTACTCATGTAACCCCTTCCGCCAGAGTTACTTAGTAACTTAGAAGTATTTCAACAACGCCCTGTTTTCGTCTCTTGCCCACCGATGCCTTCTTGTTCCAGTAGCCCACTTTTCGTCAGGGTGCTCTGGTCCCTCAACACCTGACGCGGACCTTGTTGATCCGGGCATGCCTTCATATTAATCTGTCTCGCTCATGTCTGCGGTAGCCACGCTTAGCATAGGGGGTCTAGCCTTAGGACCCTTACTGGAAACAGACGCCCCAGGCGGGAATCGAACTTGCGATAGATAGATAGATAGATGTAGATATCCATTTCGTCACCACATTTGCTGTGTGTGTGTGTTTTGGGTCATTATCACGCTGAAATGTCTATGGAAAATCCACCGAAAATGTCATGGAAAAAATCCTCAATATCAGAAATAGATTGCAGAAAACCCTCTCTCTGTTTGTGTATTTAAGGGCTACAGCAGATGCTGGTGTTTTGGTGGGAAAGAAGCAACCTTTCTGATTGGTGGATTCAAATTTAGCAGCTCCAGGCTGTTTGACTGACCTAGATACACAATGGCCACACTGTTAACAGCCCCAGTTCACTTTACGCTCTTTGAGTGTGTGTGTGTGTGTGTGTGTGTGTGTGTGTGTGTGTGTGTGTGTGTGTGTGTGTGTGTGTGTTTCGATGACCCAAATTTCGGATGGTAACACCTACTGCTTTCTGGCAGAAATCATCATGCCCCTCCCATGTTTTAAATACACTTTAGAACAGTATGCAGTAACACAACATATGAGCGGGTGGAGTGAGGTATGTTGTCTTTACACCCACGTTCTCTGCACTCCATCAGGGCAAGAGGCTGGGAGGAGTTGGCAGTCTGTTCGGGGTTTGGGATGCTGGGCCTCCCTGCAACTACCGGGCCGGGGGTGGTCTGTTTGCCTCCCCCCACCGGCGGTAATACCTGGACTTGAGAGTATAGAGTATGTCTGGGTTACTCTATACTCTCGTTTTTTCTCCATGTTGGGCGAGTGCTGAGTATTTGTATTTGTGTGAATAAGGGTGGGAATGTATGTTTGTGTCTGTGTGTGCCAGTTTGTCTATGTCTACGAGTCAGGTCGAGTCCCCACCTCCGCCTAACTTGGAATATCTCAGGCCCCGACAGTTGTGGAGGCCTAGCGTCACCCACCTCACTACCTGCTGGTGGCCGATGCCCTCAGTCGTCGGTGAGCTGGTGGTTCTCTGCGTTTGGGGCTGAGCACTCGGGCATGTACCCAGCTCACTCCTGATGGCTGCTTGGTGGGGCCTGGTGCCTGTGGCCAGGTCGGGCACCTTCCGGTGAGGTGGCGTTGCCTTGGGTCTCCGTGGCTCAGTCCACTCTGGTGTGACTTGCTACCGGCGGGTCCTGTGGGCTCATCACTGCGGCCCTCTGTGGCTTGTGCACCGTGGTTGCTGGGTGACCCCATATCTAGGGCTCTCCTCAGCTCTTTCAGGGAGGGTGGCGCGGTTGCCTCTCTGGTGGTCCTCCTTGGGCTTTTGCACTGTGGATGTCCGGCCCTGGGTCTCCTCTGCGCCCGCTTTATGCTCTTGGGGGGGATGGGTATGGCTCCCCAAACCCTCAAGCAGATCGTTACATGGAGAAACCCTTTGAACTCAAGCACGCTCACAGGTGTACACAAGGGTGCTCACATACACTACAGTAGGTACCAAAGGTATTCAGACGCCTTTAAAAATTTCACTCCTTGTTATATTGCAGCCATTTGCTAAAATCATTTAAGTTCATTTTTTCCTCAATGTACACACAGCAACCCATAGTGACAGAAAAACACACAATTGTTGACATTTTTCTAGATTTGTTAAAAAAGAAAAAACTTAAATATCACATGGCCCTAGGTATTCAGACCCTTTGCTGTGACACTCATATATTTGACTCAGGTGCTGTCCATTTCTTCTGATCATCCTTGAGATGGTTCTACACCTTCATTTTAGTCTGCTGTTCCACCTCTGACACCTCAGACACTTCACACCTCCTTTATTCACCCTGCTCACTCCTCCCCACCCCCAACAACAGCATCCAATACACACTCAACACAAGGCTCCAGCCTGTCTCTCTCAACCACCCAGGTTAGGAGGGAACTGAGGAGGATTAAAGCCAAGAAAGCAGCGGGTCCAGATGGCATCAGCTCAAGGGTCATCAGGTCCTGCGCGGACCAACTGTGTGGGGTGATGGAGCACCTCTTCAACCTGAGCCTGAGGCTGGGGAGAGTCCCACAGCTCTGGAAAACCTCCTGTGTTGTACCAGTGCCAAAGACTTCACGCCCCAAGGACCTCAACAGCTACAGGCCGGTGGCTATAACATCCCACCTGATGAAGACCCTGGAGCGGCTGGTCCTGGCTCAGCTTCGGCACCTGGTGAGCTCATCACTGGACCCACTTCAGTTTGCCTACCAGCCTGGCATTGGAGCGGATGATGCCGTCATTCACCTCCTACATCGTTCCCTCGCTCACCTGGAGATCGCTGGGAGCACTGTGAGAATCATGTTCTTTGATTTCTCCAGTGCCTTCAACACTATTCTTCCCAAGGTCTTGAAGGACAAGCTGGAGAACTCAGGAGTGGACCATCACCTCACAGCATGGATACTGGACTACCTCACCGACCGACCACAGTATGTGAGGACTCAGGGCTGTGTGTCGGACAGGGTCGTCTGCAGTACGGGGGCCCCACAGGGAACGGTTCTGGCACCGTTCCTCTTCACCATCTACGCTGCAGACTTCTCCCACAACTCCACCCAGTGCTTCCTGCAGAAGTTCTCTGATGACTCTGCTATAGTCGGCCTCATCACTGATGGGGACGACAAGGAGTACAGAGGACTGACTCAAGACTTTGTGGACTGGTGCCAGCTGAACTACCTCCAGATCAACGCTAGTAAAACCAAGGAGCTGGTGGTAGACTTCCGCAGGCACAAGCATCCCCCACTGCAACCATTGAACATCTAAAGTATGGACATTGAGACTCTGGACAGCTACAGGTACCTTGGTGTTCATCTGAACAACAAACTGGACTGGACTCATAACTCAGACGCCCTCTACAGGAAAGGGCAGAGCAGGCTGTACCTGCTGCGGAGACTCAGGTCGTTTGGAGTAGAGGGCCCACTCCTGAAGACCTTCTATGACTCTGTGGTGGCCTCAGCCATCATTTACGGTGTGGTCTGCTGGGGTGGCAGCATCTCTGCCAGGGACAGGAAGAGACTGAACAGGCTGATCAGAAGGGCCAGCTCTGTTCTAGGATGCCCGCTGGACCCAGTGGAGGTGGTGAGTGACAGGAGAATGGTGGCTAAGCTTTCATCGCTGTTGGACAACATCTCCCACCCCATGCAGAAGACTCTGACAGCACTGAGCAGCTCTTTCAGTGGCAGGCTGCGGCACCCACGGTGTGGGACGGAGAGACTTCGCAGGTCTTTCCTCCCTACTGCTGTCAGACTCCACAACAAATACTTCAACTGATCTAACACACACATGTGCAATAACACTAAGTGCAATACTCTTTTTCTGAAAAAGTTGTATTTTTTACTCAGTTGTATAAAGCATTTGCATTCTATTTTTATCTTATTGTATATTTTATTCTATTTATTCTACTGTATATAGAATTTTATTTTATTCTATTTTATTCTATTCTTTACAGTTGTGTACAGTATCCTTATTTCTATTCTATTCTATTCTTATTGTATTCTAATTTTGCTATATAACTTTTGCACTGTCCACTTCCTGCTGTGACAAAACAAATTTCCCACGTGTGGGACTAATAAAGGTTATCTTATCTTATCTTAGTGTTACACGCTGAAGGAAAACAAGGTTCATCCAGGTGCACATGAAGGTTTATTGTGCTGAAACACAGCAAAACAATTCAGTGTTACTGGCGGCTTCCATTGTAATAACTGGCCTGCGTTACTTTTGTAGCATTACGTGTAATGGCCCTGTATTAATCAGCCCTTAGCACACAGAGAAAATGACCAGTAAACAATAGACAACATAACATGTACTGTCTGGTCTATTTCCTATACTTTTAACTGAAACCAGTTAACAATTTCCTTTCACATTACTGATGACTCAATATTCGGCCAACAATACACTAGTCTGTCACCACACTTAACTTTGTTTACGTATTAAGGCACTTTTACAGATGGTCATCATCATCATATGTTCAGCATGTGACAAGTTAGCACACACTATAAGAATGAGTGTTAGATTCTGTCAATTGTCTTTTGGTGCTGTTTGCTCTATTCTCCTTGTCACAATGTTCATGTTAATGTCTTCATTTTGGATCAGTTTCTTATTACTGTCTCTCACACCTTGCTGGTATATCTTCAGGCCACCAAGGCCTCCACAGTCTCTGGGTGCAAATAGCTCCCATCTTAACACTGTCCATATCAGCTTGTCTGACTGTGGGTTGTCCTAATATGTCATATGTCAGCAGTTTGGGCTGACGTCGCTCTCTCTTGGGGTGTCTGAGGACAGGTGACAACCCTTGTTCACTGTTGGAGTCACTGTCTCCTTGCTCATCTTGTTGTTCATCTGATGTTTGTTCATCCTGTGGCTCCTGTTGGTTGTAATGTTGCTCTGCTGTCTGCAACTCAGGTTCGTGTACCTCTCTGTGGTCCTGTAAGAAAGGGTCAAAGTCAGCTGTTTGAGGCTCCCCCAGTTGTTGTTCACCCACCAGAGATTCCAGGGTTGGAGGGATAATGCTGGTCGTACTGTTTTGCTGTGGAAACCTCCACACAAGCTCACCCTCATCTTCACTCTCTATGTCTGTGTCTTGTTGTACTAGCTGTGGTTGAGCGTCTACCCCCTTTTGTCTCAGGCTTTTTTGTCTTTCGTGTTGCTCGTGTCTGTTTGTTTTTTCTACAGGTAGACTGTCACATGGAAGCAACAGGTTCCTGTGTACTGTGCGGCTTTTTCCTCCCCTCTCCGGCTTGATCTCATAAACTGGGAGGTCAGGACTTTTTTGACTCACTACCACATACACTGTATTCTCCCAGTATGACCGAAGTTTGCCTGGGCCTCCTCTCTCTTTGAGGTTGCGGAGCAGGACTCTGTTCCCCGGATGAAGTTGAGCTCCGTAGATCTTACGGTTGTAATACTGTTTACCCCTCGAAGCTTCTTTTTGGGCTGCCATAGATGCAATCTCATAGGCCTCCTTCATTCGGGCTTGCCATTTTGTCACATACTCCTCGTAGCTTAATTGCTGTTCCTGTGAAGGCAGGTTGAACAAGATGTCTATAGGAAGTCTTGGAGTACGGCCAAACAACAAATAGTACGGGGAAAATCCAGTAGCCTCATTCCGAGTGCAGTTGTAGGCGTGCACCACCTTTGTCAGTGATTCCTTCCAATCTGCTTTTTCAAGGTCAGTTAGTGTTCTCAACATGGACAATAAAGTTCTGTTGAAACGCTCCACTTGCCCATTTCCTTGTGGATGATATGGGGTAGTGTGAGAGCCACGTAGACCACAGACTTTTTGCAGCTGGGAAAACATCTGATTCTCAAACTCCCTACCCATGTCATGGTGGATTCGTGCTGGGAAACCAAAGTTCAGAGCAAAGTGATTGAAGACCTTATCCACCACTGTTTTTGCGGATTTGTTTTTTGTTGCATAAGCTTGTGCAAAACGTGTGAAGTGGTCCATCACTACCAGTATGTACTCATATCCCTGTTTACAAGTGTGGAAAATGAATATTATTTTACTGTTACAATTCATAACCAGTATTATTACTGTTGTATCACTTATCATTTATCATTATCATTTCATCAGAGCATTTATTGAAGCTGTTGATGTTACATCAAAGTTGTATTTCAGGTGTGAGTATAATTGCATAATAATCTCTCATATACACATTGCATTTTTCTGCTTATTAAAAGAGTTGAAGCTCGGTCAGGTTAATTAATGGTTTGAAGCTACGGCCGACGCGAGTTCGACCGATCAATGGAGCAAAGTACAGCTATGAAAGAATTGCATTGCCTACAATACACCATATATAATATAGAGACAGAATAGAGGCCTGTGTGTTCAGCATCCTGCGGCAGTGGAAGTCTGCCTGGTAACAGGTGACTCAGAATAAGTCAGGAAGTATGCTTCTAAAGTGTCTTTTGTTTGTCGAGTGAGGTCATGCACTGAGGTCAAGACACACATCGTTTGCTTGAACACACATACACAGTATATAGACTTGTTTTGCTCGAAACTGCTAAGTTGTCTACCTGCATACGTGACAGTTTAGTTCCACAGATAAGTGAGGTGCAAAAACAGGAAGCATCCGGCGGGTGGTGGAGGAACAGAGGAAGGAACTGTTCTTTTTTAGGATATGTCCAAGGTTGGGATTACTGGAATCGATGCATGTTTTTATCTGCTTTGACGCATACTACTCGTCATCAACTGTTATATATATGACACCCCATTATTGTTCTGGGAAGTTCGATGCTGTTTGTGTGATCGTGCTCGGCTTCCCACATATATGTGTTTCAATAAAATCACTGATTTGACGCAACCTCACGGGGACTCTGCAGTCGTTTGTCTTTCACCTCAAATACGAATCAGGACACAAGTCTCAAGGTGCAGAAAGTCTATGGACACAAGCTCAAATGGGAATGTCGTTGTAATGGTGGTCAGTGGGGCCCTGGTAATCTTACTTGGCCGCTTTCTCTTGAGGCATTCGCAGGCATTCATTACAAAATGCTCCACATCACTTTGCATTCGAGGCCAGTAGAACCTGTCCCTTATTAAACACAGAGTTCTTTCTGCCCCCAAATGTCCCATCTCTTTGTGCAGTTCCCTGAACACAGTATCACGATGCTCTTTAGGGAGAAGGAGCGGATCTCTGCCTTTCACTCTCCTATAGAGGACTCCATCATCATTTATTTGCACTCTGCTCCACTGCCTCAGCAAGATTCTGACATCAGGGTGTTCTGCTGTTAGGGCACGACCTTTTGGTAAGTAGTTGTTGATTTTGTGTTGCAAAAAGCGACCGATGATGAGATCTTTCTTCTGACTCACTCGCATTTCCTCTGGTGACAGAGACTTTCCAGCAGACAGTGTGACTGCATCTTGCACTAAACTGACAGCACTCAAGCTGACAACAACAGTTTCATACAGCAGATTCTCCCTCTGCAATACTGCACTTTCAACAGCAGCTCTAGTGACACCCTGTTTGACTTCTGATGTGCACTGTGCCATATACTGTTCGATGTTTAGTGGTAAGCGGGATAGGCCATCTGCATCAGCATTTTTCTTCCCTGGCCGGTATTTGATAGTAAATTTGAAGTCAGCCAGTTCACTCACCCAGGGGTGGCCTGTGGCATTCAGCTTTGCTGTCCTGAGGACATATGTTAAAGGGTTATTGTCTGTGTAGACAACAAAATGTGGGGCATAATATAGAGATTGAAAATGTGACGTCATTCAGGGGTAAAACCGCAAAGGATTCTGGGAACTGGTGGCAAGAGGTACTAGCGCATGCAGGCTTTCAATTGAAATCAGTTACACAGCGATAAAAAGAAACACAAAAAATGGCAAGAAGCTGTTGTATTATTAACTGCAATAGCCGGTCGGTTTTTATCGGATTACGTCGTGGAAGAGGAATTGTTTAAGCCATGTTTCCGAAGTAACAAAGAGCCGACGGATGGCCTGGATATACCAAATATAACGTCCCAGAACACTCCAGCTCACATGTTAGTCTGCTCCAAGCATTCCCACAAAGGTCAGTGTTTTGTAGTAGTTAATACGTCATTTTTCATAACATAATTGGTGATATAGGTTACAAGCAAGTCTGGCGCTGAACAGAAATTTTCGCGTTATGCTCCTTTGTTTATTGTGCATAAATAGTGAATTGTCCTGACAGAATATTGCGTTTCGCTTCTGTTATTACCATGGTACATTGACAAAATCATATACTTTTATTCACAGGATAAAACAGTTCTTTTGTATCACTAATTGGCCAGTACGATTACAGCATACAATATTATTGTCACTGCTACATTTCTGTAATGCGTACTAGAAATTATTTCTACTACTAATTAATTACCGTTGAGCTCAAAGGTCCTATTAATAAACGGTTAACGAATGTGTATTTATGAAGATGATTTGTGAGACTGGTAAACTTACCTTTGTTCGTATGACGGTCTTTCGTTCTACACGGTGCATTTCAAGGTCCTGTACCCATCCGTCGGTAAACTGTACCCGGGCTTGTTGCAGTGACCTGAAGTTACTAAACTTCATGAGTGTATGCACTCACTCCAAAAACTATATATTTATAAATCTGAGCGTGGTGAAAGTTGGGCAGCACGCTGACGTCTTTTGTCCACTCTGTGTGCTCGTAAGGGTCTAACCCTTTCACTCCTTTGATTTTTTCCTCGTACCTTTTCTTTGCCTTTTCGTCGAGTGTGTCTTTGTACGGTCCGGCATTGTTCTCCTTCGTTTTGTACATTCCTTTTTTGGTGAGGAAAGAAAAACCAAGAAGGTACTGGAACCAGAGAATAAACGCTTTGCGGTGCTGCAAATGCTTGCATTTGATGCGGTACTTGGATTGTTTTGCCACCAGTTACCGGCATGCAATGCGCGAAAGTCACGTGGTCTGTCAATCTCTATAGGTAGCATTCAGCTGAGGCCAAAGGGTATGCGGTGTGAAAAGGAGGATGTTTTTTCTATTTTTCAGGTTTTATTCATAACCAGTATTATCACCATTATCATCATTTATCATTATCATGTCATCAAAGAATTTAATGAATCGGTTGATGTTATACTATAGTTTGTATTTAATCACATAATATTAAACATAGTAATGGCATAATAATCTTTCATTGCAGGTTTAACTGTATTCATGTTATTCATAGTGTTCATTAGAGAGTTGTTAACTGGGGGGCTGAAGTTATGGGTAAGTGAGAAAGTTAAGCTAATGTTAAGATGATTTCATATCTGTTTACACTAGAGCACACCACATATAATAAAATCACAGCCTGGAGGCCTGTAGGCCCAGCACTTTGAGGTTAACTGAGGATAACACCCAAGACACATAAGGGGGGGCCTGCACACATACACTCACAGTTTCTCAGCTTGTTTTGCCCAAAAGTGCTACGTGACTTGTCCGGTGTACTTGGCTGTTTAGCAATAACAGTTTAGATAACGGGGAACATCTGGAGGAGAGGAGTGAAAGGCCGTTAGGGTCCGGCGGAAGAGAGTGTTCTTAGATTCCGAGAATTGATACTTAGATTTCCAGTAAATCCAACTGTTTGACGCATATTATTCGTCATTAACTGTTATATATACCACTCCTTATTTTTGTTCGGGGGAGACTGCCTTGAAAAGTGTAACGATACGCTTCTTCCCCACATATATATGTGTTTAATAAAATCACTATTTTTGACATCTACTGGGACTCTGCAGTCGTTTGTCCTTTCCTCAAAATACGAACCACGACAGTTTTTTGGTGCCGAAATCCCGGTTTGAGGAGGGACGTGTGGTTGTTTGGCTGAGGTCCGGTGGTGTCAAAAGGACGGACGGGAACCCAGCAGGTCGACTGAGTGACACGCCAGGCGACATAGAAAGGTGAGTACCACCTGTTGATTAATAATATCCAAAGGTGCTGAATTTGGGAATTAAAGCTAAATTAAATGTTCACTCAGTGGAGCTTCTGGGGAAATGTCCGTGGTGATTTGGGGTAATTAGTGATAAAATTTAGTGATAAAAGTAAAAGGGAATATTGGACTGACAAAATTTTGTTGCTGTTAATTTTGGGGTGAATTTTAAGTTAATAAGTTGTATGTTTAAGTGAATATGTTACGTGCTTAAGTTAATGTGTTATATTTGCTGACTGTGATGCCAGTCAAGCAAAATTTAGATTAGGGCATTTGGCTGAGGGATTTTATCCCCGTTTTGACCAGCAGGATCGCGGATCCGGGCATCATATAACAAGGTGGCAAGTGAGGTCCGCTTTGATGCTTTTAAAGAGTATTTAAATTAGTAAGGACCGGAGTGGGACTCCGAGGAGCGCAGTTGCTCAGCGTGTGGCAACGACCGGTAACCGTGGACGCACGGTTATCTCTGGCGGCGTCCAGGTAGCTCGGGTGGTACCCGCGGGACTTCGAGCACCCGTTAAAAACCCGGTGGTCGACGGAGACCACAGTTTTACTGCGCTGATTGAATGACAGGTCGGACCGGCCGTGACCATTTTAAACGTGACTGACCGGTGTAGCTTTAAGTATAGCTGAAGGCGCAAGTGTGATACTTAGACGCTGAATGTGGAGCTCTCTGTCAAAGTCACGGGAAGCGGTTATAAATTAATTAGGGCTTAGAAAATTTGGCCGTGGACGGAAAGGGAGTTTCCGAAGCGGAGTTATTGATTAGCAAGGCTGGGCCTGGGCTTAGATGCTTTTAAATTAGTCAAAAAGTTAGGTGTGATGCTACAGAGGTTTTAATAGGAAAAAGGGACAGGAATAAGGATAAAAATAAGGATAAAAGTGACAGGAATAAGGATAAGGAGAAAATAAGCTGAATAACGGATCCTGGCATCTGGTGTCTTTTTGTTTTATGTTCATATAGGCCTGTGTATATAAAATAAAGTGTAAATTAGCTGTGTAAATTGCTTATATTGATTATAACGGGGTGCGCTGTGAAACTGATTGGATATAGAAGCTGAGTGTAGGAAGGAGTAAGTAGAATATTGTGTGCTGGGGAAGTGCTCAAGTGTTTTTAAGGGTGAAGTTCGTGTGTTGGTGAGGCATGAAAGTGTGTGTGGAATGTGGATATGGTCCAGTGAAGAAAGGAGCATAACAGAGCGTTTGGAGATTTTGTTAGAAGTTGTGTGTAATATTTAGTGCATATTGAATAAACCCTGTAGTTTTTGTGTTTGTGTTTCTGGAGTGTAAGCACGGGTGTGGTGATATTTCATGAGGAGGTCATCAAGGGCTCGCATGTAAAATTCCTGTAAAATAGAGTTGTTGTCTTCTCGTGAAATATATAAGTGAAAAAGGAAATAAGTGCGAGTTAGGGTTGATATTTCTGTTTGGCCGAAGGAGGCAGAAGTGGGTGAGTTATTTTAGCATTTCATGTAGAGTGATTTATGTTTTCTCCCTAGTAAGGGTGGGAGAAGTGTGTTTACAGTGGAGTTATGTGTATGTTAAAACTTTGCAGTTGCTAGGTGGAGTGAATGTGAGAGTGAATTTTGCTGGTTTTGCGTGCTTAAATTGTTGCAGTGGACGGTTGAGAAGTGTTGTGTTTTGTGTTTCGTGGAGAACTGTTGCAGTCGTGAGTGAGAGGAGAGAGACAGAGAGAGCGTCTGTGTGTGTGTGTGTATGTGTGTACGAGAGGGGCTGTTAGAGCTTAGGGGAAGTGAAGCTTGAACCGTCTAGGTGCCTCTGACTGTTAAAAGGGAAGTACAGCGAGGCAACCCCAAAGGGAGGAGCTCAAGAGCGGCCATCTTTGTGAGGGTGAGGTCAAAAGCAAAATGGCTGACAACGAAAAGGCGACCCCCAGTGGGGAAAAGAAGTACAAGCCAATTAAGGAGCAGATTCAACAACTGAAGAAGGCTATTAAAATTACCTCCAAGGGAACTCCTAAGGAGATTGCCCAGGAGTGTAAGGAAATGGAAGAAGAGGTGAAGAAATTATGTGAAGATCAACAAAAAACTTTGGAAGACAGAGTACCCCTCCATTTGATCTTCCAAGTTGGAGGTGGAAAATGTGAAGAGAAAATAAAAGAATTGGAAGAGGAATATGTGGGACGCTTCCTGGGGAGAAAGGTGAAGGCAGAAAAGAAGGCGATGATGGGAAAACAAGGTAAGTATTGTAAGTTCATGATTGTGTGCCAAGGGGTGTCTCATTGGATGAAAGAGGACGTGGATGAGACCAGACCAGCCCTGGGAAAGGAAGCCATGGCTGAGGGGACATCAACGTCAGTTTATCCCAGCCTGACACAATTCTCGAGTGCCCCTCCCCCTCCGTACGCCTTTCCAATCTTGGCTGTGGAGGGTGGTACTCTGTGTGGACGAGGAGGAAAAACAGGAACAGTGAAGGGAGGAATTGTGGATTTCCAGGAGGACAGCAGGCAAGCGACCCCTACCCAGCAGGCAGAGGGAGTCAACACAGGAGGGACACAGCCCAAATCAGCGGCAGCTACATCAGAGGTGACTCCGCCAGTTGCGGGGACATCACGAGGTAGCATAACTACACCACGTGTGACTTTGCTTCCTCCCTCGCACTTCAGCCCAGAAGAAGATGTGGAAGAAGCTCAACCTGTGGCTCCTAGGAGTGCAGATAAGGTGACACCAGAGCGGGTCAGCCAGGAAGCGATAACCCTGGATTCATGGACCTCAGAGGAGGATACGCCTGCACCACAACCTCAGAGTTTGCCGGCAAAGGTGAAGCAAAAGGCCTGTCGGAAGCTAGATGTCGGCGACCTGGAGGAAAATCAGTGGCAGGGGGAGGTCCTTGGGAGGTTATCTACCAATCAGGAAGCTGTGACAAAGTTGGAAGAGAAGTTGAAAGAGCTGGAAGAGGGGATAGTTGCACAAAGGATCGAAACATTGGAGAAGGAGATTGAGGTGTCAGCAAGAAGAGGACGGAAACCACGGGAAGTGCGGGCTTTGGGGATTGAAGGTGACAGGGGATTTCTTTAAATCACCCTGCCGTTCTTCAGCTGAGACGTCTGAGTTAGAAAACACACAAACACTGCAGTGCCATTTTTACTCGCGAGGGCAGCCATGGACGCACGACCTGCGTCCCATCACTGCCTGCGTTCTTTATTTATACAAGATTGTTCTGTGTGTATGTGTGTGTGTGTGTGTATGTGTGTGTGTGTACAAAGATAACAACATTATTCTCAGAACTCAGAGCTGATGTTCCCCGTTTCTAAATCTGTATGTTCTAGAATAAAAAGAGGAAGCTGTAAGTTGTTTATCACAGAAGAGTTCATGTCAAAAGTTATTAGGTGAAAAGTCACGTAGACATGTGCTTCACTGATAAACATAAAGAATACATTTCATGTAACTGATCAAAACATAATTTTCTTCTGACATCCGGCCCTGTTTATCAGCGAAATGAAATGTACAATAAGTAACTACTTGTCTTTCACATTCTCAGTTAGTACATCATTTGTTACTCTTCATCTTCATGATCTTCATTGATTTCAGTACATCTGCGTATGCTGTGAATGATAAACTCATCATCTGTGAAATTACAGCTTTTAAACAAGGAATAACTCAAATAGAGAAAACAAAATAAAATCAGGAAAAGTCCAACGACAGTCAACGGTCTCTTTAGCATCTGAAGCCATGTTTGAAGAATGTACATTATCTGGTACGTAGGTGCAGCATGTGGCGTTTGTGTTGAATAAAACACAATCCTCCTTTATCAGCCAAAATCATGTGCAGTGCTACACGATGATGCATTACAGCAATTCTGAGAGCGGCTATTTCTTGATGTTGTCCCTCGTTGACCTTGCAGCATGCTTTGAGAAACAAGCCGAATCTATAGTCCAGTATCTCAATTCTGAGAGCATGTTTTCCAACTCCTGCCCACAGAAAGAGTGAGTTGAGTACCTTTTGTCCAATTGTCCAAAGTTTGAATTCTTCAGGTACATCGGTTTCCCAGGTTGAGTCATGTGGTCTGACTGTTGAAGTTGAGCGTTTCTTCCTGGATCAGGATGACGATGTTGTTGTTGTTGTTGTGCACTTTACAAAAGTCACTCTGAAGGTGGTCGGAGATCAGAATTAGTGCACCTGTCCCAGGGTGTTTCCCATATATGGTTGTGTTAATGTGCTCGACATGTGCGAGCAGACGTAACAGTCTTTCTCTGTGGTTTTGTTAAACACATATCTGTATCAGGCATTTTTCATCCAAAGATGGATGTGATCTTGTGTCATGTCCATTAGGTGTAAGTTGTCGTACGTCCATCTTCTCTTTCTGCCTCGTGGCTCGGCTGCTGTTGGCATCAGCCGGGGTCCTGTAAGGGTGAGCCTTGTAGTCAAGGTAACCACCAGGGTTCCCCTTCACACCTACACCTGGCTGCCTAAAGTTGATCGGATAGAGAGCGGAGTGCGGGCTTACCCCACGGGGGCCCAAGAATCGCACTTACCACCCTCACCCCCGAAACAACCAGGCATAGGCGCTTCCTCCTTGGTGTCTGGGCTTCCCGGGACCTCAACCTTTTTGCAGTGGCTCTGATGTATCCAAGATGGTCTCTCTGCAATTTTACAGGCTATGGGTGTTGTCAATAGCACTTGGTTTCAACCTGCAAGAGACTGAAGAAGAGTCTTACGGCAGTTTATTGTTCAAAACAATATCCTTATTTTCTAGTAGTTTTGCCATCCATTCTGCCAGACTTGTTTCTCTGACGGATTTTTCTAAGGGTCACTTTTTGCAACTGAGATTGCATCTGCTTTTTACACTAGATAAATCTCTGGCCATTTTGTGAATAAATCTATAATCACTAGAGTATAAAAGTGTGTATTAAGGACCTGGACTATCCGCCCTGAGGACACATGGGTCACCCCATGTGTCACTAATGCTGCTGTTCTGCACAGGGACTTGGGGAGTATCGGTTTACCTTCACAACATCAAATCATATTATAGTTGTGCTCCACACTTTAACCATTTCTCCTGTTCTGTAGTCGGCGCTGCTCTTTGTTCATATTTGCATAATGGATGCAGACATTAATGTGTCTACAGTTTGTTGTTCGGCTAACTTAGCTGCTTGATCTGCAAAGTTGTTACCTTTAGTTATTTTTGATTCATCTTTCTGATGTGCAGCACATTTACATAATGCTAACTATTTTGGCAATGCAATCACTCCTAATAGTGTTTTCAGAAGATTTGCATGTTGTACTGGATGTCCAGTAGATGTAATCACTCCTCTGTTCTGCCAAATTTTTCAAAGTGACGCTGCTGAAAAAACATACTGACTGTCAGTATATATATTTATATCTTGGCCTGCGTGTGTGAGAATGTCAACGGTTTCGCTTCCGCAACTCTGTCTGTTGTAGTTACTGCATAGCCGATGGCTACTTTTAGACGCTGAGTCGTCTACAAAACGTCAGTGGAACCAGCTTGTGGTGTACAGTAAATGTCAGCTCGCGGCTTTGTCTCCTCATCTAGTTTTGTTACACAGCAGTGTAGATGACCTTCTTCGGGTGAGGCCAAAGGTGTGCTCGGGTTCAACTGACATCATTTATCAATTCTAATCTGTGATTACGACAATAAGATTCCATCATTTTAGAGTTGTCTCGCATGTGTGAGGTAAGACAAATGGGCTTAGATTAAAATTGAAGTCACTAAGTAAACTATATTCATCTGTAATGCTAGTTTCAAGTTACTGAATGCTTCTGTTTTATTTCTTTTCAGGTGCAAGACTACATTTTGACTTAAGGCATTTAGGTCATTTCTATTTTCTCAAAGAACTCACACATCTCACATATTTCAAACTGCTAAGTTAGGATTTGTTTTTGTTTTGTTTCTTTTTTTCTTTGCCTTTTTTTTTTTTTAAAAACTTCTTTATGTGAACGCTTCCCACAAGGTTCCATTCTTCCTATAGCAGCTTCATATACATCATGCACCAGGCTTCTAATCTCTATGTGGATGCATTGCTCACAGCTTTAAAACTAGACATTAGTAAATCATATGCCTAATCATTATGTGTCACTGTGATCCACAAGTATGATCACAAAGTTATTTTTCAAACCAACAAAACAAACAAACAAAAACAAAAATAAATTGCCGATGTCATTAAGGCTTTACACACGAGTCAGGACGCAAAAAGAAAAAGAAAAAGCTGCTTCCAGAAACAAAGCAGAAGTATGAGAAAAAACTGAGCTCACAGACATGCATCTTCTAGTCTAAAAAACAAATAAAAATAAAAAATGTGTAACTTGCTCAACAGCTTGGTAGTGTCCACATATTTAACTCAGCTTCCCAAACCTGTAGCTTCAGCTGTTGTATACAGGGTTTGGCTTATTAGTGGTTAGTACAGGTTTGCTCTTCATCACAACAAAGTCTCATCTAGGATGACAGGTATACAAGCAGGTCAAGTGTCTCTATGCACTTGATTAGTTTAGGTATTTTCCTTATTTTCTTCATCTCATATATCATTGTACTGAGTTTGAGCAAACCTTAAGCTTGAATCAGACTACTTTTAACAATTATCCACCTCACATCATAACTGACTGAGGTGCCTCTTATTATTTAATATTAATATTATTAATGTTATTATTTTGTTGTTGTTTTTTATAACAGCAATAGTACATTACAATATTTATTAGTATATTAGAATATACTACTATACTACTAATATACACAAATTATTATTTTATATTTTATTATGTGTCCATCCAGGGCTTGGGGGTGATCTGCAGTTTCACCCCCTCCCAAGCTGGAGACATCTACCTTCTCACACTCTGTCCTTGGCTGAACAATGAGGCAGCCTTAATATACCTTATGCATCTCTCTATTTTATTTTAAAATGTTTTCGTGTGAATTATCTACTTTCATTCATTCTATTCATTCTGGGCATGGTTATTTAACCAATTTTGTTTCATTTGGTAATGCCAATTTACAGGTTGCTATGCTCCCTATTATTAGTTTGAATATAGTAGAGATAAGCTCTAATTCGATTTAAACTTTTGTTTATTCCACTTTATTCCTAAGAGTATTTATATATATATTCAGTTGGGTCCGTATCCAACCCTTTTTAAACTTCTACTTTGATTTCCAATCTTTAATTTAACCAGGGATTATTAAGTACTTCCTAGTCTGAACTGCTTCTTTGTTTCTTACAATCACATACAAAATGTCCCTCTTTTCCACATCTCCAGCATGCAGTTTTAAAGCAATTTTTTGGTGTGTGTATAGGCCTACCTCTACCTCTTGCTGTTCCACTAAGCATTCCTCTGTCTTTCTCTTGAATTAGTCCTACTCTGGTTTGTTGTTTTTCTAAACATTTCTCATCAGGTGTTAATTTTGCTTGTTTATTCTCCATTCTCGTCTAACTGCTTCTTCTTTCCAGGCCTGGAAATATTGTGATTCTTGCGAGAGTTTTCCTTTCTTTTTTGTTTCTGCTATTTCTTGCAAAAGAGCTTCTTTCAACTGTGTAAGTGTTGAGGGGCTGCATTTCCCTTCCCAACTGGGACTTTTTTTTTTTTTTTTTGGAATTTCTCCATCTACAAGCACTAATTTGTCCGGCGCCTGGACATTTCTTTTCTAGCCACTGCTCGTCAGCAGTGAGTTTTTTGGGCTGATTCCCCATTGTTACAACACAACTGCAGAGCTTTCTCTGGTATGAGACTCAGGAGTGGTTGCTGACACGCCCTTCTACTCCGGGACTACTTCCGCGGAACGGTGTCAGTTTTACGGGACGGAGCCCAACCTACTTTTCCTTTGTCACCAGTACTTCAGCGTCTTACAGCAAATAAAATAACAATAACAACTGGAAGCAACTCAGCAGCGTATTGTGCTGTAAAATTAGTTTACCTCCAACAGACAGAAAAATGACATACAGAAAACACATATATTCACTCTTGTTTCTTTACGCGCGCGGGTCCTTGCAGCGGACCAGGCCAGTTTTAACTTTTGTGCACCCGTGCAGTGGGTCAGCCTAATGCGCTATTAATCCTTGCGGCGGATAAGACCTATGCGCTTCTCTTCTGTGCACCCGTGCAGTGGGTCAGCCTAATGCGCTATTAATCCTTGCGGCGGATAAGACCTATGCGCTTCTCTTTTCAAACCCTTGCGGCGGGTTAGACCTAAAAAGTGTTTTCTCACCCTCAGTCGTCTTTTGCTGGTTGTTCAGGTCATTTGGCTGGACCCCAACGTCGTGGACCAGGCCCGGCCTGGATACGAATTTACGCCCAGGGCTTTCACCTCTACCCGGAGAGGGCTGTCGACAGACTTCGGTTCTGGCTTTCCCACGACGTCAGGATGCAGCAATCAGACCTTATTAGAGTCACAGAAACGTGTCTGGTGTTTCCATCTCTAGGCTCGAAGGACCAATTTAAATGACAGGGGATTTCTTTAAATCACCCTGCCGTTCTTCAGCTGAGACGTCTGAGTTAGAAAACACACAAACACTGCAGTGCCATTTTTACTCGCGAGGGCAGCCATGGACGCACGACCTGCGTCCCATCACTGCCTGCGTTCTTTATTTATACAAGATTGTTCTGTGTGTATGTGTGTGTGTCTGTGTATGTGTGTGTGTGTACAAAGATAACAACATTATTCTCAGAACTCAGAGCTGATGTTCCCCGTTTCTAAATCTGTATGTTCTAGAATAAAAAGAGGAAGCTGTAAGTTGTTTATCACAGAAGAGTTCATGTCAAAAGTTATTAGGTGAAAAGTCACGTAGACATGTGCTTCACTGATAAACATAAAGAATACATTTCATGTAACTGATCAAAACATAATTTTCTTCTGACAGAAGGGTTTGCCCCAAAGTTTAACGCTGACTTGGGTCTGAGGACTCTTCGCTCTGGAAGGGCTTTGGGGGAACCAGAAGACAAGAGACAGTCGATTTTCAAGACACAGCAGACCCACAGCATCGCCCTGCAAACCAATGAGGGGGAGCTTGACCCAGAAGATGTGGTGCCACTCACTATGCCTTTGTTGAAGGGGCTGAAGGGAGAACCAGACTATCATCCCTATAATATCAGAGACTTGGAGGCACTGGTGAAGCAATTGCCCCCGATCACAGAGGGAGGAGCCGCTTGGCTGAGAAGGCTGGGCAGTCTCACAGAAGGGGAGGAGCTTGCTCTGGGTGATTTTAGAGGGGTGTCTGTACGAGTCATGAGGGGGTGTGGCTTGGCTGACGTGGAAAAGATAGCAGGCACCACATGTGCTCCAAATGATGTCCCCTATGAAACGGTGCGAAATGCTCTCGCCAACGCAGTGCGTGACAAATATCCAACCCCTAACACTGGCACCACACCTAAAATAGTGTGGAGCCCAGAACACACTCCTAGAGAGTTTATAGAGCATGCAAAAGAACAGTGGATTATGCAGACTGGGGAGCATCCTGGACAAGAAGGGGAACATAGGGCGTGGTTCCGTTCTGCGCTGCTGGCAGGTTTACCAGAACGTGTAAGAACTGACCTACAAAAGAATCCAGACTTTGCGGTTGCAGATTCAACTAAATGGGAGCGGCATGTGATTCATCGACTTGAGCTGGAACGAGACGAGGTGACCAAGAAGAAACAGGAGTTGGAAGAAGCGCAAGGGCAGCTGGTAAAATTAAAACTGGCTGAGGCGAGAGAAAAACTGAACGAAAAGAAAAAAGAAAGTAAAGACGGAGCTAAGAAAATGCTGGTGGCAAAGCCTCAGGGTGATCCGGGGCCTGACTGGCCAGATCTGGACCCGGTCCTGTACCCTGATGACCGATGGCCCGCCAATGGACCAAGGCAAGGAAGACTCGCGGGGAATTGGGGGGCTACTAGGTCGCTGAGGGGGCGTGGTGGACCTCAAAGAGGAGGAGGACTAAGAGGTCGTTTTCTGGGGGGACCTATACTGGACCCCAACAGGTGCCACAGGTGTGGAGGACAAGGACACTGGGCTCGCGAGTGTCCTACACCAAGGCCACAAGAACTATACTATCCACCCCAGGCACATGGAGCTCCTCGAGGCAGAACCGTCCAAACAAGGGGACATCATGCTCCAAACCCAGGCATGGCGCCGGTGGCTCAGTATCCTCTGGCCCACTGGGGCGGGGAGGAGGAGCTGTACTGACGGGACCCACAGAGATCCGACAGCATGGGAATGGCAGATCCTATGTTGTCGATGACCGTGGAAGGGACTGAAATGTCCTTCCTGGTGGACACTGGAGCAACTTACTCAACGCTGAGACAAAGACCAAGCAGTGCAACACTTTCCAATCACACGGTGAGTGTTGTGGGTTTCTCTGGGGTTCCGATGACTCTGCCAATCACCAATCCAGCCCTGACGGTGCTGGGAAAACAGACATTGAAGCACAGATATGTGGTGTCTCCTCACGTGCCAGTGAATCTGATGGGCAGGGACCTGCTCATAAAACTGGGAGCCACTATCATGTGTTCGGCTGATGGACTAACAGTTACGCTTCCAGGAGGAAAACAGTTCCTGTGCCTGGGGACACTTTCAAAGAACCAGTATTTGCTACAAGACTGTGAACAATCGACAGCTGACATATACTGGGGTCGGTTGGTGGAAGAAGGCATTCTGAGACAGTACCAGCAGTGGAAACCTTGGATTATGGCCTTGGCGGTCTATTCTCCTCCACGAGATCCGTACCACGTCACCCTCTATTATGATAGGGACGATGATGAAATCTACAGGGACCAGTTCCAGTCTGAACTTGAAGGTCAGACGTGGAATGTGTGTTCTCAAAACATCTATGTAGGCCCCGAAGGCGTCGCTACAGCAGTAAATTTAACCGAAGAAAAACGGCCTTGGTTTAAAATGGGACCTGATTCAGTGCCCCACATTACGTTGGCGGTCCATGAGGGTCACCAGGCAAAGGAGCTGGGAACGATGGTCAAGAGAGCCCTGGACGAACCCTGTTGGCAAGCCACTCAGATTCCAGATGTTTGGTATTCGCCAAAAGGTAAAATTTACCGTATCACTTGTCTGTCAAACGACGCAGTGATATTGGAGCATGAACAAATCTCAAGAATCCATGGAAGGGAAAGAATAGACCATGCTAACGCAGTGGCCGCAATTGCGACTCTTCCTGACACTTTGTGGTCTGGAGGACCCACGGATGTGGGTCTGGCAACTTGCTCGCCTGTTTTGTTCCAGCTGAAGTCTGAAGCACCAATCTGGAAACCGCAGTATAGACATAAAAGGGAAGCTGAGGAGGGAATTGCAGAAACCATCGAAGGGCTATTGAAAGTAGGGGTGCTTGAGCCCTCACAATCCTACTGGAACACTCCCATTTTGCCAGTAGAGAAGCATGGGACAGGAAAGTACAGAATGGCACATGATTTAAGAGCCATAAATGCCGTTCTACGCACTGATACGGTGCCTGTTCCAAACCCCTACACAGCATTGACAGCACTAACACCAGATCAAAAGTGGTTCACGTGTATTGATCTAGCTAACGCGTTTTTCTGTCTCCCATTACATGAGTCTCTTAGGGACATTTTTTCATTCACATACAGGGGGCAACAGTATAGATACACACGGCTACCACAAGGGTTTGCACTGTCCCCGGGAATTTTCAACCAGGTGTTGAAAGAGGTTCTCTCACCGTGTCACCTCCCAGAGGGGTGCACGTTGGTGCAGTATGTGGATGACTTGTTGGTTGCGGCGCCGTCTGCTTCGGCGTGTACGGCAGCCTCACTCACCATACTGAAGAGACTCGCTGAATGTGGGTTCAAAGTGAGCAAAGAAAAGTTGCAGTTGGTCCGACCAGAGGTAACATTTCTGGGCCGTGTCATTGCTCACAAATCAGTGGGGTTGCTGAACACACACCGGGATCAGATTCTGACACATCCAAAACCGCGTACGGTTAAAGAGCTGCTTTCATTCTTAGGCTTAACGGGATACAGCCGGCAGTACATACCAAATTACGCAGGCAAAACAGCTCCTTTGAGGGATTTGGTAAAAATGGTGGGTGTCCGTAATCTTAAGGCTGAACTGCCATGGACATCGGCCACTGAGTCGGCTTTCATCACATTGAAACAAGATCTGTCAAGATCTGCTGATCTTGCCATCCCTAACTATGATGAACCCTTCTATCTTGATGTTTCAGAAACACACGGGGTAGTTAATGGGGTGTTGTTTCAGAAAAAGAGGGGAGGGAGAGATGTACTCATGTACGTCAGCATCAGACTGAATCCCTTAGAGACAAGGCACCCAGTGTGCACACAGCATGCACTTGGGGTTGCAAAAATCATACAGAAAACAGCACACATAGTGAGGGACCATCCATTGAAAGTGCTGACCACACACAGTGTAGTGGCGTATGTGAACTCACAAGCCTTCACTATGACACCACTGACACAGCAGAGAGTGAGCAAAGTCTTAGACGCTCCAAATCTGACATTCACACATGAGGGAATCAACATGGCAGATTTAATGGGGTCAGGAGAGCCGCACGACTGCGCAAAGAGAGCTGAAGTTGAAGAGAAAATCAGAGAAGACTTGAAGGCGGAGCCTATATCGGGAGCTGAAGATTGGTTCACGGATGGATGTTGTTACAGAGATAAGGAAGGATTGAAAGCAGGCTACGCTGTAGTTTGTAGAAATGGGACTGAGTTTGAAGTGAAGGAGGCCGGAAGACTTGAAGGGCAGCAGTCTGCTCAGAGAGCAGAAGTAATTGCTTTAAGCCGAGCCCTGAGACTCGCGAAGGGAAAAAGAGTCAACATTTACACGGATTCAGCTTATGCCTTTGGAGCAGCTCATGTAGAGCTAGCCCAATGGAGAAGAGCAGGATTCAGGACAGCAGACAATGCACCAATCTGCCACAAGAAGGAGATGGAGGAACTTGAACAGGCGTTGGGAGATCCGGAGGAGGTGAGTATTATAAAATGTAAAGGTCACTCCTCTGGCACTGGTATGGTGGCCCGGGGGAATCAAGAAGCCGATCAAGCCGCCAAGGAAGCTGCAGGATATAAAGCATCAAGGCAGATGGTGCAAATAAGTGTGGAAGAAGAGTCAGGAATCAACATGTTGGAGGAGGCCAAGAAGGCCCAAAAGGAGGCAGCCCCAGAGGAGAAAGGGGTATGGAAGAGTCGAGGAGCATGGGAGGAAGGAGGTCTATGGCGAGGACCTGATGGGAGACCTGTGCTGACTGCCAACCTGGCAAAGCAGAAGATTGCTGAAGCCCATGGACTGGGTCATGTGGGTGTGGCCCAAATGGAGAGACACCTGTGCCATTGGTGGCATCCATTTCTGAAAGATATGATTAAGGAGAAAGCCAGGACGTGCCTGATCTGTGGCCGGCACAATCCAAAGCCAGTAATCAAGCCAGAAGCAGGTAAGTTTCCCATTCCAGAGAGACCAGGAGAAGAGATTGTCATTGACTTCACTGACATGATCGACGTGGGTCCAGGAGGAGTCAGGTATTTATTGGTAAGTGTAGATGCTCTGACAGGGTGGCCCGAAGCATGGCCAACAAAGAGGGAGGATGCGAGGAGTGTGATTAAGTGTTTAATCAATCATTACATTCCTCGGCATGGGTTTCCCAAGAGAATCAGATCAGATAATGGAACTCATTTTAAGAACAAAGATTTGGCAGAGGTAGAACAGAGGCTGGGGTTGCAACACAGGTTTGGGACTGTGTATCATCCTCAGTCCCAGGGGAAAGTAGAAAGGATGAATCTAAATCTGAAGAACAAGATAGCAAAAATTTCTGCTCAGACGGGGTTAAATTGGGTTGCAGCCCTGCCAACTGCATTAATGATAATAAGATGCTGTGTTAACCAATCCACAGGATTCACGCCGTACGAGCTGTTGACAGGACGACAGTTTCCTGGTCCTTGGACGACAGTCCCGGCGGAAGAAAGTATGAAAAGTAATAGAACGCATGCTGAATATTGGAAAGAATTAAAAGCTCTTGTGTCTAGTTTCACACAACAGGTTGCAGCTGGAGTGAGCACGGTGGACAGGTCCATCCCCGACGCCAAGGTGGTGTGGCTGAAGGTCATCAAGCGAAAGTGGAGAGATCCGAGGTGGACAGGGCCATTCGAGGTGACGGCTCGTACCACAACAGCGGTCCAGTTGAAGGGGAAAGGGGAGACGTGGTTTCATTGGTCTCAATGTGCGGTCGCTGATGAGAGCTTGGCAGAGACAAGCTCATCTTCAACCAACACGGGTGATAAAGAGGCAGAATAATCCTCTCACTCGTGCAACGACTAACCAGTAGTCTACCTGGGGAGTCGAAGAGGAGGGATCGCCGAGCATCACTCCACGCAAAAAAGGAGGTGCCAAAGAGGCGTGAAGCTTACTAGGCTGGGGCTCCAGTCTAAAGTTAAAAGAAAAGCCTGGGAACAAAGACCATGAGATTGTGGGGAAATTGGAAAATAGCTGGGGTGTTGACTTGTGTGAGTGTTCTAATATGTTTGTTTGTTTTTTGGCAGACAGGTGAATTGCCCAGACGCAGAGGTCTACCCGCTCCAGAGTCCAAATCAATGAAGTCACAGAGGAAATTCAAGCGTGACGTCTCGGGTGAAGGGGATGAGTGTCTCAGCACTTCTGGGGGGATCGAGTTAGATTACGTTAACGGGTCCACAACAGCATACACGTTCGATCTGTGTGATGTCATTAAATGTACAGGGGCTAGTAGTAGCTGGAGAGCATATGATGTGTGGGTTTGTAATCATCCCATGATATGCTACCGTAAGGCAGTTTGGGGCCCCTCGTGGGACGCACACGTTCACACCTACATAACAGATCAGTGGTGTTCCTGGGAGGATGTGGTTAGTTGGACAGGAGTAGGGTGGCAGCCAAAGGTGCCGCAGGCGCTGAAAGGGATAGCCATTCAAAGGGATTATTCTGTTTCACATAACCCTATTACTCTTTCCCTAGGACCGTGGAGTGAACTCCCTAAGTCTGGGATTTCGGGAGGTGCGTTCTACCTAGTAATTGGGGTGCATGTAATAGGGTCAGATCCAACGGGGGTAATTCGGGTGAACTTAGTTGATCCAAAGTCTAAATTGCTTGGAAAAAGTGCAGTCACAAATCTGACGGAGCAAACAGTCACTTCAGGTACTCACAAGGAGCAGGAATCGGAAGAGAGATGGCTTGTTACAACAGATTACACTAGACTAAAACCTCAGGATTTAATTGAGCGTGCCACCGGATTCAGTGACAGTAATCTCTGGCTAGATTGGGTGGCTCAAAATGCTAAAGAACAGAATGTATTTGACTGTGTTGCCTGTGCTACAGCTAGACCTCGGTTGTTCACTGAACCTGCGCCTCTGTATCCAGAGGATGAGTGGGGTTATAATTGTATGCTGAGACTAACTAGAGAAGCTGTGGACACCGGTAACTGCACCACCTTGTCAAGTTTATATCCACCAATTGATAAGCGTACGCAAACAGGTTCATTCACACCTAAACGAGATAATTACACGTTTTGAGTTTTCTACGGATAGCGTGAAATACACTCTGGGGAAAATTGACCCAAGTTGGTGTATAAGGACGCTCACGGGAAGGACCACTAATAATGTAAGTAACTCAAACACCGTAATAGGCACATGGGCCAGAGGTGGGTTGTATTATTTCTGTGGACATTACACCCTTTTGGTGCGTATTCCGTTGGGGAGTGTGGGGACATGTGCTATGGTGCGGTTAGGTGCACCATTGATGCTTATAGGGAACAGGGTAAAAACTATTGCGCAGCAGGACACTCATACAATGACAGCAAGACGTAAGAGACACCTGTTGAGGGTGAGAAGCACAACGGGTACACGTAATTATGACCCAAGATCGGACTCGCCGACCTGGATTGACTCAATAGGAGTCCCCAGGGGGGTTCCTGATGAATATAAATTGGTTAACCCAATAGCAGCAGGATTTGAAAGTGTGTTGATATGGATAACTCCAAATAAAAATGTTGATCGCATTAACTACGTTCATTACAACTTGCTGAGACTCTCTAACCTTACCAGAGACGCCATGGAGGGGTTTGCGGAACAATTAGGTCCGACGTCTTTGATGGGGGTGCAAAATAGGATGGCTCTAGACATGTTGTTGGCTGAGAAAGGCGGTGTATGTGCCATGTTTGGTGACATGTGTTGTACTTTCATTCCCAACAACACCGCTCCAGATGGCACTGTAACCAGGGCCCTGGAAAGTCTGAAAACGTTATCTAAAACTATGCATGAACATTCGGGCGTGAACACGGGGCTGGGGGACTGGATGACGTCTGTTTTTGGGCAATGGAAGGGTGTGTTTATGTCTGCCATGTTTTCTCTTGTTACTTTTATAAGTATATTATTTGTAGGATGTTGCCTCATCCCTCTGGCCAGACGAGTGTTGGTGAAACTGCTGGAGAGGGCTATGGATTCGGGGCCAGCTGGTTTCACTGGTCCTGGGTCTATGATGCCGTTGCGAGAGGTGGCTGGGTGGTCTGAGGAGTGAGACAAACCTGATGAGTGTTGGCCTTTCTCGAAAGGCCAAAAAGGAGGAGTGTGAAAGGGAGGATGTTTTTTCTATTTTTCAGGTTTTATTCATAACCAGTATTATCACCATTATCATCATTTATCATTATCATGTCATCAAAGAATTTAATGAATCGGTTGATGTTATACTATAGTTTGTATTTAATCACATATAGTAATGGCATAATAATCTTTCATTGCAGGTTTAACTGTATTCATGTTATTCATAGTGTTCATTAGAGAGTTGTTAACTGGGGGGCTGAAGTTATGGGTAAGTGAGAAAGTTAAGCTAATGTTAAGATGATTTCATATTTGTTTACACTAGAGCACACCACATATAATAAAATCACAGCCTGGAGGCCTGTAGGCCCAGCACTTTGAGGTTAACTGAGGATAACACCCAAGACACATAAGGGGGGGCCTGCACACATACACTCACAGTTTCTCAGCTTGTTTTGCCTAAAAGTGCTACGTGACTTGTCCGGTGTACTTGGCTGTTTAGCAATAACAGTTTAGATAACGGGGAACATCTGGAGGAGAGGAGTGAAAGGCCGTTAGGGTCCGGCGGAAGAGAGTGTTCTTAGATTCCGAGAATTGATACTTAGATTTCCAGTAAATCCAACTGTTTGACGCATATTATTCGTCATTAACTGTTATATATACCACTCCTTATTTTTGTTCGGGGGAGACTGCCTTGAAAAGTGTAACAATACGCTTCTTCCCCACATATATATGTGTTTAATAAAATCACTATTTTTGACATCTACTGGGACTCTGCAGTCGTTTGTCCTTTCCTCAAAATACGAACCACGACAGCGGTTCCACTGGTACAAGCCCCAAGGTGTGATGAAGGCTGTCAGGGGACGACTTTCAGGGTCCAGGAACCCCTGATGATATGCTTTCCCCTGATCAAGAACAGAGAACCAGGAGCTGCCATGAAGGGAATCCAGCATGTCCTGAATTCTGGGAATTGGGTGTCTGTCTGGTACTGACTTCCGGTTGAGTTCCCTGTAATCACAGCACAATCTCAATTCACCTGACTTCTTCCGAACGCAGACGATTGGAGACGAGTAGGGTGACCTGGACTCTGAAATCCACCCACGGTTCAGCAGGTCTTGAAGATAGTCTTTCACATCTTGGTGCAGAGGCTTTGGCACAGATATGTAGGTCTTTCGAACAGGTGTTGTGTCATGCAATGTGATGTGCATGTTTAAACTGGGGATGCACCCAACATCTTTATCATCATAAGCAAAAGCATGACATTCCTCTCTTAACAGCTGTCTCACCGTTTGTTGTTCATTTTCACTGAGATGGTCCAACTTAACTGGAGGGTCCCACTGAGGTGGCTTATGGCTGGAGGAGGGTGTGTTAATAACCTCATTCACCTGTATAGGAGGCTGTGACGAAGTCTGCTCCACTGAGTCTTGTGTCTTTTCAGGGGTGATGGGGTACACTGCTTTTATCTCTTCCAGATGTCCCAGAACAGTGTGAGGAATTAAGTTGATATCCCGCTTGTTGGTATTAGCTATCGCGACTGGGATGTACACTGACCTGCCCTCCATTATTTTGACTAGTCCCTCTTGAATGACAAGACCCTCAGGCAACTGTGATGGTTCATTTGGGACAAACAACAGACTCTGTCCTGAAAACTGGGCTCCAATGTGTGCACGGACATATGTGGTCGTAATCTGTTCAGCAGCCAGACATAGTCCCCTCTTTCCTGCCAGTACTGTGCCCACACTTTGGTTTTGGTCTGGTGACTGCAATAGTTTTAGTACTGATTTAGCAGTGTTTACTGATACTGAGAGGATTTGGCTGATTTTTCGAACGTTGCGTGATCTTGGTTGTCGCTTGCCCCATTTACTCACAACTTCCTCTATTACATTAAATCCAATAATGGGCAGTTGTGCAACATTGGGGTCACTGGATACAAGCATTGGGATTAGAAGACAATTTTCAGGGTTAAAGTCCAAATAGAATTCTGTCTCTACCCACCCATCATATGGGATTTCACTACCATTAGCTGCTAAAGCTACTAGAGGTTCTGTTCCCAACAGCTCAGCAAGTGGCCTGACAGTGCTGTGTGGTAGGTGTTGTTCTCGCCATTCATTGTTAATCAGACTTGCCTGAGCTCCGGTGTCCCACAGGGCCTCTACTGGTACCTTATCTAGGTGGCACTGAACTGTGCATCTTTTCCCAATGAGACTGATGAGCTTGGTTTGTCGTTGTGAGGGTATATAACCATTAGATGTGTCACTTGTCAATTTGTTGCTGTTTGGCTCTTTGGGGCCAGTTTCAGTGCGTGTGGCGTCATTTTGTGGTGCTTGTTGATGCGAGGTGTTTTGCACATAGACAGGATTTACCTGGGACCTGGGTGATGAGTGGGCTACTGTGGGTCCCGGCTCAGTAGCCCCCTCCCGTTTCCCTGGGTGATCCTAGCCTACCGGCACCCTCGGGAAAGGTGACACTCCTGACCACAGCGGTAGCAGTGTCTACACAGGTCACCAAGTTGAGCCTCTCTGCACATTTGACAACCTCTAGCATGTCTTGTTGTAGGAGAGAACCGACTGTCCATACTTGACCTTGCCTTTGTTGCTTCTAAAGTCTCATTAAACATTTTCTTTACTTCAAGCACATCAGCTTTCAGGCCTTCAATCAGCTTAGCTGTCTCTGAATCCAGGCCCTTATTCTGTCCTTGCTTCTTCTTTGTGGCACCTCCTTCACCCCCCTTTGTCTGAGTTTCATCTAGTGCTGGGCGATATAAGATTTTTTCATATCACGATATGTTTTTTTCATTTCTGGCGATAACGATATATATCACGATATAAGCCAAATAACTACATTTGTAAGATTTAAATGTGCCGTTGCTCGCAAGTAAAATGTGAAATAATTAGCAGCTTGTTTTAATTTAAATATTTATTTCCCATAATAAGTTCAACAGGGTAGATGTACTTAAGGAAAGTGAGACTTCAGTTTCAGATAAATAAAGGCAAATATTGCAAACTACACAAAAGGCAGCCGCTAAAGCGTTTAAGTTTCAAAATAAAACAAACAAAACAGACTACTAAATTGTCAATTCCACTTAGAAACAAAATTTTAATTCTAAAAATAAATCTTAGTTTGTTTTACAGAAGAACAGACAAAATTGACTAACTTTTGTCAATATCAAATAAACTGAGAACTAAAAGGAAATTCTCAATCTCTCCTTGTTGTATAGCTTAGCTTTTCAAACAGTTTTAACAGTGACTTTAGTCTGACAAAAGCCGAATGACGAATTAGCGCTTTCAGTCAGAGATTGAGCATGCACCGGTTTATTGTATTTCCAGACTTGCTTTCGGCACAATTTACAGTGCGTGCTACTCTGTTTTTTGTCAGACTTGAAATAGCCGAAATACCTTCACACTACGGTACTTCTATGGCCCTTCCGTTCGACAATCTCTCCGGCATTGGAACCAGCATCTGTTTTTTCTTCAGTAAGCTTCGCTCACGCTCTCGGTTGATTTTTCTCTAGTCGGCACACTCATTTCCTCCATTACCCGGGCAGCACGGCTATCTGCTTCCCAAACAAATACACATGTGCGCCTTGACACTTGTGCTGCACGTAACAAGTCACGTGACGTGACGCTGCGGCTGTGATTGGTTCGGCTCTGCGCTACTTAATTTGGATTGGCTGTTCTTTTTTTTTTTTTACAAGGACGAGAGAGATGAGGCCTATTGCAATAGTTTAATTTTTCTATCGAGAAAAAGTTATTTCGCAATACATATCATTATCGTTCTATCGCCCAGCTCTAGTTTTATCCTTTCTGACTGGTTAACTGTTCAAAGGTGGCTGAGTGTGGTTGTGCTGTGACTCTGTGTGTACCTCATTTATCCTTGGTGTTTTTACTGAAGTATTTCTCCTCAGTTTATTTTGTCGCTCTAATTCAAGGCTGGCTGCTTCATTTATCTTCTCAATCAGAACCTCATCTGTTACTTGGTAGTTGCTAAGATAAGGCTTTAACTGAAACTTCACGGCTTCACTGAGGAGGCCAGTCTCTAATGAGCGCAGGAACTTGCGCTGAATTAAGTCTGGGCTGAACTGCTCCCCTTCATCATCATCACCAGACTTCCTGAACAGAAAGCAGTGAGCAGATTCTTTGGGGTCTTGGGATATGCTCATGAGTTGATGAAGCACGTCAGCTGACGAGTCTACTTTGTAATGTCCCCTTAATATAGTTCTTAGTGTGGGAAGTGTGAGGTCACGCTTCACTTCCAGCAAGTCTCGAAGATAAGGCCAGGGCTTACTGCCTTAATCACAGCTTCAATGATTTCAGTCTCTGAGTAGCCTTTCTTAAGCCCGGAATCAATTTGGTTGGTCAAGCTAGTGAAAGATAACTTGTCTTTTTGTCCTGCTTCCCCAATCTGACCCCAGATCCAAAAGTCTTTTCTCAGAGTCACTTCTGGTGTAGTAAAGGGTGCAGGCTGACTTACTTGCTTTTCACTTATTCCAGTCGCACCTCTAAACTCGGTCCCCAACGCTTCAATTTTTTCTTCCAGAACACATCGTGCTTCTGCTTGAGCTTGTTGGAGCTGACTGTACTCTTGTTTCAGTCTTTCTATCTCACTGATCTCTGCTCGTTGTATCTCCACTTCAGTCGCAGGATGTTCTTGTAATGACTGTATGAATGACTGGAGATCACGGATGAACTGCTGAAACACTTCAGATTCCTCTGTTTTTTCAATCTCGTCCAGAGTACTTTCTGCCAGCCGAATCAGAGCACGTCGGGACTGTCCTTTAAAACCCACCCCTGCTGGTTCGCTGCACTTAAGATGCTGGCACACCTTGGTGAGTTCGGGTTTCCCAAGTGTCCACAATGCTGTGCTGATCTCATCCTGTAGTTGTTCCATCTTTACCCGATGTTGATTTAACGTGTTCTAGGTTCTTGTCTGGAGCAGGAAATATGCTCCTGGCTGCTGGCTCGCCAAATTATGTTACACGCTGAAGGAAAACAAGGTTCATCCAGGTGCACATGAAGGTTTATTGCGCTGAAACACAGCAAAACAATTCAGTGTTACTGGCGGCTTCCATTGTAATAACTGGCCTGCGTTACTTTTGTAGCATTACGTGTAATGGCCCTGTATTAATCAGCCCTTAGCACACAGAGAAAATGACCAGTAAACAATAGACAACATAACATGTACTGTCTGGTCTATTTCCTATACTTTTAACTGAAACCAGTTAACAATTTCCTTTCACATTACTGATGGAACAACACGGTTAAAGAGATTAATGCAGGAGGCTAACATGACTTAGCTAGCGCACAAACGTTACTAGCATTACCCACAGATAACGTGAAACAACTCCCTTATTCGCTCACATTAAACACCATAGAAACAAGAATCACACTCCAAACATGTTAAATAAGCATCAACTTTACATAAATGTATGTAGTGCTCGTATATTGCTCTCACCTGAAACACAGCAAAACAATTCAGTGTTACTGGCGGCTTCCATTGTAATAACTGGCCTGCGTTACTTTTGTGAGAGATTATTTTGCCAGTGACCCGTTTGGCTGAGCCGCCACTGCCACCTACTGGCGAAACTAAATATCGCCCTAATATCACATCAGGTGGCAGTAAATGAGCTTTTCGCTCTGTGTTATGATGCAAACTATTGTCACAACAAATAGCAAAAAAAGATGATGGGGGGGGGGACACGAACGCAAAAGGAACACATCTGAGACTTGTTCTTAATGCTCAAAATACTCAGGGTGCCACACCAGTCCAGCTGTATTTGATTATAACCAACTGGCGTGGTTTTCCATAATGTTTAGTGAAGGAAAATTTGCTTGTCTCGTGTTAGTATTGTCATGATGTACTGAATGTAAAATAAAATACAGGACTCACAAACAGGGAAATAAACACAAACAGGCAGCTTTATTTTTGTAGCAAAAAATACTGTCAAATGCAAAAAAAAAAAAAAAAATCCTGAGTGAGTTTCTGTTTATCCAGCAGTATCAGGGGTAAAACTCTGGCGGGGGCGACATGGGTGGTTGCCCAGGATGGCATCGTAGTGGGGGCGGCATCACGGACATCTCCCCCAAAAAAGCATGAGTTGCTCGTACTCATGCTGCCCCAACATAAGCCAGTGCATTTTGGAGATGGCATAGGCACCGATCAGTTTTCTGCCGCCCATATGCGGGGAGTAAGGGCCAGTGATGGGAATAACGGCGTTACAAGTAACGGCGTTACTAACGGCGTTACTTTTTTCAGTAACGAGTAATCTAACTAATTACTATTCCTATCGTTACAACGGCGTTACAGTTACTAACAAGGAAACGCGGTCCGTTACTATTTTTCAACAAACAGACGGTTGACACTGTGTTCAGCTTACCGCATCTTATATCAACTGCACGGAAGTAGCTGTAAGTAATCTGGACGCTACAGCTTTAAGCAGCTGCGCGCTCCCGCGGACGGTAATCACGATCACTGTCTAGCACAACACCTGGAGCTAAGGGGGCAAAACAATCGCATGAGTGCTGCTGTTTGACTGAGGAAGAATAAAGTAGTGTGGTAAGTCAATCACATGACCACTTAAAGACAAAGCAACAAGGTGATATATACCAGTTTTTAAACTGTGTTGATAGGCCACGTAAAACCAGAGTAATGATAAACAATATATACGCGGCGTTTTTTCCTCAATAGTTTCGCCACGTTAGCGCTAGCAAGCACTCTGTGCTTATGAGCAAAAAACCAAAACAAAACGGGAAGTTTTAGGAGTGACGGCGAGAGAGAGAGAGAGAGAGAGAACAGAAAAAGAGAGAGAGAGTTTTGAGATGTGAGATTTGTGACGTTTAGCGTGTTTGAAGTGTGTAGTTAATGTGTTGTCTTGTGTAGTTAGTGTGTAGTGTTGTGGATAGTTTTGTGTTGTGTGTTAGAACAATGAGGCGACTGCTGTCTCCAGGTAGAAACAGGAGTGATACACCTGCTGCTGTCAGACCTGCAGGTATCAGGCTGTGATGTTGTCCTTTGTAGTGGACAGAAAATATTTTTTTGGAGTGGCACAAATAATTTGTTTGCCATCTTATTGAAGAACAGCTGATTGTTCTGTAAATAGTTTGAAATGGTTATTTAAAAAATCAAGGTAAAAGGTAAATGGATGCAGGCACGTGAGGTTGTGCTAAAAAGAATGATACCAAACAAGGCAAAGCAAATAGTTTTTAAAGGTAATATGTGGAGGGAAAATCAAGAGTTGTAAAAAAATGACCAATTATACCCTGGACCCCAGAGGGTTAAACGTTTTTTGTTTTTTTTAAAGTAACGCAATAGTTACTTTTCCAAGTAATTAATTACTTTTACAATATTGTAACTCAGTTACTAACTCAGTTACTTTTTTGAAGAAGTAACTAGTAACTATAATTGAATTACTTTTTGAAAGTAACTTGCCCAACACTGGTAAGGGCGCCCTCCGTTTGCGAGGTGCACCTGCTGCTTGCGGCACAGAGAAGAGAGGGCGGGGCAGCGGGGGATTCTCTGGCTGGCTGGAGCAGCATCTAATAACCAACTCGCAAAATAAAACAAAATAAAAACAATCCAACAAACACGAAAACACCAGACATTGTGATACAGACTTATAATTTGCACCGATGTTTTTTTGAAATTCTATAAAATGAGTGTGAGAGCCCTCGGTGTGCCTGCTTGCTACTATGCTGAAGTCAAATTAAACTTTATTGTCATCTCCGCTATATACAGTACAGTATATAGAGAGACGACTGCAAGTACACAAACAATAAATATGAGAAGAGTAAGAAAATACATATACACTTTAGGACTAGTGGTAAAGGGATTAATAACAATTTAATAATTATGTATTCATGATTTGAATCCTGGGTTGTGTGAAATCCCAGAAATAAACCCTAGACAAAGTGAATCTGTCAACTAAGGTGTAGGTCTATTAGGTTATGTTGTGGTGATCTTCGAGTTGGAGGATGGGTGTTCATACTGGAGTACAAAAGTAAAACCAATGGAAGATGGACAAGAAAAGTTCAAAGCCATCAGGTCCTCAGTTTAGAAAAAAGAGAAAAGAAGAGGAGGAGAAACGAGCAAAAGAGACAAGTAAGCAGACGTGTCATTGGAAAATAGCAGGTCATGAATCCTGAAACAATCAGAATACTTTATTAATCCCTAAGGATATTATGTGGATAGGGATGGGTATCGAAAACCGGTTCTTGTTGAGAACCGGTTCCCACTGTTTCAATTCCTTGGAATTGTTTGCCATTTTTGCAAACGATTCCCTTATCGATTCCAGTCGCCCCGAATGACGTCACCACGTTGCGGAGCGTCATTTACCTGGCAGGAAACACAGCGGCTCAAACGCTCAAAAGTTTGGATATACTTTACGAGAACGGATGGCAACAGGGCAACTTGCAATACTTGCAAAGTAGATATTTCATTTAAGGGAGGAAACACTATGAATACGCAAAAGCATTTGCTCACAAAACACGCGATGACCTTATTAAAATGAATGTCGTGTTTTTAATTCCGCTCCGGACTCGTGAATCTCAACCCACCAGCAGAGGTAACGTTTGCACGTCCTCTCCCGTTAATGCGGCAGGTAAATAATTAACTAACGGTGCATATTATGTTAGCGCGATCTGCCTTATTACAAAATCTGCCATTACTTTGCGCTGCATTTAGGGGTCCATGATGAGAGAGACAGACAGTCTGGCTGGCGCTCGCTGGCAATTGTCGCTGCAGTCTACCGGTAGCGTCTCCTTTCAGGCCAGGATAGATGAATGTCACCAAGCAGTGACTAAGTTTGTGGTAAAAGGCTTGCACCCATTTGCCACAGCAGATGCCCCCAATTTTTGGTAAGTGAATGTGTTTAATTGTAGGCAGGGACATTACTGGATATTCTTGTGTAATTGCTACAGAATAATTTATGTTATACTTTGTTATTGCTACAGAAGAATATTTATTTTATTGTTTTACATTTACAATTCTTTTTCCTGGGGACCATGTGACACCACTTTGAAGAGCCATAGGCTGTGGATCTCTTAAGATCTCACTGTTGGGTTTGTAAGGCCATGTTACTCCTAAATTTCTATCTTGTTCAAAAAGAAGATATAAAACAAAGTTCTAATCTAATCGACCTTAGTGTTCTCCTTTTTAAAAAAGAATTGATAAGAGAATCGATAAAGAATCGAATCGTTAAACAGAATCGAAAATGGAATCGGAATCGTGAAAATCTTATCAATACCCATCCCTATATATGGATTACAGTTATTCCAAGAAAAATTTTAAAAATAGCAACAGTGACAGACTAAACTCCAAACAATACATTATGTTACAGATTTTACACATTTAGGAAATAGCACTAATATATAAAGATCAATCAATTATAAATATCATGGATTAACAGAGGGGATAATAAATAAATATCAAGAAAATTGACAAGAATATTAGCAAAGAGCTTATGTAAAAAGGGTGTAACTTTTGCAGTGTTTACAGTGTATTGGATGGAGTTGTACAGGGAGATGGCCACAGGTAGCAATGATTCCTGTGTCATTCATTTTTTCTGGTAATCTCAGTCTCTCACTGAAAGTGCTCCTGTGATTAGCCAGTAAATCATGGAGTGGGTGGGAAGTATTATCCATGATTGTCTTTATCTTGAACAACATCTGCCTCTCAGACACCACCCTAACGAAGTCCAACATTACTGGCCTTGTTGATCAGTTTATTTAGTCTGTTGGCATCTGTGACACCCAGCCTGCTGCCCCAGCTTGCAACAGCATAGAGGATAGCAGTGACCTTATGCAATCTTGGACTGTGTTGTCATTGTCGGTTGTTGATTTGTCCTATTCTCATTGTCTGATGGATTATAATGGCTGTTTGTACAAAATTTGAAAACTATGCATACTCTCTCTCTCTTCATAGATAGATAGATAGATAGATGTGTGTGTGTGTGTGTGTGTGTGTGTGTTTATCTGGCTAAATTCAATATGGTTCCAACAAGAGTTTTTACAGTAAGACATGTTTTATATGCATGTACAATCTTTAATATACATATATACACATGAAACACCCTCTCTGGGGGCAGAGTGGGTGTTCGCCCAGGGCACCAAACAGGCTAGGACTGCCACTGCTGACAAAACTCAGAATGTGAAAAAGAGGGGAGGTATGATAACAGAACCTAAAGACTAGAAACTACAAATATTACATCAAGCAGAAAAACAATTAAAAGAACATAAATAGAAATAAACATCAAATATTACAATATCTAATAAAATACGAAAGAATTTCCACAAATTTCACAATTACCACAATTCAGTGTGAACAATCTGATTTTTTTTAAATGTTTACATAAAAGTGGCCGCATTTCAGCACTGACCACTTAAATATTAATTAACTCCAGTGTGGATTAGTTGATGATTTTTTAAAGTATCCATGCGACGAAAACCCTTTCCACACTGACAACAGACAAATGGTTTAATGCCAGTGTGGATGGCCTGATGTTCTTTCAAGGAACTCATGCGACTAAAAAACTTTCCACACTGATCACAGGTGAATGGTTTAACCCCAATGTGGAGGAGATGATGTTTTTTTAAGTTTCTATGCAGAGTAAAGGATTTTCCACACTGATCACAGCTGAATGGTTTAATTCCAGTGTGGATGAGCTGATGTTGTTTTAAATTTTTACTCTGAGTAAAAGCCTTTCCACATTGACCACAGACAAATGATTTAATTCCAGTGTGGATGAGAAGATGATCTTTTAAGCTTTTACTGTGAGTAAAAGACTTTCCACACAGATCACAGGTGAATGGTTTATCTGTCGTATGGATGAGCTGATGTTCTTTTAAGCAGTTACTATGAGTAAAAGTCTTTCCACACAGATCACAGCTAAATGGCTTTAATCCAGTGTGGATGAGCTGATGTTTTTTTAAGTTGCCTTTTTCAGTAAAAGACTTTCCACACTGATCACAGATAAATGGTTTTAATCCAGTGTGGATGAGTTGATGTTTTTTTAAGCTGCTATTCTGAGTGAAAGTCCTTCCACACTGATCGCAGCTGAATGGTTTAATGCCAGTGTGGACGAGCTGATGTTGTTTTAAGTTGCCATTCTCAGTGAAACACTTTCCACACTGAGCACAGACGAATGGTTTATCTGCAGCATGGACGAGGTGATGTTCTATTAAGCCATTACTCGTAGAAAAAGACTTTCCACACTGATTGTAGCTAATTGCTTTTAATCCAGTGTGGATGAGCTGATGTTTTTTTAAGTTGCCATTTTCAGTAAAAGACTTTCCACACTGATCACAGCTAAATGGTTTAAATCCAGTGTGGATGAGCTGGTGTTTTTTTAACTTGCTATTATGTGTGAAAGTCTTTCCACACTGATCGCAGCTGAATGGTTTAATGCCAGTGTGGACGAGCTGATGTCTTTTTAAGTTGCCATTCACAGTGAAAGTCTTCCCACACTGATCACAGCTGAATGGTTTTAATCCAGTGTGGAGAAGCTGGTGTTTTTTTAACTTGCTATTATGTGTGAAAGCCTGTCCACACTGATCACAGCTGAATGGTTTAACTCCAGTGTGGATGAGCTGATGTTGTTTTAAGCTGCTATTACGAGTAAAAGCCTTTCCACACTGATCGCACATGAAGCTTCTGTCTCCACTGTCAATGCACTCGCGTCTTCTGGCCTGCTTCATAGTGATGAAAGTCTTCTCCACAAGGATCACAACTCGTTCATCTTTACTTGCTGGCATTGGTTGGTTTTTGATGAGGTCATAAATTTGGAGAGGTTTCGGCACGCTTCCACTTCTTTTGCCTATGATGACAAAGAACTAAAACAGTGACATGCACTTCACAAAACCTATAAAGTGTAGATATATCTATACACAGATATACACACACACACACACACACACAAACACTCACACACACAGTGTGAAAAGTAGTAATCAATACAAGGCGTGGCTATTTTAAAGAATCTAAAATTTTTAAGAATCTAATATATGAATATGTTTTGAGTTATTTAACATTTTTTTGTCTCCTAATTCCATATGTGTTCATTTGGAGTTTTGATGGTTTCAATTAAAATCTATAATGTAAAAAGTCATTATAAAATAGAAAAATCATGAGAAGGTGTGTCCAAACATTTGACTGGTGGCTTCGTCAGCCTGGCTACAGAGCTGTTCCTGTTTTCCTCATTTACTAAGATTTCATAACTTTACAGAGAGCTTTTTCTTGTCCAGGTCAAAAGAAGTTCTCCTAAATTAGTCTTCAGTGTAGGTGTACTTATAAGTTCTTCCAGGGAGTCAAACTTCTCTGGTTTGTTGCCTTCTTTTCCAGAGCAGCCAAAGTGTGCAGAGGATGTAATACTATTTACAAAATACACTATCAGAGATTATCAGAGGGAATAAAGCACAACTGTGTATCAGCTGTGAAAAATGTATCATGTGGAACACTAGAACATATTATTAGATACTTTATGATACAACACGTAGAGTGTGTAAAGGTTACAAAAAACTACAGGACCAAAAGTGATCCTTGAGAAGCTTATTTTCTGGAGGTTTAAAAACAGCCAATTCCAGCCATCCATTGATTTAATGTAAGCAGGTTGAGAACAGTATTTTTCTTCAGCAGTGATTTGTCTCTCATTTGGGATAAACAGGCGAAATGTCAGTGTGTACAGAATTAGATGTTATTATTATTAAAATAATAACCAATTAATGTCTGTAGAATAATGTTGGCGATTTTTCTTTGTCACCTTCAATGAAGAACCGATGTTTCTGACTACAGCTGCTGAGCTGCTCCTCCAGCAGACTCTTCGCCTCCTGCCAGTCGCCTGTGACAGCAAAAAGATTTTTATTTTTTAATCCAGTTAAATTTATTGTATTATTATAAGGCACTACTGCAGCATTATTATTATTATTGTGCCTCATACCAACATCACCAATATCAGAATCAGAAAAACCTTATTAATCCCAGTTGTCATAGCAGAAACAGAGTTATGATGGACAAAAACTAGATAGTAGGAACAAAAAGAAATTTTCTCTGTGTGTGTGTGTGTGGGGGGGGGGGGGGGGGGGGGGCGGCTTACGAAGACAGCTGCTACAACAGCCTGCGGCTAGATCAGCGCCATCTTAAAAGACACATTACTGTTATTAATTGTGGAATCTGTTGTATTCTATCCACCTCATAAAATCATAATACTCAGTACAACATCTTCACATGAAGGAAAACAAATAGCTGAACACAAATGATTTAAAAAAAATTAAGGTCCTGAACTGCTGGATGCTCCAGGCAGACAAAATGACAGGGGCTGAACAGAACGTACAGACGAAAACAAAATTAGCTAAGAGAGAGAAACCCTGTAGACAGTTATCGAGTTAGGAAACTAATATAATTATAATGTACTCACTCTGGATCTCCTCTCAGAATAACCCGAACTAAAGATCCCCCAGCAGAGAAGGCCGGCTTTGTAGTTGGACTAGGAGAGAGACCAAGCTGTCCGAGCTCCGAGAGCCTATATCTTTCCGATCACGCATGAGAAACAGAAACGTACCAGTAGGAAAGCTCAGCACAGTCACACTATATTTGCCTTAGCCGACTTGGGAAAAAAACCACAAAAGTCCCCGTCGTAGATAACAAGTTTGATGACTGTGGCTATAATCGTTCCTCCGTAAGTCTACTTTCCGCTGTGTGCACGCGCAGTACTTCGTCTTCTTCTTTGTGGTTTGTCGGCGGTTGGCAAATAACGATGTGACTCATTACCGCCACCAACCGGTAGTGATGTGTCCTGCGTGTCAAAGCTTCGAAGCCTGTGTCGGGTAATCTCGGGGGAGTTTTTGTAAAAAGCGCGTATCGAGGTTTGCTTTGATTACTTATGCAGTGACGTTCGAGCCCTCGCGGGCAGCCCGTATCATGTGACTGATTCAGGAACTGGCTCGCCGGTTCGCGCCAGATTCGAAATAAATTGGGCATCAAAACACAGCTGATTTCCCCCATCACATTGTGTTGTGGAATTGGGTTACGTACGTGCTACATAGTTGCTTGAGCATTTCATCTTCGATGGAACCATCAAGGAAGAGATTTTTTTTAATCTCATCTCTCCTTATAAAGTATGCACACAGTAATAAATATCACAAATGATAATTACCATAATAAAAATAAACAACACTACAGATCCTATAATCTGAAGTCTGTCTTTTAGTTTATTAAAAAGTGAAGCGCCACACGCTAGTTTGTGTCATTTTCCAGATGTACATAAGCATGATTACACAGTTACACAATCATAACAAAACTCTGTCCTGATAGTTTCCACTTTCTCTTTTGTGTCAGACATGCTGAGGCAATATTCGGGATAAATAACCATGAAAACAATTTATTTATTCAGTTTAGAGGTTTACACATCACATCATTATAATCACAGAGCCTGTTTCACTTGAATCGTTCACTTGATGGCGCAGTAGAGCAAATGAATCATCACAATGCTTCGAACCATGAGTCAACCAGTTGGATGGAAAGCTTCAGTTCATCAAGAGGCTTCATCTCACCATCACTACCAACTGGCTTAGAGTGTGATCAGAATTTGCTCATGGCTAATAATAAATAAATAACTAACTAAATAAATAAATTCTAACGGATATATACAGACGTGTACAAAATTGTTGGTGCCCTTCGGTCAATGAAAGAAAAACTCACAGTGGTCACAGAAATAACTTTAATCTGACAAAAGTAATAATAAATAAAAATTATATAAATTCTTAACCAATGAAAGTCAGTCATCCGTTTTTAACCATGCTTCAACGGAATTATTTTAAAAAATAAATGCCTTAAACAGGCCTGTGACCATTGCAAATTTTTCTTTCATTCACCAAAGGGTACCAACAATTTTGTCCACGTCTGTATGTAAAAATTGTGTGTGTTTCTGTTCTGTGTCCTGTTCTGTTTGTATATATTTTTTATTTTTGTTCTGCTTTGCTGCTGTTACAACCTAATTTCCCCTTGTTAGACAATTAAAGGATTATTCTATTCTATTCTATTCTATTCATCTCTTGTATGTTCTTCCAGTATTGCTGCATGGTGGAAATGTTCTCATTGTTCCCTTGCCACTGACTCTGGCCTTAGGTCTGGGGAGCTAGCTGTACTTCTGAGGCATCCCTTTCTTTATTACATCTTTCTTAGCTCTGATTAGGGATGGGAATTGATAAGGATTTTGAAATTCCAATTCCATTATTGATATTACTTATCGATTTGATTCCATATTAATTTTCTTTGGGTTCTTACTAGCTCCACTTTGAGAGTTTCCACCAACAATGAGCACACACAACAACACAAAGACTTTACATTTGTGCAAATTATTGCATGTGGTCAAATATTTGTCCATGTTGCATGTATTTTATCTCTTTGTTGCGATAAGTGTTGGGTGATAACTCAAAAAGCTGACTTTCAGCTTGTTGTGTTTGTGGATATATGACTGACTTTAATTATCCATAAAATCATCACATTCTCTGTAAGATTAAGGTCAACTATTGAACGGCGTATATTTTAAAGGCTTTAAAACAAAGTTAACGCTGAAAGTACTAACATCACTAATGTCACATAACTTTGCTGATGTGACCTCTGTGTAGTGTCTTCTCTGGTCTGCATTCACAACAAAAAGGCAACAGTTAGAATGTTTTCCTTTATTGTCGTGGGCAATCAGCGCAAGATCTCGCAGGAATCCTCCATTATTCTGAGGATTACATTTCCACGTGCAGTGTGATCATATAGTGCTAAAATTATACAAACAAAATAGAAGAACCTCAACACAATTAATCTGCATCTTAAATTTCTCAAATGAAAGGAATACTGAAATATATTTCAGAGCTGTACATAAAACAATGTAGTTTCTCTAAACAGTGTGGCACAGTCACATACCTGCATTCACAACAAAAAGACAACAGTTATAATGCTTTCCTTTATTGTCGTGGGCAATGTGCGCAAGATCTAAATGGAAAAGCAACAACAGAGTTAGCTAACTATGCTCCCATTTTTTTCCTCTCTTCCCAATAAAGAAATCTCTTATAAATGTGCACTCAATTTAACATAAAGACTGGAGAAATGACCCGCAACAAATTATGTTTAAACTACAAAAATAATCGGGTCAGATTGTATTACTGTTACAACATGCGATATGATTTTTCTTCCCCACGACATTTGCTCATTCCTTACCTTGCAGGAATCCTCCATTACTCTGAGGATCACCCAGAATCCCTTGCCTTTTGTGAATGTTGCAGGGTGACTTTTACAACAGTAGGTGGTGCCAATGTCCTATTTAGAGGGATTTAACTGCGACTCTATTAACTATGTTACACTGATATGTGGCCAACAGTAATGTTTTAATGTTCTTCATTATTAAACATTCGGACATAAATAAGTGACATGATATTCAGTACTTACTTTTGAAACTTTGCTCTTCAGCCGCCCCGCTTCAGCCATCCATCGTTTTTTTCGGAAAAAATATCCACACCCACTGCCGTGCTATGAATTGTGGGATATATGGGACCATGATGTCTACACCAGACCCACCCTTCAAAATGAACTGCGCATTTGTCGACCGCATTTGGAGTACACTTCGAATTGGGACACCCTTCGTTGCGTCGCTGTGATGTAATCGGTCTCCAAATAAGCACTATGAAGCTTGTGGTCGCTGGATTGGAAAACAGCCATGGAGCACAGAGAGAAACCAAAAGATTAAATACTACACAATACAATACAATACAAATTTATTTATATATCACATTTAAAAACCAACGGTATACCAAAGTGCTTCACAATAAAACAGCAGGTTAAAACATGAATAATATAAGACCATTAACAAAGTACTGAATATGCTAACAGGTCATTGGCAGTAATTACACAAAAAGTGAATATCAAATCAAACTTGCTAAAAAACACACAGGTTTTAAGTAGAAGAAGATATATAGAAAGATAAAATTGAAATTATGTATAAAATACAGGTGTTAACTAACAGGGAAAGAAAGATTAAATAAGGCAAGGCAAGGCAAGTTTATTTATATAGCACAATTCAACAACAAGGTGATTCAAAGTGCTTTACAGAGACATTAAAAACAAAAACAAATAAAAAGCATGATTTAAAATTGATTAAAACAAACAAACAAACAAACAAAACAGTATATAAAATCAAAAAAATTTGAATAGTAGATAAAATCAGAACAGTAGATAAAATCAGTAGTTAAAATGTAAGTTTTGAAATTTAAGCTTAAAAGTGCGGATTTGGTGCTTTATTCAAATGCAGCTTAGAATAAGTGAGTCTTCAACCTGGATTTAAATAAACTGAGTGTTTCAGCTGATCTGAGGCTTTCTGGGAGTTTGTTCCAGGTATATGGAGCATAAAAGCTGAATGCAGCTTCTCCGTGTCTGGTTCTGACTCTGGGAACTGATAAAAGACCGGATCCAGATGACCTGAGGGATCTGGAAGGTTCATACTGGGTCAGGAGGTCACTGATGTATTTTGGTCCTAAACCATTCAGAGCTTTATAGACCAGCATCAGAACTTTAAAGTCTATCCTCTGATGGACAGGTAGCCAGTGTAAAGACCTCAGAGGTGGACTGATGTGATCCACTTTTTTGGTCTTAGTGAGGACTCGAGCAGCAGAGTTCTGAATGAGCTGTAGTTGTCTGACTGATTTTTTAGGTAGATCTGTAAAGATGCTGTTACAGTAATCAAGCCTACTAAAGATGAATGCATGGACTAGTTTTTCCAGGTCCTGTTGAGACATTAGATCTTTTATCCTTGATATATTCTTGAGGTGATAGTAAGCTGATTTTGTTATTGTCTTAATGTGTTTTTCTAAGTTTAGGTCTGCATCCATCACTACACCCAAATTTCTCGCCTGGTTGGTGGTTTTTAGGTGTATAGATTGAAGTTCTCTGGTGACCTGGAATCGTTTTTCTTTGGCTCCAAAGACTATTACTTCAGTTTTGTTTTTGTTTAGCTGGAGAAAATTGTGGCACAACCAGTCATTAATTTCCTCAATGCATTTACCAAGAGCCTGTACAGGGCCTCAGTCTCCTGGTGACATTGTGATATATATTTGTGTGTCATCTGCATAGCTGTGATAGTTTATTTTGTTGTTCTTTATAATCTGTGCCAGTGGGAGCATGTAAATGTTAAACAGAAGGGGTCCCAAGATGGAACCTTGGGGGAACTCCACATGTGATACTTGTCTGCTCAGATGTGAAGTTACCTATTGATACAAAGTATTTCCTGTTTTCTAAGTATGTTTTGAACCAGTTTAGTACAGTTCCTGAAAGACCTGCCCAGTTCTCCAGTCGTTTGAGTAATATGTTGTGGTCAACTGTATCAAATGCTGCACTGAGATCCAGTAAAACTAAGACTGACATTTTTCCACTGTCTGTATTCAGACATATGTCATTAAACACTTTGGTCAGAGCGGTTTCAGTGCTGTGGTTCTGTCTAAAACCTGACTGGAAGGCATCATAGCAGTTATTCTGTTTTAAGAAGTAATTGAGCTGTTGAGAAACTGCTTTTTCAATGATCTTACTTAAAAATGGGAGATTTGAAATTGGCCTGTAGTTGTTCATTTGTGTCTTGTCAAGATTGTCTTTTTTCAGTATAGGTTTAATTACAGCAGTTTTTAGTGATTCTGGAAACACACCTGACATTAAAGAAAAGTTGACGATCTGTATCAGGTCTGACTCTAAAGTCTTTGAGACCTTTTTGAAAAAACTTGTTGGCAGGACATCTAAACAGCAAGAGGAGGAGTTCAGTTGACCTAAGATGTCCTCCAGGTCTTTGCTGTTAATAGGGTGAAACTGTTTCATGGTGTTTAAACAGTTTTTCGGTGGACACAGTACATATCCTGAATCTGCTGTTGATGTACCAATTGCTTGTCTAATCTTTTGGATTTTTTCTGTGAAGAATTTGGCAAAGTCATTGCAGGCCATGGTCGAATGAAGTTCAGCTGCCACTGACAGTTTTATTTTTAATTTTTGAGTATTAATAAGTGAGTATTCAATCAATTGAGCAGCTCCAGGCTGTGTATTTAATCATTAAATACTCTAAACAGTGGCGGAGCGGGGGGGTGGCTTACTGGGCTTAAGCCCGAGTTGTTTTTTCAGAAGCCCGGGGTCTTTTGGAGTGTAATTTTTTTCATAGTTAGATGCCTGGCTGACAACTGTATAAAACAAAAAACTACACACAATATTTGAAGCACATAGTGCACACTGTGGGAATTTACGACTGTGCGTAAATCCCCCCTAATATTGGTATGATCCGAGCTCAGACACTAAGCGACTGAGCGAGGGGGCGGGGGCAGCTGCTGCCTGCAAGTGCCCTGTTGGAGAAACGGAGCGAGGCAGACAGAGGAGAGCTTAAGTTTGAATCAACAAATGGCGAAATGAAAAGCCAAACAACAACAATGCTGTTTCTTTAGAGAGTCTTAGCTTACATGTGTGTTTATTTCATATTTTCAGTTGTTACCCTCCACGGCTAAATAAATCGGTTTCAGTAATGTACTGATATACAAGAATGGACATAAGGGGCTTCTTTCAAAGAAAAAACTCTTGTAGATGTTATTTTATATATTATGCTTTGTATGTTGTTCAGTATATTTCTATGCAAAACAAGAGGAATTTCAGTACACAGCAGTATATTTACAGTTTAAACCAGATATTTACATACACTTTATGGAAAACACAAGAACATGTTTTTTACTGTACAACATCAATTTAGAGTAAACTTGTTTTGTTTTGGATAAATAAATATTGAAATATCTTTTGAATTAGTTAAATGTCAGAATAAAGAGAGAGAGCTGTCAATTTTTTATCACTTTCATCAAATTTAGGAGTACATATACACTAAGTTTATTGTTAATTAATAAGAAAACTCCAGACGATTCCATTCTGAGCTTAAGAAGCTTCTGATAGGTTAGTAGAGTCCATGTGAGTAAATTGGTGGCACACCTGTGAATGCATATAAGGCAAAACACAGAGCCTGTTTCTTTGAAATGGGAAAATCAAGAGATGTCGACCAAAACACCAGGAAAAGAATTGTGGAGCTCCATAAGTGTGGCTCAATTTTGAATACAATTTGGTGCTATTTACAATTAAGAAATACAGATAGTTTCTCTCTTTACTCTTAAAGTTAACAAATATGTTTTTTATATTTATCAATCTAAAAAAATAAACATTTAGTCTGATTTGATGTTACAATTAAAAAAGTGTTCGTGTTTTGATCTGGTTTATATCTGGTTTCAACTGTATATTTGATGATTGTCAGCACGAAGAGGGAGAGAGAGGAACAGAGAGGGAGAAGGAGAGGAGAATGAGGACAGAACCAGGGGCGATTTTAGCCCATTTTTGAGGGTGCTGAAGCACCCCCAAAAGTGAATCAAAGCACCCCCAAAGATTTCTTACTTCTTTTGACAATATTTTCTGTTTTTGGGACACACTACTAAGAATATAAAAAGCATACAGTACGTAATTGAGACGGAACATTTTAACAACAAAAGTATAGATAACCCCTCCCCCTCCCAAAATGGTTTGTTCCAGCTCGGTTACTCTGGCTATAGCTCCGTTGCTACCAGAGCAATAGTGGCTGTGTCCCAATTCAGGGTATGCACGCTTGAAGTACGCACACTACGCGTACTACGGACGGTGCGTACTATAAGTACGGGAAGTGCGGAAGTGAGAGGCTTGTGAAATGGGACGGTCTAGCCCTTGTGGGGCTGTTCAGGTTGCCTAGCAACTATGATACTAACTGCAAGAAACGTGTCATACAGCAGTGTGTGACAGAAATGAAGGAGAAAAAATGTTCTGTTGGTCATTCATTTCTGTCATGACATCACTTTGATTAGTTGGTTATCTGAGGCTGAGACCACAGGACTGTAAAACATGATTGTTGGGCTTCATTTCTGTACTGAACAGTCATTTCAAGATTAGTTAGTAAATAACAATCAGCTAATGTTGTTCATGAGACTAAAATCATCTCACTGTGGTAATGTAAATATAATATGGCCAATATTATATGTATTGTCAGATTATTATGGTACATATATATATATATATATATATATATATATATATATATATATATATACATATATATATATATATATATATATATATATATATATATATATATACATATATATATATATACATATATATATATATATATTACAGGATATATTACAGCAGTGAGCTTGAACTCTGGGTCAAAGATTAAAGTTGCAGTTATTTATATTTCCTATCACCTTAAATCTTCACTCAAAGACAAGTATCTTTGACAGTGTATATATAGATGTATTATACATAAGAGACAAATATTGTTCGTCTAATATGTTGCCATTATTACATTTGGCTCAATGCTTACATATATGTGTAAAAAGGAAAATGTACGAGCTGTGAAAACTGTTTCTGATAGAATGAAGAGTAGACTGATATATTAAATATTCCTTTATTGCGTGAGAAAATCAGACCATGTCATAACTGCTTTAAGTCATACAGAATAGATATCAGAGCCTTAAACAGGCTGACTTCTGCTAAATGGGTCAAACTGGGCAGAAAGTAAACAAACACATAACATCCTTATAGAATATGATGTAACACTATAGATCAACTTACCTCAGAATATATAAAGCATATAAACAATTACAGCAATATGATGCAACAAACACAGCAGTACTACTAATCCAAAATACTCAAAGCTTCATAGAACTGAAACAAACATTTATTTTTAGCTCCATTCTGCTGCTGATACATACTTTAGGTTTCTGAATATTAAACTTGTTGCTGCCTTTCATAGTGTGTAACTTGAAGGCCCTGAGTACTTTCTCCCACACTGAAAACACTGGAATGATAAAATTATTTGAACATTACCTAATAAGACTGATTCAGGACAGACAATTAGTTATGTTAAACTTTCCTAGCAGTCCTTCACAAACAGGGAACCGTCTGTCTATTCTCTCCATCTGTCAGCTGCTGCTGGCTCTTCCTCCTCCTCTTCCTCACACACTGCTGAGTTTGTCCTGGTGGATCATCAGGGGTGCAAAGCCTCACAGATGATGTGCAGCAGTGGGTCCCTCAGTCTGTCCTCACTCTGGACACTTGCAGTTGTCACACATGGAAATCAAATGTGTGATAAGCTGCAGGATTCAAACACAAGTGTAACTTATAAATACATGTTCATACTTTTATTACACAATCAGAGAAAAAGAAAACGAGAGAGAGTGCAGGACAGACAGACAGGTGACAGTCTCAGGTGTATACACTGCTACAAAACAGCACAAGAGAAGGAGGATTTAGTGTTTGTGTTATTACGAGTGCTAAACAAGAAGAGTTCCCAGATGGTACAGTGGACACATGTGTGACTCCTGTGATTAAAGCATCTTTCTTTCAGCTTAAAGAGTGAACCGTCAGCTCGTTCAAACACACGTTAAAGTCCGTTTGGCTCGACACCACCGAACAGAGGCAGCAATTTAACATAGCTAACATTAACAGTGCAGTGAATCCTGCTTGTGCCGTGATATTCAGGACTGCATACCGAGCAGCATCACTGACTTTCAGCTTGTTGTGTTTGTGGATATATGACTGACTTTAATTATCCATAAAATCATCACATTCTCTGTAAGATTAAGGTCAGCTATATATATATAGAGAGAGAGAGAGAGAAGTAGAGGCTTTAAAACCAAGTTAACGCTGAAAGTACAAACATCACTAATGTCACATAACTTTCCCGACATGTGGCCAACAGTAATGTTTTAATGTTATTAAACATTCGCACATAAATAAGTGACATAATATTCAGTACTTACTTTTGACAGTTCACTTTTCGGCCGCTCCCTTTTGCCGTATTTTGCGGCAAAACTATCCACACCCACCGCTGCGCTATGAATTGTGGGATATATGGGACCACGAAGCGTGCACCGGACCACGCTTGATATTTGGGGAAATCGACGGCGCATTTGGAGTATGCATTTGAAGTATGCATTTGAAGTACACTTTGAATTGGGACAGCCGTCGTCGCGTGGCGGTGACGTATTCGCACTTGAAATGCGTACTTCAAGCGTGCAGACCCTGAATTGGGACACAGCCAGTGGCTGCAGACGCAGCGGCGCGGAGGTGGAAGCACCTGCCTTAAAACAGGACATATTAGCTGCATTTAACCTTCAGTTACTCTTTATATAGTTAGGTAGGAGTCAGGCCATGTTTCTTTTTAGCTGAAAAACATTACACCAGGTAACCTGCAGTGTTGAAAACGTGTTTCCCAACGATGTTTGCTACCCTACAATCCGTCCTGCTCTGTAGTAAAATCAGCGATATTTGACCGTCCTGTTGCTCCTATTGAAATTTATACAGCCTATTTAAAATCTAAAACTTAACATTCTCCGTAGCTTGCTGTTGTTACCACTGTTCTGTTTGAAATGTAATGAGAGAAACTGGTTATTTTGTCATATGTGCCGATATTAAACCCAAAGTACTTACTAGCTAACTGACTGGATGCCCATTAACCTTATAACTCCTGTTGTGTGTGAGTGTGTGCAGAGAGACAGCCAGGTTCATAATGGATATGAGGAAGTTTTTTCAAAAAAATGAGTGTTCTGTTATCACTAAAAGTTGTAAAATGTTGTATCACTAAAATATCATTCTCAGTCAGTTGTTATTCATTATGTGTTTACAGCGCCCTCTGTGGTTGCTCCAAGTAATGCACTTTAGAAACGGCTTTATTTTGAAAAAACTTTATTGAACAGGAAGTCTGCTCAGTCAAGCAAAGCAAGCGAGCAAGAAGAAGGGGAACATATTGGCACATAGTTTATGGTGTCCTATTGAAAAAAATACTGTCCACATCTTCTGTTTATGGTTGTATCGCCGGTATGTACTTAAAGTATAAGTTGCAACTTTGTTTTTGTACAATATGTTGCCCGCTAATGCAGTATTTGGCTGTAAAGCTAGTCCCTTTGTTAAGCTAGTTACCCGCGATTTTGGAGGTCGTCTGGATAGCATCAATAGTACAAGTTCACATAATTAGACATATGACTTATGCTGTGTAATAGCAGTGTGGTATATAAATGCATATTATGCTGCACATATGTATATCACATGACTGTATTTTTTGTCTTGTTTTTAGTTTTACCCTTTTGAATGTCAGTAAACCTGTTGACAACGCTCATCGGTCTTCAGAGTGGTGATATGAGAAAGGTGTTCACGCCCCTGCATCAGACATGCACCCATAACGTCACAGTAAAACGGCGTCATCCGCACGAACAAAGATAACACAGTCATCGCACGCTAGAGTGAAGCTGACCACTACTACGCCTCGGAGCAACACGGCATACAGCAGTGAGCCAGCAGTCGTCTAGTCAACTCCAACATGTCCAGCAAGGCGTCATCCCTCAAGACCCGGTCCGAAGCTTTGTGTGCCTCCTCTACAGGTTCTGCAGCAGCCAAAGCCAGAGCAAAAGCTGAGGCAGCCAAAGCACGTCTCAGCTTCGCAGCTAAAGAAATGGATTTAAAGGTAGAAAAAGCACAAATAGAAGTAGCAAAAGTTAAAGTCGAGGCATCCATCGAATATTTACAGCATGAAAAAGATGTAGCCTCAGCCATTGCTGAAGCAGAGTCATTAGAAGCAGCTGCTGCCGCACAGACAGAAAACACGCAGCAACATCTGTCCCTCAGTAACAGCAGAACGAACTAAACAATATGTCATTGGCCAAGCTGCATTTGTGAGAAAAGAAAATGATGCTGCTCTTCAACAATCACAAAATGAAAATGTAACACAAAGTAAACCAGAGCTCACCTGTGATCAGCCACCAAGCCCTAAAAAAGAAAATGACCCACAAAAAATTCCAATTGGTCTACCAGATGATCCTGACTGTTGCCAAAAAACTCCAGTCATTTCCCCTTCTCCTCATGCTAATAAAAATTACAGTACCAATTGGTCAAATCAGGTGTCAGCATCTAGCTTCCATGATGCTAGACCTTTATACAAAGAGCCTAGAGAATCAAATGTGAGTGACTTCATCAGATACTTTGCTCGTCGTGAAATAGTGGCAACAGGGCTGCTCCAGTTTAATGACAAGCCCCAAAACTTCAGAGCTTGGAAACGCTCATTTGAAAATGCTATAAGTGGGTTAGATCTAACGGCAAGTGAAGAAATGGACTTGATGTTAAAATGGCTTGGCAAGGAATCGGCTGAACATGCAGAACAACTCAGAGCCATACACATCAACAACCCAGTCAATGGCCTCAACATGATATGGGACAGACTTGAACAATGTTACGGCTCAGCTGAAGTGATCGAGGATGCACTGTTTAAAAGAATTGATGCATTCCCAAAAATCTCATCCAAAGACTTTGCAAAACTGAGAAAATTTAGTGACCTGCTCATGGAAGTGCAGTGTGCTAAAGCTGAAGGAGACCTCCCCGGTCTTGCGTTCCTAGATACAGCAAGAGGAGTAAATCCAATCATTCAAAAACTCCCCTTCTACCTGCAAGAAAGGTGGATCACAGTAGGCGCAAACTACAAACGCACAAAATGTGTCTCCTTCCCACCATTTAGTGTTCTAGTAGATTTTGTTGCACAAGAAGCTGATGCTAGAAACGACCCCAGCTTTAACCTCACACCATCACCTGATGCACCCAGACCAGACAAACTACCTTGGAGGGCAAACAGACAAAAAGAGATTTCTGTGCACAAAACTGATGTCATCTCTCGCTCTAGGTCAGACACACAGAGGTCCCCAAACAAAACTGTAGATGGTGAAAAGCTTTGTCCAATTCACAAGAAAGCCCATCCTCTCTCAGTGTGCAGAGCATTTCGCATGAAAACACTGTTAGATAGGAAAACGTTCTTAAAAGAAAACGACTTTTGCTTCAGATGCTGTGCCTCATCTTCACACATAGCAAAGAACTGTAAAGCCAAGGTACAGTGTTCCGAGTGCAACGATGAGAAGCACTGCACGGCTCTCCACCCAGGACCAGCTCCCTGGCTAAAAGAAACCGAACCGGCAGCAGAGCATGGCGGGGAGCCTGACACCATTGAATCAGAGGAGATCACTTCCAAATGCACTCAGGTTTGTGGTGTGAATGAAGCAGGCAGATCATGTTCTAAAATCTGTCTCGTTAATGTCTACCCAGCAGGCCACCCACATCAAGCAGTAAGGCTTTATGCCATCCATGATGAACAAAGTAACAGATCACTAGTACGCCCTGAGTTCTTCGAGTTGTTTAATGACTGCGGCCCTAGTTCCCCTTACTCGCTTAAGACATGTGCAGGTATCAAAGAGACAATGGGTAGAAGAGCTACAGGTTATGTAGTGGCAGCTTTAGATGGTTTAGTCCACATCCCACTGCCTAGCCTAATTGAGTGCAAAAATATCCCAAATGACAGAGACGAGATCCCCACACCCAGTGCAGCTAGACACCACAGCCATCTAAAGTCAGTGGCTCACCTCATTCCTGCCTTGGACTCTAATGCCCCCATACTAATGCTTCTTGGACGGGATGTCATTAGAGCTCACAAAGTCCGCAAACAGATAAGTGGCCCTAACAACGCACCCTATGCTCAAAAATTGGACCTAGGATGGGTCATAGTAGGAAACGTGTGCTTAGGTGACGTCCACAAAACTCCTGCAGTAAGGACTCTGTTCACAAATGCAACTGAAAGGGGACGTCCCACAGCGTTCGAGCCATGTCCTAATGTTTTCAACATAAAAGAGAAACATTGTGGGATACAAGTTCCACTCAACTTCAGCCCCCAGCTTGCAGACAGTGCTTGTGAACCTGATCATTTAGGATGTAATGTGTTCAAACAAACCAGAAATGACAACTACATCTCACCTTCCATCCAGGACAATGCCTTCTTAAAAATAATGGAGGAAGGACTAACAAAGGACACGAATAACAGTTGGACAGCTCCTTTACCATTTAAAACAACAGACCACAGGCCCTGAATCGCCTAATGTCTCTTCTTCGCGCCTTTGAAAAGAAAAAAGAGATGAAGGAACATTTTATCACTTTCATGGACAAAATATTCCAAAACAAACATGCAGAGATTGCCCCTCCACTAAAAGAGGATGAGGAATGTTGGTATCTGCCACTATTCGGTGTCTACCATCCCCGTAAACCCACGCAGATCAGGGTCGTCTTCGACAGCAGCGCCAAGTATGAAGGCGTATCCCTGAATGACGTTCTGTTAACAGGACCAGATTTTAATAACTCATTGCTTGGGGTCCTAATACGCTTCAGAAAAGAAGCCGTTGCCTTCACAGCAGACATCGAACAGATGTTCTACTGCTTCAACGTGCGAGAGCAAGACAGAAACTGCTTACGCTTCTTGTGGTTCTGCGACAATGACATTTTCAAAGAAATTGTGGAGTATAGAATGACGGTCCACGTCTTTGGGAACAGCCCATCGCCAGCAGTGGCCATATATGGCCTGCACCAGTCTGTCCTATGCGTCGAACCAGACTGCGATGCAGATGTGAAGCATTTTGTCACGCGCGACTTCTACGTTGATGACGGACTCAAATCTCTACCTACTGTTGAAAAGGCCATATCTCTACTCCAAAGAACCCGAGATGCACTTGCAAACTCAAATTTAAGACTGCATAAAATAGCAGCGAACAGAAAGGAAGTACTAGAGGCATTCCCGACTCAAGATCATGCCAAAAATCTAAAAAACCTAGACTTTGAAGCTGATTCAGTGCCCATGCAGCGTAGCCTAGGTCTCCTCTGGGACCTAAGCAAAGACTGCTTCACCTTTGAAGTATCTGATGAGTCAAAGCCCTTTACTAGACGAGGTGTTCTATCAACAATAAACAGCCTCTATGATCCGCTGGGCTTTGTAGCACCAGTCACCATACAGGGAAAGTCAATTCTACGTGAACTTACAGCTGAAAATGGGGACTGGGATGCTCCACTGCCTCCCAAAATGGAAGAGTCCTGGACACAGTGGAAAGACTCACTCAAAGACCTGCCTAACATGACCATTCCCAGAGCATACACAGACATTTCCCCTTCAACAGCCGTGAAAAAAGAGCTGTGTGTTTTTTCAGACGCATCTACCAAAGCCATAGCTGCAGTGGCCTATTTAAAAGTGACAGATGCAGAAGGACACAGTCAAGTAGGCTTCGTAATGGGTAAGGCTAAGCTAGCACCACGCCCAGATCAGACTATTCCAAGATTAGAGCTTAGTGGTGCCGTTTTAGCGGTTGAGCTCGCAGATCTTATCTCAGATGAACTTGACTGTAAACTAGATCACACTACCTTCTACACAGACAGTAAAGTAGTCCTAGGTTACATCTACAACGAGTCTAGAAGATTTTATGTCTATGTCAGTAATCGTGTGACTAGAATCCGCAGATCTTCTCAGCCATGCCAGTGGCACTATGTAGCTAGCAGTCAGAACCCTGCAGATCACGCCACTCGTTCTGTTCCTGCATACCAGCTGCCGCTTAGTAACTGGCTCACTGGTCCTGACCTTTTGCATCAGATTCAGAGTTCTCTAAATGACTCCTATGACCTTGTAGAGCCCAGCATGGACTCAGATGTAAGACCTCAGGTAACTGCACTCAAAACAACAGCCTCAACTAAAGAACTGGGCTCAGACAGATTCACCAAGTTTTCTACCTGGAAATCCCTCACACCTGCTCTTTCTAGGCTAATACATGTCATCCACAACTTCAAATCACCACCAAGCAAAGCCAATCACTGTCATGGCTGGCATTACTGTGAAACGGGACTTACTGTGGATGAGTTAAACCAAGCTCAGAACCTTGTCATTCGAGCAGTACAGCAGGACGTGTATGCTGCAGAAATCAAGTGTGTGCAAAAACATGAAAAACTACCCAAAATCAGTCCTCTCAAAACCTTAGACCCCTATCTGGATAAAGAAGGACTCCTTAGAGTAGGTGGTCGCATCAGAGACTCAAACATTAGCCAAGGTGAGAAAAACCCTCTCATAGTTCCTGGCCACCACCATGTTGCAGCACTTCTCATAAAGCACTACCACGAGCAGACCCAGCATCAGGGTCGCCTTTTCACATAAGGAGCCGTTCGCTCCGCAGGATGGTGGATAGTGGGCGGTAAAAGAAAAGTGAGCACAATCATCCATCACTGTGTTACCTGCAAAAGACTTCGTGCCCCTTTGGACTCTATGTTTTTTCAGCTTAAGACCACCAAACTCACTCATGAGGTTCTCGTCACTTTAATGGCAGAGGTGGCTGCTATCATAAACTCTAGACCCCTTGTCCTGGTTTCATCAGACCCGAGTGACCCCTTTATCTTGACTCCAGCTGTTCAATGAGCCACATTCAGGTAAAAGTGTAAGAACAAATGATCCATCAATAAAGGATAATGTTGGATCATTATATCTTTTATTAGATGTACATGTGGTTTGGTTATTTGCCTTTTGGTTGAAAGTACACTGAGAGAGGACTTTTTTATTAGTGATCTTAATAGTGTTTTTTTAATCTAATTGAATACAATCTATTTGTGTATGATTGTCAGTCCAAAGAGGGAGAGAGGAAAGAGGAGAACATGAGGAGAAAGTACAAGATCAAGAAGAACCAGGTAAGTAAAGAGACCGGGAGTACTAACAGGCAAAACAGAAACTGTTAAACTGGCAAAGAAAAAAAAAAACAACTAATTTTACTCATACAATCTGGAAGTTGTGTTCTCCCTATATTAAAGCTGCTGTACAGAATCTGCAAAACAAACTGGGTTATGAGCCCTGGCACTGCATTACCATATTGAACTTCAGTCAGAGGAAGTCACGGTTGCCAAAAACTTTTTGAAGCTCAAGAGTGAAGCTGGTGCCATTCCAGATATGTTAACATTGTACAATCTTCTGGATAATCAGATCTTCCCCACACTGAAAACTGTTATTCAGGTTGCCCTAACAAACCCAGTTAGCAGCTGTAGCTGTGAAAGGTCTTTTAGAGTCTTTCATCAGCTCCATACCTGGCTGAGAAGGACCATGGGTCAAAGCAGACTCCAGCACCTGGCTGTGATGTCAGTTGAGAAAGAGATGCTTGAGAGACTTGACCACCAAAATGCGATAGCCAGATTTGCCAACCTCAAGGTGAGGCGACATAGGTTAAAAGAAAAGGAAAAATCTGCAGAGCCATAGGAGTATCTGCAGTAAAGATCTTTTCATACATTGTATACATTGTACCATAGGCTAAGGTGTCTCCATTTTTCTAATCTTTTAATAATATTTTGTACATTTCAAGGACTTCTATTTTTGGAGTGTATTTTTTATGTATCTGTATTATATTATACATACACATTAAAAGTGAATCTCTGTCCAAAAAATGCACTCAGTTTACTTTTTACTCACTGTGAGCATCATTCATTAGTCTCCCACAGTAATTAAGGTTAGGATATGTATTTTTATTTTTTAATTCCAATCCATTCTTCTTTGGCAGCATTTAAATAACCTTTATCAGATTTGATGGTTTTGTTACAGACTTTTCAAAAAAGTGTTTTGCTTTTCTTTCACAAATGTGGGGATTAAATTGTGTTAAAATGTACAAAACAGTGATGTCATGTTTTGTGACGAGGACCCAGGCACAGAGAGACTTGATGAATTTAAGAAACTTATGGTTTAATAAAGAAATTTGCAGACTTGCACAGAGATGGTTAAATTTTGATGACTGATAATGGAGATGAAGACAACAGACGATGAGGACAGGGAGGAACAGGGGTTCAGATGCACCAAGGAGACAGTCAGAGGGAACTTGGGACAACTGGAGACATTTAAGGATGCAGACAGGGAAGAAGTTCCATCGTGACGAGTAAAGTTTACCTTGCCTGGATGGGCAGCTCTCTGGGTGCTCAGCACCCCCAAAGCTCTGATCCTAGAATCGCCCCTGGACAGAACAGAGATGGAACAAGAGCAGGTGAGACAGACATGTTAGTCAAATGGTTGTTTACCAAAAGTATCACCGTATCATAGGTACTCATGTATCTCGTACCTAGTGTTTCTTTTTAGGTTTGTTAGTTTTCAACTTCTATATTTATTAAGTTATGCAGGCTTGTTTGCACAACAAGGCTAAATATATAAACTTTTCTCAATCTAAATAGTTTACTTTGGTAGAATTAAAAAATAAGTGTAGCGCAGGTCTATGATGATTTTTAGTGCTACTATCATCTAGTTCTGATTCTGGTTCTGTCTTGGTTAAGTCCTAAGTAGTCCTGATTTTGAACTGTTGTAGTCCTGTTTTAATTCTGGATCAGTTCTGTGTCTGATTGAATTGGGGTTTAGTCCTCATGTCTTGATACAGCCCTGACTTTGTTCTGCCTTGCTGCTTAATTAAAAAACTAGCTTAAGGTGTCCTGCAGATGTGATATATATTTTTCCCTATATGAAGTCATTGTTTTTTGAACAAAAGTCAAAACAGAGCCAATTAATCTTTCAGTCATTTCTAACCCCCCCCCCCAAAAAAAAAAATCCCACATGCATACTACCCTTTAGGGCTAAGCCCCAGGTGTTTCAAATGTCTCTAAATGGCACAAAGCCCAGTGAATAGCTTGTAATAGTACAAAAGTAAGTGGTGAACTGCTAGAGGTTTAAAATGGTTAACAGTAGGCCTGGGTATCATCACTATTTATATAACTGATACAAATCTGATTCAAAAGGTCCTGATTCGATTTGATCTATGATTCAATTTGATTCAATTTTGTACAAGATTAAATTTCATCTGTAGAAATTAGCACAAATTAAGCTTTCTTGTCTAAGGTCACTTTTGAAAAAATTAAAAATAAAACTGTGCAACAGCAATGTACACATCAGTACGCTGGTGCTGGTGAATCCATTTCCATTTACCTGCCTATATATATATTTTTTTAAAAATTCCTGCTCGCCCCTGTGGGCGGTCAATCCTTCAAGCTCGGGTCCTCTACCAGAGGCCTGGGAGCTTGAGGGTCCTGCGCAGTATCTTAGCTTTTCCTAGGACTGCGCTCTTCTGGACAGAGATCTCCAATGTTGTTCCTGGTATCTGCTGGAGCCACTCGCCTAGCTTTGGAGTCACTGCACCTAGTGCTCCGATTACCACTGGGACCACCATCACCTTCACCCTCCACATCTTCTTGAGCTCTTCTCTGAGCCCTTGGTATTTCTCCAGCTTCTCGTGTTCCTTCTTCCTGATGTTGCTGTCATTCGGAACCGCTACATCGATCACTGTGGCCATCTTCTTCTGTCTGTCTACCACCACTATGTCCGGTTGGTTAGCCACCACCATTTTGTCCGTCTGTATCTGGAAGTCCCACAAGATCTTAGCTCGGTCATTCTCCATCACCCTTTATTGACCTTGGGACTTCCAGGTTATACTCGGCACAGTATAACCTTTCTGATTTATACTTGGCAGGACACTTATTCTGTATCTGTTTAAGTATAAGAGCCCTTTCTTTAGGTGGACTCCTGCCACTGTTTTTTTAAGGAGACGTTCACAGGGCCATATCTTGACAAACACACACACACAGACAGTTGCTCTTTGTTTACATATATGCCTGTTTAACATATCACATGTTAATGAGACTATACATATTCATGTGTGTAAACAATAAAAGCAGCCTGCAGGGGGAAGCAAGTTGAAGTGAGTTGGAGACAACTGCTCCCCTCTCGCGAGTGAAAACTTGAGCTCTGTATGACCTCATTCCTGAGTGAGTTTCTGTTTATTCAGCAGTATCAGGGGTAAAACTCTGACGGGGGCGACATGGGCGGTTGCCCAGGGTGGCATCGTGGTGGGGGCGGCATCATGGGCATCTACCAAAAAAAGGTTGCTCGCATTCATGCTGCCCCATCATCAGTAGAGGTTTTTAGATACGGGCAACATGGGCGGTTGCCCGGGGCGGCATCACGGCCATCGGCAAAAAAAAAAAATAAAATTGCTCGTACTCATGCTGCCCCGACGTCATGCCAGCGCATATTGGGAATGGCATAGGCACCAATCTTTTTTTTTTCGCCCATTTGCTGGGAGTAAGGGCGCCCTCCGTTTGCCAGGTGCGCCTATTGCTTGCGGCGCAGAGAGGAGAGGGCGGGGCGGCGGGGGATTCTCTGACCGGCTGGAGCAGCATCTAATAACCGACTCGCAAAATAAAACAAGATAAAAACAAATCAACAAACACGAAAACACCAGACATTATGATACAGACTTATAATTTGCACCGATGTTTTTTCGAAACCTCGGTGCGCCTGCTTGCTGCTGTGCTTAAGTCAAATTAAACTTTATTGTTATCTCCGCTACATACAGTATAGTATATAGAGAGACGAGACGACAAGGCTCCAGTTACAGCACTGCAAGTAAACAAACAATAAATATAAGAAGAGTAAGAAAATACATATACACTTTAAGACTACGGGTAAAGGGATTAATAACAATTTAAAATGTATAATTTACAGTTTGATGATTTAAAGTCTCACACAACCTGTCGACAGAGGAGGGGGCCCTGCTGCTTCCAAATAGGGCACATTTCGATCATAATGTCGTAAATCCAAGCCCATTATGTATTCATGATTTGAATCCTGGGTTGTGTGAAATCCCAGAAATAAACCCTAGACAAAGTGAATCTGTCAACTAAGGTGTAGGTCTATTAGGTAATGTTGTGGTGATCCTCAAGTTGGAAGATGGGTGTTCATACTGGAGTACAAAAGTAAAACCAATGGAAGATGGACAAGAAAAGTTCAAAGCCATCAGGTCCTCAGTTTAGGAAAAAAAGACTAAAGAAGAGGAGGAGAAACGAGCAAAAGAGACAAGTAAGCAGACTTGTCATCGGATAATAGCAGGTCATGAATCCTGAAACAATCAGAATACTTTATTAATCCTTAAGGAAATTATATGGATTACAGTTATTCCAAGAGAAATTATAAAAATAGCAACAGTGACAGACTAAACTCCAAACAATACATTATGTTACAGATTTTACACATTTAGGAAATAGCACTAATATATAAAGATCAATCAATTATAAATATCATGGATTAACAGAGGGGATAATAAATAAATATCAAGAAAATTGACAAGAATATTACAGAGTAGAAAAGAGCTTATGTAAAAAGGGTGTAACTATTGCATATATATATATACATATATATACTATATACATATATATACTATATATACATATATATATACTATATATATATTATAGAGCTGGGCGATATAAGATTTTTTCATATCACGATATGTTTTTTTCATTTCAGGCGATAACGATATATGTCACGATATAAGCCAAATTATAACGGCGCTGGCACGGCTGGCAGCCTTAACCCAATTTCCCTCGGGATGAATAAAGTATAATCAATCAAATAACTATATTTGTAAGATTTAAATGTGCCGTTGCTCACGAGAAAAATGTGAAATAATCTGCAGCTTGTTTTGATTTAAATATTTATTTCCCATATTAAGTTCAACTGGGTAGATGTACTTAAGGAACATGAGACTTCAGTTTCAGATAAATAAAGGCAAATATTGCAAACTACACAAAAGGCAGCCGCTAAAGCGTTTAAGTTTCAAAATAAAACAAACAAAACAGACTACTAAATTGTCAATTCCACTTAGAAACAAAATTTTAATTCTAAAAATAAATCTTAGTTCGTTTTACAGAAGAACAGACAAAATTGACTAACTTTTGTCAATATCAAATAATAAACTGAGAACTAAAAGGAAATTCTCAATCTCTCCTTGTTGTATAGCTTAGCTTTTCAAACAGTTTTAACAGTGACTTTAGTCTGACAAAAGCCGAATGACGAATTAGCGCTTTCAGTCAGAGATTGAGCATGCACCGGTTTATTGTATTTCCAGACTTGCTTTCGGCACAATTTACAGTGCGCGCTACTCTGTTTTTTGTCAGACTTGAAATAGCCGAAATACCTTCACACTACAGAACTTCTATGGCCCTTCCGTTCGACAAGCTCTCCAGCATTGGAACCATCATTGTTTTTTTCTTCAGTAACCTTCGCTCACGCTCTCGGTTGATTTTTCTCTAGTTGGCAAACTCATTTCCTTCATTACCTGGGCAGCCCGGCTGCAAAAACAAATACACGTGCGCCTTGGCACTTGTGCTGTACGTAACAAGTCACGTGACGTGACGCTGCGGCTGTGATTGGTTCGGCTCTGCACTACTTAATTTGGATTGGCTGTTCTTTTTTCTTCTTTTTTTAAAGAGGACAAGAGGGATGAGGCCTATCGCAATAGTTTAATTTTTCTATCGAGAAAAAGTTATTTCGCAATACATATCGTTATCGTTTTATTGCCCAGCTCTAATATATTATATATACATATATATACATATATACATTATATATACATATATATTATATATACATTATATGTATATACATTTAGTACGGTTCCAACAAGTTTTTACAGTAGAATGTTTTATATGTTTTATATGCATGTACAATCTTTAATATACATATATACACATAATATTCACATGAAACATACATATATGTTATCTGTGTCTGCAATCAGTAGAGCCTCTTCAAACTTAAAATGATTGACCAGGATGTCCAAAAGAACTTTGTCAGAGTAATGTCACATTGGTCTGCCAGTTTTGTCATGAATTTGAAAGAATTTCATAATTACCACAATTCAAACACGCTACAATTGCAGTGTGAACAATCTGATTTTTTTTTAAATGTTTACATAAAAGTGGCCGCATTTCAGCACTGACCACTTAAATATTAATTAACTCCAGTGTGGATTAGTTGATGATTTTTTAAAGTCTCCATGCGACGAAAACCCTTTCCACACTGACAACAGACAAATGGTTTAATGCCAGTGTGGATGGCCTGGTGTTCTTTCAAGGAACTCATGCAGCTAAAAGACTTTCCACACTGATCACAGGTGAATGGTTTAACCCCAATGTGGAGGAGATGATGTTTTTTTAAGTTTCTACGCCGAGTAAAAGATTTTCCACACTGATCACAGCTGAATGGTTTAATTCCAGTGTGGATGAGCTGATGTTCTTTTAAATTTTTACTCTGAGTAAAAGCTTTTCCACACTGACCACAGACAAATGATTTAATACCAGTGTGGATGAGAAGATGATCTTTTAAGCTTTTACTGTGAGTAAAAGACTTTCCACACAGATCACAGGTGAATGGTTTATCTGTCGTATGGGTGAACTGATGTTCTTTTAAGCAGTTACTATGAGTAAAAAACTTTCCACACAGATCACAGCTAAATGGCTTTAATCCAGTGTGGATGAGCTGATGTTTTTTTAAGTTGCCTTTTTCAGTAAAAGACTTTCCACACTGATCACAGATAAATGGTTTTAATCCAGTGTGGATGAGTTGATGTTTTTTTAAGCTGCTATTCTGAGTGAAAGTCCTTCCACACTGATCGCAGCTGAATGGTTTAATGCCAGTGTGGACGAGCTGATGTTGTTTTAACTTGCCATTCTCAGTGAAACACTTTCCACACTGAGCACAGACGAATGGTTTATCTGCAGCATGGACGAGGTGATATTCTTTTAAGCCACTACTCGTAGAAAAAGACTTTCCACACTGATTGTAGCTAATTGCTTTTAATCCAGTGTGGATGAGCTGATGTTGTTTTAAGTTGCCATTTTCAGTAAAAGCCTTTCCACACTGATCACAGCTAAATGGTTTTAATCCAGTGTGGATGAGCTTATGTCTTTTTAAATGTCCATTTTCAGTGAAAGCCTTTCCACACTGATCACAGCTAAATGCTTTTAATCCAGTGTGGATGAGCTGATGTTTTTTTAAGCTGCCACTCTGAGTGAAAGTCTTTCCACACTGATCACAGCTGAATGGTTTAAATCCAGTGTGAGCGAGCTGATGTTTTTTTAAGGTGCCATTCTGAGTAAAAGCCATTCCACACTGATCACAGCTAAATGGTTTAAATCCAGTGTGAGCGAGCTGATGCTTTTTTAAGCTGCCACTCTGAGTGAAAGTCTTTCCACACTGATCGCAGCTGAATGGTTTAATGCCAGTGTGGACGAGCTGATGTCTTTTTAAGTTGCCATTCACAGTGAAAGTCTTTCCACACTGATCACAGCTGAATGGTTTTAATCCAGTGTGGAGAAGCTGGTGTTTTTTTAACTTGCTATTATGTGTGAAAGCCTGTCCACACTGATCGCAGCTGAATGGTTTAATGCCAGTGTGGACGAGCTGATGTCTTTTTAAGTTGCTATTGTCAGAAAAAGACATTCCACACTGATCACAGCTGAATGGTTTAAATCCAGTGTGGATGAGCTTATGTTGTTTTAAGCTGCTATTACGAGTAAAAGCCTTTCCACACTGATCGCACATGAAGCTTCTGTCTCCACTGTGAATGCACTCGCGTCTTCTGGCCTGCTTCATAGTGATGAAAGTCTTCTCCACAAGGATCACAACTCGTTCATCTTTACTTGCTGGCATTGGTTGGTTTTTGTTGAGGTCAAAAATTTGGAGAGGTTTCGGCACGCTTCCCCTTCTTTTGCCTATGATGACAAAGAACTAAAACAGTGACATGCACTTAACAAAACCTATAAAGTGTACATATATCTATACACAGATACAGATACACACACACACACAAACACTCACACACAGTGTGAAAAGTAGTAATCAATACAAGGCGTGGCTATTTTAAAGAATCTAAAAAATTTTAAGAATCTAATATATGAATATGTTTTGAGTTATTTAACAGTTTTTTGTCTCCTAATTCCATATGTGTTCATTTGGAGTTTTAATGGTTTCAATTAAAATCTATAATGTAAAAAGTCATTATAAAATAGAAAAATCATGAGAAGATGTGTCCAAACATTTGACCGGTGGCTTAGTCAGCCTGGCTACAGAGCTGTTCCTGTTTTCCTCATTTACTAAGATTTCATAACTTTACAGAGAGCTTTTTCTTGTCCAGGTCAAAAAAAGTTCTCCTAAATTAGTCTTCAGTGTAGGTGTACTTATAAGTTCTTCCAGGGAGTCAAACTTCTCTGGTTTGTTGCCTTCTTTTCCAGAGCAGCCAAAGTGTGCAGAGGATGTAATACTATTTACAAAATACACTATCAGAGATTATCAGAGGGAATAAAGCACAACTGTGTATCAGCTGTGAAAAATGTATCATGTGGAACACTAGAACATATTATTAGATACTTTATGATACAACATGTAGAGTGTGTAAAGGTTACAAAAAACTACAGGACCAAAAGTGATCCTTGAGAAGCTTATTTTCTGGAGGTTTAAAAACAGCCAATTCCAGCCATCCATTGATTTAATGTAAGCAGGTTGAGAACAGTATTTTTCTTCAGCAGTGATTTGTCTCTCATTTGGGATAAACAGGCAAAATGTCAGTGTGTACAGAATTAGATGTTATTATTATTAAAATAATAACCAATTAATGTCTGTAGAATAATGTTGGCGATTTTTCTTTGTCACCTTCGATGAAGAACCGATGTTTCTGACTACAGCTGCTGAGCTGCTCCTCCAGCAGATTCTTCGCCTCCTGCCAGTCGCCTGTGACAGCAAAAAGATTTTTATTTTTTAATCCAGTTAAATTTATTGCATTATTATAGGGCACTACTGCAGACCATTGTATTATGTAGCATTACTGTGCCTCGTAGGTTCAGCACCAACATCAGAATCAGAAAAATCTTATTAATCCCAGAGGAAAACTAAGTTGTCATAGCAGGACAGTTTCACCCCAACCGGTCGCAGCAGATGGCCGCCCCTCCCTGAGCCTGGTTCTGCCGGAGGTTTCTTCCTGTTAAAAGGGAGTTTTTCCTTCCCACTGTCGCCAAAGTGCTTGCTCATAGGGGGTCATATGATATGATTGTTGGGTTTTTCTCTGTATTTATTATTGTGCGATCTACTGTACAATATAAAGCGCCTTGAGGCGACTTTTGTTGTGATTTGGCGCTGTATAAATAAAATTGAATTGAATTGAATTGAAAATAAATTGAATTGAAATATACAACAAACAACATGCACTCACTGAGTGCAGAAACAGAGTTATGAATAAATATTCAATAAAAAGAGAAATATAGAGCTAATAGCATCAAAAACAAAATAAGTCAAAACAAAATAATTAAAACAAAATAGTAGGAACAAAAAGAAATTTTGTGTGTGTGTGTGTGTGTGTGTGTGTGTGGGGGGGGGGGGGGGCTTACGAAGACAGCTGCTAGATCAGCGCCATCTTAAAAGACACATTACTGTTATTAATTGTGGAATCTGTTGTATTCTATCCGCCTCATAAAATCATAATACTCAGTACAACATCTTCACATGAAGGAAAACAAATAGCTGAACACAAATGATTAAAAAAATTAAGGTCCTGAACTGCTGGATGCTCCAGGCAGACAAAATGACAGGGGCTGAACAGAACGTACAGACGAAAACAAAATTAGCTAAGAGAGAGAAACCCTGTAGACAGTTATCGAGTTAGGAAACTAATATAATTATAATGTACTCACTCTGGATCTCCTCTCAGAATAACCCGAACTAAAGATCCCCCAGCAGAGAAGGCCGGCTTTGTAGTTGGACTAGGAGAGAGACCAAGCTGTCCGAGCTCCGAGAGCCTATATCTTTCCGATCACGCATGAGAAACAGAAACGTACCAGTAGGAAAGCTCAGCACAGTCACACTATATTTGCCTTAGCCGACTTGGGAAAAAAACCACAAAAGTCCCCGTCGTAGATAACAAGTATGATGACTGTGGCTATAATCGTTCCTCCGTAAGTCTACTTTCCGCTGTGTGCACGCGCAGTACTTCGTCTTCTTCTTTGTGGTTTGTCGGCGGTTGGCAAATAACGATGTGACTCATTACCGCCACCAACCGGTAGTGATGTGTCCTGCGTGTCAAAGCTTCGAAGCCTGTGTCGGGTAATCTCGGGGGAGTTTTTGTAAAAAGCGCGTATCGAGGTTTGCTTTGATTACTTATGCAGTGACGTTCGAGCCCTCGCGGGCAGCCCGTATCATGTGACTGATTCAGGAACTGGCTCGCCGGTTCGCGCCAGATTCGAAATAAATTGGGCATCAAAACACAGCTGATTTCCCCCATCACATTGTGTTGTGGAATTGGGTTACGTACGTGCTACATAGTTGCTTGAGCATTTCATCTTCGATGGAACCATCAAGGAAGAGATTTTTTTTAATCTCATCTCTCCTTATAAAGTATGCACACAGTAATAAATATCACAAATGATAATTACCATAATAAAAATAAACAACACTACAGATCCTATAATCTGAAGTCTGTCTTTTAGTTTATTAAAAAGTGAAGCGCCACACGCTAGTTTGTGTCATTTTCCAGATGTACATAAGCATGATTACACAGTTACACAATCATAACAAAACTCTGTCCTGATAGTTTCCACTTTCTCTTTTGTGTCAGACATGCTGAGGCAATATTCGGGATAAATAACCATGAAAACAATTTATTTATTCAGTTTAGAGGTTTACACATCACATCATTATAATCACAGAGCCTGTTTCACTTGAATCGTTCACTTGATGGCGCAGTAGAGCAAATGGATCATCACAATGCTTCGAACCATGAGTCAACCAGTTGGATGGAAAGCTTCAGTTCATCAAGAGGCTTCATCTCACCATCACTACCAACTGGCTTAGAGTGTGATCAGAATTCGCTCATACCTAATAATAAATAAATAAATAACTAAATAAATAAATAAATTCTAACGGATAAATACAGACGTGTACAAAATTGTTGGTGCCCTTCGGTCAATGAAAGAAAAACTCACAGTGGTCACAGAAATAACTTTAATCTGACAAAAGTAATAATAAATAAAAATTATATAAATTCTTAACCAATGAAAGTCAGTCACCCGTTTTTAACCATGCTTCAACGGAATTATTTTAAAAAATAAATGCCTTAAACAGGCCTGTGACCATTGCAGATTTTTCTTTCATTCACCAAAGGGTACCAACAATTTTGTCCACGTCTGTATGTAAAAATTGTGTGTGTTTCTGTTCTGTCCTGTTCTGTTTGTATATACTTTTTGTTTTTGTTCTGTTTTGCTGCTGTTACAACCTAATTTCCCCTTGTTAGACAATTAAAGGATTATTCTATTCTATTCTATTCTATTCTATTCTATTCTATTCATCTCTTGTATGTTCTTCCAGTATTGCTGCATGGTGGAAATGTTCTCATTGTTCCCTTGCCACTGACTCTGGCCTTAGGTCTGGGGAGCTAGCTGTACTTCTGAGGCATCCCTTTCTTTATTACATCTTTCTTAGCTCTGATTAGGGATGGGAATTGATAAGGATTTTGAAGTTCCAATTCCATTATTGATATTACTTCTTACTAGCTCCACTTTGAGAGTTTCCACCAACAATGAGCACACACAACAACACAAAGACTTTACATTTGTGCAAATTATTGCATGTGGTCAAATATTTGTCCATGTTGCATGTATTTTATCTCTTTGTTGCGATAAGTGTTGGGTGATAACTCAAAAAGCTGACTTTCAGCTTGTTGTGTTTGTGGATATATGACTGACTTCAATTATCCATAAAATCATCACATTCTCTGTAAGATTAAGGTCAACTATTGAACGGCGTTTATTTTAAAGGCTTTAAAACAAAGTTAACGCTGAAAGTACTAACATCACTAATGTCACATAACTTTGCTGATGTAACCTCTGTGTAGTGTCTTCTCTGGTCTGCATTTACAATAAAAAGGCAACAGTTAGAATGCTTTCCTTTATTGTCGTGGGCAATCTGCACAAGATCTAAATGGAAAAGCAACAACAGAGTTAGCTATGTTCCCATTTTGTTCTCTCTTCCCAATAAAGAAATCTTTTATAAACGTGCACTCAATTTAACATAAAGACTGGAGAAATGACCCGCAACAAATTATGTATAATCGGGTCAGATTGTATTACTGTTACAACCTGCGATATAACTTTTCTTCCCCACGACATTTGCTCATTCTTTACCTTGCAGGAATCCTCCATTATTCTGAGGATCACCCAGAATCCCTTGCCTTTTGTGAATGTTGCAGGGTGACTTTTACAACAGTAGGTGGTGCTAATGTCCTATTTAGCGGGATTTAACTGCGACTCTATTAACTATGTTACACTGATATGTGGCCAACAGTAATGTTTTAATATTCTTCATTACTAAACATTTGGACATAAATAAGTGACATGATATTCAGTACTTACTTTTGAAACTTTGCTCTTCAGCCGCCCCGCTTCAGCCATCTGTCGTTTTTTTTCGGAGAAAATATCCACACCCACTGCCACGCTATGAATTGTGGGATATATGGGACCATGATGTCTACACCGGACCCACCCTTCTAAATGAACTGCTCATTTGTCAACCGCATTTGGAGTACACTTCGAATTGGGACACCCTTCGTCGCGTCGCTGTGATGTAATTGGTCTCCAAATGCGCACTACGAAGCTTGCGGTCGCTGGATTGGAAAACAGCCATGGAGCACAGAGAGAAACCAAAAGATTAAATACTACACAATACAATACAAATTTATTTATATATCCAACGGTATACCAAAGTGCTTCACAATAAAACAGCAGGTTAAAACATGAATAATATAAGACCATTAACAAAGTACTGAATATGCCAACAGGTCATTGGCATTAATTACACAAAAATAAAAGTGAATATCAAATCAAACTTGCTAAAAAACACACAGGTTTTAAGTAGAAGAAGATATATAGAAAGATAAAATTATACAGGTGTTAACTAACAGGGAAAGAAAGATTAAATAAGTGAGTATTCAATCATGGTGGATTCAAATTGAGCAGCTCCAGGCTGTGTATTTAATCATTAAATACTCTAAATAACACAAAGCCCAGTGAATAGCTTGTAATAGTACAAAAGTAAGTGGTGAACTGCTAGAGGTTCAAAATGGTTAGCAGTAGGCCTATCTATCTTAGATAGATAGATAGATAGATAGATAGATAGATAGATATCCATTTCGTCACATTTGCTGTGTGTTTTGGGTCATTGTCATGCTGAAATGTCTACGCTTTGGAAATTATAGCCATTTGTTTGGAATCCTCAATATCAGAAATAGATTTCAGAAAGCCCCCTCTCTGTTAGTGTATTTAAGGGCTACAGCAGATGCAGCTGTTTTGGTGGGGAAGAAGCAGCCTTTCTGATTGGTGGATTCAAATTTAGCAGCTCCTGGCTGTTTGACTGACCTAGATATACAATGGCCACACTCTTTACAGCCCCAGTTCACTTCAAGCTCTTAGAGTGTGTATGTGTGTTTCTATGACCCAAATTTCGGATGGTAACACCTGCTTCTTTCTGGCAGAAATTATCATGCCCCTCCCATGTTTTAAATACACTTTGTAACAGCACTCAGTAACACAACATATGAGCGGGTGGAGTGAGGTATGTTGTCTTTACACCCACGTTCTCTGCATTCCATCAGGGCAGGGAGCTGGGAGGAGTTGGCAGTCTATTCGGGGTTTGCGATGCTGGGTCTCCCTGCAACTACCGGGCAGGGGGTGGCCTGTTTGCCTCCCCCCACCGGCGATAATACCTGGACATGAGAGTATAGAGTATGTCTGGGGAGTGTGAATGGGTGTATAGTGTTCATTTCTGTTTTTTCTTCCATGTTGGGCGAGTGCTGAGTATTTGTATTTCTGTGAATAAGGGTGGGAATGTATGCTTGTGTCTGTGTGTGCCAGTTTGTCTATGTCTATGAGTCAGGTGGAGTCCCCACCTCCGCCTAACTTGGAATATCTCAGGCCCCGACAGTTGTGGAGGCCTAGCTTCACCCACCTCACTACCTGCTGGTGGCCGATGCCCTCAGTCGTCGGTGAGTTGGTGGTTCTCTGCGTTCGGGGCTGAGCACTCGGCCGTTTACCCAGCTCACTCCTGATGGCTGCTTGGTGGGGCCTGGTGCCTGTGGCCAGGTCGGGCACCTTCCGGTGAGGTGGCGTTGCCTTGGGTCTCCGTGGCTCGGTCCACTCTGGTCCGACTTGCTACCGGCGGGACCTGCGGGCTCGTCACTGCGGCCCTCTGTGGCTTCTGCACCGTGGTGCTGGGTGACACCACGTCTGGGGCTCTCCTCAGCTCTTTCAGGGAGGGTGGCGCGGTTGCCTCTCTGGTGGTCCTCCTTGGGCTTTTGCACTGTGGCTGTCCGGCCCTGGGTCTCCTCTGCGCCCGCTTCATGCTCTTGGGGGGGAGGGCTATGGCTCCCCAAACCCTCAAGCAGATCGTTACATGGAGAAACCCTTTGAACTCAAGCGCGCTCACACACACAGGTGTACACGAGGGTGCTCACATACACTACAGTGGGTACCAAAAGTATTCAGACGCCTTTAAAATTTTCACTCTTTGTTATACTGCTGACCTGTCCACCTTGTTCACTCCTGCTGCAACCTGTTGTGTGAAACTTGAGACAAGAGCTTTTAGTTCTTTCCAATATTCTGCATGAGTTCTGTTATTTTTTATGCTTTCTTCCCCCGGGATCACTGTCCAGGGCGCTGGAAACTGTCTTCCTGTCAGCAGCTTGTACGGCGCAAAACCTGTGGCTTGGTTAACAGAACATCTAATGGTCATTAATGCAATGGGCAGGGCTGCAACCCAATTTAGCCCTGTCTGTGGACAAATTTTGGCTATTTTGTTTTTCAAGTTTAGGTTCATTCTTTCTACTTTTTCTTGGGACTGACGGTGATACGCTGTCCCAAACGTATGTTTCACCCCCAGCATCTTTTCTACTTCTGCCAGATCTTTGTTTTTAAAATTGGTCCCGTTATCTGACCGAATTCGCTTGGGAAACCCATGTCTTGGAATGTAATGATTGATCAGACACTTAATCACACTTCTAGCATCCTCACTCTTTACCGCCCATGCCTCTGGCCAGCCGGTCAGAGCATCCACACATACCAACAATACCTGACTCCTCCTGGACCCACGTCGATCATGTCGGTGAAGTCAATGATAATCTCTTCCCCTGGTCTCTCTGGAATGGGAAACTTACCTGCTTCCGGTTTTATCACTGGCTTTGGATTGTGCCTCCCACAAATCAAACACTTCCTGGCTTTCTCCTTGATCATGTCTTTCAAAAATGGGTGCCACCAATGGCACAAACTTCTCTCCATCTGGACCACGCCCACATGACCAAGCCCATGTGCTTCCGTGATCTTTTGTTTTGCCAGTTTCGCGGTCAACACAGGCCGCCCATCAGGTCCTCTCCAGAGACCTCCTTCCTCCCATGCTCCTCGTTTCTTCCATGCTCCTTTTTCCTCCGGGGCTGCCTCCTCTTGCGCCTTTCTGGCCTCTTCCATCATGTTGACTCCTGGTTCCTCCTCTACACTTATTTCCGCCATCTGCTTTCTTCCCTTGTATCCGGCAGCCTCTTTTGCGGCTTCATCCTCTTTCTGATTTCCTTTGGCCACCATGCCTGTCCCTTGAGAGTGACCTTTACATTTTATAATACTCACCTCTTCCGGGTCTTTCAATGCCTGTTCGTGTTCCTCCATTTCCTTTTTGTGACAAATGGGCGCATTTCCTGCTGTCCTGAATCCCGCTCTTCTCCATTGGGCAAGCTCCACATGAGCTGCTCCATAGGCATAACCTGAATCTGTGTAAATGTTCACTCTCTTTCCTTTGGCGAATCTCAGGGCTCAGCTTAATGCTATTACTACTGCTCTCTGAGCCGACTGCTGCCCTTCAATCCTCCTGGCCTCCTTGATTTCAAATTCAGTCCCATTTCTCCAGACTAAAGCGTAGCATGCTTTCAGTCCTAATCCCGGTGATAGCATCCATCTCTGAACCAGTCTTCAGCTCCAGGGATGGATTCCGCCTTCAGATCTTCTCTGATATTCTCTTCGGCTTCCACTCTCTAGGTGCAGTCGTGCGGTTCCCCTGACCCCATTAAATCTGCCATATTAATTCTCTCATGTGTGAATGTCAGATTTGGAGTGTCTAAGACTTTACTCAGTTGCTGCTGTGTCAGGGGTGTCATAGTGAATGCTTGTGAGTTAACATATGCCACTACACTGTGTGGTCAGTAATCTCAATGGATGTTCCCTCACTGTATGTGCTGTCTTCTGTATAGTTTTTGCTACCCCAACTGCATGTTGTGTGCATATAGGGTGTCTCGTCTCCAGAGATGGGCAGTAACGCGTTACTTGTAACGTGTTACTGTAATCTGATTACTTTTTTCAAGTAACGAGTAAAGTAAGGGATTACTATTACAAAAACGGTAATTAGATTGCCTCTTCTAACTCCTTCTTCTTGTTGATCGCCTCATCCCGCTCCAGCTGAAGTCTGTATCTGAAGTCTTTTCTAGGTCAGTTCTCACCCGTTCTGGTAGACCTGCCATCACTGCTGAGCAAAACCATGCCGTATGTTCTCCCCCTTGTCCAGGATGCTCTCCAGTCTGAGTAATCCAGTGTTGTGTTCTGCACTCCACACTATTTTAGGTGTGGTGCCAGTGTTTGGGGTAGGGTACTTATCACGCACCGCGTCAGCGAGAGCATTCCGCACCCTGTCATACGGGACGTCGTTTGCTGCATACGTGGTTCCTGCTATCTCTTCCACATCCGCTAAGCCTCCTCCTCTCATAGATCGTCCACATACTGCTCGGAAATCTCCTAGGGCCAGCTCTTCTCCCTCTGTTAAACTCTGCAGCTTCCTCAACCAGGTGACTCCCCCCTCTGTGATTAGAGGTAGCTGTTTAACCAGTGCCTCCAGGTCTCTGATGTTATAAGCCTGGTACACTGGTCCTCCAGTCGGTCTCATTAGCAAGGGCATTGAGAGTCGCTGTTTTCTCTCCCCCTCAGCATCCACTTCCTCTTTTGGTTCCCTGGCCAGGCTCAGCCCTCGGTTCATTTGGAAAACCGATTGTCTCTTCTCTTTCCCTCTGGCCCCACCGTGGTCCCTTCAGCCCCCAATTTTGACGGTATGCTCAATTATCGTCATTTTGTTGCCAACATCTTAAGGTCATCCCCCAATGCCTCTTACTGTTCTTCTACTATTTTCTCTTCCACTTCCCTCACTTTCTCTTGTAGCTTTGTCAGAGCTTCCCGGTTGGTATACATTTTTCCAACGACCGCCCCCTGCCACTGATCTTCCGGAGCGTCGACAACATTTGGTCTCTGACAAGCCTTTTGGTTCACCTGAGCTGGCAACCTCCTCTGAGGCTCCGTCCTAAGTCCACGATTCCCAAGCTGCCACCTCTCGGCTTACGCGTTCTAGTGTCGCCTGGTCTGTGCTCCTAGAAGCCTCCCAACCAACATGTATATATGGGCCCCACCTGGTTTTTGCTCGAGCTGGATGGGTACCATGTGGGCATGGGCTCAAACTGGGCTTTTTGTATGGGGCCTACTTGGGTTCTTCACATTAAACCCATATGGGCAATCCCAAGTGGGCACTTTTAGTAGGTCCTAGCTGGGTCAAACATGGGAAACACTTAACTTGGTCCAAAATGGGAAACACATGTAGGACCCACTTGGGTTTTCCACCTGGGATAGACATGGGCAAACACAGTCATTTAAGGATAGGCTGTTGTTGTGTGCCCCAGGTGGGGCAAAGGTGAGGTAGTCGATATATTTTTTAGCACTGATGACACACGTGGGGCCCACCTGGTCAAACTATATGAGTCGCACATGGGCAAATGCAAGTCAGACCCTGAAAACATGTCTATGTGGGCCCCAGGTGGGGCAAAGGTGAGGTAGTCAATATATTTTTTAGCACTGATGACACAGGTGGGGCCCACCTGGTCAAACTATATGGGTCGCACATGGGCAAATGCAAGTCAGACCCTGAAAACATGTCTATGTGGGCCCCATATGGGTTATGTTAAGTTAATATGGGCATATATTTTACGTGGGCTCAAGATTGTTTAGTATATATGGGACCCACGGGTTTGTCACATGAAAGCCATATGGGCAAAACCAAGTGGAAACATATAGTAGGTCCTGGCTGGGTCAAACATGGGAAACACTTCACTTGGTTCAAAATGGGAAACACACGTAGGACCCACTTGGGTTTTTCACCTAGGTTAGACATGGGCAAACACAGTCATTTAAAGAAAAGCATTTGCTGTGTACCCCAGGTGGGGCAAAGTTAGGTAATCAGTATATATTTTTTAGTACTGATGACACAGGTGGGGCCTACCTGGTCAAACTATATGGGTCACATATGGGTAAATGCAAGTCAGACCCTGAAAACATGTCTATGTGGGCCCCATATGGGTTATGTTAAGTTAATATGGGCATATATTTTACGTGGGCTCAAGATTGTTTAGTATATATGGGACCCACTTGGGTTTCTCACATGAAAGCCATATGGGCAAAACCAAGTGGAAACATATAGTAGGTCCTGGCTGGGTCAAACATGGGAAACACTTCACTTGGTTCAAAATGGGAAACACACGTAGGACCCACTTGGGTTTTTCACCTGGGTTAGACATGGGCAAACAGAGTCATTTAAAGAAAAGCATTTGCTGTGTGCCCCAGGTGGGGCAAAGTGAGGTAATCAGTATATATTTTTTGGTACTGATGACATAGGTGGGGCCCACCTGGTCAAACTATATGTGTCACACATGGGCAAATGCAAGTCAGACCCTGAAAACATGTCTATGTGGGCCCCAAATGGGTTATGTTAAATTAATATGGGCATATATTTTACATGGGCTCAAGATTGTTTAGTATATATGGGACCCACTTGGGTTTCTAACATTAAATCCATATGGGTGGGCATCCAATGTAGGTCCTAGTTGGGTCAGTGATGGTAAATGTGTACATTGGTTCAAAATGGTAGCACATGCTCATGTGAGGATTCTTCTTCTGTGAAGAGCCTGAGAAAGTGTTATTTGAATAAAGGAGGATTTATTCCAAACAAGCCCATCACAGACTGCACACAACCCAGGGAGTTCTGAAAGTCAAATTGTAAAAAGAATCTCAAAAGAAAGTATGAACATAACTCTCTTTTATAACCTGCAGACAGCACCCATGGGGTACCATTCTCTAACAAATCACCCTAACTTTAACATATTTTGCACAACCTCAGTCTATCACTTTTGCTATCCTTAGTCAGATGTTCTTTACCCTTCATTTGTGACCCTCTCAGTATTTAGCCTTGGCTAGCAAATGTACTCAAAGTCCACGTTGAGACCTCAAGATGTTATGTGTTATCAGACACTACAACCCAGCTGTCAAGTGAGACTATAGGAACTTTGATGTTTTTGAACATTCAATGTTACTCAAAACACTCTGCACACTATTCCAAATAACTGGTTTGAAACTGGTAACTTTTTAATTTTAGATTTCATTTTAAGTACTTAATTTGAACTTTCAGCGCTTTGCATGGTAGGCTGCATGGTGAGGCTCAGATAAGATGAAATAAGGACTTCATGATTCTTCTTAGGTAAATTCACTTGTCACAGCAGCAATAATAAGTGATTAAAACGGACACAAGAGTAGAAAAAAAGAAAAGCAAAAAATACAAATAAAAAACCTAAGATAAAAGTGACTTACACAGACAAAATCCAGATTTGGCATTTGCAAATTAAGGATTACTGGTTGTTCAAACAATTAAGACTATTTACTTGAGGAAACATGCTGTTGAGGATTTTTAGTAGATCAGACACACTCTACAGTATTAGAGAAAATACAGTTAGCTACATGGAAGTTGGAAGTTTTGGTTAATCAGATCCAGTAAAGCTCCTGAAGCATATTACCGATCTGTTAAAATGTTACTCTTCAAACTTGTGCCCTCAAATATATAACCAGAAATAATTTATATTTTCTTTGAACTAGTGGAAAGGAGAGGGAATGGGGTCTTTCAAGCAGTCACACTTAAACTGTGAAACTCCCTTGTCCTTATGGTGTATTGACACTATTGAAACTTTTCAAAAGCAGTCTAATGTTAGAAGAGCTTTTTGTTAGGGTCCCTGGGTCGTCGACCCAGTGTTTTGTGTTTTTGGTTCTTTGATTTTTGTTATTTCATTATATTTTAGCTTTGCTTTATGGGTTTCTGGTTTTCTGTCTGTGTTCCATGTTTGCTGTATCCCCACGTCCAGTCAGTGTCTGTGTCTGCCCTGGTCCCACGTCTCTGTTCCCTCTGGTGTAGTGCCTGCATGTGAGTCTGTGTCTTTTGTTCAGTCTGTGTTATGTGTTTCCTGTTTTACTCTGTAGGTCTCTGTCTTATCTCAGTATGTTCAGTTTACGCTTCCTTGTCTCGTCAGTTCTGATTTGCCCCAGCTGAGGGGCCGAGGGGCCCGTCCAGCCTCCTGCCTCCGCTGGAGGGTCCGAGGGGCCTGTCCAGCCTCCTGTTCCCGCTGGAGGGCCCGAAGGGCCCGTCCAGCAACCTGCCTCCGCTGGAGGGTCCGAGGGGCCCGTCCAGCAACCTGCCTCGCCTGCAGCGCCACCGCCTGCGGCTCCACCGCCGTCGCCTGCAGCGCCACCGCCTGCGGCTCCCAAGCCGTCGCCTGCAGCGCCACCGACTGCGGCTCCCATGCCTCGCCTGCGGCGCCACCGCCTGCGGCTCCCACGCCGTCGCCTGCAGCGCCGTCGCCTGCGGTGCCACCGCCTGCGGCTCCCACGCCACCGCCTGCAGCGCCACCGCCTGCAGCGCCACCGCCTGCGGCTCCCACGCCGTCGCCTGCAGCGCCACCCTCGTCTGGTCCAGCCTCCGGGTTTACAGCTTCTGTGTCGCCTGGTCCAGCTTCAGCTACAGCTTCTGCTTCGCCGGGTCCAGATTCAGCTACAGCAGCAGACTCTGCTTCAGCCTCGGCGTCGCCTGGTCCAGCCTCCGTGTCTTCGCCTTCAGCGTCGCCTGGTCCTGCCTCACTCCATCTAGCTTCGTCTGCGCCTGAGGTCTCCATGCCGTCTGGTCCTGCACGTCCGGTCCGGCCTGCTCGTCCGGTCCGGCCTGCACGGCCTGCTCGTCCGGTCCGGCCTGCACGGCCTGCTCATCCTGCATGTCCGGTCCGGCCTGCTCGTCCTGCATGTCCGGTCCGGCCTGCTCGTCCTGCACGTCCTGTCCGGCCTGCTCGTCCTGCACGTCCTGTCCGGCCACCTTCCAGGCCGCTGACTGGCCGTCATTGCCATCATGGATGGCCCTCTGAACTCCGTCGCCGCCGGTGCTCCCCGCCCGGCCGGCCTCCTGAACTATTTACTGGACTCTTGGGCCGTCGTCCTCCGGGCCGGCCCCCTGAACCACCCGGATTTGGACTGTTGTGCCGTCGACCTCCGGGCTGGCCCCCTGAACCTTTCCGAGACTGTTGCCTGGGCCTCTGCGCCGTTTATGGGCCCTTTTGTTTGTTTTCTTTTGGACTGTTCCTGGGCCTCAGTGCTGTTGTTTTGTTCTGTTTTGGACTTTTGTTCCCTGTGTTTTGGTTTCTTCCTCCTTGTGTTCCGTTTATTTCCCTCCTGTTACTCATTCCCTGATTGCTCCCTTTGTGTATTTAAACCCTGTGTCTCTCTGTGTCCGTGTCGCAATCTACCGTCATTCATGCTGTGTGTTCTGTCTGTCTGCCTGTGTAAGTTTATTTTGTATTTTCGGGTTTTTGTTACGTTTTGCCATCCAGCAATAAAGCTGAGTTTTGGAGTACACTTTTGCCAGTCGAGGAGTCTGCACTTTGGGTCCTTTCCCTGCCTTCACACAGCCGGTACATGACACTTTTAGGTAAACTGTTATTATTCTTCTTACCTTTATTATATATTTTATTAATTATATTTTTATTATGATGTTGATTTGGGTGACAATTATTTGATAAATATTATATATTAATTTTTAAAACATATTAACCATCCCTATGCTTAAAAAAACTTTTAAAAACTAAAATTGTTCTTTTAAACTTGTGCATTGTTTGACTTTTAAAATTTTTGTATCAGGTGTAAAATTACTTTTTAAATAAAGTTGTTTTTAATGTGAGCAGCTCCTATTGCCTCATTTAAAAAGAGGGAGGAGCAGATTGCACCGCCTAGCCTCTAGTCTTCGCGGTCTTTCGTCAGTTGCGGCCTTTTCTCTCCCTGGTGTTTGAGAACGTGGAGGACAAAAGGATACCAAAGAATCGAAAACTATGACAAAGGTAAATACGTAAAGTTTGATAAGTTTTCATCAATGGTTATTTTAGTAACTTTCTATAGTCGTCCTAAACGGTATAACGGGGAGAAGCATAACATCTTTAGCTAGCAGGTAGAACTGGGTTAATTTACTGCATTGTCTTTGGCAAACATAATTTAAAGTTAATTACAAAACTCTTACTGCCTATATTCTACTCAGTAAAGTTCATCTTATCTTATTCTGTTTTCATTGCACCATTCTCTCTCTACAGTTTTTTAATTTACATACTATAACGTACACAGCAGTTTTTTTTCTGTGCTTCTGCAACTGTTTCTTAGGTTTTCCTATAAGGTTTTTGTAATTAATTAAAAAAATATATATTATTTTTTTGGCTTTAGTGGATTCCCACTCAGCTAACTCGGCCATTATGCACTACCCAGTAAACAAAATGGCTGAACAGTATCTTAAATGTTTGAACATGAGCTAGTCATACCATGTTACGTAATATTCATGTGCAGTGTAGCAAGCTCACCTTATAGGGGTGTAAAACATGAGGTGTATGAGGTGATTGTTTAAATTACAGGAGTAGATGCCTGCAGCTGAAACAGTTTTCTGATCTGAACGTGAACCTACTGGTCACGTTTACGGTAATGTTACCAGATATGTATTGTACTATAGGAAAACGGTGGTGGATCAGTGTGCAAAAAGCCCCCAAAAGAAACACACAGCTTCTTTAGCTCAAACACTGTCTGATCACTCTCTTAGATACTGTGCTGTTCCATCTTGTTATTGGTTACTGAGAAATGTTAGGTTATTAATTAATTAAGAGAGTGCAGCTGTTCAGATCAGATGGTGAAGTAGGAAAATGCAGAACATGTTACTATAGCTGAATGCTGTGTAAAATACTAGTAATAAATCTAACTCCCATTTATGGCTTTTACTACTGTGGGGCTAAATAAAAAATTACAGACATAATGAAATCTGCTACAATTACAAAGCTTAAGTTTAAAACTATTATTATATATTAAGGATTTTTTTGCTCTTTTTTTATTCTTTTTGTTAATAATGGACTCAATTTTATTATCAAGTTCAAAGACCTATTAAACTTTTAAACCATTAAATCCAGGAAATTAGATGCCCGTAAATGTACGAGACCCTCTTTATGGCTAGTGTCAGAGTATTTTCGTTTCAGTAAAGAAAGAGACACCAAGCTTGTTAAGACATGTACATGGGTGAGAGCTCTGAATGAGACTCACACCCAACTGTAGTCCGCCGTCTTTATTTATACACTTGTTCACACAATACACCCTTTCATAACTCTCATAAGGGCAACGGCGTGCTTCCCCTTTAGATTAACTCTACCATACGTCCTCTTCCTCGTGACTACGGCGTGATCTTCTAGTTTCAAATTCCTTAGGCATTTCCTGTTTTTCTCTAAAAGTGGTTGAAACTGGCTTCACAAACAATTATACAGGAGCAGTTATTTCCACATAGTTTCCATGTTAAATGAAGTAAAACATAAGCTTTATAAAAAGGTATAATAAAACAGTAAAATCTCTTAACAGCTAGTATCCCCAAATATTTAATAATCCTTTCTAAAATTTAAAAAATTTTGTTCTTTTCAATTAAATAGTGCATGTTTAATGTATTCTTGAGCAGGTAAAAATTCCACTAAATTAGTTTTTGCATATTTTAAAGTATAATCAAATTTTTATAGTTTGCGAGTACTTTTAATTTGGAGATTTTGCCACTTGTTTTGAAGTTTGGATAGTGCTTTATAGTAATTTGTAAATGTTTTGAAGTCATCTGGCTTCTTAATAATTTAATAAAAAATTAACAAGCCATGTAATAATTTGAAAACCACTAGGGACCACTTATTACTATGTCACCAATTTTTTACTTAAAGGAATTTAGGATTTATGTCTGTCAAGTCATTTGTTCTGGCATAAGTCACCATTTTGATATATCTTCCTGTGACTTTAAAGTCTGTCAGCTAGTTAGATACATTTTTGCACTGCTAGTGTTTGCTGCTTGAATTAGTCAGTTTACCATATAAACACATGCAGTGCCTTTCAAACTTTTAATTACACTGTTCATTTTGTGCATTAGTAAGAGAATCTTTTATATTGAATTATCCTGGGAAAAAACAAAAATGTTTGTATTTTTTTTCTCATGCACTTTCTTTCATTTCCTTATCACGTTTAGATTCTTCAAGATCACAAGCACCATCTTTGACATGTAAGTAACTTTCATATTATTTGTATTACTTATTATTATTATTACTTTTGAAAAGTGATGGTCTTTGGTGCATCCTTGAAAGGAGTGCATTACTTCTTTTTCTTTTTGTTTTACTGGTATTCAGTATATATATACATATACATATATATATATATATATGTATATATATATATATATACATATATATATGTGTGTGTGTGTGTATTTAGGCACAGGAGGCAATGATCAATTTTAAAATTTAACATTTATTTAAATTTACATCTTTTATGCTAACAATAATGCCAACAGTGTTCTCTTCACTTGTCCCACAACTCTGACAGTTTTGGTCCTCTGCTCTCCTCACAATTGGCTGATTTCCATCTGAGCTGCTACTGTCAACTGCATTAAACTGATTTTACATTGCCTTGTTATTCTAATGTTTATCTGCGTTTTGGACTCCAAACATTCACACCTGCTGTTAGTAACCAGAGCTCAAAAGAGTGTAAGGCGTCTAGTTCAATAAAGTGATCGATGTGTTCACTAGCTGATTTCAATAAACCGGTAACTTATCAAATCTATATTTTATAGGAAGTACATTACTGATAAAAGTGGTAATAAACACGGTAACCAATAAAAATTTAAATTTCCTGTTATAAAAAAAAATACTGCTGTGAGCTCGGTTTTCTAACACCAGGTGTGAACATCTACAGTCTTTAAGCTCTGGTAAAGATTTAAAAATGAAAGCATTAAATAACATAACATTAAACACTAAATTAGTTTGATGGTGTTGACTGCAGCAGCTCAATGTTAATCAGCTGATGGTGATGGAAGCAGATGAGCGTTTTTCATCATGGTTGTTGGTGATGTGTTGGTCGAAACGAAACGGCTCTTAGAGCCGACTCTTTGAAGTGAACGACGCGAGCGTGTTTTTTTTTTTCTTTCTCTCACCCTCTCTCTAGCACTTTTTTTCCGCTTCACTCCGCACACGAGCCTTGTGCTTTGCGCTGGGGAGAGGGGGGAGGGGCGGTAGTTACACACGCAGTAGCACAGTAACAGAGCAGGAAAAAGCTGAAAATTTAAATAGTTAAAAGTTGAAATGTAAATAGTTGTGTTTTGTATTATATGATTTATTTATTGCATTTTATGTGGAGAGAATAAATAAAAGTATATTTACGGTGCCCGCTAGAGACAAAGCATGTACAAACTCCAAAACACGTAAAAATTCCAAAACATGTAAAAACTCCATAGCACGTACAAACTCCGAAGCACGTACAAAACACAACAGAAGTGCTCCAGGATGCTAGGCACAGTATTGAGCTTTTGTTACGTAGTGGCTACACAAGCCAGGAAGTACCAACCACCGGATTTGGTGTGTGGTAGTAACAGGTAAATGAACAGTTTTTGGAATTATTTGAATATATATGAGTGTTTGTGTAGAAATACACAAACAATACACATATGCTTTCAATTGTGTAATTTAAGTGATCTAGGTAGCTCTGTTTGGGAAGTTCAGTTGGGTTTTGGAGTTTGTACATGCTTTGTCTCTAGGGGCCACCATATATATTTATATATAAACATATATAAATAAAACCCCGTTTCTTTTTTTACATTAGTAATTCCTTTTGTGCATAATTTTATATTGTTGTTAATAATAAATTAATTAAAGCAACAAAACAACCTGAAGAGCCGGTTGGGAGCTGAAAGCGCCGGCTCTTTTTAGTGAGCCGTGCCGAAAGAGCCGCTTCTCTAAAAAGAGACGAAAATCCCATCACTAGTTGTGTAATATGCTGGTATTGATATGATCAAAAATGAACTGAGTTGTTTCGTATTCTATAGAAATTGTACATCTAATTAATAACAAGGCTTTCTGCTGATGTTATTAATTAAACATTTATTGTTTTATTTTTAAGCAACAACTTTTTAGCATGCAATCAGTCCATGCTGTACAGGACAGATCTGTAAACTGTGCATACAAAAATAGATTATTTTACAAAATTGCTCAATCAACAAACGTAAATCACAGCAGATTTTTTTGTTGTAGTGCACTGTCACAACTAGAAATGTGGGGGGAAGTCCTCAAAATTGAAGGCAGAACAGGAAAATACATGGAAATAACAATTTTCCTTTAAGCACATCAGTAAAGGTCGATCCGGATACTTGATAACTGTTGGTATGACATGAATTTGAATCTCCATTATCACAGGTTTTAATTGGGAGGCAACATGCAGATATACAGGAGGACTATAAACAGCAATTCCTATTGCATACAACTGTTTTAGAAAATACCAACAACACTGTTAATTTATCACTTGCTGGTCTATAGACTTTACAGTGTGAATGGATGGAAAATCCATCTGGCTCCACTCTGGCTGAATTCGTGCTACAAACAACTCTGCGCTCGGCTTTCCTGGCTGTGTGTGGATTTACACATCCAAATTTTGACCCTTTTCTTCCTTTCAGCTGATTGGTCAATTTCATGTCAATCACCAATTAAACAATCCAATCAGAGAACATCTCCAGAAGTTGATTCTGTTCATCTGGACGTAGCCTTTTCAGTGGGAGAAAATGCTGCAAGCGCTACGTCCAGATGAACAGAATCAACTTTTGGAGATTAACTTACCTGGATGATTGAGCATGCATCAAGACAATCAGAGAACAGATAGGTTTGGCTGTTGGAGGGCTGCATTACGGAGCTTCAGGTCCTGGAAGAATAAATTCCCTTTTACATACCAGACCAGCCTTTTTCTTCATTACCACGAAGTGTTTTCCTTCGTGGTGGTCTGTGCGTGTCAGAGTTCAGTGGTTTTTGTGTCACAGGGCTTATAATATGTGTAAAAATCTGGCCAGGGACCATCACATCACACTGCTATCATATTTTTCTGTTGCTATCATTTTTCTTTTCTGAGATGTTGTTACTTTTATGACAGATGTAACGAGAAATCTTCCAGAGAGTTAAATTTTTTATTCTAATCAAATATTTGATTCTGATAACAGATAAAGATTTTTTTTTACTTTTGTTCTGCTATGATAGTTTATACAAATTTTGGCCAATTCCTATTTATTTTAACCCTTTAGCCCCCCAAAAGTCGCCAGAGACAGGTTTTTCCAAACCTGTCTCATCAAACCTGAGCTCTGCCAGGGGCCCAACACGCCTGGACTTTTAGAAGAAAAGAGATGTCCGAAAATAAACCACAGGGTCAAATACTTGATTTTGTTCAGTGTTTTAGAGTTATTAATTTGAATTGACTAATTTAAATATTTTATTCATGTACATTTTGATTGCCTTCAGTAAAAATGGCAAAATTTCAATTTCTTTTTTTTTTTCTGTTGTTAATCCTTGATTACATTCATATAGTATAGAGTAGAGGAAAAACCTACCAGATGTGTAAAGTAGTAGTAATACTGAAAAAAGGGAAAGCACACACACTCACAGCTGATTTTATGACACTTTTACAGCTAAAACAATATATAATTCCGGTTATCCTGCGTAACATTATTGGGGATAAAGGGTTAAGGAACTGGGTCTCTTCCTGGTGGGACGTGCCCAAAACACCTCACCAGGGAGGCATCCTAACCAGATGCCAGTATCTAATCTGTCCTTTTTGTATGTTCCCCTCAGGTTGCCATGGTAGCAGATACAGGGGGAACAAGTGTAGACGATGCCACATGAAGGATGATGAAATTCCTCATATCACCTGAGCTGGCTGTGGAGTAAGTTCAGAGATTTGCGTCTTTTTAATGTTGTGTATGGTAAGTTAGTTTCACTTGAGACATTTGAACTTTAGAAAACTAAACTTTTTTAATAAAGTGTTTGAAAGTGTAACTGAGATTGGTTATCATGCAATTTGTATATATTTTTTGAGGCAATAAAGTGAAATAAACATTGTTTTTTGCAAATCATCACCAAATGAAGTAAGCTAAGATTAACTTTACTTTGGCTTGCCCATTTTTCTTCTTCATTTGCAGAGGCACTGAAGAAGAATTATTTAACATCAAAAGTCAACTTGCAAGAAGCAGAGAAGGCTCTGTCCAAGTGGTTCACTGGAGCTAAAGACAGAGGAGGACCGAGGGCTGCAAGGGTACAAAATAGACTTACGGCTCTGTAAAAAAAACAAAAAAAGAAACCCTGCTGATTCAAGATAAGCTTTTGAGTTTTCCATCTGACTTTTTCCCACTGTTGCAACAGTTCCGAATATCTAAGGAATTTTGATGTAGTTTGACATTTCTAGTTTTTTAAAAGTTTACGCACTTTGGAATACAGTTACGTAAAATCACAGTTGTTGGACAAAATAAATGTGAAAAATGTTGTTTTGTGTACCCTCGTGATTTTTGAAATGGTTTTATTTACAAACTAGTTTTTGTTTGCGGTCAGCTTTAATATATTTGGTGTCTTTGTGTCACAGAACCCGTATTAGCCGTCTGAAAAATTGATTTTGTGACTGTTTTACTACATGGGGCCCACTCAGTGCCAGAAATTAGCCAATTCAAACTAGAAGTAAGATGCAACTACAGAACCCACTGATAATGCCATTCCAACTTTTTAGCTCAGGTTTTCCTCATGGTGTACCCACTAAGAACTTGAAAAATGGGGCCTAGGTGGGTTTCAGTGTACTTTGCCCAGTTGGGGTCCATTTAGTTCCCAGATTTTACCAATATAACACCGAGATGGGCTTATAAAATGGGGCCATTATGGAACGCGCGGACAATCCCACTTAAAACCCACTTTTTAGCCTATGTGTTAACCACATGGTACCCACAAAAAACTTGAAAGATGGGGCCCGGGTGGGTTTCTGTGTACTTTGCCCAGTTGGGGTCCATTTAGTTCCCAGATTTTACCAATATAACACCGAGATGGGCTTATAAAATGGGGCCATTATGGAACCCCTCGGACAATCCCACTTAAAACCCACTTTTTAGCCTATGTGGTAACCACATGGTACCCACAAAAAACTTGAAAGATGGGGCCCGGGTGGGTTTCTGTGTACTTTGCCCAGTTGGGGTCCATTTAGTTCCCAGATTTTACCAACATAACACCGAGATGGGCTTATAAAATGGGGCCATTATGGAACCTGCGGACAATCCCACTTAAAACCCACTTTTTAGCCTATGTGGTGCCCACATGGTACCCACAAAAAACTTGAAAGATGGGGCCCAGGTGGGTTTCTCTGTACTTTGCCCAGTTGGGACCCATTTAGTTCCCAGATTTTCCTAACATAACACCTATATGGGCATTTAATATGGGGCCATTACGGAACACGCGGACAATCCTATATGGGGCCCATTTTTCAGCCCATTTCCAAACCATATGGGCCCCACATATAAATGTTGGCTGGGCTCAGGTTGAGTCTCCTCCAGAGCTCTATCTGAGCTGAAGTGTGAAGGAGTAAGCAAAGTCACGCTCTTGGTCGTGATGCTACAGGGTAGCAAATATAGCTGCTAAAATACATTTCAAAATATATAAATATATTTTAAAATGTATTTCAGCACATATATTTTTGGCCATTTTTTGTATATTTTTAAATATATTTTTTTACCGTATGGGACACAACAACCAAGACTGTCGGAGCCGGGGCTCGAACCGGCAACCGTCTGATTACAAGATGAACTGCCAACTCTTGAGCCATGATCGCCTCGAACGAATAAATAACCTAATTCTTGCTATACCTTTGACGGTTTTGTTTGAATCAAATTGTTCATAAAACATGTTGTTCCTTTATTATTATTATCATTATTGCAGTAAATACATTTTAAATAAAGGATACTTTGATATACATTCTACTGTAAGGTAGGAAATGTATTTTCTTCACCCTAAAATATCTTTTGAAATGTATTTCGGTTTGAAAAAAATATATTTTCCATTTCAAAAATATTTTTTTTGAGCATCACAAATACAACATATATTTACCATATATTTGAAATATACTTTGGCCAGGAAAAATGTATTTTTTTACCTTATGGGTCACAACTCTCACAAACAAAATAAAAATCATCTCCACTTCAGCAATTTTAAACCCGCCACTCTCCCAGTCACTCCATCAGCACGTTGCAAAGCTTAAATAGCTTAAAATAGAAATAAACCACATGCACAAGCGCTTCTTCACACTCAATACAGAGAAGAAATAAATCAAACCACATGCCACCATTTTCTCCACCCTGAATAAAATGTCAAAAATAAACCACACACACTTCTGCCTTCTTTAGACCAAATGAAAATATCAAACATCAATCACACAGTTATTCCTTTTCAATTATATGATGAGCACAAAATCAGCAGCCTTCTTTTTACAGCAGTTCTTTCAATAAAACTCCTCATGAAATGTTACGGCGCCCGTACTCACAGCTTGTAATCACAAACACAAGACTACAGCATTCATTCAGAATAATCAAGATTATTACACGCAACAAAATCAGCAAAAACTCTGTTGTGCTATTTTCTCCAGCACACAATAACACAATTCATCAAAGCCACTCACTCACTTCAGCGCTTCAACACTTCACAAGCTTCGAACTTGACAAACGCTTCAAAAAATTCACCACACTTTACCACGGTTCAGCAGCACACCATCCACTCTTCCAGCTTTTCAACAGCAAATTTCACACATCACTTTTCACACAATTTTAACCTCATGCACTCAACGCCTTTATCAAATCTCTTTCACACACCACACGCTCCTCTATCACACTTTCAAAGCCAACTCCACTTGTGACCATACACTCAACAACAATTTTACGCTCAATTATATGTTCAGACGTGTATGCACATAACAAAAGACACTGAATGCCAAGACACAATATTCAACATTTCCATTACTCAGTATTCAACACTTCCATTACTCGATATTCAGCTTTTCCATATCACAACTTCACATCATCTTCCTCTGGTACCAGTCATCCTACCAAATTTCGACTAATTTAAAAGCCTCTAAGCCCAGGTCTGCCCACCTTGCTGGTCAATCGACCGGCTTCGGGAACGCCGTCACCGACAGCGGTCAAATTTCTAGGCCCTATGTTAATTTAAAAGTGCTTCCCGCAGCTTGACTAGAAGCTCCACTTAACCAGCGTCTCAGTAAGCAACTGTCGCCTGAAGCTTTACTTAAAGCTTTACCGGTCACTCCACGTTTAAATAGTCACGCCCGAGCCTCGCTTCGCCGCCCAAATAGCGCAGTAAAGAAGTGATCCTTGACCACTTAGTTTTTAACGGGCTTTCGAATCCCCGCGGGAACTACCCGGGCTAATAACTCACCGTGCGTCAACAGCCAGGAGTCGTTGCCACACGCTGAACAAACCGCGCTCCTAGGGATCGCCCTCCCCGTCCTAAATAATTAAATAAATTTATAAGCACCACTGTGGACTCTAACCACCAGTTTACTTACCTGATGCTCGGGTCCAACCCTCTCATCAATTGGGAATTAAATCCATTAACCGAATGTCCTAATCTAATCTCTTTCCTTGGCTGATATAACACAATTGACACACACATAAAACATCAGCTTTAAACACACGTCACATCAGCTTTGAAATTCACCCCAGCATTAACAACAAGTTTTCATCCAATATTCCCCAAACTATTGCTTTTATCACCAATTACCCAAAATCACCATGAACGTTTCACCAGAAAATTGAGTGGACATTTAATTGAGCTTGATTCCCAATTCAGCACCTTTTGGATATTTTCTTTAATCAACAGGCGGTGCCTTACCTTTCTATTAAGGGCCCCTCACTCACTCGACCTGCTGGCTCCCATCCGTCCGTTTGACCGCCCCTGGACCTCGGCCTCCTCTGTCCGAACCACCAAAAAAGTCCCCTATCCTATGTGCCTTCCAGAGTGTTCTGGCATACACACACACCCTAAGGTCACGAAAGAGGTTGTACCTTCTCTCTCTGATTTATACACTTATTCTACAGGTCCTTCTCAAAAAATTAGCATATTGTGATAAAGTTCATTATTTGTAATGTACTGCTAAACATTAGACTTTCATATATTTTAGATTCATTACACACAACTGAAGTAGTTCAAGCCTTTCATTGTTTTAATATTGATGATTTTGGCATACATAACTTATGAAAACCCAAAATTCCTATCTCAAAAAATTAGCATATTTCATCCGACCAATAAAAGAAAAGTGTTTTTAATACAAAAAAAGTCAACCTTCAAATAATTATGTTCAGTTATGCACTCAATACTTGGTCGGGAATCCTTTTGCAGAAATGACTGCTTCAATGCGGCGTGGCATGGAGGCAATCAGCCTGTGGCACTGCTGAGGTGTTATGGAGGCCCAGGATGCTTCGATAGCGGCCTTAAGCTCATCCAGAGTGTTGGGTCTTGCGTCTCTCAACTTTCTCTTCACAATATCCCACAGATTCTCTATGGGGTTCAGGTCAGGAGAGTTGGCAGGCCAATTGAGCACAGTCATACCATGGTCAGTAAATCATTTACCAGTGGTTTTGGCACTGTGAGCAGGTGCCAGGTTGTGCTGAAAAATGAAATCTTCATTTCCATAAAGCTTTTCAGCAGATGGAAGCATGAAGTGCTCCAAAATCTCCTGATAGCTAGCTGCATTGACCCTGCCCTTGATAAACACAGTGGACCAACACCGGCAGCTGACATGGCATCCCAGACCATCACTGACTGTGGGTACTTGACACTGGACTTCAGGCATTTTGGCATTTCCCTCTCCCCAGTCTTCCTCCAGACTCTGGCACCTTGATTTCCGAATGACATGCAAAAGTTGCTTTCATCCGAAAAAAGTACTTTGGACCACTGAGCAACAGTCCAGTGCTGCTTCTCTGTAGCCCAGGTCAGGCGCTTCTGCCGCTGTTTCTGGTTCAAAAGTGGCTTGACCTGGGGAATGCGGCACCTGTAGCCCATTTCCTGCACACACCTGTACACGGTGGCTCTGGATGTTTCTACTCCAGACTCAGTCCACTTCTTCCGCAGATCCCCCAAGGTCTGGAATCGGTCCTTCTCCACAATCTTCCTCAGGGTCCGGTCACCTCTTCTCGTTGTGCAACGTATTCTGCCACACTCTTTCCTTCCCACAGACTTCCCACTGAGGTGCCTTGATACAGCACTCTGGGAACAGCCTATTCGTTCAGGAATTTCTTTCTGTGTCTTACCCTCTTGCTCGAGGGTGTCAATGATGGCCTTCTGGACAGCAGTCAGGTCGGCAGTCTTACCCATGATTGCGGTTTTGAGTAATGAACCAGGCTGGGAGTTTTTAAAAGCCTCAGGAATCTTTTGCAGGTGTTTAGAGTTAATTCATTGATTCAGATGGTTAGGTTAATAGCTCGTTTAGAGAACCTTTTCATGATATGCTAATTTTTTGAGAAGGACCTGTATATCTGTTTAAGTATAAGAGCCCTTTGTTTAGGTGGAGTCCTGCCACTGTTTTTTTTAAAGAGGTGTTCACAGGGCCATATCTTGACAAACACACACACACACAGACAGTTGTTCCTTGTTCACATAGATTCATGTGTAAGATATCAGATGTTAATGAGACTATGCATATTCATGTGTGTAAACAATAAAAGCAGCCTGCAGGGGGAAACAAGTTGAAGTGCGTTGGAGACAACTGCTTCCCTCTCGTGAGTGAAAACTTGAGCTCGTTCCTGAGCGAGTTTCTGTTTATCCAGCAGTATCAGGGGTAAAACTCTAACAGGAGCGACATGGGCGGTTGCCCAGGGTGGCATCGTGGTGGGGGCGGCATCACGGCCATCTCCCAAAAAAAAAGTTGCTCGTATTCATGCTGCCCTATCATCAGCCAGTGCATTTTGGAGATGGCATAGGCACCGATCAGTTTTCTGCCGCCCATTTGCGCCCTCTGGCGCCTTCCGTTTGCGAGGTGCACCTGCTGCTTGCGGCACAGAGAAGAGAGGGCGGGGCAGCGGGGAATTCTCTGGCTGGCTGGAGCGGCATCTAATAACCAACTCGCAAAATAAAACAAAATAAAAACAATCCAACAAACACGAAAACACCAGACATTATGATACAGACTTATAATTTGCACCGATGTTTTTTCGAAATTCTATAAAGTGAGTGTGAGAGCCCTCAGTGCGCCTGCTTGCTGCTATGCTGAAGTCAAATTAAACTTTATTGTCATCTCCGCTATATACAGTACAGTATATAGAGAGATGAGACGACAAGGCTCCAGTTACAGCACTGCAAGTAAACAAACAATAAATATAAGAAGAGTAAGAAAATAAATATACACTTTAGGACTAGGGGTAAAAGGATTAATAACAATTTAAAATGTATAATTTACAGTTTGATGATTTAAAGTCTCACACAACCTGTCGACAGAGGAGGGGGGCCGGCTGCTTCGATCATAATGTCGTGAATCCAAGCCCATTATGTATTCATGATATGAATCCTGTGCTGTGTGAAATCTCAGAAATAAACCCTAGACAAAGTGAATCTGTGAACTAAGGTGTAGGTCTATTAGGTTATATTGTGGTGATCCTCGAGTTGGGGGATAGGTGTTCATACTGGAGTGCAAAAGTAAAACCAATGGAAGATGGACAAGAAAGGTTCAAATCCATCAGGTCCTCAGTTTAGGAAACAAGAGAAAAGGAGAATAAACGAGCAAAAGAGACAGGCAAGCAGACTTGTCATTGAATAATAGCAGATCATGTATCCTGAAACAATCAGAATACTTTATTAATCCCTAAGGAAATTATGTGGATTACAGTTATTCCAAGAGAAATTCTAAAAATAGCAACAGTGACGGACAAAACTCCAAACAATACATTATGTTACAGATTTTACACATTTAGGAAATGGCACTAATATATAAAGATCAATCAATTATAAATATCAAGGATTAACAGAGGGGATAATAAATATCAAGAAAATTGACAAGAATATTACAAAGTAGAAAACAGCTTATGTAAAAAGGGTGTAAATATTGCAGTGTTTACAGTGTATTGGATGAAGGAGTTGTACAGGGAGATGGCCACAGGTAGCAAAAATTCCTGTGTTGTTTGTTTTTTGGTAATCTCAGTCTCTCACTGAAAGTGCTCCTGTGACTAGCCGGTACGTGATGGAGTGGGTGGGAAGCATTATTGATGATTGTCCTTATCTTGAACAACATCTGCCTCTCAGACACCACCCTAACGGAGTACAACATTACTGGCCTTGTGGATCGGTTTATTTAGTCTGTTGGCATCTGTGACCCTCAACCTGCTGTCCCAGCTTGCAACAGCATAGAGGATAGCAGTGACCTTACGCAATCTTGGACTGTGTTGTCGTTGATTTGTCCTATTCTCATTGTCTGATGGATTATAATGGCTGTTAGTACGCAATTTTGAATACTATGCATACTCACTCTTTCAGATATATAGATATATATATGTGGTGTGGATCAGTGAATCGATGTCTCGTTCACTCTTGGCATACAGCTTAATGTCATCCATGTACAGGAGGTGGCTGACAACCGCTCCGTTCCGTAGTCGGTATCCGTAGCCAGTCTTGTCAATGATCACACTGAGGGGGTTAAGGCCTATGTAGAACAGCAGTGGGGACAGGGCATCTCCTTGGTAGATCCCGCACTTGATGGTGACTTGTCCTATGGGCTTAGAGTTGGCCTCTAGTGTTGTACACCACATACCCATTGAGTTCCCGATGAAGGCGCTCAGGGTCCTGTTGATCTTGTACAATTCTAGGCATTCCAGGATCCAGGTGTGGGGCATTGAGTCATAGGCCTTCTTGTAATCAATCCAGGCAGTGCACAGGTTGGTCAGTTTGGTCTTGCAGTCTCGGCTGACTGCTCGGTCTACCAGTAGCTGGTGTTTTGCGCCTCTGGTAGTCTTGCCCATACCTTTCTGTGCCCCGCTCATGTATTGACCCATGTGCCTGTACATCTTAGCCGGTATGATGCCTGACAGGAGCTTCCACGTGGTGCTGAGGCAGGTTATTGGTCGGTAGTTGGAGGGGACCGGTCCCTTCTGGGGGTCCTTGAGGATTCCCAGATAGCAAGACGACACTGAATTGATGTTGATTTTTCATCCGATCCGTCGTTATGGTCAGGGTTGAAATGCCAATGTTGTAACAACATTGAAATACTGTGGTAAACCGTCAGTCTTACTATAGGGACGTTGTAATAATGTTGATTTACCGTTGTTTTTTTGTCATTGATATTTGATCTATTTGTAGTCGACCAGGTAACAACAATAACGTCGAGAAAATCTATTTATAGATGAAGATCATTCCGCGCCGGTCACCATCAAAAAGCCATTGATTTGTAGTTGAGCGTTAAATTGCATTGCAACTGAGCGGGTGTAAAGTACCGGAGAAAGTAGATTTATTGTTCTTTTGTTATCAATAATTTCTGGTCTAGTTCACCAGCTTTAAAAAATCGTGTCGACGTGCAATTTATGTATAGTTGACTGGAAAATTAAAGCAACGATCACTTGGATTATTCCGCAGCACCCCTCTAACAGTGGTACATCCCTCCAGGTAACCATTGTCTTGTACAGTAGAGTGGGACATTACGTTTACTCTCAGCAGAATTAACCAGAGAAGTCACTGCACTGGCCTGCACCACGATTAGTATAAGGTAAGAATGAATGAATTTTCTTCTATTCGTTATTTCCACGGTTGCATTTGAATAACAGTAAAAAACTCGTTAATGTACAGTTTCGGACAAAATGTGGGAGCCCAAAATTGTGTCTACTTTCATCTTACAGTCCGGCAACAAATAAATTGCACTGCGAACAAAGTCTATCAACAAAGAAAACATTTTCGTTTCATACTTTTCTGTTATATTCCCTTACAAAGCTATCCTAACGCTTCAAGGGTTCCTTTGTTAGCCTTGCCGTCGCATCGGCGACCATTGACCCAGACTTTCGCTCTGTAGTTGCTTTTTAGCATAGTACTACAAAAAATTGTAAATCTGTGATATATGATTGGTAAACGTAAAGTTAACTGTATAAACGTGTTCAATGACTTTGTTACTTTTGATGATTGGAGAGCACCCGCTTCAATTCGCACACGAAAACTTTAGACTCAGTTTGAATGCTCACGCGGCATGCCCACGTGACTGTACGTTGCACGCTCACCTAACTTTACGTTGCACGCGTACATGACTTTCCATTTGTACCTTGAATAATGAATAAGGCTACGTCCACACGTACCGGCGTATTTTTGAAAACGCTGATTTTTTTATGCGTTTGCACCTTTTGTCCACACGTAATGTGTTCTGCCTTTTATAACTTAAAATGGATATTATAGTTGTAAACTGCCCTAGAGCTCCCTCTAGTGGCTGCTTTGTAATATGCGTTTGGTTACTTTGGGAAGGGAAAAAATGAGAACGTGAAGAAGAAATCAAAGATGGCGGAAAGTGATGCCGTAATGTTATTGTTCTAAGCTGATACGGACTTTAAAATGTTGTTGCCTTGGACAAGATATGTCTTTTTACGATGGTCAAAGAGAAGGCAATGGTCAGAGGCCATTCTTCAATAAATCAGCGCAAAAAGGAAAATAAGTCTGGTTATTGGAGCATCGTTATCTCGCTGTCTAGCTGGTGAAACTAAGAGACTCAGGGCGAGGACAGCACAGTAAAAAGACATTAGCGCAGCGGGCACAACCACGAGGAGCTATTTTCAGCGCATCCGTTATGAGCCTACGGTCAGGAAAGCAATATCAACTGGATCTTCCAGAAGAGGGAGAAACACCAGACCAAAAAGAAACAGAACAAGTGCACAGCGCAGAGGATATGGAGAATAAGGATAATGCAAGCAATGCAGACACACAGGCGGAGTCTAGACGCTCGCGTACATCCAAGCGTTCATCCACAAGTTCTGCAGCACTTAAAGCACGAGCAAAGGCAGAGATTGCACGTGCACAGCTGGCTTATTCAGAAAGAGAAGCAGCTATAATGAAACAAAAAACTGAACTTGAGGCTAATTTACATGTTTTGAGTTGTCAAAAGGCTGTTGCAGTTGCAGAAGCAGAGGTTGCAGTTTATGAAGAAGAGGAGGAGGGACTCTCAAAAAGTGAACTGCGCTATCCATTGGTGGGACCACCTGCTAGTCCAAAACAACGCACAGCAGAGTATGTACAAAAACACTCAGATATTTGCCTTGAAGGATTCAAACTAAAAGTAGATCCACTTGCCTGTCACAAAGCTGCACGTGAACAATGCGAAATGGCTATGAATGCAGAGACAGACAATGACGGCTCACACAGTGCTCAAAAGGCTAATGTTAAAGTGGAACTCCAAACACAAGAGAGAGAGAGACTGGATTCCCCCAAACCTTATCCGTACAACACTCTTCAAACATCAACAGAGATACAGGGTGTCCAGGATATTACAAGGTACCTGACACGGAGGGAAATGTTAAGTACTGGACTTTTGCAGTTTGATGACCACCCAGAAAACTACTGGGCGTGGAAGGCATCATTTCAAAGTGCTATTAAAGACTTGCATGTTACAGCTCAAGAGGAGCTAGATTTAATGGTCAAATGGCTTGGAGTTGAGTCTGGTCAGCAGGCCAAAAGAATCCGATCAGTCCATGTCTTTAATCCAGCTGCAGCTCTCAACCTTGTGTGGCAAAGACTCGAGGAATGTTATGGATCTCCAGAAGTGGTAGAAAATGCACTGTTAAAAAAGATTGAACAGTTTCCCAAACTAAACAACAGAGACAACACAAAGTTAAGAGAGCTGGGTGATGTTCTGCAGGAAATAGAATGTGCAAAAGATGGAGGATACCTACCAGGCCTCTCATATTTGGACACAGCTCGCGGAGTCAACCCCATTGTGGAAAAGTTACCCTATGGACTGCAGGAAAAATGGATTGCAACAGGAGCAAAGTACAAAGAAGAACATAAAGTTTCTTTCCCCCCTTTCAGTGTCTTTTCAAAGTTTGTAAGACAACAAGCCAAAATAAGAAACGACCCAAGCTTCGTCATCACGCCTCCTGCCGACACAAGTTTCAAGAAGGAGAAAAGCTTCAGAGGCAGTAACAGGCAAGTGATTAGTGTACACAAAACGGACATTCCTACAGACACTAGTTCACCTCAAAATAGTTACAGCAAGCCAATAGAAAGCCCTGATAAGGTATAATACATAAGAAGCCTCACCCTCTTAAAAAGTGCAAGAGTTTTAGAGCAAAGCCCATAGATGAGCGCAAGTCATTTTTAAAAGAGAACAGAATCTGTTTTAAATGCTGTGGCTCTACTCAACATCTAGCAAGAGACTGCAGGGTTCAAATAAAATGCATGGACTGTGGTAGCGACAGGCATTTAGCAGTGCTACATCCAGGTCCACCCCCTGCTCCAGCTGAGAGCTCTGAAGCTGATAAAGATGATGGCGGGGAGACACAGGATAGTGCAATTGCCTCAGTTGTTTCCAAATGCACAGAAGTCTGTGGTGATGCAGATAGCCCACATTCATGCTCAAAAATAAGTCCTGTGTTAGTCTATCCAGAAGGCGAAAAAGAACGGGCTAGAAAGATGTATGCAGTGCTTGATGAACAAAGTAACAAGTCACTAGCTAAGTCTCAGTTTTTTGAGCTCTTTAATATTAAGACACGCTCAGAGACTTACAAGCTCAGAACATGCTCAGGACTGTCAGATAATGTCGGCAGAACAGCAGTAAACTTCATGATTGAGTCAATGGATGGTAAAGTGAAGCTCCCACTCCCAAACCTGATTGAATGTGACATGATTCCAGATGACAGGAGAGAGATTCCCACTCCACAAGTTGCCATGAAGTTCCCACACTTACAGAAGATAGCTGAAAAAGTACCTCTTGTAGAAGAACAAGTACCTATTCTGTTGCTTTTGGGAAGAGACATTATACAGGTACACAAAGTCAGAGAGAGAATCAATGGGCCACACAATACACCCTATGCGCAGCGTTTGGATTTAGGCTGGGTTATAGTTGGGGAAGCCTGCATGGGGAAGACGCATAAGCCCCCTAATGTGAGTGTTCTTAAAACACATATTCTTCAGAATGGCCGTACTTCTTACCTCTGCCCATGTCCTAACACGTTTCAAATCAAAGACCAGTTAAACACCACACCTAACCCCAAAAAGGACAGGGGAAACACAAACACCAATCAACTGGGAGAAACTGTTTTTGACAGGACACAAGATGATGACAAACCAGCACTGTCAGTAGAGGACAAAGACTTTATTGACATCATGGAGAAGGAGGTGTATCAAAACGAATGTAACAGCTGGGTGGCGCCTTTGCCATTCCGCTCTCCAAGACCAGAGCTTCCAAGTAACAGAGAGCAAGCATTCAAGCGCCTCCAATCTCTCAGAAAGACACTGGACCGGAACCCTGAAATGAAAAGACAATATATCGAATTCATTCAAAACATGCTGGACAATGACCATGCAGAAGTTGCTCCACCTTTGGACTCAAACAAAGAACACTGGTACTTGCCATCCTTCGGTGTGTACCACCCACAAAAACCTAATCAGCTGAGAGTAGTCTTTGACTCAAGTGCAGAATTTGAAGGACAGTCCCTTAACAAAGTCTTATTAAGTGGACCCGACCTAAATAACACACTACTAGGTGTCCTTATGCGTTTTAGGAAAGAGCCTGTAGCATTTTCAGCTGATGTGCAACAAATGTTTTATTGTTTTGAAGTGAGAGAGGATCATAGGGATTATCTGAGGTTCCTTTGGTATGAAGATAATGATCCCGACCAAGGTATTTGTGACTATAGAATGAGGGTTCATGTTTTTGGGAATAGCCCTTCCCCAGCTGTGGCTATTTATTGTATGAGGCGTGCTGCAGTCGAGGGAGAAGAAGAGCACAGACATGATGCAAAGCAGTTTGTAATGAGACATTTTTATGTTGATGATGGTCTCGCATCCACAGCAACAGTGGAAGAAGCTGTTGAGATGCTCACAAGCGCTCAAAAGATGCTGGCACAGTCAAACTTAAGGCTACATAAAATAGCCTCTAATGACCACAAAGTAGTGGAAGCGTTTCCTGCTGCTGAGAGAGCCAAGGATCTAAAAGACTTGGATTTAGAGTTGGACGACGTACCCCTGCAAAGGAGCTTGGGGGTACTGTGGAATCTTAAAAATGACTGTTTTACCTTTCACGTCACCACTGAACAAAAGCCGTTCACCAGGAGAGGTGTCTTGGCCACTGTTAACAGTCTGTATGACCCGCTGGGTTTCGTGTCACCCATCACAATGCAGGGAAAAGCTCTTCTCCGTGAATTGACCTCAGAGCAAAAGGACTGGGATGAATCACTTCCTGCAGAAAGAGAAGATGAATGGAGCAAATGGAGAAGCTCATTGAAGGATCTTGAGCGGCTACAGATACCGAGGTGCTACCTCCCATTCTCCCAGGCCATTGCTGTGAAAAAAGAACTGTGCATATTTTCAGATGCCTCCACCATGGCCATAGGAGCAGTGGCATATCTGAGAGCTCTTGATGGTGAAGGTCAGTGGCACACAGGTTTCATCATGGGCAAGTCCAAAGTAGCCCCAAGACCCGCTCACACTGTTCCTAGATTGGAGTTATGTGCAGCAGTGTTAGCTGTAGAGATGTACGAACTCATTAGAGATGAGATTGACGTTGAAGTAGACACTGTCAGATTTTTCACAGACAGTAAAATCGTTCTTGGTTACATACACAACAACACAAAGAGGTTCTACACTTACGTGGCTAACCGAGTGATTAGAATCAGAAAGACTACACATCCAGCACAGTGGTTTTACATAGCCACTAGTGACAATCCAGCAGACACAGCCACTAGACCGATTGCAGCTTCTGCATTGGCTTCCACGAACTGGTTTAGTGGTCCTTCCTTTTTGACACAACACGACATAGAGAAGTCTCACTGTGATAGTTTCACACTGATCGATCCTGACACAGATGCAGAGATCAGACCTGATATAACAAGTTTTGTTACCAAAGCCTCAGTAACACAGCTAGAGCCATGCCGTTTTGAAAGATTCTCTCATTGGATGAGATTGTGTCGCACTATTGCATCACTAAAACGTGTGGCAGCATCATTCAAGAAAACAAACACAGAAGGTAAAGGCTGGAAGTGTTTCAGTGAAACTAACACCGCAGATGAAGTGTCTAAAGCAGCAAAGTTCATCATTCACACAGTACAAAGTGAAACGTTCAAGGAAGAGTACAAATGCATAAAAGAAAATCAGCCATTTCCAAAACAAAGCTGTCTTCAAAGGTTAAATCCAGTTATTGATGAAGATGGGCTCCTCAGACTAGGAGGTCGATTGGCACCTGCTAACCTAACAAAAGATGAGAAACATCCACTCATTATCCCAAATGCTCATCATATAGCCGTCCTTCTTATTAGATACCATCATGAGAAGGTAGCACATCAGGGGCGTCACATAACAGAAGGTGCGCTCAGAGGTGCTGGATTTTGGATTATTGGCAGTAAACGGCTTGTCTCTTCTGTTATTTACAAGTGTGTTCTCTGTCGAAAGCTTCGAGGACGACTTCAGACCCAAAAGATGGCAGATTTACCCGTGGACAGGCTGACACCAATGCCACCGTTCACTAGTGTAGGACTGGATGTCTTTGGACCCTGGACGGTCACCACACGTCGCACCAGAGGAGGGAGTGCAGACAGTAAACGCTGGGCTGTGCTTTTCACCTGCATGTCCACGAGAGCTGTGCACATTGAGCTCATTGAATCAATGTCAACATCCAGCTTCATCAATGCGTTAAGGAGATTTTTCTGCATCCGTGGACCTGCTCAAATACTCAGATCTGATAGAGGTACAAATTTTGTTGGAGCATGCAATGAGTTGCAAATTGATCACAAGGAAACAGAACTAAACTCATACCTGCAAGAAAAAGGATGCACATGGCTGTTTAATCCTCCACACTCGTCACACATGGGTGGATCGTGGGAGAGACTTATTGGAGTTGCAAGGCGCATCCTAGATGGTATTCTGTTGAAAGCCGTACATGTCCAACTGACGCATGAAGTGTTAAGTACATTCATGGCAGAAGTAATGGCAATAATGAATGCAAGACCACTTGTACCAGTCTCAACAGATCCAGACAAACCAAACCTTCTCACTCCAGCAATGCTCCTTACACAAAAGGTCAATGCATTATCTGCACCAACAGAAAGCTTTGGACCACCAGACCTCTACTCAAAGCAATGGAAGCAAGTACAGTGTTTGGCAGACTCTTTTTGGAAACAATGGAAAAGTGAGTATCTTTCAACACTACAGCAAAGGAGAAAATGGACTGATGAGAAAACAAACATAAGAGTTGGTGATGTTGTGTTATTGAAAGATGCTCTCGCACACAGAAATGACTGGTGCATGGGAAAAGTTGTAAAAACATTTGAGAGCAAGGACAATAAGGTTCGAAAAGCAGAAGTAAAGACTGTGAAAGATGGAAGTGAAAAAGTGTTTTTGAGACCCATCGCTGATATGGTTTTGCTTTTATCAAGTGATAAATAATTGTGTTTGTAATAGCTGTAAACTGTTCTAAATGTTTATCAAAAAAGTTTGTTGTAGTGGCACAATCGTATTGTACCAGGCGGGGAGTGTTCTGCCTTTTATAACTTAAAATGGATATTATAGTTGTAAACTGCCCTAGAGCTCCCTCTAGTGGCTGCTTTGTAATATGCGTTTGGTTACTTTGGGAAGGGAAAAAATGAGAACGTGAAGAAGAAATCAAAGATGGCGGAAAGTGATGCCGTAATGTTATTGTTCTAAGCTGATACGGACTTTAAAATGTTGTTGCCTTGGACAAGATATGTCTTTTTACGATGGTCAAAGAGAAGGCAATGGTCAGAGGCCATTCTTCAATAAATCAGCGCAAAAAGGAAAATAAGTCTGGTTATTGGAGCATCGTTATCTCGCTGTCTAGCTGGTGAAACTAAGAGACTCAGGGCGAGGACAGCACATAATGTATGTCTGGCCGTACATTGTGTTTGTATTTCCACATTTCACGAAGCAGAACGCAGTCTTCAGAGATCTCTACGTGAACACTGTGATACGTCTGACCTTCAGTCCGAAGCAGAAACCCAGACCAGTCTTAAAAGAAAGCACAAGTAAAAATTTTTTATTCACAAACATATCTTTGATTGTTAAGAATTTATGATCTTGTCTTTTATAAATATCTGTGATGCTTGCATACTGCAATATCACCACATAATATAGTCCAAAAGGTGGAAGTTTGTAAACTTTTTAAAAATGCAAAGCCGTGTACACTTGTGCACTTCAAAAATTCCTTGTATACTGTACCTTCTTGCACGTCTCTGTTTCCTGTGTGTGTTGTTAGAAATCAAACTGTAACTTTAGGAAAAATATGCCAAAAGCACATTTACAATTACTTATGACCGTTTTTAACTTCTTTTCTTCAGACCAAATCCCCTATACACATATACTGACTCAGAGGATGAGCAGCCTACAAAAAACAGTTTCCCCAGGCCCCTCGAGTGAAAATACCAGGTAATAAAATAATGTCTAGTGTCTGTGTACATATCTGTGTCTGACACAAGGAAACTTTTTTGACAAGTTGTCTGTATTCTTAAATACTTAAAAAATGATCTTTTTCTAAACAGCCCTCACCACTCCGCAGTCTGCCCCCCAGCCCACTGATAGCAACCATCATAATGCCCCACCCAGCTTGCGGCACCTTTCGCCACTCCGAAACAACACACAAACCAACAGAGATGGGCAGTAACGCGTTACTTGTAATGCGTTACTGTAATCCATTACTGTAATCCGATTACTTTTTTCAAGTAATGAGTAAAGTAAGGGATTACTATTGCAAAAACAGTAATTAGATTACCGTTACTTTCCCGTAGGAACGCTGCGTTACTGCGTTACTAAAACCGTGTGTTTTTTGCGAGAATGTCTCATGACAATGACGTAAGTGTGTGTGACGTTCGTGACAACAGCTGTGTGCAGATCAACAATGGATAATATATCTAGTGCGGGAGAGAGTATGAGCATGCAGCGTTTAAAGCGTGGAAGTACTGACCTTACTTTAAGTTTGATTCCATAAAAAGTGACAAAAACATTAGCGTCCGTTGTGCGTGGGAAGAAAACTTCTTTTTACAGCGAAAAAAACCCCCTAAACTTCCAAGCAAGCAAGTGCGCTACGATGTAATGGGAAATTCACAGAGAAACTCACGGAGTCTTCAACTGACCGCTGCGGCACACCTGCACCAGGGTAAACCTCCGCCTACCCCACTCCTGCTTTACAGGTGAAAATAGAGCAACTAGTCTTTGACTTTATTTATTTTCTGCTGTGTTTTACTTGCATCTATTTGAAAGAGTGAGTGTAAACACACACAAAAGTTTTTATTTTATGCGCTGGATTGTGCAGAAAATAGGTTTAAATGTTAAACAAATTTCTTCCAGTCAGAGAATGTTGCATATAATTTAATTTTTGCTTGATGCATAAAGTTAAAAGATTAAAACTAATAAAACAAGTTTAAAAAGAGACTTTTTCATTTGATTACATTTTGTATGATGGATTATGCAGAAAAAGTAGAATTGGGCTGAAAGATCTATCGCTTTATCACCTATTCAGGTTGTAAATCGTGTTTTTAAAAAGTAACTAAGTAATTAATTACTTTTGAAAATAGGTAATCAGTAAAGTAACAGGATTACTTTTTTGGGGAAGTAATCAGTAATTAGTTACTGATTACTTTTTTCAAGTAACTTGACCAACACTGCAAACCAACACAGCTTTGCGATCTCCCCAGCATGCAGAGTGTGATGTCGATGTCTTCCCTATAGATGGTATGCTTTTAAAATAGTTTTAAAGCTGCATCACAATGTCATTGTACTCTTATCTTCAAAACACCAATTTATACTCCTGAATGTCATCTTTTTGTGATTTTTTTTTTTCTGTAGATTCCAGAGACTCTGTGAGGCCACTATTACAAGGCAAGTTTGAAAATCTTGGAATTTCACAGTTTACATGGTATAAATGGTAAATGGCCTATATTTGTATAGCACTTTTACTAGTCTAGTAAAAATAGACTAGTAAAAGTGTTTATATAGCGCCTAGTAAGGCGCTATATAAATACAGGCCATTTACCATTTAGTCTCTAAGGACCCCAAAGCGCTTTACACATTCAGTCATCCACCCATTCACACACACATTCACACACTGGTGATGGCAAGCTACATATACAAATATCGAATATATGTGACAGGAAAAAACTAGTAAACACTTTTAGGAGTTACAACAACTTATACTTGAATGCAGAATGTTACACCATCACTTATGGATATATTAGTTTTATCCTCCCACTGCTTAAGCCATTAATCTTTGAGGGCTACAAGTTGAACAGCCACAAGGGGCAGTACCCTCCATGGAGAAGGAGGCTAGAGAGCAAGATCAAAGTAGCAGAGGGAGGTTAGCCAACTAACGGAGTTGCAGAAAGGTGCTACAAAGAAGGTGCATAAGAAATACAGCAAGCTGTCCATATCTGAGGCCTTGGAAACTGCCAAGCAAAGACTCACAGTACCTCCCCAGCCGCTTGAGGAGGTACACCAGAGAGATAGAAGGCAGGAGAATTAACCAGCTGTTCTCCACAGAACCAGCAAAGGTGTACTCTCAGTGGCAAGGGAACAATAAGAGAACAGCATCACCAAGGCTGGAGACGGAGCAATACTGGAAGAGCATATGGGAGAAGGACGCAACCCATAACGGCAATGCTCAGTGGCTAGTGGATCTGAGGGCAGACCATAGCGAACTCCCTGAACAGGGTCCAGTAACCATCACAGTGGCAGATATCCAAGAAAGGGTCTCCAGTATGAAGAGTTGGACAGCACCAGGGCCCGACATGGTTCACGCCTACTGGCTGAAGAAGCTGACTGCACTCCACGAACGTCTGGCAGCACAAATGAACCAGCTGCTAGTTAACGAGAGACACCCAGAATGGCTAACCGAAGGCCGGACGGTCCTGATCCCCAAGGATGAACAGGCACATGGGTCAATACATGAGCGGGGCACAGAAAGGGATTGGCAAGAATACCAGAGGTGCAAAACAGTCAGCCGAGACTGCAAGACCAGACTGACCAACCTGTGCACTGCCTGGATTGATTACAAGAAGGCCTATGACTAAATGCCCCACACCTGGATCCTGGAATGCCTAGAATTGTACAAGATCAACAGGACCCTAAGAGCCTTCATCAGGAACTCAATGGGGATGTGGCGTACAACACTAGAGGCCAACTCTAAGCCCATAGCACAAGTCACCATCAAGTGTGGGATCTACCAAGGAGATGCTCTGTCCCCACTGCTGTTCTGCATAGGCCTGAACCCCCTCAGTGAGATCATTAACAAGACTGGCTACGGATACCGACTACGGAACGGAGCAGTTGTCAGCCACCTCCTGTACATGGATGACATCAAGCTGTATGCCAAGAGTGAACGAGACATTGATTCACTGATCCACACTACCAGGCTATACAGCAATGACATCGGGATGTCATTCGGGCTGGAGAAGTGTAGTCGGATGGTAACAAAGAGAGGGAAGGTAGTCAGAACTGAGGGGATTGAACTACCAGAAGGCAACATTGCAGACATAGAGGACAGTTACAAGTACCTGGGGATCCCGCAGGCGAATGGGAACCATGAAGAGGCCGCTAGAAAAGCTGCAACCACCACCAAGTACCTCCAGAGGGTCAGGCAAGTCCTGAGGAGTCAGCTGAACGGTAAGAACAATATCCGGGCTATCAACACCTACGCCCTGCCCGTCATCAGGTACCCTGCTGGGGTAATAGGCTGGCCAAAGGAGGAGATAGAAGCCACTGACATAAAGACAAGAAAGCTCCTTACCATGCATGGAGGGTTTCACCCCAAGTCCAGCACCCTGAGGTTGTACGCTAAGCGGAAGGAAGGGGGCCGGGGACTGGTGAGTGTCAGCACCACAGTCCAGGATGAGACAACGAACATCCAAGAATACATTGGGAAGATGGCCCCAACTGACCGAGTGCTCAGTGAATACCTCAGGCAGCAGAAACCCAAGAAAGAGGAGGGAGACGAGGAACCATCATGGAAGGACAGGCCCCTGCATGGTATGTACCACCGGCAGATAGAGGAGGTGGCTGATATCCAGAAATCCTACCAGTGGCTGGACAAAGCTGGACTGAAAGACAGCACAGAGGCACTAATCATGGCAGCACAAGAACAAGCTCTGAGTACAAGATCCATAGAGGCTGGGGTCTAGCACACCAGGCAAGACCCCAGGTGCAGGCTGTGTAAAGATGCCCCTGAGACAATCCAGCACATGACAGCAGGGTGCAAGATGCTAGCAGGCAAGGCATACATGGAACGCCATAACCAAGTGGCCGGCATAGTGTACAGGAACATCTGTATAACCTGGAGGTCCCGAGGTCAAAATGGGAGATGCCCCCCAAGGGTGATGGAGAATGACCGGGCTAAGATCCTGTGGGACTTCCAGATACAGACGGACAAAATGGTGGTGGCTAACCAACCGGACATAGTTGTGGTAGACAAACAGGAGAAGACGGCCGTAGTGATCGATGTAGCGGTTCTGAATGACAGCAATATCAGGAAGAAGGAACACGAGAAGCTGGAGAAATACCAAGGGCTCAGAGAAGAGCTCGAGAGGATGTGGAGGGTGAAGGTAACGGTGGTCCCCGTGGTAATCAGAGCACTAGGTGCGGTGACTCCCAAGCTAGGCGAGTGGCTCCAGCAGATCCCGGGAACAACATCGGAGATCTCTGTCCAGAAGAGCGCAGTCCTGGGAACAGCTAAGATACTGCGCACGACCCTCAAGCTCCCAGGCCTCTGGTAGAGGACCCGAGCTTGAAGGATAAACCGCCCGTAGGGGCGTGCTGGGTGTTATACACACACATACATACATACATACACATACATATATGTGTGTGTATGTGTGTGTTTGTGTATGTTTATCTGGCTAAATTCAGTATGGTTCCAACAACAGTTTTTACAGTAAAATATGTTTTATATGCATGTACAATCCTTAATATACATATATAGACATAAAACATACATATATTTTATCTATGAGTGTGGGGGCAGAGTGGGTGTTTGCCCAGGGCACCAAGCAGGCTAGGATTGCCACTGCTGACAAAATACAGAATGTGAACAAGAGGGGAGGTGTGATAACAGAACCTAAAGACTAGAAATTACAAATATTACATCAAGCAGAAAAACAATTAAAAGAACATAAATAGAAATAAACAGTAAATATTACAATATTCAATAAAATGGAATGCTAATGTCCAAAAGCACAAAACACTGGGTCAAGACCCAGTACAATGACAGGTATAGGAGTCTGCAATCGGTAGAGCCTCTTCAAATTTAATATGTCCAAAAGAACTTTGTCAGAGTAATGTCACATTGGTCTGCCAGTTTTGTCATAGCAGGACATATGTTGTGGATTTGCTGATGCCTCAATAACATTTGTCATGAATTTGAAAGAGTTTCCACAAATTTCACAATTACCACAATTAAATACACGCTATAATTGCAGTGTGAACAATCTGATTTTTAAAATGTTTACATAGAAGTGTCCGCCTTTCAGCAGTGACCAATAAAAAATTAATTAACTCCAGTGTGGATAAGTTGATGATTTTTTAAAGCATCCATGCGACCAAAACCCTTTCCACACTGACAACAGACAAATGGTTTAATGCCAGTGTGGATGGCCTGATGTTCTTTCAAGGAACTCATGCGATAGAAAGACAGTCCACACTGATCACAGGTGAATGGTTTAACCCCAATGTGGAGGAGATGATGTTCTTTTAAGTTTCTACGCCAAGTAAAAGATTTTCCACACTGATCACAGCTGAATGGTTTAATTCCAGTGTGGATGAGCTGGTGTTTTTTTAAAGTTGTACTCTGAGTAAAAGCTTTTCCACACTGACCACAGATAAATGATTTAATTCCAGTGTGGATGAGAAGATGATCTTTTAAGCTTTTGCTATAAGTGAAAGACTTTCCACACAGATCACAGGTGAATGGTTTATCTGTAGTATGGGTGAGCTGATGTTCTTTTAAGCCGTTACTCTGAGAAAAAGACTTTCCACACTGATCGCAGCTAAATGGTTTTAATCCAGTGTGGATGAGCTGATGCTGTTTTAAGTTGCCCTTTTCAGTAAAAGACTTTCCACACTGATCGCAGCTAAATGGTTTTAATCCAGTGTGGATGAGTTGATGTTTTTTTAAGCTGCTATTCTTAGTGAAAGTCCTTCCACACTGATCGCAACTGAATGGTTTAATGCCAGTGTGGACGAGCTGATGTTGTTTTAAGTTGCCATTCTCAGTGAAACACTTTCCACACTGAGCACAGACGAATGGTTTATCTGCAGCATGGACGAGGTGATATTCTTTTAAGCCATTACTCGTAGAAAAAGACTTTCCACACTGATTGTAGCTAATTGCTTTTAATCCAGTGTGGATGAGCTGATGTTTTTTTAAGCTGCCACTCTGAGTGAAAGTCTTTCCACACTGATCACAGCTGAATGGTTTTAATCCAGTGTGAGCGAGCTGATGTCTTTTTAAGTTGCCATTCTCAGTGAAAGTCTTTCCACACTGATCACAGCTGAATGGTTTTAATCCAGTGTGGAGAAGCTGGTGTTTTTTTAACTTGCTATTATGTGTGAAAGCCTGTCCACACTGATCGCAGCTGAATGGTTTAATGCCAGTGTGGATGAGCTGATGTCTTCTTAAGCTGCCATTGTGATTGAAACACTTTCCACACTGATCACAGCTAAATGCTTTTAATCCAGTGTGGACAAGGCGATGCTTTTTTAAGCTGCTAACATAATTGAAACACTTTTCACATTGATCACAGCTGAATGGTTTAACTCCAGTGTGGATGAGCTGATGTTGTTTTAAGCTGCCATTTTGATTGAAACGCCTTCCACATTGATCACAGCTGAATGGTTTAACTCCAGTGTGGATGAGCTGATGTTGTTTTAAGCTGCCATTGTGATTGAAACGCCTTCCACATTGATCACAGCTGAATGGTTTAACTCCAGTGTGGATGAGCTGATGTTGTTTTAAGCTGCTATTACGAGTAAAAGCCTTTCCACACTGATCACACGTGAAGCTTCTGTCTCCACTGTCAATGCACTCGCGTCTTCTGGCCTTCTTCATAGTGATGAAAGTCTTCTCCACAGGGATCACAACTCGTTCATCTTTACTTGCTGGCATTGGTTGGTTTTTGTTGAGGTCAAAAATTTGGAGAGGTTTCGGCACGCTTCCCCTTCTTTTGCCTATGACAAAGATGACAAAGAACTAAAACAGTGAAATGCACTTATGGAATAATATAACCTATAAACTGTTCATATTAGGGCTGCACGATTTTGCATAAAATGAGAATCACGATTTTTTTGCTTAGAATTGAGATCACGATTCTCTCACGATTTTCTTTTCCAATATAAATATTTATTGCACTTATTAACTGCACATCAACTTCGTAACAGTTGAGACTGAACATAAAAACAATAAATAAACATAAAAACAATAAATGCCTCACATTTTGTGGTTGCCGCAAAATGTTGTACTGCTTGAAATTCCGTCTCCACCGTTGCTCGACATTGCATGTAGAGAGCAGGTAGTGCAACAATATAAAAATAGTTGCGGGACTGTGTAGCGTTTGTCTAGGGTGTTGATCATTTTCCTAAATCCCTCGTTTTGCACAGTGTTGATGGGAGCCATATCTTTGGTCAGGTGATAAGTAATAGCCTCTGTAATTTCTTTGTGCCTGCGGGAGTTCGACGTTTATAGTGTTACCGCGCCAGATCCGCGGCTCCGAACCGTAGTAAGGAAACCTCTGGCAGTTACTTGAAGGTTTCATGACTGGCTCGTAGCCGGCAACTAGCTTACTGTACAGGTCAACTCCACTAGTAAAAAGATTGAAGGAGGCGTAGGAAAACCGCTTCACCGAACTTTATTTCTTCTCCAAGGCACGAACACCGTGTACAGTGAGCTGAAACAATTTACTCACAGCAAGCATCGCCGACACAACTCTGGCTGCCGAGGGAGTCATTATATTCCTTTTACTAATTTTCTTTCCGTCTCTTCTGTCGCTAACCGTTACTTTTCCCTTCTCCTCTCTCTCTCTTCACTCACACACACACACACACACACACACACACACACACACACACACAGGGCAGTCCCGCTACACACATCCCGAATACATTTCCCATCAGGCTTCACCCTTAAAGGGCCATGCCGGTAACAATAGGGAAGCGCTGTATAAGGTTCCCGTTATTGATGTTTGGGTGGTTGACCGGGACGGATTTTCTCCTGTCACTTTCTCGTCATCCCTGACGTGTTCTCCGTTGTTTTTCCTGCCAATTTGAGGATGCTTGTTTCATGGATCGGTTAAAACACTCGACTCCAGGTACACGACGCCCAGCTGGAAACACTTCATGCAAGTCGAGCTGCCCGAGATTCACAGAATTTACAGAAAATCTTACATTTTTGTGATTTATATCGTTATCGGGACGATAGACGTCTTATATCAGGATATGAGATTTTAGTCATATCGCACAGCCCTATGAGAAGGTGTGTCCAAACATTTGACCGGTGTCTTAGGCAGCCTGGCTACAGAGCTGTTCCTGTTTTCTCATTTACTAAGATTTCATAACTTTACAGAGGGCTTTTTCTTGTCCAGGTCAAAAAAAGTTCTCCTAAATTAGTCTTCAGTGTAGGTGTACTTATAAGTTCTTCCAGGGAGTCAAACTTCTCTGGTTTGTTGCCTTCTTTTTCAAAGCAGCCAAAGTGTGCAGAGGATGTAACACTATTAACAAAATACACTATCAGAGATTATCAGAGGGAATAAAGCACAACTGTGTATCAGCTGTGAAAAATGTATCATGTGCAACACTAGAACATATTATCAGATACTTTATGAGAGCAACATGTGGAGTGTGTAAAGGTTAAAAAAAAATACAGGACCAAAAACTAATCCTTGAGAAGCTTATTTTCTGGAGGTTTAAAAACAGCCAATTCCAGCCATCCATTGATTTAATGTAAGCAGGTTGAGAACATTATTTTTCTTCAGCAGTGATTTGTCTCTCATTTGGGATAAACAGGCAAAATGTCAGTGTGTACAGAATTAGATGTTATTATTATTATTATTATTATTATTATTAATAATAATTATAACCAATTAATGTCTGTAGAATAATGTTGGCGATTTTTCTTTGTCACCTTTGATGAAGAACCGATGTTTCTGACTACAGCTGCTGAGCTGCTCCTCCAGCAGACTCTTCGCCTCCTGCCAGTCACCTGTGACAGCAAAAAGATTTTTATTTTTTAATCCAGTTAAAATTATTGTAGGGCACTACTGAAGACCATTGTATTGTGTAGCATTATTGTGCCTCGTAGGTTCAGCACCAATATCAGAATCAGAAAAACCTTATTAATCCCAGAGGAAAACTAAGTTGTCATAGCAGGAAATATACAACAAACAACATGCACTCACTGAGTGTAGAAACATAGTTATGATGGCTAAATGTTATATAAAAAGATAAATATTGAGCTAAAGGTATCAAAAACAAAATAATTAAAAAAAATAGCAGGAACAAAAAGAAAGAAGTCAGGGAGCTGCTACAATAGCCTGCCGCCAGAACAGCGCCATCTTAAAAGACACATTATTGGTTGGTGATTCTGTTATTGTGGAATCTGTTGTATTTTTATCCACCTCGTAAAATCATAATACTCAGTACAACATCTTCATATGAAGGAAAACAAATAGCTGAACACAAATGATTAAAACAAAATAAGGTCCTGAACTGCTGGAAGCTCCAGGCAGACAAAATGACAGGGGCTGAACAGAACGTACAGACGAAAACAAAATTAGCTAAGAGAGAGAAACGCTGTAGACAGTTATCGAGTTAGGCAACCAATATGATTATAATGTACTCACCCTCGATCCCCTCTCAGAATAACCCGAACTAAAGATCCCCCAGCGGAGAAGGCCGGCTTTGTAGTTGGACTTGACTAGTAAAGACAGCTGGCTCACTCACCTCCCAGTATGTTAATGGCTACCTTGCAGAGAGACCAAGCTGTCCGAGCTACGAGAACGTATATCTTTCCAATCACGCATGAGAAACAGAAACGTGATATGCCGGAGACCAGAAGCTCAGTACAGTCACACTATATTTGCCTTAGACGGATTAAAAATACAAACAAAGAAAAAAAACTAAAGGTCCCTGTGGAAGATAAAAAGTATGATGACTGTGGTTACACTCTTCCTTCTGAAAGCCTACTTTGTGCTCTGGGCGGGCACGCGCACTACGTCTTCTTCGTCTTTGTGGTTTGTCGGCTGTTGGCAACAAACGTTGGCAAACAATGATGTGGTGCAATACCGCCACCAACTGGTTTGGAGTCTGGTCATGATTCGCTCATCCCAAATAATAGAATAGAATAGAATAGAATAGAATTGAATTGAATTCAGCTTTATTGTCATTGCACATGTGACAGGTACAAGGCAACGAAATGCAGTTTGCATCCATCCAGAAGTGCTTTAGCCATGATATAGATATATTACAAATATATACTGGCAACAATATAGATATGTAAATATATTACAGAAATGGGTCTATTATGGTATGTTATAATGTACACGGTATGAAAGTATGTTATGAATATGATATGAACTATATGTGTGTACAGGCTGTAGTGGTGTACAAGCTATGTACAGGCTATGAACAGGATATAAATATGAAAAACTATACAGACATATGAAATAAAAAAACTATACAGAAATATGAGATATACAGCTATACAAAAATGTGAACTATGCAAGCTATAAACAGTTGTAGAATTAAAATTATCGTATTGTACAGAATGATTATTTACACAGAATTATACAGTAGTGCAGTTAAGATAAGTGAGATATGTGGATAATTTCTACAGAGGCTATATAAAGTGCTAGTGGTTGTGAATGGTGGTTCAGTCCATGTTATTATTGTGTGTATGAGGGTACAGTTGTCCATTGTGTGTGTGTGTGTGTGTGTGTGTGTGTGTGTGTGTGTGTGTGTGTGTGTGTGTGTGTGTAGGTGGTTGTGGCTGTTTGTATCTCCAGTCCATGTGTCTAATGTGAGTCAGATGTCAGGAGGCAGAGTTCAGGAATCTGACAGCTGTGGGGAAGAAGCTGTTCCGGTACCTGGTGGTCTTAGTCCGGAGGCTCCTGTAGTGCCTCCCAGAGGGCAGGAGGTTGAAGAGTCCATGTGATGGGTGACTGGGGTCTTCGATGATTTTCCCAGACCTTTTCAGACACCGCTTCCTCATCATTGTTGTTGATGAGGCCAATCACTGCGGTGTCATTTTGATTGTAGATGAGCAGTGGTTATCCAGCCGGACATGTTGGGGGCGGTTGGTCAGAAAGTCCAGTAACCATTTGCACATGAGGGAACTGATGCCTAGGTCTGTCAGTTTCCTGATGAGTTGTGAGTGGAGGATTGTATTGAATGCTGAACTGAAGTCTATAAACAGCATTCTGGCGTAGGTGTTGTTGTTGTCCAGGTGTGAGAGGACAGAGTGCAGTGCGATGGAGACTGCATCCTTTGTGCTCCTCTTCTGACGGTATGCGAATTGGTGGGGGTCCAGGCTGGGGGGGAGACAGGATTTGAAGTGTGCTAGGACCAGCTGCTCTAAGCACTTTATGACGATGGGGGTGAGGGCTACTGGGCGGTAGTCATTGAGGCTAGATGGATTGGAGTTTTTTGGTATCGGGACGATGGAGGTGGACTTGAAGCAGGCCGGTACCACGGTGTGGGCCAAGGACAGGTTGAATATGTCTATCAGCACTCCTGTAAGCTCCCCAGAACAAGCTCTGAGAACACGGCCGGGGATGCCATCAGGACCTGCAGCCTTGTGGACATTAATCCTGCTCAGCACCGCTCCTACATTGGTGGGGGAGAGAGTCAGAGGTTGGTGATGTGGCATCACGTCTGCTTTGGTTGTAGTTGTTGGATTCCCTCGCTTAAAACGAGCATAAAAGTTGTTGAGCTCGTTGAGGAAGGAGACATCAGAGGATGCGGGGGAGGGTTTGGTGGTCCTGTAGTCTGTAATGGTCTGGAGTAAATAATAACAATAATTTAAAAAATAAAATAAAATAAATAGATGAATACTACCGGATATAAACATCCTCATATCCTTCCATACAAATTAGTCTGTTTTAGAAACTTAAATAAAGCCCCAAAAAACTTTCACATCTGGATTTCCTTTTCAATAAGTCCTTTATATCTCGCTTAATCTTGTATTTCCCCTGGTTTTGAATCATATGGCTTCTATCTTCCTGATAATTTTCACAGTGCAACAGAACATGTTCTGTGTTTGTCATTTATTCCACAACCAATGTTCCCTCTAATTTTTCATGTGTCTGAGCGAACACACAAACTCCCTGAGCGGTCCCTTGGACCACTGTGAGCAACATCAGACGTGTGCACTGTGGTCACACCAGCATCGAATCCATCCAAGTTACATGGTTTATTAAAATAATAACATTACAGCATTTACATTTATGTTAGACTACGTTAAATTAACTGCTTTAGCCCACTTACAATGAAAATTTAAAAAAAAATCTTGTTCATGAAATGTGTAATATGTTAACACTATTGGAAGTTATATATAACTTGTACTCTAATTTTGAAAACACAACTTTCTTTTTTTAAAATAAAACTCTGACTTGTATTATGAGTATAAGTCTGTGGTCTGTGAGAGAGTCCTGTAATGCTCTGTCTGCAAAATACAGTATATAATGACCAATATTGGGCAATTAATTATATAGGGCTTTGGAAAGGATTTTGGCCTGATGCGCCATTTTCGGGGTCAAAACAAAGCGCAAGCGAAAAATGAGCGAAGGCACACACAACAGCCATGGTTCATATTTGCTGTGTGGTCGGCTGCAATGTTCGATCACACCACCGGCAAGAGAATAAGCTTGAAAATGGTTTATCTTTTCATTCTTTCCCAACCTGGAAGCAACATGAGGCAGCTCGTGTATCGGATGTTACCAAACGAAGGCGTCTAGTCTGGATAGCAGCTGTGAGACTTGTCATATCCAGTTCTCTTCCATCTCCAAATATCTGTTGGTGCTCCAGACATTTTCATTCCGGTAAGTTCTAAATATGTTCATATCACTCTTTATAGCCTATTAGTTTTATTTGCGATGCACTCTGAGTTCATAGCAAATTAGAACAAACATCCTAATGAGTGATTTTGCAGAACTACCTTCTATTTATAGAGTTGCTAATTATTTGGCATTATTGCAGGCAAACCAGCCTATGAAATGGATGAAACACATCATGACTGGGTTCCAGCGCTACGCAAGGGACCTGCTTCAAACATACCACCATGCCAATCAGATTACTTCTTCCATGTTCGGGTGAAGAGGTGACCCTTCTGGATAAGATGGTGAAGGTTTGCTGCGTTTGGTGAACAGTGTGGTAGTAAAACCAGGGAAAAATGAAACTTGCTCCTGTTAAGTATTCTTAAGTCTTGTGCTGTATAAATAGCGGCAATTTTTCAAAAGATACAGTGAATATAGTAATGTTAGTAGTGGGTGATATCATGTAAACACTGTCATGATTTTGTGTAAACATTTTGTCATTTGTAAACTATAAATGACATGGATTACAAGGCGAACTCCCAACTCTTGAGCCACGATCGCCCTGATGCAAAATTATTTACATGGCAGTGCACTTCAGGCATAAATCTAGACCCCTAGATAAAACATTATGGCATTATAGCAGTGACAACTCCTCCACAGTAGCGGCTCCTTTTACCTTTCAATACATAGTGTAAATCTGCCTGTTCTCTGTCAGAAACCTGCCTGCAGAAAATGAACCTAAAGTATGTAATGCCAGGATGTAATCACTGTCAAGATGGAGAAAGCATAAAGTGACAATTATGAACCACTTAATATGATAAGGAGATTCTGCAGGTCATTAATCAATGTATAAAACTAAAATAAAATGTATTTTTAGTGACACAGGACACAAACACGGAAGCAAGATGTATAATTTGAATTATTTATAATAAATATTAATAAATCATTGCAATTTCTTTAACCATAAAGAATAACTAAATCCTTCAGGACAATGTCACATCAATGCACTGAACTCACTATGTTATCCCTCTAACAGAGCCTCCACATGTTCTCACTGTAATTTCCCCCTCATGAATGAATTTATGCTGCACTAATTTGAATGTTTGGAGGGAAACCAAATGCATTTCACTCGCAGTACTCGAGTTGACTTACCTTTGTTTGAATGACGACTTGTACGCGCTGACTCCACAGACAAGGTACAGAAATATGTCAGGCTACGTCAATAGCGGTAGGTCTTCAGGGTTTCTACTCCACAGCCGTATTTCATACGGGTCCACATTTCCAATGCACGCTATTTTCTGCAAGTATCGCTGCTTGGGCTCTGGACGCAAGACGGTATCAGTCTCTATACCGTCCGTTTTCCTTTCAGCTGCTTTTAAGCATGTTTCTTGTAGTCGTCGTTCCAACACAGTGTGTTTGTTTTGATTTGTGGACCTGGAAAATGGCGCCGCGCTCCCACAATACATTGCGGCGTGACGTCAACTCCAAAGCCCTATAGTTACTTCTTCAAAAAAGTTACTGAGTTTTGCAATCAACAAAGTTTTTTGCAGCTCTGAATACAGCTCAGCTGAATACAGGGCTCTAGACTAACTTTTTGCCATGGCTGCACCGGTGCGCCTGACTTTAAAAATTTAGGCGCACCGGCACAAAAGTTAGGCGTACTCAAATTTTTCAACCTCATGGCATTTACTTGTCCACTTTTTTTGGGGGGTGGGGATTTGCAGTCCATACAGACAATATTCATTTGTAAATGATTAACTAACAATCTTGTGCTTAAGGTGCTTTGCCACTCTTTGGCAGTATTGTAGAAAATGTTAAACTTAATCATCATCTCGGCCTCCTCTGACGACCTGTTTGCTGTTACATGCTACTGAAAGGCAGTGGGGAGAGGGGACACTTGGGCAGTGCATTTATTGAAGCATATAATGTGTTTTCTGGATACACTGTGCTTTTTCAGCGTTCAAAGATTGATGGCTCGGTGTCAGAGCACTGCCTATGAATTTCAGAAGGATCAGGCCTTAACTTAACAAAAAAGTTATCAATAGTTCTTTTCATCTTTTCTTATTACCCACAGCTACATCCTCTTCTGTCAGGCCTAGGCTGCTCACTAAGGCAGGGCATCATCACTGATTTCTATAATCCATTCGATTCCGGTTCTCAAAGTCTTGATTCGATTCAATTTTGCTCCAGACAGTCAGAAATATTATAATTCTGATCATTTATCAGTACTGATACATGTGAGACCTCATCAGAATTGTGAACATCACAGCAGATGCCTTTGTGTGAAAGTAACTGAGAATAAAACACAGAAAAACATGAAGGAGATTTTTCTGGCCTGGCTTTTTATACCAGATAACCTTAAAAATATTCTGCAATTTTGCATAATTTTAAAAAGTTTAAATTTCTTCAGTATTGAACAGCAGAAATTAGGCTTTCTTGTCCGAGGTCATTTAAGTGAAAAAAGAAAAAGAAAAGAAAAAGACAGCGGCCGACAGCGCTGTAAACAATGGTAGACTGGTGGGTAATAAGCAAATGAATAATGCAGAAAACAGAGATTTGAGACGGGAAACTGTTCTTGAAGTACACAGAGAGAGAGAGAGAGAGAGAGCTGTGCATGAAGTGTGATTTTTATCGTGGTGGAAGCAAAACAGCAAAAGTAAGAGGGAATTCATGACGACATTTATCAAATGTGAAGCGTAGTTTTCTGCTTCTTTTGCTGCTGGCTTGGTGAATTTTGGTTGGAGAGAGACAAAACCTGCAGCTCAGAATCAGCGCAAAAAGAGGTAAACACAGAGCTGACCCGACGCATCAGAATCGGTGAGCTCTGACAGCGTATCAGATTTTTTTTTAGTCGCACCATTGAAAAATTTGGTCGCATTTGCAACCAAATTAGTCGCACTCTAGAGCCCTGGAATAGGATTCACACATCCAAGAAAGTGTCGCAAACATGAAGAGTTGGACAGCACAGGCCACAACATGATTCACATCTACTGCCTGCAGAATCTGCCTGCATTCCATGAGCATCAGGCAGCAAAAAGGAACCAGCAACGAATGGCTGACACACCTGGAATGGCTAACCAAAGGCTGGAAAATCCTTGTCTCCAAAGGATCCCCAGAAGGGACCTGTCCAGACCAAATAGTCAATAAACTGCCTCAGGATGAAAGCACATGTGGCTGACCAATCTGTGCATCAACTGGATTAACTACAAGAAAGCCATGACTCAATGCCTCATGAAGGAAAACAAACAGCTAAACTCAAATGATTAATTAAGGTCCTGAACTGCTGGAAGCTCCAGGAAGACAAATCGACAGAGGCTAAACGGAAGGTACAGATGAATACAAAATGAACTAAGAGAGAGAAACGCTGTAGAAAATTATAGAGTTAGGGAACCAATATAATTATAATTTACTCACTCTGGTTCCCCTCGCAGAGTAATCCGAACCAAAGATCCACCAGCGGAGAAAGAAGCAAGCGGGCCGGCTTTGAGACAGTCGGCTCACTGACCTCCACTCCCCAGCATGTTACTTACCAAGGAACTGACCTCACTTCACTTGAATGAGTGATGAAACTTTTCTCATATTGAAAATGCTATGTCTAGATAAACTTTTGGGATTTACTTACCTGAATGATTGAGCATGCGTCAAGACCTTCCTTAAACTCATAGGACCTGGTGTCCACATATATGGACATCACATTTTGGGTTATTTAGACCAAAATACTAAAGTTTGTTCTACAAGGGCCTGATATCCACTTACAAGGACATTATACTGCTACAGTTCTATCGAAATTTTAAACAAATATCCTCATATGTGGTTCTCATTTTTCTTAGAAACCAAAAAATTAGTTAAAAAAAAAAAAGATCAGGTAACTCTTTGTTTTTACATTTATCGGGCCCCAATAAGCCCAAATATTAAATAGAAATTAAAAAAGCATTCCGTGGAAGAGTTCAGGTCTTAGGAGGTTAAGCCTATTTTCTGCTGTGTGCAAGCCCACTACTTCTTTTGAGCTCCCCTACTTGGACATCGTGGCTCAATAGTTGGCAGTTCGTCTTGTAATCGGAAGGTTGCCGACTTGAGCCCCGGCTCGGACAGTCTCGGTCCTTGTGTCCTTGGGCAAGACACTTCACCCGCTGCCTACTGGTTGTGGTCAGAGGGCCTGGTGGCGCCAGTGTCCGGCAGCCTCGCCTCTGTCAGTGCGCCCCAGGGCAGCTGTGGCTACAATGTAGCTTGCCATCACCAGTGTATGAATGACTGAATGCAGTGTAAAGCGCTTTGGGGTTCTTAAGCTGGGCATACACTGTGCGATTTTTTCAGTTGCGCGATTCAGCTCCTGCTCAAACTGTACGATTGACTCGCAGGGGTTAGAAGTTCGTAGGTCACGATGCAGGGTCTCACACTATACGGCCTGATGCTCTGCTGCGACCTGAGTGCTCACACTGTGCGTCCATAAAAATGAAGGTTATAACAAAAAATCTGGCGCTCGCTCTCCCTCTCTGTCTTTCACTCACACAGACACGCACACCACCACCATCAACTTTGCTAAATTGCTAATGAAAAACATTGATCAGGCAGCTGTGATTAAGCAGTAATGTAAATCCAACTATTTTCACGGTTGTTGTGGTCGTGATAATTTTGTGAGTCCACATCGAAAAGGCTCGGATGAGCTTTCCAAAGTTCTACAAGTGCCTCCATCACTTGTGTCCAGATCACACGCTGCACTGCCGTGCTACTTCGTCTTTTTCATCGATGTTTATGTGCTTGCGCGTGCGCAGTGTGAGCGCCTGCGGTGACACCCTCACGACGGTCGGGACCAAGCGACTTATGATCGGGTGCTGGTCGTGAGGTGTTAATCGCTTCTCGTTATCCCACGTATACTACACGATGCACGATGAAGGCCAAACTCGGGCCGATCACCAAAACGGTCGCACGACTCAAAAATCGGCTCAAAATGGGCCCAAAATCGCGCAGTATATGCCCAGCTTTAGGGACTAAGTAAAGCGCTATACAAATACAGGCCATTTACCATTCTTTTTATTTATTGGCAGCTGGCAAGCAACATTTGTGGTGCATTACCACCACTAGCTGGAACAGAACAAAAAAGCATCTTTGACTGTCTCAACAATAACATTTAACTGTTAATCACAATTTAGCTAAATAAAAATGTTCTGGTTTGCATCAGTCGCATGATGGCCATTAGCCAAAGGCTGAATTTAATTTAGCTGCATCAGTTTGTGGGCGCGTTCACTGTCATGGCTTGCTGGAATACTTGAATACAGCAGAAGCTTCATTACATTACTACTAAAACATGAAGTACTTCTGGAGGACAACAATTTCACTAAAAACAATGTAATATGCATATCCACATAATTATTATTATAATTACGATATTTAGAAAAAAAATACTGTATCTAAAAAAAGTACATTGAGAGACAGACTATATAGAATTATTTTTCATGTGTCCCAAAAGGCATGGGAATAAGTAGTAGGATTTAACACTGTAATAACGGACTGAAACAGAAGATGGCAGCACTGCATGTACAAGGATGCCAGCCCTGCATTTACAAGGATGTAGTGATGGTAAATTCGATTCTTTTTACTGAATCGAGTTTTAATGAGTCACTCACCAAAGTGAATCGGGTTTCTTGAGTCATTTGAGTCACTGAGTCAGTTGACCAGAGAGTGCAAAAATGTATATTTTCAGTCAAACTTAATTTGTTTCTCTTTTAATGTAAATCCTACTGCTAAGATGAATGATTGTAAAAGAAAACAACAATTTTCTTTAGAGCAAAAAAGAGCAAAAAATTCTAAAGGGAACATTTATTTATTTTTATTTTATTTTATTGGTATTTTCCTTAAATGTGTCAAATATATATTTTCTCATCTACATGTTCACTGAGCTGTGAGCCAGGGGGCGGTAAAGTGCCTTAACATTGGTTGCCAACCAAGAAGAGAAAGAAGAAGCTGTGAGCCAGGAGGGAGGGGGTGAGTGAGTGGCCGTTTATCAATTGTCAAGTACACGAGTACGTACTCGCGTTCTCGGCGAGTACGTACTGGCCGAGAACGCACGGGAGTACGGACTCGCCGAGAACGCGAGCACGGACTCGCGATTTGTACAATTGGAACACCAGTGAGATGTTAGAACGCTTTTATTTTTATTTTAGTGGACACCCAATACTATAGACAGCTGCTGGGGTTTCTTTAACCTGAGTAGTGAGAAGAGCGGGGGGGGGGGGGGGGGTGGAAACGATGTGCCGGGAGTCCGCTGTTGAGTTTTGGACGAAATGCATTCTGGGATATTTAGCTGTACCAAGTCCACACCGATGCACGCTCGATAAAACGGGCGGAGCGAGAACACATCCGGGACTTTTTCGCGTTCTCGGCTTGATGCGTACTTCGAATTGGAACAGTACTTGGTCTCCGACTGATGACGTATCACGAGTACACGAGAACGCAAGTACGCACAAGTACGCATATTGATAAACGGCCAGTGAGTCAGTAGCTGTGTCCAAATTCATGGGCTGCATCCTCCTGAGGACCCGGCCTTCGCGGTCTACGTGGGCCGGGTCCTCAGGAGGTTGGGGAGGCCGGAAGTAAACGGCAGTGAAATTGGACGGTCTAGCCTTCAAATTTGCGTCACCGCTGTCTTGGTGGAGTTTAATAAACTCGGCCGTCTGCTCCTTGCTATCTAAAATATAACAGGACACTGGCGTAAATTCTCAACCGTCTCATACTTCTTTTAAATCAGTTTTCTGTTTGACGTTTAGTCAGCTGTGTGAAAACCAAGGAGGAACCCACCCAGGGGATTAATAAAGTTTTATTTTATCTAATCTAATCTAATAACTCTAATCTCAACCAAACCGATTTACTCACGAACAAATAAAACACTGAAAAAAGCCAAACAATAACATTTTTAGGTTGTCTAAGTGGCTTATATATTACGTTTAACCTGAGTAGCGAAAGTCCGCGGTGATCTGAAAATGATGTGCCGGGAGTTGTGCCGTTCTCAGCGGCTTCAGTGACCCTCGAACTCCCGGCTAGCTATCGAGCTGGTGGGTAACAGACGTCTCCAAAAACGTCGAAGCACTTTTGCAAATATGCGATATCTTGATAAACCGAGTAGATATTTGATGTTTACACAGCTACATTCTCGTCTGAAAATATGTTAAAAGTTTATTTTGTGACTCAGAAAGATTAGTAAGAGTAATTTTAAAACTTAGTAGCGGCCGCCATTGTTGGAAACTAGAGTTTGGCTGGGCCGCGCTATGAATTCTGGGATATGGTGGGCCACGAAGGACACACCCGACCCATCCTTCAAATTCGGGGAAAAGGAGGACGCATTTGTCGGCTGCATTCGGAGGAGTCTACGAATTTGGACAGCCTTCGGCGCATCGCTGTGACGTAATCGGTCTACAAATGCGGCCTCAGGAGGATGCAGCCCATGAATTTGGACACAGCTAGTGATTTGTTCAACTCGTTTGAGCTGTGAGCCAGGAGGGAGGGGGTGAGTGAGTGAGTGAGTGATTCGCTTATGCTATGATTCAGCACAGCAAGGGAGGGGGTGAGTACCTCAAATGTGCTGTTAGCATGCTAGCTGAGCGATGCTACTGTGAACCGAGGAGCTATTGTCTTGATGTGAGCTTCTACTCAGGGTTTTTTCTTCCAGTTCAGAGCAGGAATGTTTTTGTTAATAAACTGGCTGTTGTTTTTTTCCCCACAATTTTAATTATAAGCTAGATAAATTTCTACTAATGGAATTAGTTTGCTAACAGCAACAGAGATGAGTCAGTGAGTCAGCTGCGCTTGCGAATCATGATTCACGAGTCAGTAAAGTGATTCTCGAGTATTGAATGATTCGTTCACGAATCAAACATCACTACAAGGATGCCATTAAACCCCGAAGAAGAAGACGCAGTGTCCGGTATCGTAGCTGTGTCCAAATCCAGGAACCGCATGCTGCGCCAAAAATTGGTCCACCCCAAGGATCGTGTCCCCTGACACAAACAGAGTAACATAGTCTACGCTGTTAAGTGCCAGGAGGATTGCCAGGATTTATACATCAGGGAAACCAAACAACCTCTGGCGAAGCGGATGGCACAACACAGAAGAGCTACCTCGTCAGGCCAGGACTCTGCAGTCTATTTACACCTACAGGCCAGTGGACACTCTTTCAATGATGAGGATGTACACATCCTGGACAGGGAGGAACGCTGGTTTGAGCGCGGAGTCAAGGAGGCCATTTACGTGAAAAGGGAAAGACCATCTCTGAATCGAGGAGGGGGCCTAAGGGTACATCTTTCGCCATCTTACAATGCTGTGATTGCAGCCATTCCCCAACTCTCTGTGAATGATACTCATGGCCATTGATCAGTGTTCTTTGATCAGTGGGTTTTGGTCAGTGGTTGTTGATCAATGGTCATGAGAATTTGCATAATTATGATTAAGGAACTGACCTCCCAGCCCATTGTTCCTTCAGTGGGCTGGTTTCAGTCATTATGCAAATGTACTGTTTATAAGATTTGGGGAAACCTGCAGTCAGCTGAGACTGAAGAAGTCACTTGGATGAGTGACGAAACGTTTCTCCCACAAAACGCTACGTCCAGATGAACAGAATCAACTTTTGGAGAAACTATCATCTTGTTTTTATTTTTAGTTAGCACATACCTTAAACACTTAAAGCTGTAAGCTAATGATAGTTATATAAGAGCAGATGCATGCTTGTGCACTAAGCTGTACGTTTTACGTCCAACTGGATGCATGATCTTTAATAACAGACTAATCGCAAAAATAATCGGTGACTAGTCGACTATCAAAAGAATCGTTTGTGGCAGCCCTAATTCAGAAGCAACCTCATTACATGTGACCCACACAGACTTCATGTCAGAATGTATAAGTATTTATAAGTAAGTTCACAGAAAATAAAAGATGATCTTATCTTTTATACATTTCTTTTGTTATAGGATAATTATAGGATGTAATTTTACACATACCGCCTTTTTAAGATGACACAAATTTATAATATACAATAACATCTTTAATGCAACATAAAATGACAGAATTCTAGTTTCTCTTCATGCAGCAAAACAGAGTCGCATCCTATTTTATGACAACAGAGACCATTTAAAACACAATTCACATGGGTAAGTGACAACAGAAACAGCGCCGCATTGACTCCACTAATTTCTTTATGATTAACAGCCAAATAAAGAGCATCAAGCTTTCAGATCCACCCAGAAGGAAATTTGTTGAGACGTTCTGCTTCTCTTTATGTTCACATGATGGAAATAATGTTTCGTCTGCACCATCACGCAGATCTTTGCACAGAACACAGATAGTCAACATTTTCTGCATGATACTAATGTGACAAACATTTCCTCAAGTTGTTTCCAATGAACAGTTACTTTTGTTATGAGTGCAGAAATTTCTAACCCATGATGCATCAGTGGCTTTTTAAATCATGAGTTTTACTTAGGGTTCTAGTAAATAGCCAATACATTCATGAAACAAGAATCGAGAGTTTCTGAAAGGACTCTGCTGCTTTTTATTAGACAGTTTGATTAAAATCAGAACATGTAAAAAAGTAATATCAACAATTCAAAGAAAGTCTTTCTACATGCTGGCTGCCAGCTTCAAATAGGCGTGTTTGTTCCCCTCCATTATTCAATGGGATAGATGGACATTTAAAAAAAATTGTGAAGCTCTGACAGACAGTTAGCAAACACATTACTCCACCTCATTACAAAAACAACATGTTCCACCAAATGGAGAAACTACATACTGCAGTGACAATAACAATTCATGTTTGAATACTTACAGAATTAAACACTGCTACAATCAATATGTACATGCTGGTAAAAGATTTTTTTAAGGCAACGGGAAAAGTTCCATGACTTTTTCATTCTGCCTGGTAACTCCATTTTCATCATCCTTTGCCAAGTATCCTTTGACCACTGTTACACCGGTCTCCCCCTCCTTTACATACATGTATTCTTTCTTGCCACTGATAACAATTATGCCTCTTCTCTCCAGAGTATAACTCCACCTCTCCAGGTTCTCTTCCACCTGATTCCTGCTCTCACTAGTGATTACAATTTCATCTGCAACATGATAATCCAAAGAGGATCGTGCATGTCAGCCTGTCCATCTCTACTGAAAGCAAAAAGGGGCTCACAACTGATGTAATCCCACTCCACCTCTAATCAGTCTGTTCACCATTCTGTCTTTATACATGTCCTACACCACCAGATCCACAAAGACAGTGAAGATCTGACAATCAAACCCTCAACGCTAACATTACATCTGTAATGCTCCTTCCATTTACTTGCTCATTTTACCTGGTCCTAAGTCTTTCTAGACACTTAGCTTGCTCAGTGCTGTCAAAGTTTATCTGCTTTCACCAGACAGCATAGCTAAGGTCATAACTGATATAATGGACTTTCTCACAGTAGCTTTGAACAGGAGATTAAAGCTGAATTCTGTGAAGCCTGATCTCAAGTTTTTTAAGTTTGATGCAGCATACAGAAGATTTGTTCAGATCAACTATGTTTCTCACTGTGTCCAAAAGAACTCAGAGTACTGTTACAATGGTCTCCCAGTTTTGTTACAGTGGGACACTTTGTCGCTTGAACAAGTTTGAGTTATGGATATAAGACTTTCCACCCTGCTCATATTTCAGTGTTTTAATTTTAAGATGGTTGATATCTTTATTTTTTTAGATGATTAAACTAGCAAAAGACTTTCCACGCTGTAAACAAATTATTTAATTCCAGTGTGAATGATCTGGTGCTTGTTAAATGGGACTATATACACCTAACAAAAATATAAACAAACCACTTTTGTTTTTGCTCCCATTTTTCATAACCCCACCACGGGCCACTCAGTCCACAATGTTTACATCAGCAAACTGCTCATCCACATGATGCAACACAAGCCATCTTCCATCTGCCCAACATTAAAAAAATCTGTCAACAGAACACCTCTCCAACGTGCCAGACACCATTGAATGTGAATATTTGCCCACTCAAGTTGGTCACAATGACAAACTGCAGTCAGGGCCAGACCCCGATGAGGACGCCGAGCATGATGATGAGCTTCCCTGAGACAATTTCTGACAGTTTTTGTAGAAATTCTTTGGTTATGTAAACCAATTGTTGCTGCAGCTGTCTGGGTGGCTGGTCTCCACCTGGTCGACCATCCTGGAGGTGAACATGTTGGATGTGGAGCTCCTGGGCCAGTGTGGTCACATGTGGTCTGTGATTGTGAGGCCGGTTGGATGTACTGCCAAATTCTCTGAAGTGCCTTTGTAGATGGCTTATGGCAGAGAAATTAACATTCATTTCACAGGCAACAGTTCTGGTAGACATTCCTGCAGTCAGCATGCCAATTGCACGCTCCCTCAAAAGCTGCGACATCTATAGCATTGTGCTGTGTGATCAAACTGCATATTTCAGAGTGACCTTTTATTGTGGGCAGTCTAAGGCACACCTGTGCAACATTCATGCTGACTAATCAGCACCTTGACATGCCACACCTGTGAGGTGGGATGGATGGTGATAACAAAAAAATTATTTAACTCCAGTGTGGATCAGTTGATGATTTTTTTAAGGTACCGATTTGAGTAAATCGCTTTCCACACTGGCCACAGCCAAAACGTTTAACTCCAGCGTGTACGATCTGATGTTTATTTAAACTACTAATATGAGTAAAAGCCTTTCCACACTGATCGCAGCTGAAAGGTTGAATTCCAGCATGGATGAGCTGATGTTGTTTCAACGTGCTATTCTGAGTAAAATCCTTTCAACACTGAGCACACTTGAATGGTTTAATTCCAGCATGGATACGCTCGTGCTTTTTTAAGGTGCTATTCTAATTAAAAGCCTTTCCACACTGATCACACTTGAATGGTTTAACTCCAGCATGGATACGCTGGTGTTCTTTTAAGCTGCCATTCTGAGTAAAACACTTTCCACACTGATCACAGTTGAATTGTTCAAATCCAGTGTGGATGACCTGATGTTCTTTTAAGTTACTTTTGGAAGTGAAAGACTTTCCACACTGATCACAGTTGAATGGTTTAAATCCAGTGTGGATGACCTGATGTCCTTTTAAGTTACGTTTGGAAGTGAAAGACTTTCCACACTGATCACAGATGAATGGTTTAAATCCAATGTGGATGAGCTGATGTTGTTTTAAGTGGCCACTGTGAGTAAAAGACGTTCCACACTGATCGCAGCTGAATGGTTTAACTCCAGTGTGGATGAGCTGATGTCTTTTCAAGCTGCTATTATGAGTAAAAGACTTTCCACAATGATCACATCTAAAGCTTCTGTCCCCTCTATCAGTGCGCTGGTGTCTTCTGGCTTGCTTCATAGTATTAAAAGTCTTTTCCACAGGGATCACATCTGGTTCGTCTGTAGTCGCTGCCGTTGTGTGGTTTTTGTTCATGTCATCAGTGTGCAGAGTGTTCAGCATGCTTTTCCTTCTTTTACCTATGATAACAAAGAACAAAAAACGGTGACATGCAGTTATGGAACAACAAAACCTAACAAGTGTACATATAACGACACATATATATACACATAAACATATACATACATATACATATAAATATATATATATATATACACATATACATACACATACATATAAATATATATATATATACACATATACATATATACACATATACACACACACATATATATATATATATATACATACATATACATATATATATACATATATACTAGAGCTGGGCGACAGAACGATAACGATATGTATTGCGAAATAACTTTTTCTCGATAGAAAAATTTAACTATTGCGATAGGCCTCATCTCTCTTGTCCTCTTAAAAAAAAAAAAAAAAAAAAAAAAAAAGAACAGCTAATCCAAATTAAGTAGCGCAGAGCCGAACCAATCACAGCCGCAGCGTCACGTCACGTGACTTGTCACGTGCAGCACAAGTGCCAAGGCGCACATGTGTATTTGTTTGGGAAGCAGCTAGCCGGGCTGCCCAGGTAATGAAGGAAATGAGTGTGCCGACTAGAGAAAAATCAACCGAGAGCGTGAGCGAAGGTTACCGAAGAAAAAAACGATGATGGTTCCAATGCCGGAGAGATTGTCGAACGGAAGGGCCATAGAAGTTCCGTAGTGTGAAGGTATTTCGGCTATTTCAAGTCTGACAAAAACAGAGTAGCGCGCACTGTAAATTGTGCCGAAAGCAAGTCTGGAAATACAATAAACCGGTGCATGCTCAATCTCTGACTGAAAGCGCTAATTCGTCATTCGGCTTTTGTCAGACTAAAGTCACTGTTAAAACTGTTTGAAAAGCTAAGCTATACAACAAGGAGAGATTGAGAATTTCTTTTTAGTTCTCAGTTTATTTGATATTGACAAAAGTTAGTCAATTTTGTCTGTTCTTCTGTAAAACAAACTAAGATTTATTTTTAGAATTAAAACTTTGTTTCTAAGTGGAATTGACAATTTAGTAGTCTGTTTTGTTTGTTTTATTTTGAAACTTAAACGCTTTAGCGGCTGCGTTTTGTGTAGTTTGCAATATTTGCCTTTATTTATCTGAAACTGAAGTCTCACGTTCCTTAAGTACATCTACCCTGTTGAACTTATTATGGGATATAAATATTTAAATTAAAACAAGCTGCTAATTATTTCACATTTTACTTGTGAGCAACGGCACATTTAAATCTTACAAATATAGTTATTTGGCTTATATCGTGATATATATCGTTATCGCCAGAAATGAAAAAAGCATATCGTGATATGAAAAAATCTTATATCGCCCAGCTCTAATATATACACATATATATATATGTGTATATATATATATATATATATATATATATATATATATATATATATATATCTATATATATGTATATATATATATATATATATATGTGTATGTGTATATATATATATATATATATATATAGATAGAGGCACTAATCATGGCAGCACAAGAACAAGCTCTGAGTACAAGATCCATAGAGGCTGGGGTCTAGCACACCAGGCAAGACCCCAGGTGCAGGCTGTGTAAAGATGCCCCTGAGACAATCCAGCACATAACAGCAGGGTGCAAGATGGTAGCAGGCAAGGCATACATGGAACGCCATAACCAAGTGGCCGGCATAGTGTACAGGAACATCTGTGCCGAGTATAACCTGGAAGTCCCGAGGTCAAAATGGGAGATGCCCCCAAGGGTGATGGAGAATGACCGGGCTAAGATCCTGTGGGACTTCCAGATACAGACGGACAAAATGGTGGTGGCTAACCAACCGGACATAGTTGTGGTAGACAAACAGGAGAAGACGGCCGTAGTGATCGATGTAGCGGTTCTGAATGACAGCAATATCAGGAAGAAGGAACACGAGAAGCTGGAGAAATACCAAGGGCTCAGAGAAGAGCTCGAGAGGATGTGGAGGGTGAAGGTAACAGTGGTCCCCGTGGTAATCAGAGCACTAGGTGCGGTGACTCCCAAGCTAGGCGAGTGGCTCCAGCAGATCCCGGGAACAACATCGGAGATCTCTGTCCAGAAGAGCGCAGTCCTGGGAACAGCTAAGATACTGCGCAGGACCCTCAAGCTCCCAGGCCTCTGGTAGAGGACCCAATCTTGAAGGATAAACCGCCCGTAGGGGCGTGCTGGGTGTTTTATATATATATACTAGGGGTGCAACGATACACAAAATTCACGGTTTGGTTCGGTTCGATACTTTGGTGTCACGGTTCGATATTTTTTCGATACAAAAAAATGTTCATGCCTTTTTAATTTGTCATTTATTAAAATTATAAATATATATTTTAACTCAAAAGTACAGTTTTTAAATTTAATGTTGCTGAAACAACAAAGTAATAAATCTATCTGATCGAGAAATCACTCATCTTTGGAAAAAGAGAGTTTATTACAGAGAAATGGCTCTTTCCAAAATAAAAGCTATACTATACGCTTCTTCCGGGGTATATTCTCAGCAGCATATTAAACATATCAGATCCCCATAAGGAGAATCATGTGCTAACGGCTGTCTAAATGACTCGGGTAAAGTTTGTAGCATGCGTGCTTGTTGTTTTTGTCTGCTTCCACTTGTCTTCGCATTAGGATGATGTCGGCGTAAATGTGCAGTCATATTCGTTGTGTTCCCACTAGTGCTGTCAGCGTTAATCTCGTTGAAATGACGTTAACGCCACAACACGGCAAATCTCCGTTAACGAGCTACCGCGGATCGCCCCGTGCGTGGGGCTGGACGGCGTCAACACGTTAACAAGCTAACTGCGCTAACGCACTAGTTCCCACCAATGTAATTGAGCATTGCGTGGCACATCCGACATACTGTTTTACTTTTGTCCATGACGCGCTTACCTTCAGGGTCATACTTCACATGAAGACCAAAATAGTTCCAAACGCCAGATCTGAATTAGGGTGGGGGAGGTTCAATTTGCCATGTTGCAACAAGCAACTTCTGCTTGGCTAGCTTGCGCTGCGCTCAGTGGATCTGCGCTCGACAGTGCAGCCTAGGCGGATATATATATATATATATATATATATATATTAGGGGTGCAACGATACACAAAATTCACGGTTCGGTTCGGTTCGATACTTTGGTGTCACGGTTCGATATTTTTTCGATACAAAAAAATGTTCATGCTTTTTTAATTTGTCATTTATTAAAATTATAAATATATATTTTAACTCAAAAGTACAGTTTTTAAATTTAATGTTGCTGAAATGACAAAGTAATAAAAAAATAAATATCTCATGGAGAAATCCCTCATCTTTGGAAAAGAGAGTTTATTACAGAGAAATGGCTCTTTCCAAAATAAAAGCTATACTATACGCTTCTTCTGGGCTATATTCTCAGCAGCATATTAAACATATCAGGTCCCCATAAGGAGAATCATGTGCTAACGGCTGTCTAAATGACTCGGGTAAAGTCTGTAGCATGCGTGCTTGTTGTTTTTGTCTGCTTCCACTTGTCTTCGCACTAGGATGATGTCGGCGTAAATGTGCAGTCATATTCATTGTGTTCCCACTAGTGCTGTCAGCGTTAATCTGAAATGACGTTAACGCCACAACACGGCAAATCTCCGTTAACGAGCTACCGCGGATCGCCCCGTGCGTGGGGCTGGACGGGGTCAACACGTTAACGAGCAAACTGCGCTAACGCAGTAGTTCCCACCCATGTAATTGAGCATTGCGTGGCACATCCGACATACTGTTTTACTTTTGTCCATGACGCGCTTACCTTCAGGGTCATACTTCACATGAAGACCAAAATAGTTCCAAAGGCCAGATCTGAATGAGGGTGGGGGAGGCTCAATTTGCTTTGTTGCAACGAGCTTAGCTTCTGTCTTGCTAGCTTGCACTGCGCTCAGTGGATCTGCACTCGACAGTGCAGCCTAGTCGGAGTAGTCGAACGCAGATCCACTGAGCTCTCAACACAGACAGCATCGTCAGAAGAAAAGTTGATAAAATAAATTAAAAATTTTGTATTGTTCGATACACATGCGTACCGAACCGAAAGCACTGTATCGAACGGTTCAATATCGATACGAGTATCGTTGCACCCCTAATATATATATATATATATATATATATATATATATATACACACACACACACACACACACACACATATATATGTATGTGTATATATATATACTTTTACACCCATCTCGCCCCTGCGGGCGGTTTATCCTTCAAGCTCGGGTCCTCTACCAGAGGCCTGGGAGCTTGAGGGTCCTGCGCAGTATCTTAGCTGTTCCCAGGACTGCGCTCTTCTGGACAGAGATCTCCGATGTTGTTCCCGGGATCTGCTGAAGCCACTCGCCTAGCTTGGGAGTCACCGCACCTAGTGCTCCGATTACCACGGGGACCACCGTTACCTTCACCCTCCACATCCTCTCGAGCTCTTCTCTGAGCCCTTGGTATTTCTCCAGCTTCTCGTGTTCCTTCTTCCTGATGTTGCTGTCATTCGGAACCGCTACATCGATCACTACGGCTGTCTTCTTCTGTTTGTCTACCACCACTATGTCCGGTTGGTTAGCCACCACCATTTTGTCCGTCTGTATCTGGAAGTCCCACAGGATCTTAGCCCGGTCATTCTCCATCACCCTTGGGGGCATCTCCCATTTTGACCTCGGGACTTCCAGGTTATACTCGGCACAGATGCTCCTGTACACTATGCCGGCCACTTGGTTATGGCGTTCCATGTATGCCTTGCCTGCTACCATCTAGCATCTTGCACCCTGCTGTTATGTGCTGGATTGTCTCTGGGGCATCTTTACACAGCCTGCACCTGGGGTCTTGCCTGGTGTGACAGACCCCAGCCTCTATGGATCTTGTACTCAGAGCTTGTTCTTGTGCTGCCATGATTAGTGCCTCTGTGCTGTCTTTCAGTCCAGCTTTGTCCAGCCACTGGTAGGATTTCTGGATATCAGCCACCTCCTCTATCTGCCGGTGGTACATACCGTGCAGGGGCCTGTCCTTCCATGATGGTTCCTCGTCTCCCTCCTCTTTCTTGGGTTTCTGCTGCCTGAGGTATTCACTGAGCACTCGGTCAGTTGGGGCCATCTTCCCAATGTATTCTTGGATGTTCGTTGTCTCATCCTGGACTGTGGTGCTGACACTCACCAGTCCCTGCCCCCCTTCCTTCCGCCTAGCGTACAGCCTCAGGGTGCTGGACTTGGGGTGAAACCCTCCATGCATGGTACGGAGCTTTCTTGTCTTTATGTCAGTGGCTTCTATCTCCTCCTTTGGCCAGCCTATTACCCCAGCAGGGTACCGGATCACGGGCAGGGCGTAGGTGCTGATGGCCCGGATCTTATTCTTACCGTTCAGCTGACTCCTCAGGACTTGCCTGACCCTCTGCAGGTACTTGGTGGTTGCAGCTTTTCTAGCGGCCTCTTCATGGTTCCCATTCGCCTGCGGGATCCCCAGGTACTTGTAACTGTCCTCTATGTCTGCAATGTTGCCTTCTGGTAGTTCAATCCCCTCAGTTCTGACTACCTTCCCTCTCTTTGTTACCATCCGACTACACTTCTCCAGTCCGAACGACATTCCAATGTCATTGCTGTATAGCCTGGTAGTGTGGATCAGTGAATCAATGTCTCGTTCACTCTTGGCATACAGCTTGATGTCATCCATGTACAGGAGGTGGCTGACAACCGCTTCGTTCCGTAGTCGGTATCCGTAGCCAGTCTTGTTAATGATCTCACTGAGAGGGTTCAGGCCTATGCAGAACAGCAGTGGGGACAGAGCATCTCCTTGGTAGATCCCGCACTTGATGGTGACTTGTGCTATGAGCTTGGAGTTGGCCTCTAGTGTTGTACGCCACATCCCCATTGAGTTCCTGATGAAGGCTCTTAGGGTCCTGTTGATCTTGTACAATTCTAGGCATTCCAGTATCCAGCTGTGGGGCATTGAGTCATAGGCCTTCTTGTAATCAATCCAGGCTGTGCACAGGTTTTTTTTTTTTTTTTTAAACCTGTCCCGTTTGGTTCTTTTGCCATCAGAATTATTGTCTAAAGGCGAAGAAAGATGCCCAACGGATTTACTTTACCAAATGGACCATCCCAGCCTTGCCGTAATGGTCCATTTGATTTACCTTTTATTGTTTATTTTATTTTATTTTATTTTTTTAACTTGCTAGATACGGGACAGGGGAAAAGAAAAGGGAGAAAGAAAGAGGGGGGAAAAAACAAAACAAAACAAAAAAAAAACAGCGGAGAAGAGGGACTGGGATAAAGGGCAAAAAACAAAAACCAACAAAATAAGCAGACAAAAAATACATATATCGATCACCTGGATCACCTGTTGAGAAAGAAAAAAGAAAACAAGCAGAAGAAAACGAGAGTAATAGAATAAACAACATCACAATGATATATGGGAATATAACACTAAATACTTAATATTAAACATTATTGTGCAGCACGTAAGATCGACAGCGCACAGTGTGCTTTGAGGTAGGAGCCAAAAAGGGTGTAGTTTGTGTGTGTGATCACCTGTGTGTACACCTGTGAGCATGAGCGCGCTTGTATTTAAAAGGTTCCTTAATGTAATGATCTGCTAGAGGGTGTGGGGGGCCACAGTCCCATCCTCCAGGGCATGAAGCAGGTATGGAGGAGATCAAAACTCCAGACATCCAGAGGCCCCCAGAACACAAGAGACCAAGGAAGACCAACAGAGGGGCAGCCGCGCCACTGTCCCAGAAAGAGCTGAGGAGAGTCCCAGATGAGGGATCACTCAGCAGCCACGGAGCAGAAGCCAGGGGGGGTTGCAGTGACGTGCCCGTGAGCTCCGCCGGCAGCCAGCTGTGCCTGAGTGACCGAGCCCCAGGCCGAGAGGCCGAGGGCACCCCACCCCCGAAGTGGCCCGAGCGAGCCCCAGGTTCCAGGCCCCGATAAGCAGCCACCAAGGAGTGAGCCGGTGTGTACCCGGACGCCCACCCCTGGACACAAAGAACCACCAACGCATCGATGTCTGAGGGCGTCTGCCACCGGCAGGGGAAGTGGTGGGGGGAGATAGGCCTCCAAACCTTGGAGGGCCTGAGATGTCCCCAGAGAGGTGGCGTCTGATACCCAACCTGACATATAGACACAGACACACAGGCACACTCAAATACAAACATCCATTCCCACCCTCATGCTCTCATAGGCAATTACTCCACACTCAACCAACGTGGAGACAGACATAAAGAGACGCTGTACACACAATCACACTCCCCAAGCGTACTCTAAGAACCGGGTCTAGGTACCCTTGCCCCTGGAGGGGGAAACTGCACCCAGACCCAGGTGGTGTTACCCTTTTCCCTGCAGTGGGGAGAAGCAGACTGCCCCGACTCCGCAGCAGCAGGGAGGCCCCACACACCAGACCCCAGTCGGACGGCCAACTCCTCCTCCTAGCCCCCCCGCTCCAGCAGGCCGCAGAGACCGGGGGTGTGAGAAGACTCCAAACCTCCCTCTACCCGCTCATATGTAGTGTTGATGTATATGTGTTCTAAGGTGCAATTAAAACCCAGGAGGGCATGGAGCTACCTGCCAGAGAGCAGCAGGTAAGCGCATAGCCCCTCCTGATAGCCCTCAATGTCTACGTGTATTTAAAATTGAGAGGTGGGCAACGACGCCAGGGGTGAGGTGTACACCCTGATGGTAATTTGGAGTCCGTGTTGTGAGCCCACCCCCAAGATCCTATATGTATGTGTTATGAGAGTGTGAGTAATGTGAATGTGTAAGTTGTGAGATAAAATTGAGGCAGAGGCAGCCAGAAGGGGACAGAGGGGGGGGATGCCTCCTCTGCATCCTGGTGACACACCCCTACCCCAAGGCCCTGCATGTGTGGGTGATTGTGGTGGAGCGGGAAGAGGGTGGCAGCTGGAGATGGGGAGGGAAGAAAGGGAGGGGCAAGTGACCCCTCCCTGGGGCCAGCTCCCCGGCTGACCCCAGTAGGCACCCCCATGCTCTGCAACCCGCCAGGGAAAGGGGGCCCAGGCCCATCCGGACCAGGGCCCAGTGCAGCAGCGCCACCCGGCCCCACAGAGCCCGGGACAGCCCACCCGACCCCACTACAGAGAAAACTGCACCCACCCCATCATCCACTCATCTTCCAGACTACACAAGACAATAGACGCCCAGGCTGAGATCTTCCTCCACCTCTCCTATATCTCCCCCTCCTGCAGAGAGAATTCCTGAGGAGAGGAAAGCTCCTGCAAGATGTGACAACCTCCCCCACCAGTTGAAGAGTCCCCCAGGTGGCTCGATGCACTGGCGGCGCCCTGCGCCAGGACTGGGCCCCCATACACCCACCCGCCCACAACCCCAGCAACACACCAACCAGGACCCGAGCCCCCGAGGCCCGGCCAGGGCCCCAGCCCAGAGACGGAGCGCCCCCAGAACCTCACGCCCGTCCCGGACCCACCCAGGGGCAGCCAGGCTACCAGGTCAGTAACCCACGTCCGTCAGCACAGACCCCTTTGTTGTTTCAGCAACATTAAATTTAAAAACAGTACTTTTGAGTTAAAATATATATATATATATATATATATATATATTAGGGGTGCAACGATACACAAAATTCACGGTTCGGTTCAGTTCGATACTTTGGTGTCACGGTTCAATATTTTTTCGATACAAAAAAATGTTCATGCTTTTTTAATTTGTCATTTATTAAAATTATAAATATATATTTTAACTCAAAAGTACTGTTTTTAAATTTAATGTTGCTGAAACAACAAAGTAATAAAAAAATAAATCTATCTGATCGAGAAATCACTCATCTTTGGAAAAGAGAGTTTATTACAGAGAAATGGCTCTTTCCAAAATAAAAGCTATACTATACGCTTCTTCTGGGGTATATTCTCAGCAGCATATTAAACATATCAGGTCCCCATAAGCAGTGTTGGGCAAGTTACTTTGAAAAAGTAATTCAATTATAGTTACTAGTTACTTCTTCAAAAAAGTAACTGAGTTAGTAACTGAGTTACAATATTCTAAAAGTAATTAATTACTTGAAAAGTAACTATTGCGTTACTTTAAAAAAATTTAAAAAAAAAACAAAAACGTTTAACCCTCTGGGGTCCAGGGTATAATTGGCCATTTTTTACTACTTTTGATTTTCCCTCCACATTTTACCTTTAAAAACTATTTACTTTGCCTTGTTTGGTATCATTCTTTTCAGCACAACCTCACATGTCTGAATTTACAGTTATGTAAATGTATTGTATTAACACAATTGATCTAAAATCAGAGTAGAAAAAGTTATATTTTTTACTGTAACAACCACAAACATCTTTAATGATATCATATATTTCATAACTTTAAATGCAAATATTAATTGTCAATTTTAAAATCCTATGCACAAGTTTTGCAAACAAAGTTATTTGCATCCATTTACCTTTTACCCTTTTTTAAAATAACCATTTCAAACTATTTACAGAACAAACTGTTCTGCATTCAATAAGATGCCACACAAATTATTTGTGCCGCTCCAAAAAAATAATTTCTGTCCACTATAAAGGAGAACATCACAGTCTGATACCTGCAGGTCTGACAGCAGCAGGTGTATCACTCCTGTTTCTACCTGGAGACAGCAGTCGCCTCATTGCTCTGACACACAACACAAAACACAACACTACACACCGACTACACAAGACAACACATTAACTACACACTCCAAACACGCTAAACGTCACAAATCTCTCACATCTCAAAACTCGCTCTCTCTCTTTTTCTGCTCTCTCTCTCTGTCACTCCTAAAACGTCCTTTGTGTGGGGTTTTATTTGCTCATAAGCAGAGAGTGCTTCCTAGCGCTAACGTGGCGAAACTATTGAGGAAAAAACGCCGCGTATATATTGTTTATCATGACTCTGGTTTTACGTGGCCTATCAACACAATTTAAAACTGGTATATATCACCTTGTTGTTTTGTCTTTAAGTGGTCATGTGATTGGCTTACCACGACTACTTTATTCTTCCTCAGTCAGACAGCAGCACTCATGCGATTGTTTTGCCCCCTTAGCTCCAGGTGTTGTGCTAGACAGTGATCGTGATTACCGTCCGCTGCTTAAAGCTGTACTTACATAGTCAGCTACTTCCGTGCAACTGATATAAGATGCGGTAAGCTGAACACAGCTTCAACCGTCTGTTTGTTGAAAAATAGTAACGGACCACGTTTCCTTGTTAGTAACTGTAACGGCGTTGTAACGATAGGAATAGTAATTAGTTAGATTACTCGTTACTGAAAAAAGTAACGCCGTTACTTGTAACGCCGTTATTCCCATCACTGCCCATAAGGAGAATCATGTGCTAATGGCTGTCTAACTGACCCGGGTAAAGTTTGTAGCATGCGTGCTTGTTGTTTTTGTCTGCTTCCACTTGTCTTTGCACTAGGATGATGTCGGCGTAAATGTGCAGTCATATTCATTGTGTTCCCGCTAGTGCTGTCAGCATTAATCTCGTTAAAATGACATTAACGCCATAACGCCGCAAATCTCCGTTAACAAGTTACTGCGGATCGCCCCGTGCGTGGGGCTGGATGGCGTCAACACGTTAACGAGCAAACTGCGCTAATGCAGTAGTTCCCACCCATGTAACTGAGCATTGCGTGGCACATACGACATACTGTTTTACTTTTGTCGATGACGCGCTTACCTTCAGGGTCATACTTCACATGAAGTCCAAAATAGTTCCAAAGGCCAGATCTGAATGAGGGTGGGGGAGGTTCAATTTGCCATGTTGCAACGAGCTTAGCTTCTGTCTTGCTAGATTGCGCTGCGCTCAGTGGATCTGCACTCGACAGTGCAGCCTAGGCGGAGTAGTCGAACGCAGATCCACTGAGCGCTCAACACACAGCATCGTCAGAAGAAAAGTTGATAAAATAAATTTTGTATTGTTCAATACATATGCATACCAAACCGAAAGCACTGTATCGAATGGTTCAATACCGATACAAGTATTGTTGCACCCCCAAAAAATAAATAAATATATAAATAAATATATGACATGCGGCGAGTGCTACGCTGTGGGCTCTTGCTGAATGAAGCTAGGACAGCCACTGACGTTTCTTCAAATCCAACACTGAACCAGTTTCACGAAACTTAGCAAGCAGTTTGCTAACTGTAGCTTGGGAGATGGGTGGTCTCGTAGGGTGTCTTGCATTGAAATCTGCTGCAATGACCCGGTTACTGAGTTCACCAGTTAACCTCTTCGACATGTCAATGGCTGTGAACAAAGAGAAACTTGTAAATAACTCATAAGAACTCACCTGTTAATAGAATAATGGATTTGCCTGTGACAGCTGTGTTTAAGACTGCCAGTTGTCATTAGATGCAGTGAATTGTTTGTGAGTTGTATGGTAGGTAAATAAATACCCCTTGTTCAACTATGCTTGTCTTAGACTACCTTACTGTAAATCCAGCCTCAAAAGGCCATCCTGTTACACTGCACATGGCACATGACAACACAGTTACAGGGAGATTTGGATTGTAAGTCTGGTCCTGTGATAAATGCTGCAGTTCCACTGTAATTATATGAAATTTCAACTATACCATTTGAAATTGCATTTTACTTTTACAGAGAAAATAAAAAATGATAAATAATTATACTGACATGACTTTTAAGTAATGTTTAAGTTCACAAAAAATATACAATGTAACTGTTATATATCTTAATAATTATAGGATACATTTAATTTTACACGTATAGCCCAGTTAAAATGACACAAACTGATGAAATACAATAAAAACATTTTTGATGCAACATAATAATGGCAGGGTTTTTTTTCTCGTCATGCAGCAAAACAGACCCACATTATGTTTTAAGACAACAGAAATCGTTTAACACACATTTCAAATAGGTACCTTAGAGAAACAGCGCTGCATTGACTTCACTAATTATCTCATGATGAACAGCCCGATAAGTAGCAACAGGTCTTTCAGATCAACCCAGAAGGTAATCTGTTTAGACACTCTGCTTCTCTTTGTGATCACATGGTAATAATGTTTGGTCTGCAAGATCACATAGATGTTTCCACAGAACAGATAAAGTCAACAGTTTTTGCATGATTTCAATATAAGACAAACGTTTCTTCAATTCGATCTTCACTAAACAGTTTTGTTATACATGCATAGATTTCTAGTCCTTGGTGCATCAGTGGCCTCTTAATCATTAATTTAATTTCGTTTTCTAATAAATAGACATTAAAAATTAATAAACATTTATGAAAACAACAATCACAAGCTTCCGAAAAGACGATGCTGGTTTTTATTGAACAGTTTGATTAAAAATCAGAACATGTAAGACGTTAATGTCAACAATTCAGAGAAAGTCTTTCTGCATGCTGGCTGCCAGCTTAAGATAGGCATGTTATTTCTAGCGGTGTGCGTATCAATATTGAAATATCTATTCTTCCGATACCAGTAATTTATGTTCTAGAATCGATTCTCATATTAAAATATCGATATTTTAGTACTTTGGGTATCATTCGGATCTAAATTGGAATATTACACCTTTCACAGTCATATGCGAAATACGGCTGTATAAATGTGTCGCAGCCCCTGGCATGCGCACTCACAACAATGGCTGAGCGTAAACAGAGTCATGTGTGGACATTATATTTCCACGAACAGCCAAGACGTGGTTTGCGATACATGTGGCAAGAGAGTGAGGTGTTGTGGCAACACCTCTAACCTCGTCAAACACCTTAGAGTCAATCATATCACAGAATATGATGAGCTTATGTTGAGGCGAACTGAACAGGAGGAGTGGGACAGGTGCTGCTAGGCGTCTCTCGCAGAGTCCTTTAGTGCTGCAGGCAGGCAACATACTCAAATAGCGCACAATTTCAAGTTTTTTTTATTTCTATATGATAATTTTACATTATTAAGCAATATGAACAAGTAGTCTGATGTCCTGTAATCATTATTAAGCTATATTGTTACAATTACATAATACAATTATATATTTTTTCTTGATGCATTCTCAATCATCCAGGAAAGTAAATCTCCGAAAGTTGAATCTGTTCATCTGGACGTAGCGTTTTGTGGGAGAAACGTTTCGTCACTCATCCAAGTGACTTCTTCAGTCTCAGCTAACTGCAGTTTTTCCCAAACCTTGTAAACAGTACATTTGCATAATGACTGCAACCAGCCCATTGAAGGAACAATGGGCTGGGAGGTCAGTTCCTTAATCTTAATTATGCAAATTCTCAAGACCATTGATCAACAACCACTGACCAAAACCTTGATCAGTGGTCTTTGATCAGTGGGTTATTGATAACAATGTCATTTGCAAACATGATAATCCAAAGAGACTGTTAACTTGTCTTGCATGTCAGCCTGTCCATCACAATTGGAAGCAAGAAGGGGCTCAGAATTGATGTAATCCCATCCCCACCTCCAATCAATCTGTTACTGCTACCACACATTTCACCATTCTGTCTTCAATTCCTGCACCACCAGATCCACAAAGACATAGTGAAGATCTGACAGTCTCCATCAAACCCTCAAAGCAAACATCACATCTGTAAATCTCTTTCCATTTACTTGCTCATTTTACCTGGTCCTAAGTCTTTCTAATACTTAGCTTGCTCAATGCTGTCAAAGTTTATCCACACTCGCTTTCACCAGAGAGCATGTAGAAGGTCTTAACTGATATAACGGATTTTCTCGCAGTAGCATTGAACAGGAGATTAAAGCTGAATTCTGTCAAGCCTGATCAATTTTTTAAGTTTGACCAGGCATACAGAAGATTTGTTCAGATCAGCTGTGTTTCTCACTGTGTCCAAAAGAACTCTGTCAGAGTACTGTCACGATGGTCTGCCAGTTTTGTTACAGAGGGACACTTTGTCAGTTGAACAAGTTTGCATTATGGATATAAGACTTTCCACCCACTCAGGTTTCAGTGTTTTAATTTTAAGATGGTTGATATCTTTATTTTTTTAGATGATTAAACTAGCGAAAGACTTTCCACACTGACCACAAATGGTTTAATTCCAGTGTGAATGATCTGGTGCTTTTTAAATGTGTCTATATAAGTAAAACCCTCCACAGTGATCACAAAAAAATTATTTGACTCCAGTGTGGATGAGTTGATGTTTTCTTAAATTACTAATATGAGTAAAAGACTTTCCACACTGGCCACAGACAAATGATTTAACTCCAGTGTGGATGAGTTGATGTTTTCTTAAATTACTAATATGAGTAAAAGACTTTCCACACTGATCACAGCTGAATGGTTTAACTCCAGCATGGATTAGCTGATGATCTTTTAAGTGACTTCTATGAGTAAAAGACTTTCCACACTGATCACAGCTGAATGCTTTAACTCCAGCATGGATGAGCAGATGTTGTTTTAAGTGACTGTTGCGAGTAAAAGCCTTTCCACACTGATTGCAGCTGAATGGTTTAATTCCAGCATGGATGACCTGATGTTGTTTCAAGTGACTTTTGTGAGTAAAACAGTTTCCACACTGATCACACCTAAAAGGTTTTACTCCAGCATGGATGAGCTGATGTTCTTTTAAGTGACTTTTGTGAGTAAAAGAGTTTCCACACTGATCACAGCTGAAAGGTTTTACTCCAGCATGGATGAGTTGATGTCCTTTTAAGTGACTTTTGCGAGTAAAAGACTTTCCACACTGATCACAGCTGAATGGTTTAACTCCAGCATGGATAAACTGATGTTCTTTAAAGTTCCTTTTGTGAGTAAAAGCCTTTCCACACTGATCGCAGCTGAATGGTTTAAATCCAGTGTGGATGAGCTGATGTTTTTTTAAACTGTGATGCTGAGAAAAAGACTTTCCACAACAATCACATCTAAAGCTTCTGTCCCCACTATCGGTGCGCTGGTGTCTTCTGGCTTGCTTCATAGTGGTAAAAGTCTTTTCCACAGGGATCACAACTGGTTTATCTGTACTTGTTGGCGTTGGGTGGGTTATTTTTAGGTCATCAGTGTGCAGAGTGTTCAGCATGCTTTTCCTTCTTTTGCCTATGATGACAAAGAACCAAAATAGTGACATGCAGTTATGGAACAACAAAACCTACAGAGAAAAAAGAATATAGTTGTTTTTTTCCCTTTTAATCCTTTTTTTTTTTTTTTTTTTACTGTGTAAGAATATTCAACACTGCTATCAATACATTTTTCAAAAATGTTTCTGTGCAAAATCGGTTTAAAAACACAAACAACTGTGGGATACTGTTTGTCCATGATTTGGACCGGGGTAACAAATTGTCGCAGGATCAGTGCTGTGCCAAGGTAGGTATCACCAACTAAATTTGTGCCCCTGCATTGTGAGCATTCGCTGGGCACCGACTGCAGATCCAGTTTACTCTGCCTCCATTACAGACGATTAGACGTGGAAGTAGTGATGTTTGAGTTTTGTGATAAAGCAAAAAATGAGTGGCACTACGTTAACATTCAGTTTGAGGGTTACAACAGAAAATTATATATTTATTGTTCTCACGAGGTACCGGACAGGATTATTTTAACAAACAAAGGACATTTTGCCTGATAATTATTTTTATTCTCCTGTAACTTTACTGTATGAAGAACTAAAGCCTCCAACATTTCAAGAGTAGTTAGTCGTTATTTTCTAGTCTTTGGCTTGGAAGGAAGTTGGTTTGGAAGCATATTTGGCAATGCATCAACGTCTGCTTTGCGTTTGTGTGCAAACGCAAAGCAGTTAAAAAGCCTGTCTATTATTCTAGCAGTGTGTGACAAAGTGGCTAGGACTGAATTCATTTACCATTCATCACTTGTATATATTGTTATTTTGTGGTCTGTTATCTTATAGTCTAAGATCCATCAGGTGCTCCATCAGTTGCAAAACCAATTGACTAAAAAACACCTTCTTCCCGTGAGCTGTCAGAACTTTTAATGCAAACTAAGAACGTGAACAGTCTTCTTCCATACAATAACTCTCTTGCTGCTGTTGATTGACTATGTTGCTGCCATCCCATGTGCAATATCTTAGTCTTTCCTTGTTCTGTGCAATATTTTGGTTATCCCTTTTTTTGGTGCGACGTTTTACCCCCTGTGCTATATTTAGGTCTCTGTAAAAAAGCCCTGGCTTTTTATAGCAGATAACCCCCTGAAAATATTCTCCAGTAAATCACAAAAGGAAGAAAACCATGAATCGACATCTGAACATTACCTGAAGCTGCTGAACTGAAGTAGAGCAACGTTGAAGAGGTTTTGTTAGAGACATGGCTACGCTTTTTGCAATTTGGCATCGCTTGTAAAAGTTTAAATTTCTTCAGTAGAAATTAGCAGAAATTAAGTTTTCTTGTCAGAGGGCACTTTAAAAAAACAAACAAACAAAAACAATTGGCAGCAACACTGTACACAACGGTAGACTGATGCATGATAAGCAAGCAAATAATGCAAAAAACAGATTTTTTTATAATGGCAAACTAGTCTTGAACTACACTGAGAGAGCTGTGCAGCAAGTGTGATTAGTGGTGGAAGCAAGACAGCAAATGCAAGAGGGAATTCATGACAATATTTATCAAACATGAAGCATAGTTTTGATGCTCTTTTGCTGCTGGTTCAGTGAATTTAGTCAGACAGTGATACAACCTGTAGTTTCAGAATCTGTGAGATGTCGGCTTTCAGCACCAGACGGCAGGTTGGCGCGTTATATTTAAATATTTTGGCGGAATCTGTTTGCCTGCGCTTTAATCATTATTGTGTTATTCAAACTTCAATACATTTCAATCAGGGAAATGTATTTTTTTAACCTCCCCTAGATAACAATTTAAAGCTGTTCTGCAGCAATGGAAGTTCATCAAGCCTTGAAACCTGGTGCGACTAACTCCTACAAGTGTTCCAACTTTTCTGAATTACTTACAAACTTCTCTGTCTGCATAAAAGCAGTGTTGGAACACACTGTGGTACCATATCCTGAAGAGCATCAGCTGAACATTATTGTACTGCAGAAAGTGATGTTTTGCCACAAAAATTGTGAGGAACAAGGCAGTTAACTCTAGAAGAGAGAAATTGCAAAGAAAGTCAAGGGGTCAATCATTACAGTTTCCTTCACCATTCAAAAGCACTCAGAAACTGGGACAACTCTGACAGGAAGAGGTCTGGCAGACCCAAAGCCACAACTGAATACCAGGACAGGTTTCTGAGATTTGACAGGTTGTGTGATAGCTGAGTCACAGGACAAAAGCTTCAAGCACAGCTAAATAGTGGTCATAGTAATCAAGTGTCAGTTTCAAGAGTGAAGAGAAGACTTCGAGCTGCAGGTTTGATAGGATGAGTTGCAGCAAGGAAGCCAATGCTGAGACATCAGAATAAGAATAAGAATCAGTATAAGAGGTTTCCCTGAGCCATGAAACACTGCCATTGGACTACGGAAGACTGGAAGGTATAATGAATCAAAATTTAAAATCTTTGGTTCATCACGGAGAACTTATGCAGCATATATGGACAGAAATTTCTGAAGAATATAATGAATAACACAGGTGTGTTCAGCTGTTTTATCTGCCAGGCCTATAAATTGATTCCATGATTTCGTTCATGATTTGTTTAACTCCAACTCCTTATTTATACTATGGTTTCATTTCAGAGGGCAATGAAACACTAAGCTACACAATTTTCAATTGAAAAAAATGGAAAAATTAGGGTGTTCTACCACTTTTGACCGGTAGGGTACGCTTCCACTCAAAAGTTGGACACACACTCTCATTTAATGGTTTTGCTTTATTTATTTTACTAATTTCTACTTTATAGCTATATATGTCAAATATATGAAGTGAGATAAAAGGAATTATGTGGTAAAGAAAACAATAATGAATAACTGTAAAATATATTATTCATTTTTCCATTCAGTGTGGGTATGTACCATAAATATATATTTTTTTAAACAGAAGCAATCTTTTTGAAGTATTTCAGTGAAAAAAAAAAGATTAGAAACATTAAGAAATACTAGTTGCTTTACATTATTTTTCTTCAGCAATGATTTGTCCCACATTTGGTATAAACTGGCAAAATGCCAGTGTGTGCAGAATTAATGTTATTATTACTAATAATACTCATAATAACAACAGCTTAATTTCTGTAGAATAATGGTGGTGATTTTATTTTTGTCACCTTTTATGAAGAACCGATGTTTCTCACTGCAGTGGCTGAGCTGCTCCTCCATCAGACTCTCCTCCTCCCGTCAGTCGCCTGTGTCATCAAACAGATCTTTATTTTTCTATTCAGTGATTTATTGTACGGCACTACCGAAGAGCATTGTATTGTATAGAATTATTCTTCCTCATACATTCAGTACCAACATTAGAATCAGATTCAGAGAAACTCTATTAATCCCAGAGTGAAATTGAGTTGCAAGCAAATATGCAACAAGGAACAAGCACTCATAAAAATGAGCCTAGAAACAGTTATGATGGATCAATATTAAGACAAATACAGAGATAAATGAATAAAAAACAAAATTATTGAAAGCAAAATAATTAAAACAAAATAGTAAGATTAAACAGAAAGAAAATGAAAAAAAAAACATAACTGCAAAAGAAACTAAAGAACACTAAAGAACATTACGAAGACAGGGAGCTGCTACAACAGGCACTAGAACGGTGCCAATTTAAAGACATTACTGGTTGGTCCCTGAAAGTTTATTCTGGACGTTTTCAGCAGGAGAAATGTTTCGTCACTCATCCAAGTTGACTGAAAACGTCCAGATGAACACAATCAAATTTGGGGATTTACTTACCTGGATAATTGAGCATGCATCAAGGCGTATTACTGGTCAGTGATTCTGTTATTAATTGTGGATTATGTTGTATTTTATCCACCTCATATAATCGTAATTTCCAGTACACCACCTTCATAAGAAGTAAAACAAATAGCTGAACTCAAATGATTAAACATTTAAGTCCTGAACTGCTGGAAGCTCCAGGCAGACGAACCGAGACGTTAAACACAAGGAACAAACGGAAAAAAAATAGCTGAGAGAGAAGCCCTGTAGACAGTTATAAAGTTAGGCAACCAATGTAGTTATAATGTACTCACTCTGGATCCCCTCTCAGAATAACCCGACATAAAGATCCACCAGCGGAGAAGGAGACACGTGGGCTTTGTAGTTGGACTAGGACTAGTAGAGACAGTGGGCTATCTGACCTCCCAGCATGTTACTGGCTACCTTGCAGAGTAACAAGCTGTGTGAGCTACGAGAGCGTTTATCTTTCCAATCACGCATCAGAAACAGAAACGCGATCTGCCGGAGACCAGAGGAGAAGCAGAAAGGAAGCTCAGCACAGCCACACGATCTTTGCCGTAGCCGGCTTGAAAATAAAACCTAAAGTTCCCCTTGGAAGACAAAAAGTATGATGACTGTGGTTATACTCGTTCTTCCTTAAGCCAACTTCCTGCTCTTTACACGCGCCGGGAGCTACTCCTTCTTCTTCTTCTTCTTCTTATTTGATGGCGGTTGGCGACCAACGTTTCTGGTGCATTACCGCCACCAAGTGGAACAGAACAATAAAGCATGTTCAATTGTCTCTTATTGAAAACAAAAGTCTTATTTCCATGTACCATTTTTCCCCAATTTACAGAATGTATTGTTAAACCTTTCAGATGTTTATTTCCTCCTTCCTTTCTTTAAATGTTATGAAGCCACCAGTCAGTTGTTTCTTCTTCGTACTGTTTCTGCCATCTCACATTGACCTTTTGTTAGTTACTGAATTCATTTCTTTGCTCAGCTCCCCACTGACTCCAAACCAGACAAGTAATTTTGCGGAATCACTTTGCCTTAGCAGTGCTCTGTGGTACCGTCCTCTTCTGTGGCCACCACACTCACGTGATTTTTTTTTCTTTTTTTCATTTGAAACATTGCTCTTTGAGAAAAAAAATTTATGAACTCAGAAAGAGCCACTTTTACTCTACAGCACAGAAGACTCTGCATTTGAATCTAATCCAGCACACCTGGGGAGATCAGTGACTGAATGAAATGTTTGATGGAAAAAAGAATTAAAGTGTTGTGCTGCTAAATTCTGAGGTTCAAAATCAAAAATATTTATAAAAGAAAATGCCAAGAGGAGACCAGCAGTCCTGAGTCTGCATGCAAAACAAGAAATCTCCATAGCAGTGCTACTTGCTCTTTCATATGTGCATTTATTCTTTGCTGTGGTACTTTGATGTTCCTTGTTCCTGTCATGTCATTTGGCATATTCACTTGATATCTTAGCGCTATTTCCAGGACCAAGATTCTATCTTGAATCAGGTTGCGATCTTAAACTCACTCTCATAGCACTGATCTTAGAATAACGTACAAAAGTGTAATGTCATTTACATTTCCAAACTGATCTCCAGTAAGGCTTATGGTGAAATTGAAGTTGTTCTTTTGTGTCATTGCACACTGCCCATGAAAGGACTCTTTAGTGAGCTCTACAGCAGTTTCAATTCAGTTTTATCTATACATCGCCAAATTACAACAACAGTCACCTGGGAATGAAAATGTTGTTCACAAAAAAGGAGGCAGCAAATACTTTTCCATGTAAGAATAAATCAAATTGCTCAATTAACATATTTTGTTTTACTTACTATTACACCTTTTTTCAGTCCTCTTACATCAATGACAAAGTGTTTATAGGTATCTGCAGGACCATAACTTCACTGTTAAGCTCAGTGTTTATAGAGAGGAGTTTATAACAGTTTTTCTTTTCTCAAAGAAAAGACAGAAAAATTCACAGGGAAATAGCACTCCTTGCAATATGTGGTTACGGTACAATTTCCCTAAATTTGCACTTCTCTTTTTCAGTCACAGTGCTTTGACAACATTCACGTTTTTTTAACGCGAAGGTCGTACAACATGTGCAACAGGTAGTACCAAAAGGGTGGACCTGCCACTTGTAGCTGGTCTAACTGGTGGCACCACATGCACTGGCTCCACTGGGGTAATGAGATGTGGACAATAGTAGAAAATCAGCGGAAACTGACTTAATGCTGTCAGAGGCAACTCTTTCAGCCGTTCATATATCTTCACAGGGCATCAGATATCTGGAAAAACCATGATCCAATATTGCATGTTGACAAAAGTTTTCTCACTGCGTCAGATAGTGCTCAGAGTTGGAGCAGTAAGGACAATACAGTTGTAGGTCTTGTGGTTGCTGCTTGATGGTGAAGGGAACTCCAGTGTGGTGACACTTCCTGGCAGATCAGCACCGTGGAGAATGATTGTGAAGTTATTTGGCCTTTGATAGTTGCGTCAGTCTTTCTGTGGGTCCCTATCTGCTTTAACAGCATCTCTGAAGATCTCAAACACAGATTTCTGTATCCCCAGCTCATAGTCTAACAACTGTGGGGATGTGCATATGTTGAGGGTATTGCTGGGATTTATTTTTACCTTTAAGGCTTATATCTCATAATTAGCATCACATATTTCTATTTTGTCTTTTACTCTAAACAGTGTATAGTTGAATAGTCTTGGATTCACTTGCAATCATAAACATTGAGAGGACGCCCTCACAGCAATGTGACCTCAGCCATAAATCTGCTCTTATTTAATGCACTCTTCCCCTGTCTTTAAATCTACAGGCTAGACTGGAGCACAAGAGGCATTTTACATAGTAATGGCAGCGTTGCTTGCAAAAGGGTCATCTCCAAATAAGGAGATGCTTGGAAAATTATAGAAGAAGAAACTAATTTTTCACCTTAGTAGACTCTTTATTGCACATAATAAAAAAGTGTTTACTGCCTGTTTGTGACAGCCTATTGTCCCTCAGCCAGTAAAAGGAAGTCCATGGCACCATGTAAAACTAATTTGAAATTCTAACCATTTTGATAATAAATTCTGAAAAAGTATAATTGGAGCACATTTGTCTTCTCTCGTTAAAGAACCTACAGTACAGTTATCTTTTGAACTCAGTTCTTATATCTTATGATAGCTTTAGCAGCAACCCACACTGAAGCTCAACATGGCCACTGTTTCCAGGCTGCTCAAGCATTACCAGTAGTGCCTGTGCACACATGCATGCAAGCCCCTTAAAGACTCGTGTAATTCATGTGGATGTTCGGAGCTTCCATCACTTCTGCTTTACATCTCACAGCCAACTGGTGTGGTTTTCCATAATGTTTATTAAGAGACGACATCACATCAGAATACAGTTGTCTTGAGTTAGTATTGTCATGATGGTACTAAGTGGGAGGCAGGACACAGGAGTCACAGACAGGGTAATAAACTCAAAGAGCCACCTTTATTGCTGTAGAAAAAATACTCAAACAAAATACAACAATACTAAAAAAAAACAACAACAACAACAACAACAACAACAATAAAACACTAGAACTGGAAGTACAAAGGTGGAGCGCAGGGAAACAGCGCTAACGGACGTTACACAAGAATGAGCAGAGGAGGACACAGGACTTAAATACACACATGATAACAATAGGAGGGAATGCCGCTGAAAGTAATACAGACTAACAGGATATGGAAGGCAAAAGTGAACACACCGAACACAGGCAGAATGCTAACCACTGACTCAACAATGGGCCAGGGGGAGAAACAGAGATGTGAACAAGACTGACTGGGGAGACAGAAGGGGAACCCCAAACATGGAGAAGAAAATAAGAAAAACTTAAAGAAAAGGCTGACGAAGCATGGAACATGAAAAACAGGGGAGCGATAATAATAGAACCTAAGGACTAGAAATTGCAAATATTACATAAAGCAGAAAAACAAGAATTGCTGGTACTGGGAGTGACTGAGGCCTGGTTAAGACACAACTGGCTTCCAAGTTCCTGCCTGGCTCTGGGATGCAAAATGCAGATGCACAGTGAGGGCTCCCATGTGTTGCAAAACACTCCGATGTGGCCGGAAAACACTGTGCTGGCCAATGAAGACTGCTGCTCCTAAGGGGGTTGGGTGACACCATAATCTTCAAACCAGGAAGGTGGCCTTCTCTCCTGTTTGGGCCGGACAACTGGAGCATAGCTTGACTGTCTGGCACTACTTTCTTTAAAGGCTGGTATATCGTCTTGTACAAAATGTGGTGAAGCCACTGTGGTGCATTTGTGGTGAGAGATGGTCCAGACGATGTACTCGAATAGTGGGCTTTACTGCATGTAATGGAGAGGACACCCTTACTACCACTTATATTATAATTTGTATAGCACTTTAGGAGCACCTTTCACTTTATTAAAAGCACCTTATCTAGCACTTTATTCAGCATTGCACTTTAAGCCTAGCACAGGAAGAACATTTGCACACAAGTTGAATTTTCCATTGAGTATTTATTGTGTATTTTAAAATCAGTTGGTAGCCTTTGTTCTAGATCCTGCTCCCCATCAATAAATGTGGTGGTTGTTTGTGAAGAAGACAGTTTGTGATTGAGAGCAAATAAGGTTTACCAGTAAGGATAACTAATGCTAGTGTGTGTGAAAGTCTAGAAATAAAGGTGGTGCAAAGAAGTGACAGTAAGATGTTATTACTCACCTTTCTTTCCCGTGTTCACTCCAGGGTGTTTGGGCAAATGTTTTCCTGGGGTCCAGACACATTTAAAGGTTCCAGGAGAGGCCATGGGTTAAAGGAGCGTGGGAAATCTTTTCTACTTGGGTTTTTTTTGGTGTTTTTACAATAAGGGGTATGGTTTAAGGATAAAGTGTAAAATATTTATTAATATGAAAATGTATTTATATATATTTTTATTGAAGTTGATGTATTATATAATGTGGTGGAAGGTTAGGATTTGAGAACTCACCTGTTAATAGAATAATGATTTAACCTGTGACAGCTGAAAGTATTTAAGACTGCCAGTTGTTATTAGATGCAGTGGATTGTTTGTGAGCTGTATGGTAGGCAAATACCCCGTGTTCAACTATACTTGTCTTGGTCTGCCTCATAATAAATCCAGCCGCAAAAGGCTGCCCTATTACACTGCATATGGCACATGACAATACAGTTACAGGGGGATTTGGATTGTAAGTGTGGTCCTGTGATAAATGCTGCAATTCCACTGTAATTATATGAAATTTCAATTATTCTCTTTGAAATGGCATTTTAATTATATTTATGCACAAATACTTAACAGTAGGTACACTGGAGTAAAGGGGTAGCAAGTCGGTTTCTTACAGAGAAAATACAAAGAATGATTATAGCGACATAACTTTTAAGTAATGTGTAAATAAGTTCACAGAGAATAAGAAATATACATTATAAGTTTTATATATCTTAATAATTATAGGATACATTTAATTTTACACATACCTTTGGTCAAAATGACAAACTGATGAAATACAATAAAAAAAGTTTGATGCAACATAAAAAAGACAGTTTTCTTTTTCTCATCATGCAACAAAACAGACCCACATCATGTTTTAAGACAACAGAAATCATTTAAAACTATTAAATTTTGTTCTTTGAATTCTTTTGGCGGCAAAGAAAGACTGGACCCAGGGTGGTCAAAGCTCAAAAAATGATCTTTATTTTACATTCCCGGGAACGGAGACCTGAACACACAAACACACACGCTCAGGTCTGATAGCAGCAGCAGCCAACATGGTTATATATATATATATATATATATATATATATATATATATATATATATATATTTCCGCAGCACGTCACACACTCTAAGTTTGGATCGAATCACTTTGCTTAGTTTCACTTTCTGTCTGCACCTCCTGTGCTCTGCAAAAGCATGCAGTTTGCTGTCAGCCTGCGACCTAGTTTACACTCAAATCCCAACAAAAAACATTTCAACACATTTCAAATAGCTACCTTAGAGAAACAGCGCTGCATTGACTTCACTAATCATCTCACGATGAACAGCCCACTAAACAGCAACAGGTCTTTCAGATTGACCTAGAAGGCAATCTGTTCAGATGCTCTGATTCTCTTTGTGATCACATGATGACAATAATGCTTGGTCAGCAAGATTACATAGATGTTTGCACAGAACAGATAAATTCAACATTTGCGTGACTTTAACGTGACAAACTTTTCCTCAACTTGATCTTCAATGAACAGTTTGTTTTGTTATGCGTGCATAGATTTCTAAACCTTGGTGCATCGTGGCCTCTTATTAAATTCCGTTTATAGTTCTGCTATACATCACACACTCATAGTTTCGATATAAACAACTCCTTCTGTGTTACTAGTTCTGCTTTTCTGTCTGGTTTCCTGTGTTTTATTAATATGCCTATGCAGCTCTACCCTAGCTTCCTGTGTTTTAACTTCTCCTTACTGAAGTCTCTGTTACCAAGGCGACCAGTCTCCCTCTGACCTAGTTTTCCTCACAGACCTTACTACAAAGTACAAAAAACAAAATAATCAGAAAATAAGCACTAAGAATATATGTTTATTCCTTAACACTCGTAATCATGGGTTTAATTTAGGTTTCTAGTAAATAGCCATTACATTTATGAAACAACAATCAGAAGTTTCTGAAAAGACTATTTGATTAAAAATCAGAAAATGTAAGAAACTAATATCAACAATTCAGAGAAAGTCTTTCTACATGCTGGCTGTCAGCTTAAGATAGGCATGTTATTTCCCTTTCCCTATACAGTGTGGATGAGCTGATGTTTTTTTAAGTGGCCATTCTGAGTAAAAGCCTTTCCACACTGATCACAGCTGAATGGTTTATATCTAGTGTGGATGAGCTGATGTTTTTTTAAGTTGCCTTTGTGAGTAAAAGACTTTCCACACTGATCACAGATAAATGGTTTGAATCCAGTGTGGATGAGCTGATGTTTTTGTAAGCTGCCAACCCGAGTAAAGGTCTTTCCACACTGATCACAACTGAATGGTTTAAATCCAGTGTGGATGAGCTGGTGTTTTTGTAAGCTGCCATCCTGAGTAAAAGACTTTCCACACTGATCACAACTGAATGGTTTAAATCCAGTGTGGATGAGCTGGTGTTTTTTTAAGTGGCCATTCTGAATAAAAGACTTTCCACACTGATCACAGCTGAATGGTTTAAATCCAGTGTGGATGAGCTGATGTTTTTGTAAGCTGCCATCCTGAGTAAAGGTCTTTCCACACTGATCACAACTGAATGGTTTTAATCCAGTGTGGATGAGCTGATGTTTTTTTAAGTGGCCATTCTGAATAAAAAACTTTCCACACTGATCACAGCTGAATGGTTTAAATCCAGTGTGGATGAGCTGATGTTTTTTTAAGTTGCCTTTGTCAGTAAAAGCCTTTCCACACTGATCACAGCTGAATGCTTTAAATCCAGTGTGGATGAGCTGGTGTTTTTTTAAACTGCCACTCTTAGTGAAAGCCCTGCCACATTGATCACAGCTGAATGGTTTAAATCCAGTGTGGATAAGCTGATGTTGTTTTAACTTGGCATTCTGAGTAAAAGACTTTCCACACTGATCACATCTAAAGCTTCTGTCCCCACTATCAATGCGCTGGTGTCTTCTGGCTTTCTTCATAGTGGTAAAAGTCTTTTCCACAGGGATCACAACTGGTTTATCTGTACTTGTTGGCGTTGGGTGGGTTATTTTTAGGTCATCAGTGTGCCGAGGTTTTGGCTTGCTTTTCCTTCTTTTGCCTATGATGACAAAGAACCAAAATAGTGACATGCAGTCATGGAACAACAAAACCTACAGAGAAAAAAAAACAATTATTTTACATGTAGTTGTTTTTTTCCCCCTTATTTTCTTTTTTTTTTCCTTCTTTTTTTTTTTTTTTTTACTGTGTAAGAATATTCAACACTGCTATCAATACATTTTTCAAAAATGTTTCTGTGCAAAATCGGTTTAAAAACACAAACAACTGTGGGATACTGTTTGTCCATGATTTGCACCGGGGTAACAAATTGTCGCAGGATCAGTGCTGTGCCAAGGTAGGTATCACCAACTAAATTTGTGCCCCCTGCATTGTGAGCATTTGCTGGGCACGGACTGCGGATCCAGTTTACTCTGCCTCCATTACAGACGATTAGACGTGGAAGTAGTGATGTTTGAGTTTTGTGATAAAGCAAAAAATGAGTGGCACTACGTTAACATTCAGTTTGAGGGTTACAACAGAAAATTATATATTTATTGTTCTCATGAGGTACCGGACAGGATTATTTTAACAAACAAAGCACATTTTGCCTGATAATTATTTTTATTCTCCTGTAACTTTACTGTATGAAGAACTAAAGCCTCCAACATTTCAAGAGTAGTTAGTCGTTATTTTCTAGTCTTTGGCTTGGAAGGAAGTTGGTTTGGAAGCATATTTGGCAATGCATAAACGTCTGCTTTGCGTTTGTGTGCAAGCCCCATTAAAAAGCCTGTCTATTATTCTAGCAGTGTGTGACAAAGTGGCTAGGACTGAATTCATTTACCATTCATCACTTGTATATATTGTTATTTTGTGGTCTGTTATCTTATAGTCTAAGATCCATCAGGTGCTCCATCAGTTGCAAAACCAATTGACTAAAAAACACCTTCTTCTCGTGAGCTGTCAGAACTTTTAATGCAAACTAAGAACGTGAACAGTCTTCTTCCATACAATAACTCTGTTGCTGCTGTTGATTGACTATGTTGCTGCCATCCCATGTGCAATATCTTAGTCTTTCCTTGTTCTGCGCAATAGTTTGGTTATCCCTTTTTTTTGGTGCGACGTTTTACCCCCTGTGCTATATTTAGGTCTCTGTAAAAAAGCCCTGGCTTTTTATAGCAGATAACCCCCTGAAAATATTCTCCAGTAAATCACAAAAGGAAGAAAACCATGAATCGACATCTGAACATTACCTGATGCTGCTGAACTGAAGTAGAGCAACGTTGAAGAGGTTTTGTTAGAGACATGGCTACGCTTTTTGCAATTTGGCATCGCTTGTAAAAGTTTAAATTTCTTCAGTAGAAATTAGCAGAAATTAAGCTTTCTTGTCAGAGGGCACTTTAAAAAAACAAATAAACAAAAACAATTGGCAGCAACACTGTACACAATGGCAGACTGATGCATGATAAGCAAGCAAATAATGCAAAAAACAGATTTTTTTATAATAGCAAACTAGTCTTGAACTACACTGAGAGAGCTGTGCAGCAAGTGTGATTAGTGGTGGAAGCAAGACAGCAAATGCAAGAGGGAATTCATGACAATATTTATCAAACATGAAGCATAGTTTTGATGCTCTTTTGCTGCTGGTTCAGTGAATTTAGTCAGACAGTGATACAACCTGTAGTTTCAGAATCTGTGAGATGTCGGCTTTCAGCACCAGACGGCAGGTTGGCGCGTTATATTTAAATATTTTGGCAAAATCTGTTTGCCTGCTCTTTAATCATTATTGTGTTATTCAAACTTCAATACATTTCAATTAGGGAAATGTATTTTTTTAACCTCCCCTAGATAACAATTTAAAGCTGTTCTGCAGCAATGGAAGTTCATCAAGCCTTGAAACCTGGTGCGACTAACTCCTACAGGTGTTCCAACTTTTCTGAATTACTTACAAACTTCTCTGTCTGCATAAAAGCAGTGTTGGAACACACTGTGGTACCATAGAAAGTGATGTTTTGCCACAAAAATTGTGAGGAACAAGGCAGTTAACTCTAGAAGAGAGAAATTGCAAAGAAAGTCAAGGGGTCAATCATTACAGTTTCCTTCACCATTCAAAAGCACTCAGAAACTGGGACAACTCTGACAGGAAGAGGTCTGGCAGACCCAAAGCCACAACTGAATACCAGGACAGGTTTCTGAGATTTGACAGGTTGTGTGATAGCTGAGTCACAGGACAAAAGCTTCAAGCACAGCTAAATAGTGGTCATAGTAATCAAGTGTCAGTTTCAAGAGTGAAGAGAAGACTTCGAGCTGCAGGTTTGATAGGATGAGTTGCAGCAAGGAAGCCAATGCTGAGACATCAGAATAAGAATAAGAATCAGTATAAGAGGTTTCCCTGAGCCATGAAACACTGCCATTGGACTACGGAAGACTGGAAGGTATAATGAATCAAAATTTGAAATCTTTGGTTCATCACACAGAACTTATGCAGCATATATGGAAAGAACTTTCTGAAGAATATAAAGAATAAAAGAGGCTGTCAAGAGGCGGCTGTGTGAAGGCAAGAGAGGAACCAAACGCACGGCTCAAGACACGCGGGGATAAACTCAAAAGGCAGGTCTTTATTAATAGGAACATAAAAAGTCATATAAAACTATACTGGGAGAAACTAAAGCTGAAGCACTGGGAAGAAACGAGGGAATGCACACAACCTAGAGGGACGACGCAGCACGGGACAAAGGGATACTCTGACATAAATACACAGAAGGTAATGAGGGAAGTGGGAACACACGGGGAACACAGCTGAGGACAATTACTCATGACAGAGCGGGGAGGACACGAAACTGAAAATACTGACACCAAGATGTGGACCTTAAACACAACACAGAGTACACAGAGAGGAGCACAGAGAGAGGCAGAGAACATGAAGGAATACACGAGGGGATGAGGAGAACACAGAACACAAAGGGTGGGAACACGGTACCACAACAAACACCACAATATAAGCACGGACACAGGGGGAATCCAAATACCAAACCAAACAATCCTATGAACATAAAGAACAAAATACAAAACCACAGGAAAACTAAAAAAAACTGGGTCAAAATGACCCAGGACCATGACAAAAACAGGTGTGTTCAGCTGTTTGTCACGATCCTGGAGCTTATGACCCAGCGTTTTGGAGTTTTAGTTTATGTTCATGTTTATGTTTAAGCCCTTGAGGTTTTCTAAGTTCATTTTTTATCATGCCTAGGTTGTTATAGTTCTTTGTTATTAGATTCCCCTTGTGTCTTCCAACCCCTGTTAAGTCTCCCTTGCCCTTCATGTGTTTCATGTCTGTGTCTTACGTTGTCAAGTTCAGGTTGTCATGTCTGCGTCTTATGTTTCCTGTTTTATTTTGAAGAGGTCTTGTGTTTCTATGTTCACTGTATAGTTTTACTCTTTCCCTGCGAGTTCATTATGTTCATGTGGGCCTATGGTTATCATAGGCTTAGTTCTTGTAATATGGCTTCACTGAGTTCCATGGTGTGTCTTCTGTGCCTTTCTGTACCATGTTTCAGGTTCCTATGTTCTGTCTCCCCAGTTGCTGTTAAGTTTACATGTCTAGAGTTCAGTCAGTGTGTATCCTGTTTTACTCTGAAGGTCCGTGTCTCTTCTTCTTCTTCTCCTACATTTTAATGGCGGTTGGCAAACAACTTTTAGGTGCATTTACCGCCACCTTCTGGAAAGGAGTGTGGGTCAGAACGGTTTCGTAACCTACAGTCTCGGATACACACCCGTCAATCTTAAAAAGCCAAACACTGCCCTATAAACAACATCCCCTGCATCCCTTTGAAATATGTCTCTTACCCTTAGGTGAACACTATTTTTTTGCAATTCAAACTGCAATCTTTCCCTTTCTCGCTTATACTTATCGCACTCCAACACTACATGCTCAAACGTCTCCTCCTGTCCACAGAAGTCACAAGTCCCCGTGTCATGTTTGCCCATCTTCTTAAGCGTGCTATTCAAGCCTGTGTGACCAAATCTTACCCTGGAGATTATATCCTCATCTCTTCTACTTCTAAAGCTCCTTCTACATTGCCCGACTGTTTTCTGCATGCTATAATAATACCTGCCTTTCCCATCCCCATCCCATTGTGCCTGCCACTTCTCCTTCAACTTTACCTTGATTAAACTTTTCACCTCACTTTTACTGTATTTGATAGTCAAACCCACACAACTTCTTCTTGCTGCACTTTTTGCAAAGTTATCGGCCTGTTCATTACCATCAACACCGATATGCGCAGGAACCCATAAGAAAACCACTTCTATCCCTCTATGTTTAATCCTATACAATAAATGCAATATCTCAAAAACAATATATTGTCTAGAGACCGAAGACATATTAAGGTCCGTGTCTCTTCTTCTTCTTCTGACATTTGTATTGGCGGTTGGCAAACAACTGAAAGGTGCATTACCGCCACCAACTGGTATGGAGTATGGTCTGGAACAACGCTCAAAAAAAAAAAAAAAAAAAAAAAAAAAAAAACCCTCAAATCCTGCCAAACAGGTTCCCCTCTTTTAAAAACAGAAATAAGGCCTGATGGTCCGTGTCTCATGTCAGTGTTTCTAGTTTTGCTTCCCTTGTCTCATCCAGCCTGATTACTCCCAGCTGTGCTCTCCTTCTGTGTCACATTCCCTCGTTATCCCTCAGTGTATTTAAGCCCTGTGTTTCTCTTTGTCAGTGTCGTAGTCTACCTCATGGCTGTGTTTCCCCTGCGTGACAGTTTATCCATGTCCCAGTTTAGTTTTTCCATGCCATTCTGCAATAAAGCAGCTTTTTGAGTTTAATTTTGTTGTTGTGAGTTTTGCGTTTGGGTCCTTCTCCTGCCTGCACATAGCCGAAACATGACACTGTTTTATCTGCCAGGCCTATAAATTGATTCCATGATTTCTTTCTTTAACTCCAACTCCTTATTTATACTATGGTTTCATTTCAGAGTGCAATGAAACACTAAGCTACTGTTACGATCCAATGTTGTTAGTGTTTGTTTTATGTGTGACTCCTCCCACCAGAGGATGGCTGTGGGTTTTTTCCCTTTCTCTCTTAGGAGGTGGACACCTGGGCATGCCTGCTGAGTAGCTGGGTGGAGTCTCTTCCTGTCCTGGGATTGGATATTGGCTGATCACCTCCAGTACTTAATGACCGGATGACAGCCACCTGGCCCCCTCTCTACTAGCCTCCACCATCCAACAAAGAGCATGTATTTTTGATTCATTATTTTGACAGAGTGTCTGTGCCCAGTGATTTGCAAGTATAACCGTGTGTGTCTGGCGTTAGTACTTCAATTTTGTAAATAGCTGTAAATAGATTTGTCATGTAGCAATCGTGCATTTTGTTCACCTTGTATATATTCTTCACTGCAGCAGCCTAGTAGGCGTGAGAAGCCATTTTTGTTGATTAATTTTTCTGTTTTTCATTTAGGAAGTTAGGTAAGTGAATTGTCTTTTGTTTGGTTTTCATTTGTGTAGGAAAGTATAGGGACTATTAGGGAGTTTTGTTTGTTATTTTTGGCACTGCTCACTGCTGAAGCAAATAAATGGCTGCTTAGCACTTTAAAAAGATATTGTTGTTTGTGTTCTTGCTTTGGTGGAGCGGGAGTGGGCCAATTTCTTGTTGCGTTCAATACACGCCTAGACAAAGAACGTAACACTACATAATTTTCAATTGAAAAAAATTGAAAAATTAGGGTGTTCTACCACTTTTGACCGGTAGGGTACGCTTCCACTAAAAAGTTGGACACACCCTCTCTTTTAATGGTTTTGCTTTATTTATTTTACTAATTTCTACTTTATAGCTATATATGTCAAATATATGAAGTGAGATAAAAGGAATTATGTGGCAAAGAAAACAATGAATAACTGTAAAATATATTGTCTTATATTTTAGACTCAAAGTGACATCAAATAGATATTCATTTTTCCATTCAGTGTGGGTATGTACCATAAATATATATATTTTTTTAAACAGAAGCAATCTTTTTGAAGTATTTCAGTGACAAAAAAAAGATTAGAAACATTAAGAAATACTAGTTGCTTTACATTATTTTTCTTCAGCAATGATTTGTCCCACATTTGGTATAAACTGGCAAAATGCCAGTGTGTGCAGAATTAATGTTATTATTACTAACAATACTCATAATAACAACAGCTTAATTTCTGTAGAATAATGGTGGTGATTTTATTTTTGTCACCTTTTATGAAGAACCGATGTTTCTCACTGCAGTGGCTGAGCTGCTCCTCCATCAGACTCTCCTCCTCCCGTCAGTCGCCTGTGTCATCAAACAGATCTTTATTTTTCTATTCAGTGATTTATTGTACGGCACTACCGAAGAGCATTGTATTGTATAGAATTATTCTTCCTCATACATTCAGTACCAACATTAGAATCAGATTCAGAGAAACTCTATTAATTCCAGAGTGAAATTGAGTTGTCATAGAAGCAAATAAGCAACAAAGAACAAGCACTCATATAAAATGAGCCTAGAAACAGTTATGATGGATCAATATTAAGACAAATACAGAGATATATAAATAAAAAGCAAAATTATTAAAAGCAAAATAATTAAAACAAAATAGTAAGATTAAACAGAAAGAGAATGGGGGGGGAAGAAAAAAAAAAAAAAAAAAAAAACAGAACCGCAAAAGAAACTAAAGAACATTACGAAGACAGGGAGCTGCTACAACAGGCTGCCACTAGAACGGTGCCAATTTAAAGACATTACTGGTTGGTCCCTGAAAGTTTATTCTGGACGTTTTCAGCAGGAGAAATGTTTCGTCACTTATCCAAGTTGACGAAACGTTTCTCCCACTGAAAACGTCCAGATGAACACAATCAAATTTGGGGATTTACTTACCTGGATAATTGAGCATGCATCAAGGCGTATTACTGGTCAGTGATTCTGTTATTAATTGTGGATTGTTGTATTTTATCCACCTCATATAATCGTAATTTTCAGTACACCACCTTCATAAGAAGTAAAACAAATAGCTGAACTCAAATGATTAAACATTTAAGTCCTGAACTGCTGGAAGCTCCAGGCAGACGAACCGAGACGTTAAACACAAGGAACAAACGAAAAAAAATAGCTGAGAGAGAAGCCCTGTAGACAGTTATAGAGTTAGGCAACCAATGTAGTTATAATGTACTCACTCTGGATCCCCTCTCAGAATAACCCGACATAAAGATCCACCAGCGGAGAAGGAGACACGTGGGCTTTGTAGTTGGACTAGGACTAGTAGAGACAGTGGGCTATCTGACCTCCCAGCATTTTACTGGCTACCTTGCAGAGTAACAAGCTGTGTGAGCTACGAGAGCGTTTATCTTTCCAATCACGCATCAGAAACAGAAACGCGATCTGCCGGAGACCAGAGGAGAAGCAGAAAGGAAGCTCAGCTCAGCCACACGATCTTTGCCGTAGCCGTCTTGAAAATAAAACCTAAAGTTCCCCTTGGAAGACAAAAAGTATGATGACTGTGGTTATACCCGATCCGTACCGGAAACCCGATCGGTACCCCGCATGCGCAAATCTTACGTCACTTCCTCTCTTTGCCAACATTGCGACATTGGTCGTGTCCAAATTCATGGGCTGCCTCCTCCTGAGGCCGCATTTGTAGACCGATTACGTCACAGCGACGCGCCGAAGGCTGTCCAAATTCATAGGCTGCTCCGAATGCAGCCGACAAATGGGTCCTCATTTTCTCCGAATTTGAGGATGAGTCTGATGTATCCTTCTTTGCCCATCATATCCCAGAATTCATAGCGCGGCCCAGCCAAACTCTAGTTTCCGGTAATGGCGGCCGGTACTACGTTTTAAAATTACTCTTATTAATTTTTCTGGGTCACAAAATAAACTTTTAACATATTTTCAGGCGAGAAAGTAGCTGTGTAAACATCAAATATCTGCTCGTTTTATCAAGATATCGCATATTTGGAAAAGTGCTTCGACGTTTTCGGAGACGCCTGCTACCCACCAGCTCGATAGCGAGCCGGGAGCTCGAGGGTCACTGAAGCCGCCGAGAACGGCACAACTCCCGGCACATCATTTTCAGATCACCGCGGACTTTCGCTACTCGGGTTAAACGTAGTATATAAGTATAATCATGAAATATAACCTGAGACAACCTAAAAATGCTATTGTTGGGCTTTTACAGTGTTTTGTTTGTTCGTGAGTAAATCGGTTTGGCTGAGATTAAAGTTATTAGATTAGATTAGATAAAATAAAACTTTATTAATCCCCCGAGTGGGTTCCTCCTTGGTTTTTATACAGCTGACTAAACGTCAAACAGAAAACTGATTAAACAGAAGTGTGAGACGGTCGAGAATTTACTCCAGTGTTCTGTTATATTTTATATAGCAAGGAGCAGACGGCCGAGTTTATTAAACTCCACCGAGACAGCGGTGACGTTAATCAGAAGGCTGGACCGTCCAATTTCACTGCCGTTTACTTCCGGCCTACCCGACCGTCTGAGGACCCGGCCCACTTAGATTGCGAAGGTATGGCGTTATTTCAGTGCCACTATTCTGAGCGCACGTAAAAAAAGATTGCAAGTGCAAGTGTTGCATTTTGAGGAGAAATTTATTTTGAGCGTACAAAAGCTGAATTTGAGTGAACAAAATTCATTGCTGCGTGCAAAAAATGTATTTCAGTGTTTGCGCTTATCCATATACACACACACAATAGCACCCCCTCTCGCTCAGTTTTTTCATTTGCGCTTGCTCGCAATGTGTTGCTTGCGCTCACAACATTCTCTGCTGCAAGCGCTCAACTCTCTGTACACCGTTATAAGTGTGCCACAAAACCAACCAATCACAGACTTGGTTTCAAAAATTCTGATTGGCTCTTACGGTCTCCAATCAGCTCGCTAGCTGCTGCATTCCGGAAACAGTCCGAAATGTAGCTAAATCCAGCTAAACTCAATTAAACCCCAATTTGCGGATAATATCTTTAATTATTTTATTTTAAAATATATTATTTGTTAAGACTATCGTTGGTGTAGTATAATGTAGTTGCATTATACAACCATGCCAACTGACTCTCCAAATTATATTTGAGTAGCTCTCTTTTATGTCGTCGAATACTGAACAGCAGCACGAAAACAACATGTCCCGGCCACATGTAAGTAATATAAAATCATTTTGTACATTATTATTCGCTTGATAACTGACGTTAGCTAATTTGCAAACTATGCAAACTTGCAAAATGATGTACCTCATGTAGTTCGTTTTATGGGTTGTTTATTTTTGTCTGAGATACGTCATTTCATTGTATTTTTCTAACTACTTGTCCATGTTTGCTGCTTTTAACAGGACATACTGAGACAGCAAATGATGCATAGACTCCTCTCTAAACTGGAAGCTGCTTTAAACCAACAACCACTAAATCTGGATTATTTGGAGTTCTTGACTCGTCATGAGCTTGTTCTGTTTGAATCTTTCTCTCAGCAAATAGGTGGTCTGTCAGAGATTACAGAGGCTCTACAAAACGTTCATCATCTGGTTCAGTGTGAAATTAACATCACCTCTGTGGCCATTATTGAACTGGAAACAGAAGTTGGTCTGGGACCTGGCCACCCCAAAATCGTACTAGAGAGAGAAAAACTGAAGAACTTGTTGGACACTCAGCTGCCAGTCAGCTGCATCGCTAAATGTCTTGGTGTTTCAAGAAGAACAATCTTCAGGAGGATGCAAGAATTTGACTTGTCTGTGAGAGGAACATACAGCACAATGAATGACCAAGAGCTGGACAACATCATATCGGCTATCAAAAATCAGATGCCAAATGCTGGCTATCGAATGGTTCAAGGACATTTGGTTTCTATGGGTCTCCGTGTTCAGTGGTGGAGAATGATGGCCTCCATGCATCGAGTTGATGCTGTTGGGATCTTCACACGGATTACAGAACTAGGCTGTGTTGTGCGAAGAAGCTACTCGGTGCGAGGCCCTCTCTCCCTTGTCCACATAGACACAAATCACAAGCTAATAAGGTAAAATACCCACTTATATAGCTCTAATAAAAGTTGGGCAGAAAGATGCACGTTATACTTTAAATCTGTTTTAATCAACCTTATCTGATAGGTCTTTCAGTGTGTTTATAATATTTTAAAAAGCACTTCATAGAGTAATATTAAGTAAAAGGATTACAGGATGTGTAACAAAAGCAGTAATATTGTTAATTGTAAATTTTCTTGAGCAATTATTTACACTTTGTATATCGATATTTTCCATGATAACAAGCCTATCAACACATAATATGGTAAGTGCTCCTGAAAACTTAAAAAAAAATCATGACAAGGGAACTCAAATATTAAGTCTCATTGAACTTATCCACTTTCACATATAAAAATGTTGGTATTATTTTCAGCACACCTGACAAGTGTCCAGTTTAAATCAGTGGCAAGTGTGCATACTGAAAAATGTATTTTCAATGTCTTACATGTTCTGCAAATCAAGCCTTAGTGAGATTGTTTTCCCTCTGAAACAGGTACAATGTTGTGATCTTTGGTGGAGTGGATGGCTACTCAAGGAAGGTAAAATTTTAACTGTTATGTAGAATATTTGGTAGTTTTGAAATGAGAGCTGTATTAGGTTATTTTTTTATGAACATCAATTATTCAGCAAGCCAACATAGTGGACGATTTGCAATTTTAAAAAAAAAATTATAATCAGTTCTTTACAAAAAAAAAGGTTCAACTAAAAGGCCATTTTTATTTTTTGATAAGTACTACCAATATTGATGTATAGACTACTCAAGCTTTGAATTATGGTTTTGAACATAGAACCGTACAATGTTCCTTGAACACTTATTATGGAACTGCATTATTAACTGAAAAACTATACATGATCTGAAACCAGATCTTTAATTTTCCATTTGTTTTTACTGCAGGTCCTGTATTTGGATGCAGCAACTAACAACAGGGCAAAAACTGCATTCTCATTTTTCCTGAGATCAGCCCAGCTTCACGGCTTGCCATCAAGGTTTAATGCCCTGATCAAATTTATATGCTAGCAACAAGTTTCATTAAAGACAACTTCCTTAAAAATGTATTTTTATCATAGGGTTAGGGCAGATCAAGGAGTAGAAAACCTGGACATTGCACATTTCATGTTTGCCACAAGAGGAACAGGGAGAGCGAGTTTCATATCTGGAAAGAGTGTCCACAATCAGAGGTTAGTCTTTTGATGTTTTTTTTATATTATTATTGACTGCAGGGGTAGATTGTTGTAGCAGTTCTGATATTGATTTAAAGCATATAATACCATAAATCCAAATTCAAATGTATTTACAGAGTAGAACGACTTTGGCGTGATGTCTGGATTGCAGTCACTAGCAAGTACCATGATGTTCTTCACTCACTTGAGGAGGATGGCCTGCTTGACATTTCAGATGTCATTCATCTCTTTGGTGTCCACTACATCTTTGTCCCTCGACTCCGAGCAGATCTTGTCACCTTTGTTGGAGGATGGAATAATCATCCCCTCAGGACAGAAGGTGGTCTCACTCCTGAACAGCTCTGGTGTATGGGACATCTACAAGAGCTGGACGAGGGCGAGAGACTTGAGGTACCAGATCATAATTTTTTGCTCTTCTGAAACTCTGCTCTTCTGAAATTAACATATTAAACACTTGTGGCACATCTGCGAGATGCTTCTGGTGATTTTATACATTCTTGCCTATCAATTACCACTAATGTAAATCACAGTAAGAAGAACATGAAAACAAAGGCATTCTTTTTAAATTGTTGTATTTATTGGAAAAAAACGCTTACACAAAATAACATTACTCCCAAAAGTACCTATTCTGGAATAATGACTATTATATATGTTTGTGGATTTGAAGGAGCTTCAGGATCCAGGCATTGACTGGGAGAGTGCTGTACTGCAAGAAGAATCTAACAGCACAGTTGTGGTTCCTGAAATTGAATGCCCACTGGATGAGGAAACCCTGGAGGGACTTCAGAGAACAATTAATCCCTTGGAACATTCAGAGTCTTACGGTCATGACCTGTATATACAATTCTTGCTACTGGTGTCAAACCAACAGTGACACTTAAGATGGACGTGAAAGTCAACGCTCTTTTGTTCTCAAATACTGGATTTCTTTGCTGAAAGATTACAGATTACAGATTACAATTCAGATTACAAGTAGACAATCAAACAAAGCACTTGCTTAATATCTATCAACGTAGGACCCTACACAAAGTTTTGAAGTCTTATCATTTTCATGAAACAGCTACGAACATCTTAACAGCTAATGTTTAGAAACATTTTTACTCATTTAGTTTCCAAATTACAAGACAACAATGTGTTAAACTCTGTGGAATCCACCACCATATCTAACTGCTGCACTCATTATGGTTTTAAACATTGTGTACGTGTCCAGATGCTGCACTGGAAAAGTCACAGTACAAGTGCATGCACTCACAACTGGGTAACAAATTGAGTGATCTCCCAGCCGCTCCTTACATTCGTGGTCAAACTTGCATGTTATTTTGAAATGTCTCTTTTCATCAGGAAGGATGGGAACATGGGACTGGCCGGTCATCCACTGGAGCACATGCTGGACAGCAAGAGACTCTGATTTTTCACCACCTGCACCGCCTGTGTTTCCATCTGTGATGTTTGAAAATGTTTCTGAAGTCTTTTCTAAATAAAAAGCAATCTGGATTACAATGTTTTAAAGTAACAACTAAGAATACTTCCTTGTGCCCTGTATGTTAAAGCAAAAATATTTAACAGATGCATACGGTATATATATGCACAATACTATAGGTATATACAGCTAATACTATATAGTACCTGATGCTTCAATCTCCTGCAAGAAATCTTGCAAAAAATTTATGATCTTCCTCTCAGTTCTCTCCCTAGATGTCCCCTTTTCACTGAAATGTGGTTGGCAGCTCATCATAATGAAATCAGCGTCTGGCTGTAAATAAGGAAATAAAGTAGATTATATTATAGATATATTGTTCATTCAAAACTAATAAATAAATACAGGATAACTACAGTACAGATAAGTGGACTGTCTTCGGATCAGACTGAAGCTGCTATGTTAATACTTACTTTGAGGATTTTCCCAGGCACAAACAAACTGTGGCAAGCTTCAGGATTTACAGCCATCAGGTTCACAAGACCATACAGTTCCATGCCCTTTCTGAGCTGCTGTAGCATTGGAATCAGTCTTGTTGTAGAGTGTAAGACAATGGCACTTAAAGAAAACAAAACAAAATGAAAAACTAGTTGGGGATGGGTTAATGATCTCACTGACTTTTTCTCGCTTACCGTATCATGCTTTCCTTACTATCCATCTTTATCTGGTTTGTGTATCCACAGGTGACAATTTCATCAGCCCACAACATCAGAGACTGTATGTCTGCTGCATCTTCAACCTGGAAATGTATGATGTGAAAGAGGAAATACAGAAGGTTAAAAGTGTTTAAAAACACCATACTCATAATATATCATGTGCCAGAGCTAAACCAGGTGCTCACTTTGCTGATGAGCAGGGAAGATTCCACATCTGCAACATCCTCCTTAGACAGACAGCTGAAATCAACCTCTCCTGAGCAGAGGAAATTGTAGCACCATTCTTTGAAAAAGGCAGGAGATGGGCCACCTTGGGCGAGGCTGACTGCAATTATTTCACCAACAGTTCTGTGAAGACAAATGATTATAATTCATTTTCAGGTAACATTTACAAAAATATCGGATGCGTATTAAATGTAATGCACAAAGCTCGTATGTAACCAACCTGAAGTTTTCATTATCAAGATCGGTCAGAGAATACTTGGGGTTTTTGCCCTTGTTCTCAGGTCCTTCAAAGAATCTGCTTTCAATACCTGAAATCATGTCTTTCATACAAAAAATATCCGCATTTTTAAGTTATCCATTATTTTTTTGACACTAGGACAAAACAGGTAATAGGCAACTCACCACTCAAAAACTCTTTCCTAAGTGCTCCTGTATCCACGCCTGCCTCTCCAATGAAAACCACCCTAAGAACACTGGTGGGAGATGCAGATTTTTTTCTCTGCCACTGGAGAATGCCTCTGTCTGGAAGGTCTTCTCTGTCCACACACAACTTAAATTCTGTTGTGGTGTCGACTTGTTGTTCAAGGCAACGCAATACATCTTCCACGCTTAACAAAAACAGGTTAGAAAACATCCTAAGTTCTCAAAGAAAAATAATCATCTTTAGATTAAAAGAGGCTACCACATTAAACTTGATTAGAACTTATCGCAGCATGTTCTGTGCAACAATCTTTAACCATAATTTAAAGTAGTGTGATCATAAAATGTTTTATATGAAATTAAAACCCAGCTATTGTTTAAAAGATCTTACACATAATTTTAACAAATGGTTCTGCATAATAGTGTGTATATGAACTATAATAGAGCAAAGATTACCTGTCTGTTGTGCATACTGAAGTTTGAGCTGGTGTGCATGTAGTTTGGTCATTTTCTTCAGTCACCATGCATTGAAAGCTGTTGACGAAACAAAGTAAAAAAAAAAAAAAAAAACTACATATGTTTGCGTGGACTGTTACTGATTAACATTTTTTCATAAATGGCTGAAAAAAGATTACCTATCCCCACACAGACTCGCGTGGACTGTGATCTCATCTTCAGGAAAGTCCTTAGTGCATATTGGACAAATAACCTACAATTTCAAAAAGGGGTACATGTTATGCATAGTGGGAAAAAGATCATTACCGATACAAAATTCATTGTAGTTACTAGGGTTTTTAGTAATTTGCTAGGTTTACCTTGCATTTGCTTTTCACAATGCATAACTCAGATTCCTGCAGAATTAAAAAACAGTAATTGTGATACTATATTATTTAATTAAAATTGCTCATTTTGACTTCATCAAAATTGTCTCACCTCATCATCAGTCTCATCAGGAGAGAATTTTCCTTTGCACGTATTGATGTGTACTGCAAGCATCTGCAGAGGCATAACTTCATTACACTGGTAACATAACTTCTTTGGCATCTTTGAAAAGTGCTGTGAGTCGGGAGGTAGAGGAGATGTGTCTAGTGTTTCCTGAAGAGGTACAATGTAAAAAGTGGATTTGCCACCTCCTGACACAGCTTTCAGTGTTTTGACAGAATATCCTTCTGTTTCAGGTGGAATTACAGTGAGCTTTCGTCGACCACTGCCACCTTTATTGACAGAAAGATAGCACATACAATCAAGCAGCAAAAGTATCAACTACATAATTCTAATGCAGTATGAGCACGCAAGAATGCCAAAAACACACATAAGAACTGAATTTACAACAAACCTGTTGCCTTATGCAAGAGCCATCCTCCACAAAGATATTCAGTTTTTGGAAAGGTTTCTTCCAGAAGTCTTGAAATCTTAGTTAAAAACACAGTTAAGCAGAATGGAACACTAAATGGACTGTGGCATATGATTCAGGCTAAATGCGTCTGCCAATGACTTATTTTAATACTGACTATACAAACTTACCTCTGCATGGTCACCATCTTCTGGAAGAGACACGGTTTGTCTCCCCATGCCAGCTTGTAGGAGTTCAAGCTCCTCAGCTGGCAAAGGAGTGTAGGATGTGTTTTTTGACAGCAAATAAAAACTGAGGCCTGTCGTCTTACTGCCTGCCTTGACAAGCTGCTTAGTAGATGTAAAACATCTCTTTTTACCACGGCTCAAGTTTGATTTGAAATGTCCTGGAAATGATCTGTGTGATGAAAATGCATGAGTTTAAAAAAATCCAGTGTTGCATAACATAAGGGTTATTGTTTAATAAAGTTATTAAATATGACATCAGTCCCTAATAGCACATTTTAATTTAGAAATCAATGTTGATAAATCGATAAACCAAATAACTGTAACAGAAAAGATTGCAAAAAGTTTAGAAAAAAAAAACCACACAAAAAAAGCTAACACCTTGTCATCTCTTGCTGGATAGTCAGATTTCTAGGCTCCTGCTGCCCACTCTCTGTTGGCCTCCCTGAAGGATTTGTGGATATGTTGTTAAGCAGCAAAGACACCAGATTTCTTACTGCTGACTCAACTGCACCATTACCCTAAAAAGCATGATTGGGATACACTGCCTCAGTAAGACAACTACGCTGGTAATTACCCATTAGGCTAGCTTAAACTCTACAGCTGCATCTGTAACTACAATTTCACAGCATATTAAACAGAAAGGACAGCAAATTACTAAATTCACACAAAAAAAATTAAACTCACCTGATACTGTGGTGTAGTATTATTGGAGCCATTATTTGATTCTGCCATCTCTTCTTTGGCTGCAGAGTAAATCAAAACTCCCTCTATCTGCAAGAAGCGAGGCTGAGTGGACAGTGTTTCCGGTGTCCGGAATGCAGCAGCTAGCGAGCTGATTGGAGACCGTAAGAGCCAATCAGAATTTTTGAAACCAAGTCTGTGATTGGTTGGTTTTGTGGCACACTTATAACGGTGTACAGAGAGTTGAGCGCTCGCAGCAGAGAATGTTGTGAGCGCAAGCAACACATTGCGAGCAAGCGCAAATGAAAAAACTGAGCGAGAGGGGGTGCTATTGTGTGTGTGTATATGGATAAGCGCAAACACTGAAATACATTTTTTGCACGCAGCAATGAATTTTGTTCACTCAAATTCAGCTTTTGTACGCTCAAAATAAATTTCTCTTCAAAATGCAACACTTGCACTTGCAATCTTTTTTTACGTGCGCTCAATATTTTTTTACGTGCGCTCAGAATAGTGGCACTGAAATAACGCCATACGAAGGCCCGGTCCTCAGGAGGATGCAGCCCATGAATTTGGACACGACAATTTAGGGCGTTTATCAATATGCGTACTTGTGCGTACTTGCGTTCTCGTGTACTCGTGATACGTCATCAGTCGGAGACCAAGTACTGTTCCAATTCGAAGTACGCATCAGGCCGAGAACGCGAAAAAGTCCCGGATGTGTTCTCGATCCGCCCGTTTTATCGAGCATGCATCGGTGTAGACTTGGGACAGCTATATATCCCAGAATGCATTTCGTCCAAAACTCAACAGCGGACTCCCGGCACATCGTTTTCAACCCCCCCCCCACCGCTCGCGGACTTCTCACTACTCAGGTTAAAGAAACTCCAGCAGCTGTCTATAGTATTGAGTGTCCACTGAAATAGAAATAAAAGCGTTCTAACATCTCACCTGCTTGTTTTTATTAAGGTATGTGCACGTATGTACATGTACACTATTTTTATTAATAGAGGTTTCACTACTGAGGTTAAAAATGATATATAAGTCACTTAGATCACTTTTAAATGTTAATGTTTGGTTTATTTCAGTGTTTTATTTGTTCCTGAGTAAACCGGTTTGGCTGTGATTAAAGTTAAGCTTCATAACACGTTACTCACAGTTAAATTAAGAGGGGACGGCAGTAAAAACTCCGGACCTGTGACATCATCACGTACGCAGGTGTTCCGATTGAGAGTACTCCCGTGCGTTCTCGGCGAGTACGTACTCACCGAGAACGCGAGTACGTACTCGCGTACTTGGGCATTGATAAACGGCCTTCATATATTTGACAATAGGGCTTTGGAGCGTGATGTCACGGGAGGTGGGCCACGCCCCCTTTCGCCATGACAGTAGGCCAGACACAGGATACAGCTTCAGCTATGGTTCGTATGTGTTGTGTTGTCAGTTACAACGTTAGATCACACGATCGTGAAGGCAAGAAGCTGGATAATGGGCTCTCTTTTCATCATTTTCCATCCTGGAGGCAACGTGAGGGATCCCATTTATCCGATATTACTAAACAAAGACGTCAGGCTTGCATTGCAGCGGTGAGACAAGCGGATATCGAGTGCTCTGCAATCCCCAGCTTTTTGTTGGTTTGCTCTCCGCATTTTCTTTCCGGTGAGTTCTAAATTAATACATATCACTCTTAAAAGGCTTTTAGTGTTATTTTCAATGCGCTGAGGTCATAGATAATGAGATAAAACATGCTAATGTGTGATGCTGCAGAACCACGTCATGTCGACTGAGTAGCTTATGATTTAGCATTATTGCAGGTAAACCAGCATATGAAATGAATGTAACAAATCCAGACTGGGCACCAACACTGCACATGGGCCTCTAAAAACATACTAAATTGCTATCATTGTACACTAATCCGCACATAACTTCCAGATGAATCACACACCTGTCATTGGAATATTGGTGTACATTTACCTTATGTGTATGCACTAATTTTATCTTACAGGCTTTTGTTATGCAGCTGCAGAGTCTGAAGGTGTGCTGCGTGCAGAAGTGATCGATGAAGATCTGACAGAAGACGAACAACAAAATCACAATGTCATGGAGGCAGTGGACAGCAGTTGTGTTGGACAAGTCGAGGTTGAGGTACCAGTTGCAAATGTGGGCAGAAATAAACACAACACTGCTTGATAAGATTAAGGTTTGCTGTGTTTTGGTGAATATGTGCCCCAGTGTGGTTGTCAAACCAGCGCCAAATGAAACTTGCTGTTGTTGAGTATTCATAAAGCTGTTGTGTTGCATGTGTAGTTCATTGTAAATAATTGTACTTTGTGTGAAGTAGTTTCAATAAAACAGAAAAGAATAGTATATTTGTTTGTTTGTTTTTTATTCTTGATCTGTTCACATGTACTTAGCAAGTACATAAAAATGAAATGCAAACTATTTACATGGCAACACACAGCTGGCATCAATCTTGAACCACAAAATGAAACATTACAGGCTATTTAGAGCAGCACATTGTTTGGAGAAGTATTTCCCAACAAGTTCAGGAAGACACACTTTAAGAAAGAAGTCTTGTGCTTGCTTTAAACGTGGTTCCCAGAAATCCACTTCAGGGAAGATGCGTATCACAGCAAGGTCTCTCTGTGTCCACACAACGAGGTCACAGTGGTTGGCGCTGGTAACAAAGATTTGTATTTGTACCTGACAGTAGTGCATCCAGTAATGGTGACAAATCCTCCAGCGTTGCAGGAATCTGCCGTTTTTGCGATCGCCTCCTTTTGCCTCTCAAAGGCAAAAGGAGGGTGTGTTTATGTTTTCATCAAGACCATGTTTTTGGGCAGCTGCTGAGGAGAAGTCAATGTTATGTGCAACCTCGGGCTGTATCTTGGTCATATTTCCGGGCAATACCCAATATGCTGGCTCGTCTGTTACAGTTCTGGTGACTCTGATACGCACTGTAGCCTCGACTTTAAACAAAAGAGCAGCGACATGGGTGCAGGTCTCTGCAACTCCAGCCATGCATGTGCAGTGAGCAGCCTCAACCCTCCCATTGGTGCTCACAATGACCCATGGCTGTAATGCAGTTTCATTCAGTCGTTGTGAGTGCAGTACCTGAAACACACAAAAACCACTTTTATTAAAAGGTCTGTAATGAACCAAGGCTAATATAGATGGGTTGGCTGTACGTGCAAATCAAAAACTGTAACAAGGAAGTTGTTTAGAAAGTTATCAAGTTCAAACCGACTTACCTTTGTCTTAACGACAACGTACTCGCAGCGTGGAGGCTTAAAGATGGACAAATCTTGCACCCAGCCGTTCGTGAATTGGATGTGGGCCTCCAGGGATTTATAATTCTTAAACTGGTTTGCTGTGTATGAGCTGATTCCACAGACAAGGTATGCGAAGATCGGGATAGGACAAAGGCGGTAGGTTTCCACTCCACTTCCTTATTTCATACGGGTCCACATTACCGATGCACGCAATTTTTTCAAAGTACCGTCTCTTGGCGTCTGGGCGCAATCGGTCGCGATACAGCCCTTTGTCTTTTGCGCTGATTTTGAGCATGGTTCTGGCAGTCCCGATTCCAACACTCCAACATTGTGCGCTTGTTTTGCTTTCTACCCAGATAGCAAGACAACATTGAATCTATGTTGATTTTTCATCCGAACCGTCGTATATGGTCGGGGTTGAAATGCCAATGTTGTAACAACATTGAAATACTGTGGTAAACCGACGGTCTTACTATAGAGACGTTGTAACGATGTTGATTCACCGTTGTTTTTTTGTCATTGATATTTGATCTATTTATAGTCGACCAGGTGACAACAACAACGTCGAGAAAACGTCTATTTATAGTTGACGATCGATCGGCTCTGGTCACCATCAAAAACCATCGATTTGTAGTTGAGCATTAAATTGCATTGCAACTGATCGGGTATAAAGTACCAGAGAAAGTAGATTTATTGTTCATTTGTTATCAATGACTTGGTCTAGTTCACCAGCTTTAAAAAATCGTGTCTACGTGCAATTTATGTATAGTTGACCGGGAAATTAAAGCAGCGATCACTTGGACTATTCCACAGCACCCCTCTCACATTGGTACATCCCCCCAGGTATTGTCTTCTACAGTAGAGCGGGACATTTGATTTACTCTCAGCGGAATTGACCGGAGAAGGCATCAGTTCATGCACTGCACTGGCCTGCACCACGATTAGTATAAGGTAAGAATGAATGATATTTTTTTTCCTACTCGTTATTTCCATGTTTGCATTTGAATAACAGTAAAAAACTCATTAATGTTGTACATTAACGAGTTTTTTACAGTTATTTACGTTGCTCCCACAAAATGTGGGAGCCCGAAATTGTGTCTATACTTCTTACAATCCGGCAACAAATAAATTGCACTGCGGACAAAGTATATCAACAAAGAAAACATTTTCGTTTCATAATTTCTTCGTTATATTCCCTTACAAAGCTAGCTTTAACGCTTCGAGGTTTATTTTGTTCTTGCCGTCGCCTCGGCGCTTGACCCAGACTTTCGCTCTGTAGTTGCTTTTTAGCATAGTACTACAAAAAATTCTAAATCTGTGATATATGATTGATAAACGTAAAGTTAACTGTATAAACGTGTTCAATGACTTTGTTACTTTTGATGATTGGAGAGCACTCGCTTCAATTCGCACACGAAAACTTTAGACTCAGTTTGAAAGCTCACGCAGCGTGCCCACGTGACTGTACGTTGCACGCTCACCTAACTTTAAGTTGCACGCGTACATGACTTTCCGTTTGTGCCTTGAATAATGAATAAGGCTACGTCCACACGTACCAGCGTATTTTTGAAACCGCTGATTTTTCTATGCGTTTGCACCTTTTGTCCACACGTAATGTATGTCTGGCCGTACATTGTGTTTGTATTTCCAGGCACATTTCACGAAGCAGAACGCAGTCTTCAGAGATATCCACGTGAACGCTGTGATACGTCTGACCTTCAGTCCGAAGAAGAAACCCAGACCAGTCTTAAAAGAAAGCACAAGTAAAACCTTTTTATTCACAAACATATCTTTGATTGTTAAGAATTTATGATCTTGTCTTTTATACATATCTGTGGTGCTTGCATACTGCAATATCACCACATAATATAGTCCAAAAAGTGGAAGTTTGTAAACTTTTTAAAAATGCAAAGCCTACACTTGTGCACTTCAAAAATTCATTGTATACTGTACCTTCTTGCACGTCTCTGTTTCCTGTGTGTGTTGTTAGAAATCAAACTAACTTTAGGAAACAATATGCCAAAAGCATATTTACAATTACTTAAGACCGTTTTTAATTTATTTTCTTTAGACCAAATCCCCTGTACACATATACGGACTCAGAGGATGAGCAGCCTACAAAAAAACGGTTTCCCCAGGCCCCTCGAGTGAAAATACCAGGTAATAAAATACTGTCTAGTGTCTGTGTACATATCTGTGTCTGACACAAGGAGACTTTTTTGACAAGTTGTCTGTATTCTTAAATACTTAAAAAATTATCTTTTTCTAAACAGCCCTCATCACTCCGCAGTCTGCCCCCCAGCCCACTGATAGCAACCATCATAATGCCCCACCCAGCTTCCGGCACCTTTCGCCACTCCAGCACAAACCGACACAGCTTTGCGATCTCCCCAGCATGCACAGTCTGATGTCTTCCCTATAGATGGTATGCTTTTAAAAAAGCTTTAAAGCTGCATCACAATGTCATTGTACTCTTATCTTCAAAACACCAGTTTATAATCCTGAATGTCATCTTGTTGTGATTTTTTTTTCTGTAGATTCCAGAGACTCTGTGAAGCCACTATTACAAGGCAAGTTTGAAAATCTTGGAATTTCACAGTTTACATGGTATAACAAATATATGTGACAGGCAAAAACTAGTAAACACTTTTAGCAGTTACAAGAACTAACAAATGAATATCCAACAAAAGGGAATAGAAATACATTGTACTGCCAATACTTTGGTTTATTCTTTGTATGACTTGAAAACCAGGCTTTAGGGAAAACCAAATGACATGTTTCTATCATCAATTACATGAAGTAAACACACAAGCACTTGCATACACATTTAAGACATGAGACACGCTAATTCCATCTCTTAAAATGTGTCTATAGGTGAGACGCTTTGCGTTGATTGGTGCTGCTGGACCACACTGGAGGTGCGAGTCCGCCGTGTAATGGTTTATGCCATTACAAAGGAGCTGGCCTCTGTACTCAACTGGGCAGGGAAAAAACCAAGGACCAGACAAAGCAAAAAAGGGCATTTAAAGAGACAGCGCTGTGCAGATGCATATTTGGTAAGTTTTAACATTTATTGTAGTTTTATGAGCCTAAAGTGAACAATAAAGGGATCAATTGATGTGCTGGGTGCATTTCACATTTCCTATGTCTGTTTTTTGCTATATTACTTTGTCTTTCTTAATAACAAGACTTTCATGTCCGGTTAATCTGGAGATGGAGTCTTTGGTCTTCGGCTTGTTTTGTCCTCGGGTTGTACACTTTGTACAGCCCGAGGACCCATGTTTTCTTTTTCTTTTTTTTTTAAAGGATACACGGCACACCATGCTAAGACATATCACATTTTCAGCTTATAGCTCTTTGGGAATCAAATGCGGCAGTTTGCTGATTTCCGCCTGGTGACTTTCATGTTTATCAGCCTAGGAGTTTACATACTTTCTCCCTGCTGAAGACAATTAACAAGAGCTTATTCATGTGCTCTAATTCCCTTTTTTTGTCTTTGTTTTTTTGTGTGTGTGTCTATTTTTGTCCTAGATGGCCTGGCGCAGCAGGTAGGGGCGAACTCTATGTCTGAGTTGGTCTTTGCTCAAGCAGTCCAGAAATGGCTCAGATATGCTCCAGATCGTACGGGTGGCACGCAGGACGCACATCATCCATCCCCATCCCGGAGTAAATAATAAAAAGTGACGTGAAACATAGAAATGTAAATACGAAACTTTGTCTTTTAATAAAGTATTTTGCAAATGATACATGTCTATTGACCTTTTTTGTTTTTGTTTTTTTTCAATAAAAAGCAACTGCGAAAGAGGTGGAAAATCAACACCATAGCTCAACAGTGTTTCAATATCAGAATCTGACATTGTTTCAATGTCAACAGTATTAGAAAATATAACATCGAATCAATGTCAGGTTTCAACATTGATTCAACATCAAAACCTGACGTTGTTTCAACATTAAAAATGGGTGCAAGAGTGACGTTAGGTCAACGTCAGATCTCAACGTTGGTTCAATGACATCGCCTGATATTGACTCAACATTGTTTCAATGTTTCCTTGCTATCTGGGTAGCCTACCTACTGACATGGCGCCGCGATCCCACAATGCACTGCGGCGTGACGTCAACTCCAAAGCCCTATACGGTTAGCGCTGTAGCGACAAGCGCTCAGTTTGGAGGGAGGAGGAACAAGATGGCGGAGTGAGCAGCAACTTTACTGCAGGCGTCCGAACTTTTTTTGGCTTTCTTTTGTCCTAAAACTGTGAATTTATTAAAAGCAATAACCCGTTTTTTGCTCTTTTTGTGCACTTCAACCAGCCACTGAAGAACTAACTGCAAACCAGCTTTAATTTGTATTTTTTCCGGGGTTAATTTTGATAATTGTCCTGTGACTACGATGGATCATGACTACAACGTTTCGGTGTAGAGAGAGGCATGTGACGAGGAGGATATTCAAGATTTGGAGATCACTGACATGACTTCTAAGTACTCCAGAATCAACTGGGCTCACACTCCGACGAAAAGCCCTAATCCGAAGAAAGCAAGAGGGGTGCGAGCGCAGCCTCTGGAGGAGGAGGACACCGCCGCAGCTATCTTGCAAGCAGTCAATGTGTTAACGCAAAAGATGGATGAACAGACGGCGTTGCTGCGTAAGTTTGAAAAGCGCATTGACATGAACACAGCGGAAATAAGAAAAAATAAAGAAAGTATAGTAGTACTCCAGGAGAAAGTTGGTGAGCTGCAGAAAGAAAACAAATCCCTGCGCAGCTCCTGTGAGGAACATGCTCGATATAAGAGGAGATGGAACCTAAGGCTGACTGGTCTTCCTGAGAAAGATGATGAAAACACGAGAGAGTCAGTTATCGGGATTCTCACCAGAGTTGTGCCCTTGTCTGTGGATAAACTGAGAGAGACTGTTGACACTGTCCATCGGCTGGGAAAAAAGGGGAACTCTGCAGCCATAATTATCCAGTTTGGCATGAGAACGGTCCGGGACGACGTCTGGAAGGAATCGAGGTATGCGAGGGTTTGCAAGGAGATGAACATCCGCTTTAAGGAAGACTTCTCCAAGGAAGATCGGGAGGCTCGAGCTAAGCTGTGGCCACTGGTCCAGGACGCCAGGAGTAAGGGAAAGAGAGCGTTTTTGAAGGACGGCTACGCTCTGATTGATAACCAAAGAGTGGACCCGAACTGATTTTCTTTTGTGTGACCTTTTTCACCTCTCAGGTATGCTGTTGTTGAATAAGTCTATTGCTTAGCATGTCATTTATCTTAAAATTTCCCGGTTGTTAAGGGTTATTGCACTGAATATGTCTTTTATACAGGGCACGGCTGCTCGTTCCTGCGTGTCTTCTTAAGTTTCTTTTTTTTCCCCCTAATACTTTTGTAATAGTGTTATATGTTATCTGTTATTTCTTTGAACGTCAGGGGGCTAAAAAACATTGTGAAGCGTAAGGCTATCTTTCTTTTTTGCAAGGAGCAACAGGCTAACTGTGTCTTTCTACAAGAGACCCATTCGGCTGAGGCAGACACAAAGTTCTGGAAAACACAGTGGGGTGAATCTGTTTTCTTTAGTCATGGCACGTCTCACTCAGCTGGAGTGATGATTTTATTTAATAGGTTTCCGGGAAATGTCATAGACTGTAAAAGTGATTCTGATGGTCATTGGTTGATGATAGTGTCAGAGATTAATGGTTCAAATTACATTCTGTTGTGTGTATATGGTTATACTAACAGAGCTCAGAATAAGAAACTTCTAACCTTCCTTTGTGAACAGCTAGGGAAATGGAAGTTGAGCTATCTTGTTGACAAAGTTGTTGTGGGGGGAGACTTTAACGTAGCTCCTGATCCCTCTGTAGATCGTTTTCCACCCAGGACTTCATGCCACAATTATGATGAAAGTATCCTTAATTTGGCCAACAAAGTTAGTCTCTGTGACGCTTGGAGGCTGAAAAATCCATCTGCGTGCCAATTTACTTGGTTTTATTCATCTAATAATGGTCAGTGTTCCAGGATTGATTACTGGTTAGTCTCTAACAATTTGATCAACAACATTTCTAAGTGTGATATCTCAGCTTCCCCTCTAACTGATCACTGTTTGATTTCCTTATTCATCTCATTAACCAAGGTGAAACATCAATCCCTTATTTGGAAATTTAACAACAACCTTCTGCATAATGACAACTTCTGCCTTGAAGTGAGAAACTTAATTGTGGAAATTGACAAATTAGATATGTCACATGTGAGCAAATGGGAATGGTTTAAATTCCAAGTTAAACAGATAGCAATTCAAATTAGCAAATCCATTGCTAAACAGAAAAGACAGGAGCAACAAAGCATTATTGAGGGAATTAACAGGCTATGCTGCAAACAGGATTTATCTCTGGACGAACAAATACAACTAAACACTTTTCAATCTCAACTAGATAAACTGTTCTTAGAGAAAGCCAATGGTGCCTATGTTCGTTCAAGAGCCCGATGGATTGAGGAGGGCGAGAAAAACTCTTCCTACTTTTTTAATTTAGAGAAACACAGACAAGCAAGTAAGAAGATTCAATCACTGAATATCAAGGGGGTTTTGACTGAGGACCATGACAAAATAAACGTGGAAATACTTCATTTTTACAGTAACCTTTACAAGTCAACCTATTCAACAGAGAATGGCACTGTGTTTCTGGAAAGTCTTAGAGGCCTTAATGGGACATTGGATGTGGATGTAAAGGATCGTATGGAGAGTAAACTTGCAATTGAAGAGCTGGACAAGGCGATCGAACAAATGCCCAGGGGCAAATCACCAGGAATTGATGGGCTAACAGTGGAATTTTACTCCTTTTTCTGGCATGACATTAGATTAATGCTTTACAGTGCATACCTAGAATGTATCTCATCAACTAATCTTTCACCTACAATAAAACAAGGTCTAATCACTTTAATTCCAAAACCCAACAAAGACAAACTACTTCTGGATAATTGGAGACCCATAACCCTTCTGTGTAATGATTATAAATTACTGGCTCATGTTTATGCGAACCGCTTAAATGATTGTTTAACACATTTAGTGGATGAATGTCAGTCAGCGTTTATAAAAGGAAGACATATACACAATCACATTAGATTGATTTTTGATATGCTTGATTATCGCCAGTATATAAAGACTGAAAGCTTAGTGTTGTTTTTGGACTTTTATAAGGCTTTTGACAAGGTTGAACATCCCTTCCTGCTTAAAGCCTTGCATTTCCTGGGTTTTGGGGTAAACTTTCGTAATGTGATCAAAATGTTTTACAGTAACATTTTTAGCTCTGTTTCGCTTAACCCTGGAATGACACCTAGGTTTGAAGTGCAGCGAGGTATCCGTCAGGGATGCCCTATTTCCCCCAAATTGTTCATATTAACCACTCAACTGCTGGCACTTATCATCCAAAAAGACCCTGATTTACATGGTATTAACATTTTTGATAAGGAATTCAAAATAAGCCAGTTTGCTGACGATACTGCACTGTTTTTAAGAGATAAATCCATGGTAGCTAAAGCGCTTAACACTATCTCATTATTCTCCCAGGTGTCAGGACTGTGTCTGAATATTAACAAATGTGAATTGTTACCTATTCACACGTGTTCTGATTCTAATATAGCTTCTATAAGAGTAGAATTGGAAGTTAAATATTTAGGTATAGTGATTTCTAAAAATATGTCCTGAAGAGAAGACAACAACATCTGCAATCGTATCGTCGACATGAAGAAATCCCTTAGTCGTTGGTTGACCAGGGATATCACTATATTTGGCAGAGTCATCCTTTCCAAAGCTGAAGGTATTTCTAAATTAATTTACCCATGTCATTCTCTTTATATTTCTCCCCAAAATATTAGGAAAGCCAACTCAATTATTTTTCAATTCCTGTGGAAAAACAAAACCCACTATATTAAGAGATCACAGTTGGTTAAAGACTATGAGAAGGGTGGTGTCAGAGCCTTAGACTTTGAATCAATGATCGGAACTTTTAAGATCAACTGGCTCAGAGCTTGTTTATCTCAGTCTGATTCCATGTGGTTTCATATACCCAGATCTTTATTTAAGGAACTAGGAGGAATTGATTTTCTATTAAGATGTGACTTTGAAACTAGTAAAATACCTGTTACACTCTCTAATTTTCACAAACAGATTCTTCATTTTTGGAAAATGATGTTTACACACAACTTTTCTCCTCACATGTCTACCCTATGGAACAATAGAGTGATAACTGCCAACAAAAAGCCATTATTTATCAGGAACTGGTTTGAGAGTGGTATCTTGTTTGTAACTGACTTGCTGGATTCGAGTGGTGCTTTATTGGATTACGTGTCTTTCTCGAAGAGACATGACTTTAATTGTCCATTAAAAGAATACAGAAAAGTTTGCTGTGCTATCCCTTTGGCCCTAAGGCAGCTGATACGCAACACAATGCTACACTCTGAGGTCAATCCAGCGCTGCCAAGCTTAAAAATTGGTAACTGCAACCTAAATGATAGTAAATGTAACAATAAATTTATCAGTGTGAATTTCAAATCTATTCTTTTCCAGGGGTTTAACTCAGGTAGATATTTGCAGGCCCTTCATGGGGATCAGTCACTCATGGAAAAGGCGTTCTCAAAATTCATCAAGTGGCCTGTCTCCCCAAAAATAAAAGAAACTCATTTCAAGATAATTAATAATATATATCCTGTGTCTGAATTTCTAAAGAGGAGGTTTAAATTTGAGGTTAACCAGTGTGCATTTTGTGATTCAGCATGTGAAACATTACACCATTTGTTTTTCTCATGTCCTGCATCAGCTGCCTTTTGGTTAGAACTACACAGCTGGTTATCCCTCAAGATCAACGATATCCCCCAGTTTAATATTTCTGATATTATTTTCTATATGGCTAAACAACATCCATCTGTCTCTACTGTGATTAACATTGTCATCCTGTTAGGTAAATACCATATACATTGTTGTAAATGGAGGAATAGAAAACCATCCTTTACATGGTTCATCAATGACTTCAAACATTATTTCATGTCACTTAAAAAACTGAAGTCAAGCAGATTTGCCACAATCTATGATGACATTTCCCATTTGTTACTGTTTTGATCATTACCTCTATTGTGTGTCAACCTCTGCTCTTTTTTTAATTTTTCCCCGTTAATACTGTGAATTTTTGTCTAGCCCCCTCCCCCCATATCCTTGCTGTTAGTTTTGTTGTATTGACTGTGTTCTTTTTTATTTATCCTCCACGAGAGTTCATTTGCACTATATTGTGTCATGTTGTTTGTGACTGTATTGTTCCAATTGTTAATAAAAAAATAAATTAAAAAAAAGACAAGCGCTCAGTTAGCTTCTAGCATTTGTCGACAGCTCTGCCTCCTTTTCGACTGCCCGGGACATTTAAACAATGGATGTATACAAGCAAATTCATGCTTTTCTCCTCAATGGAGAGCTTCCCCCGACTGAAGAACTGCGCCGTAAAATACGAAGAATGGCACATAATTACAAACTGAAGGGTAACTACGAAAATTAATGTTGATCTTTTATTAATTTTTTTTATTTATTAATTTTTTTACTTTTATTTTTTAAAACTCTCTCTCTCTCTCTCTCTCTCTCTACATATATATGTATATATATATATATATATATGTGTGTATATATAGATAGATATATAGATATAGATATATGTGTATATATATGTGTATATATATATGTATATATATATATATATATATGTGTGTATATATATATATATATATATATATATATATATATATATATATATATATATATATATATATATATATATATATGTGTGTATGTATATATGTGTATATATATATATATATATATATATATATATATATATATATATATATATATATATATATATATATACACATATATATATGTGTTTTTTCATCTGATAGAAAATAACGGAGGTTGTCATGTCGTCTTTTCATGGATGATGATAACATGTCCATTTCAGGTTATATTGGTAGCTGAGAGACAGATACTCTTTCTGGACTCACTTCGCCCTGATGGTTTTGGAGATGATCTCTACCGAGCCATATTTATGTTGACACTAAAGAAATGACAAGTTTTTCTGGCCTTGTTCAATGGCCAAGTGCGTTCTTTGGCAAGATCATCTAAAAGCAGCCTCGTTCTCAGGCTTAAAGGTTCAGGAAGGAGCCTCGTTCTCAGGCTTAAAGGTTCAGGAGGGAGCCTCGTTCTTAGGCTTAAAGGTTCAGGAGGGAGCCTCGTTCTTAGGCTACTTCATGATAGGGATGCACCGATACTGCTATCCGGGCCCATACGGTTCAAATGAAATCGTATCCATATCTTTTGTTAACCAATACCATGAACAGATACTTGAAATGTGGAAAATCGGTAAAAATTTAGAATTTTTGGGTCATTTCTATTAATATACATTTAAAAAAAAAAATCTTATTCACCGTTATTATTTGTAACAAACACACAAAAAAAAACCTGCCTTCTAATTCATTACATTTTTTGTGTGGTAGAAGTATCAGCATTGGTACTTGGTATCGGCAAAAACTCAGATCCAAGGATCTGACGGTTTGAAAAACGTATTGTTGCATCCCTACTTTATGAATTTTTATGTTAATGGCAAACATTTGATTTTTGTGTTATGTGTATTCTCTACAATGCCAGGAGAGTAGCAGCCTTTATTGACTCTGGATCCTGGATGGAGAAAACAGGAAGAGACCTTGAGGTATGTTTGCGAAAGTTTGAAAGGTCATCAGGTACATAATAATGCAATTAAAAAAAATAGCAGGTGCATGTCATCTCTCCTCATTTAAGGACACGTTTTTCATTTTACAGTTCTTTCCTCAGCAGTTCAATGGAAATTGCTGCGGCATCTTTATGCTGATGGTGAGAATTTTTCTTTTCCTGCCATTACTTAAATATAACATTTAAACATGTTAAAAGTTTCTTTTACTTTACAGTATGCTCTCTGCATCTGCACCTCATCTCCACTATCTTTCACAGAGGTAAGCTTTTTCATAAAGTACAACCAAAATACCTGTGCCAGTCTCCAACCTTAAAAACTTTATATTATATTTTTCTTAAGGAGGACATGCCAGCAATTCGCCTGTGGTGGTGTATTCAGCTGATGGAGAGATTCTGCATTGATGGGTATGGCTAGTATTATAGACAAACTGGCACCATCATAATCACAGTTTTCAAAGTTAGTATTAATTGCAGTTTTGGCTCAGGCAACACATCAGGTCAAGCAAATGTTTGTGAAAGTGGCTTAATGTAGTCAATTATAAACCCTGTGACTGAACATACAGAAGAGAGCAGCAGTACACAACTAGAGTCCATTCAGACTGGCATTGCTTTTTTTAAGGCTTGGACAGAGATTCACCTTCTGGACAGAAGAAGCATCCCTTCTCCTCCAGGGAACTCTCCAGCCTGTATTCAGGGTACCAAAGGCAACCTCCTCCAAGCCTTCACCAAGTCTAATCAGACAGGTGAGAGAGGACAACAATGAGATAACCATTTGTAGAATATAACCACAGAATTTTACTGTTGAGACTATTCATCACAATGCAGGTTTACATACATGGTGGTAATCTTCATTTCCATGTAATGTGATAATCATGTTTTCCATTAAAGGCTGACGCTGACAGGTGTCCTATACTGGAGGTAATCTCTTTATTTTCCCTTTTATTTAAAATGCTGATGTAACTGAATTAGTAATTAGAATCACAGGTAGCACCATCAGGGCAGAAAGAGGCATTATTCAGTAGTGAAATGAAGTAATAGTTATGAAAACACCACTAAATGTAATGTATTTTCAGTCCTCATATTTCTGAAACTTGGTGGACAAATTTTGTATTTTCATTATTGTTGCCTGACCTATATTTTACAGTTACCAGCATGTGTCCTCATCGACATATTGGAAGAGGTTGTTCTACATGAAGGGGATACAGCCATCTTCAAACTGGCTCTGGTGTGCTCCATGTTCAGAGACCTTGTGTCTACTGAATATTTCAGAAGACGAGCACACTTCAAGTGGCTTCACAGTAAGGGCTTCAGTAAATTATGAAATTATATGTACAGTTTTTTTTTTTGCTGTTGTCACATGTTTTTCACTGGCAGAATGTAAATGTTTTGTGTTTTTGTGTTTTGCTTGTGCTTTACACAGGCGTCTGCACATGGAGCAGCTTCTCGGAAAAGTACAGAGAACAGTACTTTAACATGTACACAATTGAGATCTGCCTTCAATGTGGAGATCAGTACAAACACTGCCCCCGAGGTATACAACACTGTATAATCTTATATTGCTGTCATTACAAACAATGAAAATCTCACTGGTGCATGACATAATGAAAACCATACCTTGGAGCCAATTCTTCTCTCTGTTTGATTTTTGTTTTTCTGTATTACAGGATATGTTGAAACAGGTAAAAGAGGACAACTACGGGCATTTTATTCGGAGGAGATGCGCCCAGGCTACTGCAGCCACATTTGCATGCAACTGAACAACTAATGTGTTTGCACTGTTCACACACACACACACACACACACACACACACACACACACACACACACAGTGGTTTTAGTGACAGGGTTCCCCATTTGTGGTTCCCCCACATGTTGGTTCGTGTTCTGATACCTGTTTTCATTTGTGACAGTTTTTGCTAACTCTTGTGTTATTGGTTATCACCGATTTCTTTTTATTGTTTGTTTAATTTCTTTTGCCCTGTGTGGCCTGGCCTCGGTGGAGTTCTTTGTTACTGCGTACTAGCCAAGAAGTCATAATGAGCTGTGTTTTGTTTAATGTTGTTTATTTTAGTTCCTTAAATTACATTTATGAAACAAATCTGGGTTGTAACACATCCTCTCTAGCTGTATCTGTTGTTCATGTTCTTGAAATCTGTTGTTTGTTTTCAGTATTGTTACAGTAAACCTGTGAAAATTATAAAGTGGTCCTGTGTAATTTTATATGGATATATACAAATGAGTGTAGTAAAATCTCAATTTAACAAATGGTTAACCTAAGAATACCCTTTTAAAAATATTGTCAAACATTAATTTTGCAACATTGTTAAATTTGTGGTTACAAAGAAGAAAGTTAATTCAAGACAAAGTGGCAAACCAAAAAATCTAATACAAAAATAGAAAGTAAAACGATTTTAGGTGATGAGCCACATTGTCTTTAGTGCAAGAATATATTATATTTTATTATTAGAAAAACATTCCTAGAATATGTAGTAAAAATTGAAAATATCTGCTGTATTATGATGGTGCATTTTCAGCTTTCATATCAAAATATAGCCTATTGAGTATATAAATAAAAAATTGTAATATGTCACGTGAAAATTCATGAGCCAGATTAAGTGTTTACTGACAATTGACAGTGAGGAGTGGACATCATCATAACTATTCCAATCAATCCTCTCCACAGAGACAATCATAAACACACTCGACTGTCACTAAATCAAATTTTACACGCATTTGTAATGACGCTAATTCAGTTTACAATACAGATCATTCGCTCGGTCAGCAGGGTGCGGTATCCTCGTACACTGGGAGTAAACTGCCATTAAACGAAACAGAAGAAGAAGAAAACATCTGCACATGCGCGGTACGGATCGGGTAGACCCGATTTGTACGGTCCGACTTTCCACATGCGCAGTAAGGATCGGGGAGTCCTGATCTGTAACTATCTTTTTATTTTTCATTTTTGTCTACATTATATTGAAATGTTTCACTATTGGAAACATTTTAAGAGATACTTATTATTCTTAACATCTTAACAGATACTCTGACCCGTAACTATCGTAAAACGCTTCGACCGGAAGTAGACACTTTTCGCGCATGCGGGGTACCGATCGGGTTTCCGGTACGGATCGGGTAGTGACAATACTCTTAATTCGGAGGAGCGAAGAAGATGGCGGACTGAGCAGTCGCATCCGTCTGAACTCCTCACTAACGTCCCGATGTTCTCATCTTGAAGTTATATAATCCACTGCTTTGAGTTATATTGATGACGTTTCAGCCCGAACATGAAGAAGAGCAACAACACGAAACCTCCGGCAGTGAAAAACCTCCCTTTCACAACTCAGAGAAACAGCGAGCATGACTACTCAGCCCCGATGGAAACGGCTAATTCCAGTAGCAACAAGAGGGACAGACTGTTAACAACCCCTGATAATACTCCCGAGAAACCACATATGGAGAAAAAAGCAAAAGGTACGGCTAATGATAACGACTCCAACACATCCACTGACACTATACTGAAAGCTACTGAGAGTCTTGGAAAACGTGTTGATGACCGCATGGATGAAGTTAGCAAACAAATTCAACAACATAGCGCCATGCTGGCTTTCATCGCTAAATCGGTGCAGTTTAATTCAGAGGAGCTGCAAGAATGCAAAAAGAAAATAAAACACCTGGATAAAGAGATTGAATCACTCAAAAAAGATAATGACGACATTAAAGATCGTGTATTGAGCCAGGAAAGATACAAAAGAAGATGGTGTCTCCATATCAAAGGGAAAAAGGAGAAAATAAATGAAAATATCAGAGAAGAAGTGGTGGAACTTCTAGGAAGGATTGCTCCGGACCTAAAGATGAAGATGGAAGAAGCGGTCGATGTTGTCCACAGAGTGGGAAGAGCGGCGGAGAATAAGCATCGACAAATCATTATTCTGTTTGTGAGACGTGCCGTGAGAGATGACATCTGGAGGCGAACAAAGGCTTCTCCCGTGTGCAAAGAAGAAGGCATCCGCTTTGCTGAAGACCTGACCCCGGAGGACTGGAGATCCAGACAAGCACTGTGGCCAAAAATCAACCAGGCTCGGAAGGAAGGCAAGGCTGCGGGCTTTAGGGGCCCTTTTGGTTTCATAGAAGGCAAACGCATCAGGGAAGAGACTCCAGGTACGGGCTGACATCTGACTACGAAATGAATATACAGTGGAACATTTCGGATGATGGGACTTTTACCTCAAGACTTTCCTACTCCACCTCCTAAACTTCCTCTTTAAAGCTGTTCATGTGTTCCATGTTCCAATTGAAAACTAACATTTCTTTTTTTTCCTTTAACACAAGGGGACTTAAAGACTCAATTAAGCGCAAAGCTGTTTTTCTGTTCTGCAAGGGGCAACAGGCAAATTGTATTTTTCTCCAGGAAACTCATTCTGAGGAATCTGATGTGAAATTGTGGTCACAACAATGGGGAGATCAAATTTTTTTTAGTCATGGTACAAACAGGTCGGCTGGGGTTGCTATTTGCTTCAACAGATGTCCTGGTAGGTTTTTGTGCAACTTGGCAGACAAAGATGGACATTGGGTTGCTTGTGTGTTAAATACTGATAATACTCTGGTTACGTTGGTTAATGTTTATGGATACAACAATGATCAAGAGAATAAGAACCTGCTGTATCAAATTTCTACAGTTATAAAGGAACTTAATACCAAATTCCCCACTGATAATATAATTGTTGGAGGTGATTTCAATGTGACTCCCGATGAATGGTTGGATAGATGGCCTTCAAAATTTTTAAGTGAACATAAAAACCCAATATTTGAAAATTTTGCTAATGATACTAAATTAATAGATGTATGGAGATTGTTAAACAAAGATGTAAAACAATTCACCTGGCACAAACCCAATGGTCAAAGCAGGTCACGTATTGATTATTGGTTGGTATCCAACTCAATTTTACAATATGTTAAGGAAACAGTCATCTCTAACGGTCCCTTAAGTGACCATTGCACCATTATTCTAAGACTACAAAGCAAAGACCAAAACAACACATTTAAGGATTATTGGAAATTTACTCTCAGATGCTGAGAAATAAGGAGTATTGTAATTCTATTAAAAAATCAATCTTAGATATCCAGAATGATGAAGCCATCAATACACCGATACTCAAATGGGAATATCTTAAATTTAGAATCAGAAAAACCTCAATCGCATTCGGTAAAAAGTTAAACAGACAAAGGAAAGAAGAGGAATCAAATGTAGTTAAAGAACTTATTAATCTTTATGGCAAATTGAATTGGACTGAGGAAGAAAAAGGAAAAATTAACAACTTACAATCTAAATTGGACGAAATGTACCTTTATAGAGCCAAGGGCGCTTATTTGCGATCCAAAGCCAAGTGGATAGAAGAGGGTGAAAAGAACACTGCCTATTTTTGCAATCTAGAAAAACGTAGACAAGAATATACAGTCAGGTCCATAATATTGGGACACAATTCTAACATTTTTGGCTCTATACACCACCACAATGGATTCCAAATAAAACGAACAAGACATGCTTTAACTGCAGAGTGTCAGCTTTTATTTGAGGGTATTTACATCCAAATCAGGTGAACGGTGTAGGAATTACAACAGTTTGCAAATGTGCCTCCCACTTCTTGAGGGACATCTTATATCCAGGTAGGACAAAACATTCACTCATCCTTAAAGATTATAACAAATCTGAGATCTTGTTGATCAGAACCAAATATTTAAAATTTTCAATTCCCCCCAAATTTAAAGAAGTCCATTTTAGAACTACAAAAAATATTTACCCCTCCAATGAATTTATGAGAGACAGATTTAAATTTGTGTTAGATAACTGTTATATTTGTAAAACATCTTCGGAAACAACAGAGCACATGTTTTATGGGTGTGTGACAATCCAGAACTTATGGAAATCCCTCCATGTCCTAATATTGTCCCAGTATGGAAATATTGATTTTTGGTCTTTTCAAAATATTCAAATTGGAGTAATCCTTAAGGACAAAAATAGTGAGTTAGTTAACAATCTCATTATTATAACAAAGTATTACATTCATAAATGCCGATATGCTAAATCCCCCCCTTCATGGTCTGCTCTTAAAAACGAACTCTCCCTGTTCCGTAAATCTCTTAAGCTAATAAATAAGCCCCAAGCAATCAAATTGCATGGATTTTTAGAAGAGTTTGATTTTTCTTAACCCCTTATTTAAGTTCTGTGTCTTGTTTATGGAACCTCACTTTTAGAGATTTTATGATCCCCCTTGTCTCCTTTATTTTTGTTCCTTGTTTTTCTTTTTTTCCTTTTTTTAATTGTTATTTATTTATTTTATTTTTGTATTGGCTATTCTTTTTTTTATATTATTATTTTTATGTAGACGTGTGTGTATAAATGTGTGTTTGCATATGTATGTACATATGTATGTATGTATGTAAGTTTACTTTCAGTCATTGTCGATTTCATTGATTTCATTGTGGTGTACCAACTGCACTGTGGCAATGTTGTGTATTCCTCTGATTGGGAGAAAAGAAAAAGGAGGTGCGATTCTGTTCTGGATGATTCTATATGTCACTTGTCTCTTTGAGATTGTCATTGTTATTGTTCTAAATAAAGTTCATTAAAAAAAACAAAAAAAAACAAAAAAAAAACAATACTCTTAATTCCTTAAGCCAACTTTTTTTTTTAAATAAACTTTATTTAACAAACAATGAGTATACATACGAACGGATGAAGTATACAAAACAACAGAACATGAACACACAAAGCCAGGGGTAAAAGAAAAAAGTAACAATTATAAGAATACACGCAAAAATTCACATACATATATTGTTTTGAGAGCCTTTTTGTTGGTGGAGTCTGATATTGATTGTATGTACAATTCCACATCCTTAAAAAAATGACAGAAATATGGTGTTTTGTTAGTAAACTTACATTTATGAATAAAGAATTTAGCTAAAAGTATTAACAAATTTATCATAAAAAAAAATTTATCATTCTTCTTGGGGAACTTAAAGAAACAGAATAAAACATTTTCCCATCGTAAAGAAAACTCCCTTAAAATATGGACAATAACAAAACTGCTAAATTCCTTCCAGAATCTCTGTGTAAAAGAACAGTACCAAAAAAGATGCGTCACAGTTTCTGGATGATCCCCACAGAAAGTACAATTAGTATTTATGTCCCTTTTAAATTTTACCATGTAGTGACTGGCTGGATAACATTTATGTAGAATTTTAAATGAGACTTCTTTCACCTTATTTACAATCAAATATTTATGGGGGATCATCCAGACTGTCTTCCACTTGATATCTGGAACATATCGGTTCCAATAAGATATTATATACGGGAGAGAGACGATATCTTCCTGGAATAAACTACGTATTCTCTTATTGCTGTTACCAAGTTCTTGTGAAAAGCAGATTTTTCCTATTGGTGACTCAGCTGGATCAGGGAGAGTGACTGAGGTAGATATTGAGCTGTCAGTGTTTTTATATAACATTAAAGTCCCTGAGGGTATGGCACCAAGCACCATTGAGAATTCCTGAACACTGATTGGAAAATTATATAGTGCAATGAAGTTGTTGTAAGTAAGTAGTTGTCCCTCTGTACAAAAGGCCCCGTAGTTGTGAGTTTTATTCTGTTCAGTTGTTCACTTGTAGTTTCTTAGAGTGGCCAGTAGAGGTCACCCCACCGCTTTGTATGAGAGAGGATTTGGGCAGGGAGATACGTGGGTGAGATATATGAGCGTTTCCGCTCCCGATTACCGGCGGAGAAATGGTCATTTCGTGAGAAGTGTGCATTACTGAGCAACAGACCACACACACACACACACACGCTCATCTCCACACCGATACACCCCCCACACTCCTACCTGCGCACCTAAACTTGTATGTAACACCTGCTCCTCTGACAAGCCTGTTACCTTTGACCGTGTGAAGGCAATACAAGTGTCTAAACCATCCTCGGTGTCCTCATTGTCTCCTTCCTGAATATCCATCCGGGCCTAGAGTAGTGTTCTGGCCGACACTCCGGGGAGTGGTGGCTGCAAACCCGAATCAACACCTTACAGTCCTCCCATTCCGGGTTATCTACCCAACATTAGTGGTCCTTCGAGCCAGATGTAAGCTGCTTCTACCCTAACAAGATGGATGATATTCAGAACTTCTCAGCCCTTGGTGCGTGCCCACGGCGGAATGTACGTCGTCCCCTCCGCTATGAAGCTTATGAGACTGACTTCCATGGGCTTGGTGCAGGTTACCAGGAAGAAAGTGAGACAGGAGGCGACACCCGTTCTCCCCACCATCCTCTGTCTGACACCCCTGATGACCGCCCACACGGCCATGTCACCCCATTGAGGGCAGAGTTAGCAGATATGCAACGGGAGAGGTTCCTGTTTCAGCAGTCCCATGACCAGATGAGAGCCGGGCTAGCTGATTTCCAGGCCATTCATGCTAGTTTGCTGCAGCTGCTGGACCGCGCAGAGAGTCTGCAGCTCAGTCCACCGCCCAGAGGCCCTACTGTTCATTTCCAGCCACCCCCTGCTGAAGAGGAAGAGGACTGGCCTCCACCACCTCCTCCGGTTGTGTTCAAGGAGGAATCTGTCTCCAGCCAGGGTCCAGTTGCGGACCGCATCGATACAATGATGAAAGAGCTCCAGGATCTGAAGAGGGAGTCTATGGCTGCACAGAAGAGTCAGATCATCCCCCCACATGAATCTAAGCCAGGGTTCACTTCTCCTCAGCCAAGGACCACCTACCCTCCAGCGCCGCCTCCGAGAGCACACCCCCCTCCATTGCAACCACTGCCAGCTCCACCTCCGTCCTCATCTACTCCTTTCTTGACCTCACAGATGTATAGACCCCCTGGCTTAGCAGCGGCCCCAGATTTGACCTACAGGGGGCCTCGTCCGAGCATTCCCAAGCTCACACGTCCTGATCCCGGGGAATTCGCTCATCTGAAGATGGCACTAGAGAACTTACTGCCCTTGGAGAATTCAGAGCTCTTCAGGTACCAAGTCTTGTTAGATCACCTCCACCTAGAGGAAGCGAAGTTGATAGCGGATGCTTACCTCCATTCTGCCACGCCCTTCAGTGACACCATGAATGCTCTTAACGACCGGCTTGGACAGCCCCACCAGCTTGCCCTGAGAAGAATTGCTGCTGTCATGGACTCACCTGACATCCGCCAAGGGGATGCAGCCGCATTCGAGCGATTCTCTCGCTCGAGACTTTAGGCCCGGATGGGGAGGTCGAACTCCAGTGTGGCTCCCATGTGGCTCGACTCCTTGGTAAGCTTCCTTCAGAGCAAAGAGCTGATTTCCGTCGGTGCATGTACAGCCATTCTGGTCAGGCTTACACCCTGGACGACCTGGCTACCTGGTTAAAGTACTAATCCTGGTGTCAGGGCTATGACGGTTTGCCCACTCCAACAATCACCAAAGAGAAGCCTGACGTCAGACCAAGTAGGCGCCCTGTTGCCGTTCTTCACGGTGCAGAGACCTCACCCAGGTCACTAGGTACCACTCCAAACAAAGCTAGGCAGCAGCCCTACTGCGCCTTCTGTGATAACCGTGCCCATCACCTGAGTCAGTGTCCAGAGGTCGTTAAGCTGAGTAGCGAACAGCTCACAGACTGGATAAAGACCAACAAGAGGTGCTGGCGTTGCGCTCGTTCCCATCAGGCAGCCCAGTGTACCCTCAAGAAACCCTGCAGCCTGTGTCAGGGTCGCCATCTGCAGGTCCTTCACGACGTGAATTCTAAGCCCTTAACCCTTTAAGACCTACCATAGAACCAAGTCCGCCAGAGCTTATATTATATTTTTACATGCTGTAGTGCCAATTTTGGGAGCATTTCAAGTTGATATACATCAATACAACCATTACAGCCCAAATTTTAATAATATGTATGCATTAAGCGCATAGTAATTACATAAATTGCAAAAAAGTGCAATAAACTAAAAAAAACCTGAAAATCGTTTTTGTTTTTTTAACATATATTTCTAGTTAGAGAAATTTAAGAGGCTTATCCCTCAAAACTGTAAATACAAAAAAGTTGCACAAACTAGTTTCCCACCACAGGAAATTTATTTGAAGTGTCTTCATAGTTTTACTTTTGAAATACACCAATTTTTATATACAGCAGGAAAAACGAAAATAAATATTATAGTGCAAATTTGCAAAAAAGCAGCATATGCATCAAAATAAACTATTTCCAGCAGTGCAATTTGAGTTCTAAGCATCCCAGAAACGACACAGAAAGTCATAAAGTCAAAGATAACTTTTAAAAACACCAGTACAGGCTCTGAGGCCCTGACAGTAAAAAAAACTACATTTCCGCGAAAATGACGTCACTTCCGGTTTCGGGCAGGTAATGGCGGACATGCGAAAGTTCGCGCTGACGTCTATTCCAACGTAGGAAGTGTTATGAACAGCTGATCGACTCGGCAAAGCGTGTTTCTGGAATATTATGTTTTTGTTGCTGCAAGCGCTTTTTATGCAGTTTTTGCAAAGCTATATGTGGAAGAAAACCGTGACCTAGGACAAGCTGATGGCATAAGATGTAAGTACAACTTCTCCGGTTTCATATGCAAAAAAAATTATTGCGCTAGCTTACGTGGTTGCAGTGATACAGGGATTTAAAAATAGATACGCAAATCGTAGCGGGGGCGCTACGCTCGGCTCTAAAGGGTTAAAGACCCCTGGCCCAGCGTCTGTTCCCCCACGAGAAGGTGAGAATCCTACGGGCGTCCTGTACCTCGATCATCCCATAGAGAGCAGCCAAGTCCTGTTAAAGGTTGTCCCAGTCATCCTTCACCATAATGGCAAGACTCTGAGCACTCACGCAGTTTTGGATGATGGGTCTGTTAGAGTGAATTGTTAAATGTTTGTCATTTTTATGCTTACCATCCATTTCTACATTGTTTAACTGTGGGATGAAAGCAATTCCACAGTCCCCCTCCCCAGATTCTTGAGTTTTTGGGTGAGGGGCTGTAGGTTTGATTACAGACACATCCTATCTGGAAGGTCTGTTTGATGTAAGCTTCCTGCCCAGCAGGAGGTCTCTCACACACACACACACACACACACACACACACACACACACACACATATATACATACAGTGCCTCGTCTTTGTAACCAAGGGGGGTTAAGAGGGGAGGTACGTGTTGTAAACTATTGTGTGAACTGTAACAGTTTGTCAATAAATAGCTGCGAGGGAAGCTGCTCTTTGAAGGACTTTGGGCTGGAGACAGGTTAGGAGCGTGAGCTCCAAGAGCTGGTTCTTGACCAAAGGCCTCCCTTGCGCAAGTAATCGATCGAACGCTGTTGCCTTGTTTTTCTTTCATGGGAATAAGTCCTGGATACAGCGGGGTCTGAGTTTAGACCCAACATTTATTTGGTCCTTCGAGAGCCGGATCCTAACACATCGCATTCACCGAGGAGAAGGAGAGGACGCCACCGCAGTCTGCTAGCAGCCATCGTCTGGGACGATTGACGAAAGCCCTGGTACTTTGCTTTGTTCCAGGCCGGACAGTTTGCGCCTGAACTCCCCTCAGAATGGATGGCGATTGACGGGAACCAGAGACTCTTCCCATGAACGGAAACAACACGAACAGTGAGTACAGAAGGCCTTAGAGAGCGGCTACGTGCCCGTGCGTTAAAGCAGGTACGTGAGTGCGCAAGCTGTGCGTGTAGACGCAAGCTATCTGGTTTCTCCGCCAGTGTTTTTGTTTTTGTTTTTAATCTTTTTGATTTATTTAAGGAGGGTTAAGTCGGTTTCTCCACCGAAGGAGGTTTAAAGAGGTTTCTCCACCGAATAGAAGGATGGTAAGGACGGTTTCTCCACCGAAAGGAGGATAGAGCTCTATAAAGATAAAAAAAAAAGTTTCTCCGCAGTTAAGGGCGTTGAGTGTATGGTTTCTCCACCAATGGTAAGGAGGAAAGAGCTCGCCGCGGTAAGGGGGATTATAGGCCTAAAAAGAGTGTGAATGAGCGTATATGTGTGTGAGTGCCAGTAAAGTGAACGCAGCAATAGAGAAGGAAACCTAAGTGGTGTTAATGGAATTCTGTGACCTGTTGTGTACACGTAGCCTGGGTTTTGGTGTAAGTCGCGTTGCCTGCTGCAAACTTAAAAGAAGTCTGCCTTGAAAGAGGATGAAATACACTGCAAAGTTTTTATTGGGCAGAACGTGGTGTGTGGATCGTTGAAGAATGAAGTGAAATTGTGCGCTAAGCAGAAGTGCGTGTGAGCGTGTCTGACGTCACGGTGTGTGTGAAGGTATCCAGCTGGGGCAGAGTTGATTCTGCAGGTCACCTGCCCAGCGGACAAAGAAATAACAGTTGTGTGGTGAATGATAGCACGAAGAGTGTTTGGTGTTTCTCAGCCTGAAACAGCTGTAATGCTACTTTCTGTTTTGAAGGAAAGGACAGTTTAAAAAAAAAAAACCAGAGAGAGATGTGTGTTGTTTTAAGCAGTGATGAGAATAATGAAAATGTGATGAGAGGAACACAAAAACATACAGAAAATACATCAACTATACTAACCCTACATGCATACACAATAAATGATACTCATGAAGACCAGACAGCATCTTAAGCATGAGATTCTGTTTGTCATCTTGTCCAAGTCACTAGTAAGATGAAAGTATAGGCTAGTGGACTGAATATTATAGGAGGACAGATGACTGCATCATAGAGGAAAACAGAATGCTGATGAGGGGTCTTACATGAGTGAGCTGAGTGAGCTGATTGTGAGTTTCTGGTGTGTGAAGAAGTTTTACTATGGCACACATTTGGTTACATGAGAAGAAACTTATTATGTGATGAGACAACAGGGTTATGCTGTATGTTGTGTGTGGCTGATTGGATGAATGTTTGAGATTAAACTGGCTGTTGATTTGTCTTTTGTTACTAAATTGAGCCTGCCAAATGGGTTGTTACAATTTATCCCCCTGGCATGAAAAACACGTGTCATGACTTAACAAGGCCTTTCTTTCCTTTGCTTTCCTTTATTTTCTTTCCTTTCTTTTTATTTTGTTACTTTCATGGTGCACTGAAAGTTTCGGTTTATGATCTCTGTTTGAGCAGAGATGCACGATTAGAACAGAAGCGCTATACGACTCGTCGTCGAGAAAACTGTTGCAAGTGAGTTTCTCCAAAAATTAAAATGGGCTTGAGAGTGTATAGGAATTTCTTTCACTTATGTATTAATCACATTATTTTATTGTAATGCCTTGGTGCCACTGGATTTTAACATGTCTGACACCCATACTGTAAGACAAATGGTGGGGGTCTAGTTAGGAAGTTGGGGGAAGCAGACAACTCCACAGGAAGAGTCTTTTGTCTCTTCCAGGGAATGGTGAATCTTAAGGTGTGAAACATCTGTGTACTGCCTTTTGTTCCTGGAGAAGGTATTTAAGTGAGAGCCACACTACTCTCAGGGAGACTCTGCTGACCCTGCCCCGTGGTCATGCAGGCTCTCCATCAAGCTTGGTTGTCCGTTGTCTTTGTGTGTCCGGATTAAAGAATGTTAGCTACCGCTCACCGCTCGTCTGCAGGCTTTATTTAAGTGGAAAAACTTCCACAACAGAATGGCGCTGTGAGCAGGGTGGTCCGTGTGGTCGCTGAACAACGGTTCCGTGGATGGGCTGATCACCCCTGAGGGAAAAGGTACCTTTGTCCTACCAGCTGTTGAAGCAAAGGAAATGGAGGAGTCACGGAGCCGTGTGTTTCAGTCACCACCGAGACCATCAACTTTGGGGGGACTCCTGCAGATGGGTGAGTTGTAGCTAACTTGTATACAGTCATGGAGAGTTTTTTGTCTGGCCGAGGGGGGGAACGCTGGCCGACTCCGGAGTTCGAGTCTCCGGAGGGAAAATCCTGGCGGTTTGAGACCCCAGGCTTGTGTTGGGTACGGTCCATCACAAGGACATTGGTTCGAGTGCGCTGTTGGGGAGAAGCCGGCCCAGACCTGTGTTCGGTCCAAGTACGTCACACGGACAGCGATTCGGGTACACTGTCGGGAAAATCCTGGTGGTTTGAGACCCCAGGCTTGTGTTGGGAACGGCTCATCACAAGGACAGTGGTTTGAACATGCAGTTGGGGAGAAGCCGGCCCAGACCTGTGTTTGGTCCAAGTACGCCACAGGAACGGCGGTTCGGGTACACTGTCGGGGACCATTTCTGCGTACTACAGTGCGCAGAGTGGCGGTGTTCGTTCCTTGGTCCGTAGAAGGCAAGGGACCTCATGGGGGACGCCTCGTGTAGTAATGGGAAACTGGATCCAGTAAAGCGGCAGGCCTTCCACCAGGCGGCCAGGGACAAAACTCAATGTGTGACTGTATGTTAAGAACTGAGTAAATGTGTGGTGTGTAAGATTGCAGAGAATGGATGTGTGGGAAAAGTTGTTGTGTGTGTGTGTGTGTGTGTGAAAAAAAAAAAAAAAAAAAAAAAGAGAAAATGGGGTTCAAAATTTTGAAAATGGGGAACAAAACAAGGAAAAGAAAAAAAAAAAAGAGAGGAGTGTAGAAATTGTGTAAAAGTTGTTTCCAATTAGCGGGAGAGGGTGGTACTGCAGGCCACCAGCTCCCCTAGTTGACACACAAAAAATTCCTTTTTAGCAGAATTGTTGATGAAAATAAGCAAAAATAGGAAGAGGGTGATTTTCAGTGTAGAACAACTACAATCTCTCTGGGTTTTTAAGAAAAGGGAGTTCAGAGCCAGAGAGGGGAGACGTGTTGTTTTAAGCAATGAGAAGAATGATCAAAATGTCTCAGTGTGTCACTTGCAGGTGAAGAGCAGACCCGGATCAATTTTCCACGTTCAGCAGTCGGGAAAATTATAGGTCAACACCATTAGAAACACTCAAACCAAGTTTTGGCTGAATTGTTTTACAGCTTAACTTCCATGTGTTTGTCACCCTGAGAACACAAGCTCCAAGAATCTCTCCCTGAAGACAAGAAATGCAGTTCCAGAACAACGAGATGGATATCAAGAGCTCAGAGCAGTGTCCTGAGCAGTGAAGAAAAGGTCCAGCAGTAGCAGCAGCTGTGCAAGACAGCGACAGCAAGGAGAAAAATGGCATCATCATGACTGGATGGATGGATGTGCATTTCCAACGAGCTGCAACTTCACTGTGTGTGAATGGACCTTTGAAAAGACTGTCTGAGTTGGACATTTGCCACTTTTGGAGCAAAATGGCAAGATGAGACAGTGGAAAACACAGGACAAAGCTGAAAGACAACTGACTCTCACTGGACTGCTGCAAAGGGGGAGAGATGAGATGAGAGCACAGCGGAAGGAGCAGGGGAGAACATGGCTGTTTTAGTGTGGGAACTGAAATTTGGGTTTAGGAAACTGGGAAGAAAAAGCGACTGCCTTGCGTGGAGAATTGAAAAGTGTCTGGAGCACCGCAAAGAGGAGAGGTACACAAAAATTACACAAACAGAAAATGCATTAATCCTACTAACACAAACACACATGCGATGAAGCTCATGAAGACCAAATAGCATTTTAAGCATGCATTGCTGTTACCATCATCTTGTCCGGTTCACTTAGTGGGTTAAGAAGTGATACATAGACTAGTGAACTAGTATTATTTTGGGGAAGGATGATTGAATCATTGCAGGGGTGAACAGAATGCTGCAGGGGGGTCAGATGAGTGGGGACCAATAGGCTATTGAGTTTCTGGTTTCTGATGTGTGGGGGAGGTCTTATCATAACACACATCTGGGTACATGGGAGAAAACAACACTCATTATCTAATAGAATATTGTTGTGTGAGGTGTGACTGGTGGATGAAAGTTTTGGGGATTTACTTGGCTGATGCATTTTCTTTGCATTTTCCTTTGGTACCACTTTTAACCTACCAATTAGTTTTGTTTTGATCTATCATTCTAAGAGAGTATGCTTAGACAACTTCTAAAAAGAGGCCTTCATATTTTTTTGATTTTAACAGTGCACTGAGATTTTTGTTTGGCAATTTTCTCTTTTCAAGCAGGCCTGCAAGATCGGGATCGAAAGCGCTACACAACATGTTGAACAATCGCAAGTGAGTTTCTCCAAAAATTAAAATGGGCTCGGGAGAAAGCCACTTATTTGGGACAATCAGAAAACAAGTCCCTGCCAAAAAGGATTCAGCGATGTAATCCAGTCTAAATTATTTTTCTTTTTGAAATGACGTCATTGCTGGCAGTAGAAACTTATTGCGTCACGAGAGGTTCTACTGTCAGCAAATAAAAAAATGGGGACTGACTGGACTGACAAAAGCTTTGACTGACTTGACACCAGAATGCAAGATTGCACCTCCACCTTGACCTGACAAAAGGGTGGATGTATGTATGTTTCTTTTTACAGGAGCAGAAAGATGACAGCAACAGGTTGCGTGACCTTTGGGGCATGCAAACTTAACCTTTAATCGCCACTTTCTGTGTCTTTGAATTTACCAGCAGTGTGTTTTCCATGACCTTGTATTGTTTACAGTGCAGAGGTCACTGTGAGAAAGTGTGCATACAGATGCGCTGCGCTAACATCACTTTTTCACAGCAAAGGGCTAATCATATGATCCAATCACATGATTTACAGCAGGACACACCGCTGGCTAATGTTTTACGTTTTCTTACGACAGGGCCTGGAGTGAAGCTACTTCAGGGGAGAATCCCTGGGAATTTTTTAAGAGACAATGCACAACTTCATTGTGCATGTCTAATTGTGCTAAGCTGACATAGGGCAAAAGAGGGTTTTCCGTGGAAGCTTTCATTTTTAAATTGCAGAAACCGTGACATGAGGGATATGGAAGGATTGACGTGGATACAGACCACGACCGGGACAGAACGCTTCAACAGGACCAGTGAGAAGCAGGGATCATCTGCAGGACAGCAGACAAACGACAGTGGGCTGCACCACTGGGCTTCCAAAAGATTGTCACGAGGAGATTTTGAACAGCAAAATCTTAAAATGAAATGGAAAGTTTCTACGTTGACGTTGAGGAAGACAACTAAGGTGTACGACGTGCTCTGCCTTAAATCTACAGCCGCGTTGGAATGGAAATTGAGGGATGAAGAGAGCATGCCAAGCTCCAAAGGTGACAGCACAGAGAGAGATCAGCGTTGGAATTATGACTCTGTCAATGGCACAGACACCAGGAGCCATGACCGGGACTAATGACCATCTAATGCTTTTTTACTTTGCCATGCAAAGTACTTTGACACTCTGGAGAAGACCTTTCCTCTGTATCATTGTTGTTGCCATTTGCATGTGAGAGCTTAGATGGGGGGGAAGATTAAAGATGAACAAAGGGTGATGGGAGAACAGTGAAGTGAGGATACACAGTGTGAAACTCCTTTAAGTGTACAATAATGTTGATGTGATATACAGAATGTTGGGAAAGAAATTCTGGTTTTAATGTGATTCTTGATTTAAGAATCAAAGGGTGGGATTGTATAGGAATTTCTTTCACTTATGTATTAATCACATTATTTTATTGTAATGCCTTGGTGCCACTGGATTTTAACATGTCTGACACCCATACTGTAAGACAAATGGTGGGGGTCTAGTTAGGAAGTTGGGGGAAGCAGACAACTCCACAGGAAGAGTCTTTTGTCTCTTCCAGGGAATGGTGAATCTTAAGGTGTGAAACATCTGTGTACTGCCTTTTGTTCCTGGAGAAGGTATTTAAGTGAGAGCCACACTACTCTCAGGGAGACTCTGCTGACCCTGCCCCGTGGTCATGCAGGCTCTCCATCAAGCTTGGTTGTCCGTTGTCTTTGTGTGTCCGGATTAAAGAATGTTAGCTACCGCTCACCGCTCGTCTGCAGGCTTTATTTAAGTGGAAAAACTTCCACAACAGGAGAAAGCCACTTATTTGGGACAATCAGAAAACAAGTCCCTGCCAAAAAGGATTCAGCGATGTAATCCGCTTCTAAAGTTTTTCTTCTTCTTTTTTGAAATGACGTCATTGCTGGCAGTAGAAACTTATTGCGTCAAGAAGGGTTCTACTATTAGCAAATAAAAAATGAGTGGGAAAACTGACTGACAAAAGCTGACAAGACTGACTGACTTAACACCATTGTGTGAAGTTAACCCCCACCTGACAAAGGTGTGGATGTATCTCTGTGTGTGTCTCTGTTGCAGGAACAGAAGACCACAAGAGGAAACTTGGGTCACACGACTATGTGAACTCTGCAAATTTAACCTTTTAGTTTAAAATTTTCTGTGTCTGTGAATTCACCATGGGTGTGTCATTAACTACTTAGTGTTGCTCACAGAGATTACTGTGAGAAAGAGTGTATACAAATGCGCAGCGCTAACATTTACCTTTCTTTTTACAGCAGATGGTTAATCATGTGATTCGATCATGTGATTTATAGCAGAACACATCTTAATGATGTTTTTTTTACCACAGGATTACTGAGATTTTGTGTGAAGAAAACTGCAGTTACAGGCTGTGTGTTGGTGATTAACTTACACTGTGTTGGAGAAAATATGAGTGTTATAAGGGAGAAGTGAATACAGTGTGACACTGTGTTTGAAACCAGTGTTACTTCTTTTTTACAACATCTCTGGAATCTGGATGACCAACACCTGACAACCAGGACAAACCGTGTGTTTGGCTAATGTTTGTTTTTTCTTTAAGAGTGCTTGTAAAGGATTCAGCACAGACAGACAAGTGACAATTGAACAAATGTGCAGTGGTTACAGAATAGTTGAATATGGGGCTCATTAGCTGGCCACTATTGAGCTCACAGTGATAAAAATGAGTGGAGTGACAAACTTTAGGAAAGTCACCGATTAAATTGTGGAATAAATTAGGATGATTCATGATTTGGGACAAATTATGATAATAATAGTGATTTAATGACTGGAGAAAACCTGCACATATTTGTCTTTTTTCCTGAATACTTTATTATTCCTTTGATCTATAGTCGGTTGAAAATGTGAAGTTTGATTTAACGGATTTGTCTTCCAGTATACAGGCTCCAGGTGGAGCTGGGAGTTAAACAAGCTAAACATTTAATTGCCGACTAATGTTTTACACAGGGTTACAGGTTGGAGTGAAGCTGCTCCAAGGGACAAACCCTGGAGATTGTTTTAGGGAGACTGTGCAACATTCTTGTACATGTCTCATTGGGGAGTTGACACATGGTGGAAGCCATGTGGCGAGAGGAGTGTCATTTTGATTTGCAGATGTCGTGAGGTACCATGACGAGAAGGAGTGACTGAGGAGATCGTCCATAAGATGGAAGCTGAGGCCAGGAGAGAGGCTTCAGAAGGATCAGAGATCACCTTCAGCACAGAGAGCTGTGCTACTGGGCTTCCAGGAGATCGTCATGAGGAGACTCTGCACAGCGAAATCTTAAATGAGATAAAAGAGTTTCGACATTGACGTTGAGGAAGACAACTAAGGTGTACGACGTGCTCTGCCTTTAAAATCTTCAGCAACGTTGAATCGTGAGAACCTGAGGGAACGTGCCAAGCTCCAAAAAGTGACAGCGCAGAGGAGGTCCAGCGATGGACTTGTGGTTCTGTGAACAGCACAAATGCCAGTGGGTGAGACGAGGTGTGACAGCCTCTACAGGGAAACCTGTAGAACACGCCAAACTCTTGCAAAATCTGCTGGAGGCAGAGTTATTACCCAGTAGAATTGCCGTTTGCAAATGTGTAGCACACATGTGAGGGAAAGATCCAGTTGCATTAGGCAATACTTTTGCACATAAGATCGCGAAAGAGGCAACTTTAGGAGAACATGGTGTTAACATTTTAGCAATGCAACACCAACAGACGTTGCCTATTATGCGGGATGCACTGGTAGACATGCAGGGCCACTCACGTACTGCAGGGAAACAGTTGTGATTTACAGAAGGAGCGAGCTTGCAGGATGGTGTTTGTTATCTGTGTGATGAACCAGTACTGCTTTAGAATTTGTATATAACTGTTGCTATTTTGCGCCATGGGCTTTGCCATGTCGCAACAGGAGGGAGATAATGAGTAGTTTATACTTTAAGATTAAATACCCTTAAAAAAAAATTTGCAGGTCATGTATGATATTTTGCAAGCATAATTCTCGGGGTAATTTGAGACCTAAGAGAGGGAAATTCCCCAGATCCAGTCACCCATTATAAATTATTCACATGGACTATAGAGCTGTCCAACTGTAATAACTATGAGTATTGTTTAGTGATAATGGTCCACATTTTGTAAATGAAGTGATGAGATTAATGGCACAACATCTAGGGATAACACTAAAAACATCATTGTTCTTATCACCCACAAAGTGCAGGGTTGATAGAGGGAACTAATGGAACAGTAAAGTTAAGTTAGGAAGAGACGCAGGACATGGTTAAACGGTATAGAATTAGTTAAGATGTATACACATGTACATGAGGATTACTCCAACAGGGAATGGTCTGACTCTTTGAGATTATATATGTTAGAGCATTTAGAGTTCTAATCTTCTGTAGTGATGATAGAAGGGCAGAAGAGAGAGCATATTAGTAGATTAGATGCTTTAAAATGTTTTAAAATAAAGAAGTCTTGAGAACAAATGATCTGCCAGATGATTCTGTTCTCCGCAGGAGCAGAGTCTGAAGTCTGGAGATTGGATGTTGACAAGGCCATGGAGAGGAAGTGCTGGTCCAGTCCACGGTGGAGAGGTCCATATCGGATGCTGCTGACGACGACCACAGCAGTGAAGATTGCTGGAAGGAACACTTGGATACATTAAGCGCACTGCAAGAAGGTGACACACATCCAGGCCGGATCGGGGTAAGTGGCAGGAAGACCGGGTACAAAGGGGGGGGGAAAGCCTCCAGGGCCCCTCGTCTCAATCCGGTGAAGAAACCAACTGAGCCACAGGTACTCATCAGAATGGCTGGGAATGTGCTGTGCGCCTTCTTGTGCCTGTGGACCCAGAGTGGGATGACAGGAGAGCACTGGGACAGAGCAAACCACACCCAGTACCCGCATGGGGTTTTCAACAGCTACTGGTGGCAGTTTGTGAACACAACCGCTCACATAAAGAACGAGACCAATGGTTGTGCTTGTGATGCCACTGGCTACACATTCTTCTGGACTGTGGCCATATAGCATCACTGAGAGCGAGACAGTTGTTTGGTTGCCTTGGCAACACATCCAGGAGTAAACATACTTGGAACACTGCCAACTTTTCAACTTCTGAACCTGAATGGACGGTTGATTCACCAGTAGCTGGAAAGGTGAACTGCTCTGGTAGGACAGACCTGATAGTCTGACTCAAAGTATCTGACTCGCTGCAGGACATTGAAAAGCTAAATGAACTGGAAACAGGCCAGTTGCCTATGTGTATGAAGGGCAATGGATTAGTCCAAGTTGGAAATTTACCATGGAACTTGTGCAACATCACCTATTCTTTGTGTCCTCTGCAAGAAGGATGTAAACAGAGAAGCTTTTGTCTACATTTACATCATGAACACTTCTGTAAGCTGGTTGAGGCTTTGAGCCAAGAAGATCAAAACACCTTGATCCAATTTCCTTTACAAAGCTTTTTCTGCGGTGACAACAGGACAGGAGAAGAGTTATAAATGCGGATAATTCACCAGTTGACTCTAACCCCCACAGGATGCCCCACAGTGAGAAGGATTGGGGGTTGATAGGAGTCATAAAGAAGGGTGTTGACCAGGCTACAGCTTTGAAGTTAGCTGAGAGCCACATGGACAAACGATAAAATCAACTGATGTGTTTGAATGTCTATGTCTGTATACAGTTGGATTGTAGTGAAATATGATTTTTGAGTATGTTGATTATTCTTTTTGACTGCTACATTCAGTTGTTTACTTGCAGGAATACATAATGAATCGCACAACAGGAGTAGATGCACCACAAGGCTGGATAACTTGGTTGATGTCTGGTCCTTGGTGGCATCTTCTTTTGAAAATATTAACTCCTGTTTTAGGACTGTTGACATTTGATTTGCTTATGTATAGGATGCATTTTACCGTGTATAAGATCAATGCGAACTAAGATGATTCCTAATACATTTGTTAATTATGTACTTTTACAACAATATGAATTGACTGAAATGAATGACATGACAGAAGCCTGTGTATAAATGACGCCTGCGCTGAAAATGTCAAGCAAGAGGTGCTAGGCTAAGAATATACTACATAGGAATAATTTGGAGCATAAAAATCACAAAACAGGAGGGAATGTTAGAGTGAATTGTTAAATGTTTGTCATTTTTATGCTTACCATCCATTTCTACATTGTTTAACTGTGGGATGAAAGCAATTCCACAGTCCCCCTCCCCAGATTCTTGAGTTTTTGGGTGAGGGGCTGTAGGTTTGATTACAGACACATCCTATCTGGAAGGTCTGTTTGATGTAAGCTTCCTGCCCAGCAGGAGGTCTCTCACACACACACACACACACACACACACACACACACACACACACACACACACACATATACATACAGTGCCTCGTCTTTGTAACCAAGGGGGGTTAAGAGGGGAGGTACGTGTTGTAAACTATTGTGTGAACTGTAACAGTTTGTCAATAAATAGCTGCGAGGGAAGCTGCTCTTTGAAGGACTTTGGGCTGGAGACAGGTTAGGAGCGTGAGCTCCAAGAGCTGGTTCTTGACCAAAGGCCTCCCTTGCGCAAGTAATCGATCGAACGCTGTTGCCTTGTTTTTCTTTCATGGGAATAAGTCCTGGATACAGCGGGGTCTGAGTTTAGACCCAACAGGGTCAGAGAGGACTATGCTGCTACCCGCCGCTGCCCAGAAGCTTGACCTTCAAGGCACCCCAGAGACACTTCCGTTGCGCACTATCAGACAAGATGTGCAAACTCTACATGGCTCGTGTGTCTCATTCGAGATCTCCCCTGGTGGCAAACCTAAGCAGCAGTATAAGGTCCATAACGCCTTCACCGCCACCCGCATCGACCTAGCAGAGCACAGCTACCCTGTGGAGTCCTTGCAGCGGAAGTACAGACACCTCAGAGGCCTGCCTCTCGCTATGCCACCCCCCTTCTTCGCCGCCAGAACATGCCACACCTTAAAGCTAGCCCTAACGCAGTTATTCCTAGTTTGAGAAGTGTGGAGAGAAGGCTCCAGAAAGATCCAGGACGAGCTAAGATCTACAGGGCGGAGATAGAGAAGTTGGTCCAGGCCGGTTCGTTGGTGAAAGTGCCCCCCTCTGAGGTTGCTCAAGCAGATGAGTCATGGTATATCCCTCACCACCTTGTTAGCCATAATGGCAAAAATCGCCTTGTGTTTAACTGTTCGTTCCAGTTCCAAGGTCAAGCCCTCAACAAACATCTGCTACCGGGGCCTACCCTAAGTGCATCGCTCCTTGGCGTCCTCCTTTGCTTTCGAGAGCATGCTGTAGCCATTAGTGGTGACATTCAAGGTATGTTCCACCAGATTCGCCTTCTTCCCAAAGACCGTTCCCTCCTGCGGTTCGTGTGGCGGGATCTGTACCCTGAGGCACCTGTGGCTGTCTATGAATGGCAGGTCCTCCCCTTCGGTACAACCTGCAGCCCATGCTGTGCAACCTTCGCTCTGCAGCGCCACACCAGGGATCACACCGAGGGTGATGATCCACTACGTCACTCGGTGGGACGGTGTTTCTATGTGGATAACCTTCTCCAGAGTGTGCCAACCCCTGAGGGAGCCCGGGACCTAGTGGACGGCCTAAGAGCCCTCTTGTCCTCTGCGGGATTTGTCCTATGCCAGTGGGCCAGTAATGAACCCAGCACCATTGGCCACCTACCTGAAGACCTCAGGTCCACAAGTGCAGAACTTTGGCTCACTCAAGACAAATCAGACACCTCTGAGCCGACTCTGGGCCTTAGCTGGCACTTCCCCACAGACACCTTGGGTTACAAACACGGGAAAATCAGTTATGGCGCCCCCACTATGCGGAACATTTATAAGGTTCTCGCCAGCCAGTACGACCCACTTGGCTTTATCCTACCATACACCACCCGAGCCAAGATGCTGGTGAGGCACCTTTGGGATCAGCAGAGGGGGTGGGATGACCCGCAGCTTCCGCCAGAACTACTGCAGCAGTGGAAAACCTGGGAAGAGGAGTTGCCGTTCCTTGCACAAATCCTGCTTCCTCGCCCTTATCTCCCAAAGCACGTCACGGAGTCAGTTAGTGAGAGAGAGATTCACATCTTCTGTGATGCGTCAGAGCAGGCTTATGGCGCAGTGGCCTACATGAGAACAGTGACAGGTGATGGCAGCTCACATCTGGCCTTCCTGATGGCTCGGTCCCGTGTTGCCCCTAAACGCATTCTCTCCATGCCTAGACTCGAGCTCTGTGGGGCCCTCTCCGGAGCTCATCTCTCCCGTCTCCTTAGAAATGAGCTCACTTTGGACATAAAGAGAATAGTGCTGTGGTCTGACTCCACGACTGTACTCACCTGGTTGAGGTCCGAGTCATGCCACTTCAAGGTCTTCGTCGGCACCCGTGTGGCTGAAATCCAGGAAGTAACTCAGTCGCACACCTGGCGCTTTTTGGATTCAGCCCAGAACCCTGCGGATGATATAACCCGTGGGAAGACCCTTTCGGAACTGGCCAGACCCAACAGATGGAGTCAAGGGCCTCCTTTCCTGCTCCTAAGTCCAGAACAGTGGCCTCCAGAGCCGAGCGGCACCCTGGCTGAGCCGCCAGGCCCATCTGAGCTCCGTAAAGAGACCTTTTGTGGAGTTTCTACCACCTTTGACCCCGCCACCTCGAACTTCAGCGGATATGACACCTGGGCGCAGCTGCTGGAAGCTGCTATTACGCAGTTGCATGGGGCGGCCAAAGGCGGTGGAACTTCATCAGCTCAGGACTATATTCAAGCGGAGATGCACGTCCTGAGAGAAGCTCAACAGGAGAGCTTTCCTGAGGAGTATCGACTCCTTAAGCAGGGGAAATCTATCAGTCGCAGCAGTCGTCTCCTTGCGCTGTCCCCTGAGTTCGACCGTGAAGATGAGGTTATCCGTGTAGGTGGACGTCTTCGCCGCTCTGAAGATCTCGCCTTTACCAACTCGCACCCCTTAGTTTTGGATCCGACACATCCGGTCACCCGCTTGCTCATCCAGGATGTCGACAGTCGTCTGCGTCATCCAGGGCCAGAGAGGGTCTTCGCGGAGATTCGGCGCACTCATTGGATCCTGAGAGGCCGGGAAGCGGTTAGGCGTTTCCAGAGGACCTGTCTTGAGTGTCGCAGATGGAAAGCCCGACCAACTGTTCCCAAGATGGCTGACCTGCCAGTTGCGCGCCTCCGCCTTTACAAACCTGCCTTTTATTCGACAGGCGTGGACTGTTTTGGACCCTTTGAGGTCAAAATCGGGTGCCGTGTGGAGAAGAGGTGGGGCATCATCTTTAAGTGCCTTACTATCAGAGCGGTCCACCTTGATGTCCTGACCTCCATCGATACAGATGCCTTCCTGATGGCACTTTGACGTTTCATTGCCAGGAGAGGAACCCCAGCTGAGCTGTACTCAGACCAAGGGACCAACTTCCGTGGGGGAGAAAGGGAACTCCAAGCAGCCTTTGCAGCCATAACCGCTGACCTGCAGAAGCTCCTGGCTCCCCAGAAGATCGTCTTCCACTTCAATCCACCAGCGGCTCCTCATTTTGGGGGAGTGTGGGAGCGGGAGATTAGATCTGTCAAGACGGCGCTCTACACTACAGTAGGATCCCAACCCCTACAAGAGGAGGTCCTCCGCACGGTCCTTGTGGAGGTGGAGGGCATCTTGAACTCCAAACCACTAGGTTATGTCCCCTCTGACATCAGTGATCCTGATCCAGCGACCCCCAACTGCTTTCTGATGGGGCGGCCTGATGGGGCGCTTCCTCAAGTGGCTTACCCTAAAGAAGAGCTCCTGAGTCGCCGGAGGTGGAAACACTCCCAAGTGCTGGCTGACCACTTCTGGTCTCGATTCATCCGGCTGTACCTTCCGAGCCTGCAGCTTCGCCCGAAATGGCAGTCATCCCCTGCGGACGTCACGGAAGGTTCGGTGGTGATGATCGTAGATCCTCAGCTGCCTCGCGCTTCCTGACTCGTGGGTCGCATCTCCAAGGTCCACCCCAGTCCCGACGGGCACATCAGGTCTGCTGACGTCAAGGTGAAAGACAGGACCTTCACCCGACCTGTGGCGAGGCTGGTGGTACTGCCTGCCCTGCCGGACGAAGACAAAGGACAATCACTGTGACTTTATTAGAGAAGTTGCCTTTTGTTGTGAGCAAATGTACTTCATACATTTGGGGGCGGCTGTACAAAAGGCCCCGTAGTTGTGAGTTTTATTCTGTTCAGTTGTTCACTTGTAGTTTCTTAGAGTGGCCAGTAGAGGTCACCCCACCGCTTTGTATGAGAGAGGATTTGGGCAGGGAGATACGTGGGTGAGATATATGAGCGTTTCCGCTCCCGATTACCGGCGGAGAAGTGGTCATTTCGTGAGAAGTGTGCGTTACTGAGCAACAGACCACACACACACACGCTCATCTCCACACCGATACACCCCCCACACTCCTACCTGCGCAACTAAACTTGTATGTAACACCTGCTCCTCTGACAAGCCTGTTACCTTTGACCGTGTGAAGGCAATACAAGCGTCTAAACCATCCTCGGTGTCCTCATTGTCTCCTTCCTGAATATCCATCCGGGCCTAGAGTAGTGTTCTGGCCGACACTCCGGGGAGTGGTGGCTGCAAACCCGAATCAACACCTTACAGTCCTCCCATTCCGGGTTATCTACCCAACACCCTCTTTATTAACCAGCTGAGCCACCAATAGGATCCCATTCTGGACCAAGTTTCCAGGAAAAGTGATTTATTTTTAAATAAAATATTTCCTTAAGCCAACTTTCTGTTGTTTAAACGCGCCGGGAGCTACTTCCTCTTCTTCTTCTTCTTGTTTGATAGCGGTTGGCGACCAACGTTTCTGGTGCATTACCGCCACCAACTGGAACAGAAAAATAAAACATGTTCTACTGTCTCTTATTGAAAACAAAAGTGTCATTTCCATGTACCATGTTTCCCCAATTTACAGAATGTATTGTTAAACCTTTCAGATGTTTATTTCTTCCTTTCTTTAAATGTTATGAAGCCACCAGTCAGTTCTTTCTTCTTCGTACTGTTCTGTCATCTCACATTGACCTTTTTTAAGTTACTGATTTCATTTCTTTGCTCAGCTCCCACCTCACTGTAAACCAAACATTGCATAACATTTAAAACTATTTAACATTTATCAATTAAAAATGTACTTTCAACTGTCAATAGAGTTATTAGATGGAGAGGTAGGACTCTCTTCAGTCAATGAGTAACACAGCTGATGTTAAAAGCTTTTGAAATCACGGAAAGCAATTTTGCGGACTCTCCAGAGAAAAAAAAAAGTCCTGACCAGCTGCTCTGCAACTGCTTTACTGGCCCGAATCACTTTGTCTTAGCAGTGCTCTTTGGTACAGTCCTCTTCTGTGGCCACCACACTCACGTGAGCTTTTTTTTTTTTTTGAAACATTTATTTTTACCTTGTTAAATTCTCAGTTAATTTGATCTTTGCGCTGAAGGAAGGGCAATACTCGGTGTATAAATGCTCAATCAACAATTATTTTATTCAATACAATTCAAAACTTTGAGCATAAACCATCCGGATGGGGAGACATGCATAAAGAGGGTCACAGCAAAATCTCAAAATGGTGGAGGGATACTCAAACTCTTACAGCCTCTGGTGGCCCCCACCTAGTCGTAAAAACCTAAACATTCACATTCTTTCTCTCTTACAGCGCCTAAGTGACGGCCTTGGCTCCCTGTTTTATCTCCTCCTGATGACATGGGGCAGAAAACCTCTCCGGTATGCTCTGTTCTCTTCTAATCAGACAAATAAGGCCATGACTCTTTGAAAACAGTATTTCTTATAACTCAGAAGTATAATTGTTCATAAAACAATATCATTCATTCACAATAAATCAGCAGTCTAATGTAATACAAATCAGTTTAATAAATCTAATAGTTATCACCTCTTTAGGAGAATAATGCAAACTAAAACTACAAAATAATTTCACAATCTTTAATTAGGGGTATAACGTGGCATACGATAATATAATAATCTCACAACTTTTAAATGGTAAATGGTCTGTATTTGTATAGCGCTTTAGTAGTCCCTAAGGACCCCAAAGCGCTTTACACATCCAGTCATCCACCCATTCACACACACATTCACACACTGGTTATGGCAAGGTACATTTTAGCCACAGCCACCCTGGGGTGCACTGACAGACGCTTATATCTCATAATTAGCATCACATATTTCTATTTTGTCTTTTACTCTAAACAGTGTATAGTTGAATAGTCTTGGATTCACTTGGATTCACTGGCAATCATAAACATTGAGAGGACGCCCTCACAGCAATGTGGCCTCAGCCATAAATCTGCTCTTATTTAATGCACTCTTCCCCTGTCTTTAAATCTACAGGCTAGACTGGAGCACAAGAGGCATTTGTCACGGTAATGGCAGCGTTGCTTGCAAAAGGGTCATCTCCAAATAAGGAGATACTTGGAAAATTATAGAAGAAGAAACTAATTTTTCACCTTAGTAGACTCTTTATCACACATAATAAAAAAGTGTTTACTGCCTGTTTGTGACAGCCTATTGTCCCTCAGCCAGTAAAAGGAAGTCCATGGCACCATGTAAAACTAATTTAAAATTCTAACCATTTTGATAATAAATTGTGAAACATTCTAATTGGAGCACATTTGTCTTCTCTCGTTAAAGAACCTACAGTACAGTTATCTTTTGAACTCAGTTCTTATATCTTATGATAGCTTTAGCAGCAACCCACACTGAAGCTCAACTTGGCCACTGTTTCCAGGCTGCTCAAGCATTACCAGTAGTGCCTGTGCACACATGCATGCAAGCCCCTTAAAGACTCGTGTTATTCATGTGGATGTTCGGGGTTTCCATCACTTCTGCTTTACATCTCACAGCCAACTGGTGTGGTTTTCCATAATGTTTATTAAGAGACGACATCACATCAGAATACAGTTGTCTTGAGTTAGTATTGTCATGATGGTACTAAGTGGGAGGCAGGACACAGGAGTCACAGACAGGGTAATAAACTCAAAGAGCCACCTTTATTGCTGTAGAAAAAAATACTCAAACAAAATACAACAATACTTAAAAAAACCAACAACAATAAAACACTAGAACTGGATGTACAAAGGTGGAGCGCAGGGAAACAGCGCTAACGGACGTTACACAAGAATGAGCAGAGGAGGACACAGGACTTAAATACACACATGATAACAATAGGAGGGAATGCCGCTGAAAGTAATACAGACTAACAGGATATGGAAGGCAAAAGTGAACACACCGAACACAGGCAGAATGCTAACCACTGGCTCAACAATGGTATATCGTCTTGTACAAAATGTGGTGAAGCCACTGTGGTGCATTTGTGGTGAGAGATGGTCCAGACGATGTACTCGAATAGTGGGCTTTACTGCATGTAATGGAGAGGACACCCTTACTACCACTTATATTATAATTTGTATAGCACTTTAGGAGCACCTTTCACTTTATTAAAAGCACCTTATCTAGCACTTTATTCAGCATTGCACTTTAAGCCTAGCACAGGAAGAACATTTGCACACAAGTTGAATTTTCCATTGAGTATTTATTGTGTATTTTAAAATCAGTTGGTAGCCTTTGTTCTAGATCCTGCTCCCCATCAATAAATGTGGTGGTTGTCTGTGAAGAAGACAGTTTGTGATTGAGAGCAAATAAGGTTTACCAGTAAGGATAACTAATGCTAGTGTGTGTGAAAGTCTAGAAATAAAGGTGGTGCAAAGAAGTGACCGTAAGATGTTAATACTCACCTTTCTTTCCCGTGTTCACTCCAGGGTGTTTGGGCAAATGTTTTCCTGGGGTCCAGACACATTTAAAGGTTCCAGGAGAGGCCATGGGTTAAAGGAGCGTGGGAAATCTTTTCTACTTGGGGTTTTTTTGGTGTTTTTACAATAAGGGGTATGGTTTAAGGATAAAGTGTAAAATACGTATTAATATGAAAATGTATTTATATATATTTTTATTGAAGTTGATGTATTATATAATGTGGTGGAAGGTTAGGATTTGAGAACTCACCTGTTAATAGAATAATGATTTAACCTGTGACAGCTGAAAGTATTTAAGACTGCCAGTTGTTATTAGATGCAGTGGATTGTTTGTGAGCTGTATGGTAGGCAAATACCCCGTGTTCAACTATACTTGTCTTGGTCTGCCTCATAATAAATCCAGCCGCAAAAGGCTGCCCTATTACACTGCACATGGCACATGACAATACAGTTACAGGGGGATTCGGATTGTAAGTGTGGTCCTGTGATAAATGCTGCAATTCCACTGTAATTATATGAAATTTCAATTATTCTCATTGAAATGGAATTTTAATTATATTTATGCACAAATACTTAACAGTAGGTACACTGGAGTAAAGGGGTAGCAAGTCGGTTTCTTACAGAGAAAATACAAAGAATGATTATAGCGACATAACTTTTAAGTAATGTGTAAATAAGTTCACAGAAAATAAGAAATATACATTATAAGTTTTATATATCTTAATAATTATAGGATACATTTAATTTTACACATACCTTTGGTCAAAATAACAAACTGATGAAATACAATAAAAAAAAGTTTGATGGAACATAAAAAAGACAGTTTTCTTTTTCTCATCATGCAACAAAACAGACCCACATCATGTTTTAAGACAACAGAAATCATTTAAAACTATTAAATTTTGTTCTTTGAATTCTTTTGGCGGCAAAGAAAGACTGGACCCAGGGTGGTCAAAGCTCAAAAAATGATCTTTATTTTACATTCCCGGGAACGGAGACCTGAACACACAAACACACACGCTCAGGTCTGATAGCAGCAGCAGCCAACATGGTTATATATATATATATATATATATATATATACATATATATTTCCGCAGCACGTCACACACTCTAAGTTTGGATCGAATCACTTTGCTTAGTTTCACTTTCTGTCTGCACCTCCTGTGCTCTGCAAAAGCATGCAGTTTGCTGTCAGCCTGCGACCTAGTTTACACTCAAATCCCAACAAAAAACATTTCAACACATTTCAAATAGCTACCTTAGAGAAACAGCGCTGCATTGACTTCACTAATCATCTCACGATGAACAGCCCACTAAACAGCAACAGGTCTTTCAGATTGACCTAGAAGGCAATCTGTTCAGATGCTCTGATTCTCTTTGTGATCACATGATGACAATAATGCTTGGTCAGCAAGATTACATAGATGTTTGCACAGAACAGATAAATTCAACATTTGCGTGACTTTAACGTGACAAACTTTTCCTCAACTCGATCTTCAATGAACAGTTTGTTTTGTTATGCGTGCATAGATTTCTAAACCTTGGTGCATCGTGGCCTCTTATTAAATTCCGTTTATAGTTCTGCTATACGTCACACACACATAGTTTCGATATAAACAACTCCTTCTGTGCTACTAGTTCCGCTTTTCTGTCCGGTTTCCTGTGTTTTATTAATATGCCTATGCAGCTCTACCCTAGCTTCCTGTTTTTTAACTTCTCCTTACTGAAGTCTCTGTTGCCAAGGCGACCAGTCACCCTCTGACCTAGTTTTCCTCACAGACCTTACTACAAAGTACAAAAAACAATATAATCAGAAAATAAGCACTAACAATATATGTTTATTCCTTAACACTCTTAATCATGGGTTTAATTTAGGTTTCTAGTAAATAGCCATTACATTTATGAAACAACAATCAGAAGTTTCTGAAAAGACCATTTGATTAAAAATCAGAAAATGTAAGAAACTAATATCAACAATTCAGAAAAAGTCTTTCTACATGCTGGCTGCCAGCTTAAGATAGGCATGTTATTTCCCTTCCCTTCATTCCTCTTCTCTCCAGAGCATACCTCCACCTCTCCAGGTTCTCTTACACCTGATTCCTATTCCTACTATAGATTACAATATCATCTGCAAACAAGATATTCAACAGAGACTCTTAACTGACCTCATATGTCAGTCTGTCCATCGCTAATGAAAACAAGAAGGGGCTCAGAATTGATGTAATCCCATCCCCACCGTCAACCCATCTGTTATTCCTTCAGCCATTCGGGAGGGGCTCAGAGTCGCAGAGCAGCTGCTCCTCCACATCGAAAGGAGGCCCCGAGGCAGACCCAGGACACGCTGGGGAGATTATATCTCTCGGCTCCCCGTGATCCAACCCAGCGATCCAGCCCCGGATAAAGCGGAAGATGATGGATGGATGATTGGGTGGATTAGTTAATGATTTATTAACCTATTCTTGAGTACAAAAGCCTTTCCACACTGACCACAGCTGAATGGTTTAGATCCAGTGTGGATGACCTGATGTCCTTTTAAGTTACGTTTGGAAGTGAAAGACGTTCCACACTGATCACAGCTGAATGGTTTAAATCCAGTGTGGATGAGCTGATGTTGTTTTAAACCGCTACTCCCGCTGAAAGTCTTTCCACACTGATCACAGCTGAATGGTTTAAATCCAGTGTGGATCAGCTGATGTTTTTTTAAGCTGCCACTCTGAGTAAAAGCCATTCCACACTGATCACAGCTGAATGGTTTAAATCCAGTGTGGATGAGCTGATGTCTTTTTAAGTTGGCATTCTGAGTAAAAGATATTCCACACTGATCACAGCTGAATGGTTTAAATCCAGTGTGGATGAGCTGATGTTCTTTTAAGCTCCTACTCTGAGTAAAAGCCATTCCACACTGATCACAGCTGAATGGTTTAAATCCAGTGTGGATGAGCTGATGTTGGTTTAAACCCCTACTCCCGGTGAAAGTCTTTCCACACTGATCACAGACGAATGGTTTAAATCCAGTGTGGATGACCTGATGTTGTTTTAAACCGCTTCTCCCGGTGAAAGTCTTTCCACACTGATCACAGCTGAATGGTTTAAATCCAGTGTGGATGAGCTGATGTTGTTTTAAGTGACCATTCTGAGTAAAAGCCTTTCCACACTGATCACAGCTGAATGGTTTAAATCCAGTGTGGATGAGCTGATGTCTTTTTAAGTTATCTTTGGAAGTGAAAGACTTTCCACACTGATCACAGCTGAATGGTTTAAATCCAGTGTGGATGAGCTGATGTTCTTTTAAGCTGCTACTCTGAGTAAAAGCCTTTCCACACTGATCACAGCTGAATGGTTTAAATCCAGTGTGAATGACCAGATGTCTTTTTAAGTTATTTTTGGAAGTGAAAGCCTTTCCACACTGATCGCACGTGAAGCTTTTGTCTCCACTGTCAATGCTCTGGCGTCTTCTGGGCTGCTTCATAGTGGTAAAAGTCTTTTCCATCCGGTTCACAACTGGTTCATCTGTACTTCCTGGAACTGGTTGGTTTTTGTTTTGTTTGATGCTTTCCTTTCTTTTGCCTATAAAGACAAAGAATCAAAACAGTGACATGTAGTTATAGAACAACAAAACCTACAAAGTGTACAGATTATGACACACTCTTAAAACCTTAATTCAGTTTCAGTTTAACATCGTTAAAAGGTAAAAAAAAAAAAAAAAATGTATATAGAGACACATTGTAGACACAAACAGAAGACATTAAATATATGAAAAGAGATATGTGAATTATTTAGCAAAGAAAAAATATAAATAACTCTAAATATATCTTATATTTTAGACATCTAAAAGTAGCCACCCTTTCCTTTGTTGACAGCACTGCAATCGCTTGGCCTTCTCTCAATGAGCTTCATGATGTAGTCGCCAAGCGCAGTCGCAAAAAACATCAATCGCTACAAACAAAAAAGTGGCTCACATGATGACTGCCCCAGGAAAGGAAGACCAAGAGTCACCTCTGCTGCTGACAATGGATTTATCTGAGTCACCAGCCTCAGACATCACAGCACCTCTGGTTAGAGCCTAGAGAAATGCCACACAGAGTTCCAGTAGCAGACATATCTCTACATCACCTGCTGAGAGGAGACTTTGTGAATCAGCCCTTTATGGTCAAATAGCTGCTAAGAAACCCCTACTAAGGAAAAGCAACAATCAGAAGACATTTGTTTGGGCCAAGAAACACAAGGAATGGACATTAGACCAGTGAAAATCTGGTCTGATGAGTCAAAATTTGAGAGGTTTGGTTCCTCCCACTGTGTCTATATAAGGCATGAGTTATTTTCATTTTTTTGTTTACTTCATATGTCCATATTTCTTCATTTATAGTTTTGATGCCTTCAGTGAGAATCTACAATGTAAACAGTAATGAAAAGAAAGAAAAGGCATTAAATGAGAAGCTGTGTCCAAACATTTGACCAGTGCTGTACTAAGATAGAAAGACAAACAGTACACTTGGCTCATCCTGGCTGCAGCGCTGAAAAGAAACCTGAGGTTGTTCCCGGTTTTTCATTACTTACTAAGATTTCATTACTTTCAAGAGGGCTTTTTCTTTTCCAGGTCAAAAGAAGATCTTCTAAATTAGTCTTCAGTGTAGGTGTACTTATAAGTTCTTCCAGGGAGTCCAGATTCTCTGATTTGTTGCCTTCTTTTTCAGAGCAGCCACATTGTGCAGAGGATGGAATACTATTAACAAAATAAGCTGTCAGTGATCATCAGAGGGAATAAAGTAACCGACAGAGGCTAAACAGAAGGTACAAACGAAAACTCAAATTAGCTAAGAGAGAAACCCTGAAGACAATTATGGAGTTAGGCAACCAATGCAGTTATAATTTACTCACTGTGGATCCCTCTCTGAGTAACCCGAATTAAAGATCCACCAGGGGAGAAGGAGGCAAGCGGGCCGATTTTATAATTGGACTAGGACTAGTAGAGACAGTGGGCTCACTGACCTCCTCTTTCCGGCATGTTACTCCCGTCAGTCAGCACGAGTACACGTTCTTTGTTTACAAGGATCAACGAGAGTGTTTATCTTTCCAATCACGCATCAGAAACAAAAACGCGATCTGCCGGAGACCAGAGGAGAAGCAGAAAGGAAGCTCAACTCAGCCACACGATCTTTGCCGTAGCCGGCTTGAAAATAAAACCTAAAGTTCCCCTTGGAAGACAAAAAGTATGATGACTGTGGTTATACTCTTTATTCCTTAAGCCAACTTCCTGCTCTTTACACGCGCCGGGAGCTACTCCTTCTTCTTCTTCTTGTTTGATGGCGGTTGGCGACCAACGTTTCTGGTGCATTACCGCCACCAAGTGGAACAGAACAATAAAACATGTTCTCCTATTGAAAACGTCTTATTTTCATGTGCCATGTTTCCCCAATTTAAAAAATGTATTGTTAAACCTTTCAGATGTTTATTTCATCCTTCCTTTCTTTGAATCTTATAAAGCCAGTCAGTCAGTTCTTTCTTCTTCGTACTGTTTCTGCCATCTCACATTGACCTTTTTTAAGTTACTGATTTCATTTCTTTGCTCAGCTCCCCACTCACTCCAAACCAGACACTGCATAACATTTAAAACTATTTAACATTTATCAATTGAAAATGTACTGTTGACTGTCAATAGAGTTATTAGATGGAGAGGTAGGCCTCTCTTCAGACAATGAGAAACACAGCTGATGTTAAAAGCTTTTGAAATCACTCAAAGCAATTTTGCGGACTCTCCAGAGAAAACTGCTCTCTGCAACTGCTTTACTGGCTCGCATCACTTTGTCCTAGCAGTGCTCTTTGGTACGGTCCTCTTCTCTTGCCACAAACTTCACGTGAGGTTTTTTTTTTTTCATTTGAAACATTGCTCTTTGAGAAAAAAAAATATGAACTCACAAAGAGCCACTTTTACTCTTCAGCACAGAAGAGTCTGCATTTTGATCTAATCCAGCACACCTGGGGAGAGCGGTGGCTGAATAAAATGTTTGATGGAAAAAAGAATTAAAGTGTTGTGCTGCTAAATTCTGAGGTACAAAATCAAAAATATTTATATAAGAAAATGCCAAGAGGAGACCAGCAGTGAGCTGTACAGCAGAGGTTTCAATTCAGTTTTATCTGTACATTGCCAAATTACAACAACAGTCACCTGGAAGGGAAGAAATGCTAGTGATAAAAAAAGCAGGCAGAAAATAATTTTCCAGGTCAGAATAAATCAAATTACTCTATTAACATATTTGGTTTTACTTATAATTACAGCTCTTTTTGGTCCTCTTACATCAGTGACAAAGTGTTTATAGGTATCTGCAGGACCATAACTTCACTGTTAAGCTCTTTTTCTTTTCTCAAAGAAAAGACAGAAAAATTCACAGGGAAACGGCACTCCTCGCAATATGTGGTTATGGTACAATTTCCCTAAATTTGCACTTTTCTTTTTCAGTCACAGTGCTTTTACAACATTCACAGATTTTTGTGACGCGAAGGTCGCATAACATGTGCGACAGGTAGTACCAAAAGGGTGGACCTGCCACTCGTAGCTGGTCCAACTGGTGGCACCACATGCACTGGCTCCATTGGGGTAATGAGATGTAGAAAATCAGGACCACAAGCTGAAACTGACTCAATGCTGTCAGAGGCAACTCTTTCAGCCGTTCATTTATCTTCACAGGGTATCAGATATCTGGAAAATCCATGATCCAATATCGCGTGTTGACAAAGTTTTCTCACTGTGTCACATAGTGCTCAGAGTTGGAGCAGTAAGGACAATACTCTTGTAGCTCCTGTGGTTGCTGCTTGATGGTGAAGGCAACTCCAGTGTGGTGACACCTCCTGGCAGATCAGCACCGTGGAGAATGATTGTGGAGTTATTTGGCCTTTCTGTGGGACCCTATCTGCTTTACCAGCATCTCCGAGGATTTCAAACACAAATTTCTGTATCCTCAGTCTAACAACTGTGGGGATGTGGATGTGTTGAGGGTATTGCTGGGATTTTTTTTTTTTACCTTTAAGGCTTATATCTAATAATTTGCATCACATATTTCTATTTTGTCTTTTACTCTAAACAGTGTATAGTTGAATAGTCTTGGATTCACTTGCAATCATAAACATTGAGAGGACGCCCTCACAGCAATGTGGCCTCAGCCATAAATCTGCTCTTATTTAATGCACTCTTCCCCTGTCTTTAAATCTACAGGCTAGACTGGAGCACAAGAGGCATTTTACATAGTAATGGCAGCGTTGCTTGCAAAAGGGTCATCTCCAAATAAGGAGATGCTTGGAAAATTATAGAAGAAGAAACTAATTTTTCACCTTAGTAGACTCTTTATTGCACATAATAAAAAAGTGTTTACTGCCTGTTTGTGACAGCCTATTGTCCCTCAGCCAGTAAAAGGAAGTCCATGGCACCATGTAAAACTAATTTGAAATTCTAACCGTTTTGATAATAAATTCTGAAAAAGTATAATTGGAGCACATTTGTCTTCTCTCGTTAAAGAACCTACAGTACAGTTATCTTTTGAACTCAGTTCTTATATCTTATGATAGCTTTAGCAGCAACCCACACTGAAGCTCAACTTGGCCACTGTTTCCAGGCTGCTCAAGCATTACCAGTAGTGCCTGTGCACACATGCATGCAAGCCCCTTAAAGACTCGTGTTATTCATGTGGATGTTCGGGGCTTCCATCACTTCTGCTTTACATCTCACAGCCAACTGGTGTGGTTTTCCATAATGTTTATTAAGAGACGACATCACATCAGAATACAGTTGTCTTGAGTTAGTATTGTCATGATGGTACTAAGTGGGAGGCAGGACACAGGAGTCACAGACAGGGTAATAAACTCAAAGAGCCACCTTTATTGCTGTAGAAAAAAATACTCAAACAAAATACAACAATACTTAAAAAAACCAACAACAATAAAACACTAGAACTGGATGTACAAAGGTGGAGCGCAGGGAAACAGCGCTAACGGACGTTACACAAGAATGAGCAGAGGAGGACACAGGACTTAAATACACACATGATAACAATAGGAGGGAATGCCGCTGAAAGTAATACAGACTAACAGGATATGGAAGGCAAAAGTGAACACACCGAACACAGGCAGAATGCTAACCACTGGCTCAACAATGGTATATCGTCTTGTACAAAATGTGGTGAAGCCACTGTGGTGCATTTGTGGTGAGAGATGGTCCAGACGATGTACTCGAATAGTGGGCTTTACTGCATGTAATGGAGAGGACACCCTTACTACCACTTATATTATAATTTGTATAGCACTTTAGGAGCACCTTTCACTTTATTAAAAGCACCTTATCTAGCACTTTATTCAGCATTGCACTTTAAGCCTAGCACAGGAAGAACATTTGCACACAAGTTGAATTTTCCATTGAGTATTTATTGTGTATTTTAAAATCAGTTGGTAGCCTTTGTTCTAGATCCTGCTCCCCATCAATAAATGTGGTGGTTGTCTGTGAAGAAGACAGTTTGTGATTGAGAGCAAATAAGGTTTACCAGTAAGGATAACTAATGCTAGTGTGTGTGAAAGTCTAGAAATAAAGGTGGTGCAAAGAAGTGACCGTAAGATGTTATTACTCACCTTTCTTTCCCGTGTTCACTCCAGGGTGTTTGGGCAAATGTTTTCCTGGGGTCCAGACACATTTAAAGGTTCCAGGAGAGGCCATGGGTTAAAGGAGCGTGGGAAATCTTTTCTACTTGGGTTTTTTTTGGTGTTTTTACAATAAGGGGTATGGTTTAAGGATAAAGTGTAAAATATTTATTAATATGAAAATGTAAAATGTATTTATATATATTTTTATTGAAGTTGATGTATTATATAATGTGGTGGAAGGTTAGGTTTGAGAACTCACCTGTTAATAGAATAATGATTTAACCTGTGACAGCTGAAAGTATTTAAGACTGCCAGTTGTTATTAGATGCAGTGGATTGTTTGTGAGCTGTATGGTAGGCAAATACCCCGTGTTCAACTATACTTGTCTTGGTCTGCCTCATAATAAATCCAGCCGCAAAAGGCTGCCCTATTACACTGCACATGGCACATGACAATACAGTTACAGGGGGATTTGGATTGTAAGTGTGGTCCTGTGATAAATGCTGCAATTCCACTGTAATTATATGAAATTTCAATTATTCTCTTTGAAATGGAATTTTAATTATATTTATGCACAAATACTTAACAGTAGGTACACTGGAGTAAAGGGGTAGCAAGTCGGTTTCTTACAGAGAAAATACAAAGAATGATTATAGCGACATAACTTTTAAGTAATGTGTAAATAAGTTCACAGAAAATAAGAAATATACATTATAAGTTTTATATATCTTAATAATTATAGGATACATTTAATTTTACACATACCTTTGGTCAAAATGACAAACTGATGAAATACAATAAAAAAAGTTTGATGCAACATAAAAAAGACAGTTTTCTTTTTCTCATCATGCAACAAAACAGACCCACATCATGTTTTAAGTGTCACGGGCTGCGATGGCAGACTGTGGAGTTGTAATGAAAGTAGGGCCCAAACGCGAGACTCTAGTGACGGACAGTGGATTTATTGATGGTGAGCGGACAGAAACGACAACTATATACAATTCAAGCACTGTGACTCCAGTGGCGATTCCTCTGTGAATCCCACACAGTGCACGTGTCCATAGCAGTGACAAGGTGACAACTCCAACAACCCGATTCCACTCCGTGATTTCCCCTCGTGACGACTTTCCTGACTCCCGACTCCTGGTGACACAAAAACACACACAGCTCAGCAGGCAGCCTTTGGTAGCGAAGCCGTTCACACACACACGAATCTACGGAGGTACTTAACAGGTTTGACTTAGTATAATCCCGCGCCGACTGGAGCTCCGCCACCTTCTTAAATAAGACGCTCCCCATGAAGCCATCAGCTGTAGCTGGTGAGGGCTAATGAGCGTCAGGTGCGGCAGCCTCCAGTGCGGGAACACTTCCGGGTCGCGGTCCCCTCAGCGACCCCAAAACATCCGGGAGAACACAGGGAGAAAGGACAAAGGGAGAGAAAACCACCAAAGACACAACATACGGAAAAACATATACAAACAATACATGAGCTCTGGGTCATCAGACCCAGGCCATGACATTAAGACAACAGAAATCATTTAAAACTATTAAATTTTGTTGTTAAACAGCAACAGGTCTTTCAGATTGACCTAGAAGGTAATCTGTTCAGATGCTCTGATTCTCTTTGTGATCACATGATGACAATAATGCTTGGTCAGCAAGATTACATAGATGTTTGCACAGAACAGATAAATTCAACATTTGCGTGACTTTAACGTGACAAACTTTTCCTCAACTCGATCTTCAATGAACAGTTTGTTTTGTTATGCGTGCATAGATTTCTAAACCTTGGTGCATCGTGGCCTCTTATTAAATTCCGTTTATAGTTCTGCTATACGTCACACACACATAGTTTCGATATAAACAACTCCTTCTGTGTTACTAGTTCTGCTTTTCTGTCTGGTTTCCTGTGTTTTATTAATATGCCTATGCAGCTCTACCCTAGCTTCCTGTTTTTTAACTTCTCCTTACTGAAGTCTCTGTTGCCAAGGCGACCAGTCTCCCTCTAAACTAGTTTTCCTCACAGACCTTACTACAAAGTACAAAAAACAATATAATCAGAAAATAAGCACTAAGAATATATGTTTATTCCTTAACACTCGTAATCATGGGTTTAATTTAGGTTTCTAGTAAATGGCCATTACATTTATGAAACAACAATCAGGAGTTTCTGAAAAGACCATTTGATTAAAAATCAGAAAATGTAAGAAACTAATATCAACAATTCAGAGAAAGTCTTTCTACATGCTGGCTGTCAGCTTAAGATAGGCATGTTATTTCCCTTTCCCTATACAGTGTGGATGAGCTGATGTTTTTTTAAGTTGTCTTTGTGAGTAAAAGACTTTCCACACTGATCACAGATAATGGTTTGAATCCAGTGTGGATGAGCTGATGTTTTTTTAAGTGGCCATTCTGAATAAAAGACTTTCCACACTGATCACAACTGAATGGTTTTAATCCAGTGTGGATGAGCTGGTGTTTTTTTAAGTGGCCATTCTGAATAAAAAACTTTCCACACTGATCACAGCTGAATGATTTAAATCCAGTGTGGATGAGCTGATGTTTTTTTAAGTTGCCTTTGTCAGTAAAAGCCTTTCCACACTGATCACAGCTGAATGCTTTAAATCCAGTGTGGATGAGCTGGTGTTTTTTTAAACTGCCACTCTGAGTGAAAGCCCTGCCACATTGATCACAGCTGAATGGTTTAAATCCAGTGTGGATAAGCTGATGTTGTTTTAACTTGGCATTCTGAGTAAAAGACTTTCCACACTGATCACATCTAAAGCTTCTGTCCCCACTATCAATGCGCTGGTGTCTTCTGGCTTTCTTCATAGTGGTAAAAGTCTTTTCCACAGGGATCACAACTGGTTTATCTGTACTTGTTGGCGTTGGGTGGGTTATTTTTAGGTCATCAGTGTGCCGAGGTTTTGGCTTGCTTTTCCTTCTTTTGCCTATGATGACAAAGAACCAAAATAGTGACATGCAGTTATGGAACAACAAAACCTACAGAGAAAAAAAAACAATTATTTTACATGTAGTTGTTTTTTTCCCCCTTATTTTCTGTTTTTTTCCTTCTTTTTTTTTTTTTTTACTGTGTAAGAATATTCAACACTGCTATCAATACATTTTTCAAAAATGTTTCTGTGCAAAATCGGTTTAAAAACACAAACAACTGTGGGATACTGTTTGTCCATGATTTGCACCGGGGTAACAAATTGTCACAGGATCAGTGCTGTGCCAAGGTAGGTATCACCAACTAAATTTGTGCCCCCTGCATTGTGAGCATTTGCTGGGCACGGACTGCAGATCCAGTTTACTCTGCCTCCATTACAGACGATTAGACGTGGAAGTAGTGATGTTTGAGTTTTGTGATAAAGCAAAAAATGAGTGGCACTACGTTAACATTCAGTTTGAGGGTTACAACAGAAAATTATATATTTATTGTTCTCACGAGGTACCGGACAGGATTATTTTAACAAACAAAGCACATTTTGCCTGATAATTATTTGTATTCTCCTGTAACTTTACTGTATGAAGAACTAAAGCCTCCAACATTTCAAGAGTAGTTAGTCGTTATTTTCTAGTCTTTGGCTTGGAAGGAAGTTGGTTTGGAAGCATATTTGGCAATGCATCAACGTCTGCTTTGCGTTTGTGTGCAAACGCAAAGCAGTTAAAAAGCCTGTCTATTATTCTAGCAGTGTGTGACAAAGTGGCTAGGACTGAATTCATTTACCATTCATCACTTGTATATATTGTTATTTTGTGGTCTGTTATCTTATAGTCAAGATCCATCAGGTGCTCCATCAGTTGCAAAACCAATTGACTAAAAAACACCTTCTTCCCGTGAGCTGTCAGAACTTTTAATGCAAACTAAGAACGTGAACAGACTTCTTCCATACAATAACTCTCTTGCTGCTGTTGATTGACTATGTTGCTGCCATCCCATGTGCAATATCTTAGTCTTTCCTTGTTCTGCGCAATATTTTGGTTATCCCTTTTTTTGGTGCGACGTTTTACCCCCTGTGCTATATTTAGGTCTCTGTAAAAAAGCCCTGGCTTTTTATAGCAGATAACCCCCTGAAAATATTCTCCAGTAAATCACAAAAGGAAGAAAACCATGAATCGACATCTGAACATTACCTGATGCTGCTGAACTGAAGTAGAGCAACGTTGAAGAGGTTTTGTTAGAGACATGGCTACGCTTTTTGCAATTTGGCATCGCTTGTAAAAGTTTAAATTTCTTCAGTAGAAATTAGCAGAAATTAAGTTTTCTTGTCAGAGGGCACTTTAAAAAAACAAATAAACAAAAACAATGGGCAGCAACACTGTACACAACGGTAGACTGATGCATGATAAGCAAGCAAATAATGCAAAAAACAGATTTTTTTATAATGGCAAACTAGTCTTGAACTACACTGAGAGAGCTGTGCAGCAAGTGTGATTAGTGGTGGAAGCAAGACAGCAAATGCAAGAGGGAATTCATGACAATATTTATCAAACATGAAGCATAGTTTTGATGCTCTTTTGCTGCTGGTTCAGTGAATTTAGTCAGACAGTGATACAACCTGTAGTTTCAGAATCTGTGAGATGTCGGCTTTCAGCACCAGACGGCAGGTCGGAGCGTTATATTTAAATATTTTGGCAAAATCTGTTTGCCTGCTCTTTAATCATTATTGTGTTATTCAAACTACAATACATTTCAATCAGGGAAATGTATTTTTTTTTAACCTCCCCTAGATAACAATTTAAAGCTGTTCTGGAGCAATGGAAGTTCATCAAGCCTTGAAACCTGGTGCGACTAACTCCTACAAGTGTTCCAACTTTTCTGAATTACTTACAAACTTCTCTGTCTGCATAAAAGCAGTGTTGGAACACACTGTGGTACCATATCCTGAAGAGCATCAGTTGAACATTATTGCACTGCAGAAAGTGATGTTTTGCCACAAAAATTGTGAGGAACAAGGCAGTTAACTCTAGAAGAGAGAAATTGCAAAGAAAGTCAAGGGGTCAATGAATACAGTTTCCTTCACCATTCAAAAGCACTCAGAAACTGGGACAACTCTGACAGGAAGAGGTCTGGCAGACCCAAAGCCACAACTGAATACCAGGACAGGTTTCTAAGATTTGACAGGTTGTGTGATAGCTGAGTCACAGGACAAAAGCTTCAAGCACAGCTAAATAGTGGTCATAGTAATCAAGTGTCAGTTTCAAGAGTGAAGAGAAGACTTCGAGCTGCAGGTTTGATAGGACAAGTTGCAGCAAGGAAGCCAATGCTGAGACATCAGAATAAGAATAAGAATCAGTATAAGAGGTTTCCCTGAGCCATGAAACACTGCCATTGGACTACGGAAGACTGGAAGGTATAATGAATCAAAATTTGAAATCTTTGGTTCATCACACAGAACTTATGCAGCATATATGGAAAGAACTTTCTGAAGAATATAAAGAATAAAAGAGGCTGTCAAGAGGCGGCTGTGTGAAGGCAAGAGAGGAACCAAACGCACGGCTCAAGACATGCAGGGATAAACTCAAAAGGCAGGTCTTTATTAATAGGAACATAAAAAGTCATATAAAACTATACTGGGAGAAACTAAAGCTGAAGCACTGGGAAGAAACGAGGGAATATACACAACCTAGAGGGACAACGCAACACGGGACAAAGGGATACTCTGACATAAATACACAGAAGGTAATGAGGGAAGTGGGAACACACGGGGAACACAGCTGAGGACAATTACTCATGACAGAGCGGGGAGGACACGAAACTGAAAATACTGACACCAAGATGCGGACCTTAAACACAACACAGAGTACACAGAGAGGAGCACAGAGAGAGGCAGAGAACATGAAGGAATACACGAGGGGATGAGGAGAACACAGAACACAAAGGGTGGGAACACGGTACCACAATAAACACCACAATATAAGCACGGACACAGGGGGAATCCAAATACCAAACCAAACAATCCTATGAACATAAAGAACAAAATACAAAACCACAGGAAAACTAAAAAAAACTGGGTCAAAATGACCCAGGACCATGACAAAAACAGGTGTGTTCAGCTGTTTGTCACGATCCTGGAGCTTATGACCCAGCGTTTTGGAGTTTTAGTTTATGTTCATGTTTATGTTTAAGCCCTTGAGGTTTTCTAAGTTCATTTTTTATCATGCCTAGGTTGTTATAGTTCTTTGTTATTAGATTCCCTTTGTGTCTTCCAACCCCTGTTAAGTCTCCCTTCCCTTCATGTGTTTCATGTCTGTGTCTTACGTTGTCAAGTTCAGGTTGTCATGTCTGCGTCTTATGTTTCCTGTTTTATTTTGAAGAGGTCTTGTGTTTCTATGTTCACTGTATTTAGTTTTACTCTTTCCCTGCGAGTTCATTATGTTCATGTGGGCCTAAGGTTATCATAGGCTTAGTTCTTGTAATATGGCTTCACTGAGTTCCATGGTGTGTCTTCTGTTCCTTTCTGTACCATGTTTCAGGTTCCTATGTTCTGTCTCCCCAGTTGCTGTTAAGTTTACATGTCTAGAGTTCAGTCAGTGTGTTTCCTGTTTTACTCTGAAGGTCCGTGTCTCATGTCAGTGTTTCTAGTTTTGCTTCCCTTGTCTCGTCCAGCCTGATTACTCCCAGCTGTGCTCTCCTTCTGTGTCTCATTCCCTCGTTATCCCTCAGTGTATTTAAGCCCTGTGTTTCTCTTTGTCAGTGTCGTAGTCTACCTCATGGCTGTGTTTCCTCTGCGTGTCAGTTTATCCATGTCCCAGTTTAGTTTTTCCATGCCATTCTGCAATAAAGCAGCTTTTTGAGTTTAATTTTGTTGTTGTGAGTGTTGCGTTTGGGTCCTTCTCCTGCCTGCACATAGCTGAAACATGACACTGTTTTATCTGCCAGGCCTATAAATTGATTCCATGATTTCTTTAACTCCAACTCCTTATTTATACTATGGTTTCATTTCAGAGTGCAATGAAACACTAAGCTACTGTTACGATCCAATGTTGTTAGTGTTTGTTTTATGTGTGACTCCTCCCACCAGAGGATGGCTGTGGGTTTTTTCCCTTTCTCTCTTAGGAGGTGGACACCTGGGCGTGCCTGCTGAGTAGCTGGGTGGAGTCTCTTCCTGTCCTGGGATTGGATATTGGTTGATCACCTCCAGTACTTAATGACCGGATGACAGCCACCTGGCCCCCTCTCTACTAGCCTCCACCATCCAACAAAGAGCATGTATTTTTGATTCATTATTTTGACAGAGTGTCTGTGCCCAGTGATTTGCAAGTATAACCAAGTGTGTCTGGCGTTAGTACCTCAATTTTGTAAATAGCTGTAAATAGATTTGTCATGTAGCAATCGTGCATTTTGTTCACCTTGTATATATTCTTCACTGCAGCAGCCTAGTAGGCGTGAGAAGCCATTTTTGTTGATTAAGTTTTCTCCTGTTTTTCATTTAGGAAGTTAGGTAAGTGAAGTGTCTTTTGTTTGGTTTTCATTTGTGTAGGAAAGTATAGGGACTATTAAGGAGTTTTGTTTGTTATTTTTGGCACTGCTCACTGCTGAAGCAAATAAATGGCTGCTTAGCACTTTAAAAAGATATTGTTGTTTGTGTTCTTGCTTTGGTGGAGCGGGAGTGGGCCAATTTCTTGTTGCGTTCAATACACGCAACTAGACAAAGAACGTAACACTACATAATTTTCAATTGAAAAAAATTGAAAAATTAGGGTGTTCTACTACTTTTGACCGGTTCCACGCTTCCACTAAAAAGTTGGACACACCCTCTCTTTTAATGGTTTTGCTTTATTTATTTTACTAATTTCTACTTTATAGCTATATATGTCAAATATATGAAGCAAGATAAAAGGAATTATGTGGCAAAGAAAACAATGAATAACTGTAAAATATATTGTCTTATATTTTAGACTCAAAGTGACATCAAATAGATATTCATTTTTCCATTCAGTGTGGGTATGTACCATAAATATATATTTTTTTAAACAGAAGCAATCTTTTTGAAGTATTTCAGTGACAAAAAAAAGATTAGAAACATTAAGAAATACTAGTTGCTTTACATTATTTTTCTTCAGCAATGATTTGTCCCACATTTGGTATAAACTGGCAAAATGCCAGTGTGTGCAGAATTAATGTTATTATTACTAATAATACTCATAATAACAACAGCTTAATTTCTGTAGAATAATGGTGGTGATTTTATTTTTGTCACCTTTTATGAAGAACCGATGTTTCTCACTGCAGTGGCTGAGCTGCTCCTCCATCAGACTCTCCTCCTCCCGTCAGTCGCCTGTGTCATCAAACAGATCTTTATTTTTCTATTCAGTGATTTATTGTACGGCACTACCGAAGAGCATTGTATTGTATAGAATTATTCTTCCTCATACATTCAGTACCAACATTAGAATCAGATTCAGAGAAACTCTATTAATCCCAGAGTGAAATTGAGTTGTCATAGAAGCAAATATGCAACAAAGAACAAGCACTCATATAAAATGAGCCTAGAAACAGTTATGATGGATCAATATTAAGACAAATACAGATATATAAATAAAAAGCAAAATTATTAAAAGCAAAATAATTAAAACAAAATAGTAAGATTAAACAGAAAGAGAATGGGGGGGGAAAAAAAAAAAAAAAACAGAACCGCAAAAGAAACTAAAGAACATTACGAAGACAGGGAGCTGCTACAACAGGCTGCCACTAGAACGGTGCCAATTTAAAGACATTACTGGTTGGTCCCTGAAAGTTTATTCTGGACGTTTTCAGCAGGAGAAATGTTTCGTCACTCATCCAAGTTGACGAAACGTTTCTCCCACTGAAAACGTCCAGATGAACACAATCAAATTTGGGGATTTACTTACCTGGATAATTGAGCATGCATCAAGGCGTATTACTGGTCAGTGATTCTGTTATTAATTGTGGATTATGTTGTATTTTATCCACCTCATATAATCGTAATTTTCAGTACACCACCTTCATAAGAAGTAAAACAAATAGCTGAACTCAAATGATTAAACATTTAAGTCCTGAACTGCTGGAAGCTCCAGGCAGACGAACCGAGACGTTAAACACAAGGAACAAACGAAAAAAAAAAAATGGCTGAGAGAGAAGCCCTGTAGACAGTTATAGAGTTAGGCAACCAATGTAGTTATAATGTACTCACTCTGGATCCCCTCTCAGAATAACCCGACATAAAGATCCACCAGCGGAGAAGGAGACACGTGGGCTTTGTAGTTGGACTAGGACTAGTAGAGACAGTGGGCTATCTGACCTCCCAGCATGTTACTGGCTACCTTGCAGAGTAACAAGCTGTGTGAGCTACGAGAGCGTTTATCTTTCCAATCACGCATCAGAAACAGAAACGCGATCTGCCGGAGACCAGAGGAGAAGCAGAAAGGAAGCTCAGCACAGCCACACGATCTTTGCCGTAGCCGTCTTGAAAATAAAACCTAAAGTTCCCCTTGGAAGACAAAAAGTATGATGACTGTGGTTATACTTGTTACTACCCGATCCGTACCCGAAACCCGATCGGTACCCTGCGTGCGCAAATCTTACGTCACTTCCTCTCTTTGCCAACATTGCGACATTTAATATATTTGACCATCTACAGTCATGTATTTGACAATACGGTTAGCGCTCAGTTAGCTTCTAGCATTTGTCGACAGCTCTGCCTCCTTTTCGACTGCCCGGGACATTTAAACAATGGATGTATACAAGCAAATTCATGCTTTTCTCCTCAATGGAGAGCTTCCCCTGACTGAAGAACTGCGCCGTAAAATACGAAGAATGGCACCTAATTACAAACTGAAGGGTAACTACGAAAATTAATGTTGATCTTTTATTAATTTTTTTTATTTATTAATTTTTTTACTTTTATTTTTTAAAACTCTCTCTCTCTCTACATATATATGTATATATATATATATATATATTTTAATGACCTGGCTGGGGTTGTTAGCCAGGTGCATTCTGGGTATTGTGTTGTCTGTGTTTTCTATCGTTCTGCTAGTTCCTATGTGTTTGATTCGCATGTTGTGTTAATGTAAGCCACAGTGGAGTTGATGTGTGTTCTGTGGAGCGGGTTGAATTGGCATGGTTGGCTGACACCGCGACTCTATGTGGTGGGAGCGTGATAGGGGTTCGGTGTCAGCAGCGTTACAGTTGTTGTAAAAACAAATGGTAAATAAATGACTGGTGTGAACCACTACTGCCTCCTGCTGGATCATTTGGGGATTATAGGCCTGCTGCTGAGACGCTCGGGGTCGTGCGGTGTATGGGACACGAGCGCTCTCCATTCGTTGTGAAGTTCGGCGATAGCTGCTAGCGCCCCGCTAGCCGTTTTAGCTAGTGAGCAGTTTAGCCAGTTCAGCTCTACTAACCCGCGGTCTTTACAATTGGTGTCAGAAGTGGGATTCATGAGTGTCTAGCAGACACTATGGAGCCGACCATAGGCGAATTAGAGCGTCTAATCCGAGACAACTGCTCGATTCTGGAAAACATGGCTGCCGAGACCCAGCGGAGAAGACCCGAGCTGGGGCGGCCAGAGGGCCACAGCGCGCCCCGGAACAGCCACCCCCTGCTCTCCCCGCAGCTGGAGGGGATTCCTGGGGCCGCACCACAGCTTCCTGGCAGGCCGGCTGCTAAGCTACAGCACTACACTGGGGCGACGCAGCTGGAGCCGTACCTGGCCCAAGTCACGCTGGCTGCCGCTCACAACGGGTGGGGTCAAGAAGAGACTGCCACCCACCTGGCGCTCGCACTGGAGGGCCCAGCGCTCCAGGTTCTGCTGGACCTGCCCCTAGAGGAGCAGCGCGACCTCCGGGCTCTGACCACGGCGCTCGGCAGACGGTTTGGACAGAGACCACCAGCCGAACAGAGCAGGGAGGAGCTGGCTCGCCGACGCCGACGCGAGGGAGAGAGCCTGGGGTCCTTTGCTGCGGACATCCGCCTCTATGCTCGACGGGGCTATCCAACATTCCCAGGAGCGGCACGAGAGGAGCTGGGTCTCCACGCCTTCCTGAGGGGCCTCACACCGGAGAGGCTGCGACAGCATGTCCGGCTGTCATCCCCCCGAGACCTGGAGGAGGCATTGAGGGAGGCTGAGCGGGCTGAGGAGGTGCTGCGGGGCGAGCCAGTGGCCCGACGATCGGCCAGGGGGGTCGATCGAGAGATGAGCGCGACCCAGTCGGATGAGGAGGAGGAGGCCAGACGAGCCCAACCAGAGGCAGTCCCCCGTCGGAGGCGCCGGACGGACTGCTGTTATCGGTGCGGGGAGCCCGGTCACCTCGCCCGGAACTGTCCACTGTGGGAACGAACAGTGTGAACCATGAGTTCTGGCTTGCCGACATAACAGACGAGTGCATTGTTGGACTGGACTTGCTGGCCCACTGGGGGGCACGGGTCGATGTGCTGGGAGTTGCCATCCACCTTGGTGCTGAGACCGTGCAGCTCCAAGTGGGCCGCGGTAGCCAGGGCCAGACCCCGACCCCACCAGCACCCCCAAAGCCCTCGCGCCCCACAGCTCCAAGCCACAGCCAGGGGTCGAGGGCGGCAAGGGTGCGGAAGAGGACCCAGGGGGTGAATGTAAGCAGGGCCAACATCCCGCAGCCAGAGTCGCCGCCTAGCTCGGCAGTCTCCCCGTCACCTGAGACTGTCGCGGCAGTAGAGGAGCTTGGGCGGCGGAGTGGGGTGCACCTCAGTGCGACACAGCAGCGGCAGCTGCAGAGCCTCTTGGCAGAGTTTATGGATATTTTTGCCGCCAGGGAAGAGGACTGCACAAGGACGGGCCTGGTGCAGCACACTATCGACACTGGAGCAGCTGCTCCAATCCGGCTGCGGCCCCACCGCCTGCCCCTCGCCAAACGCCAAGCTGCCGAGGAACTGATAAAAGAGATGGCAGCTAATGGTGTCATTGAACCCTCGGATAGTCCATGGGCTGCACCTGTGGTTATGGTGCGGAAGAAAACAGGGGGTTGGCGCCCTTGTGTGGACTACAGGCGTCTGAACGCGGTCACCCGCAAGGACTCTTACCCGCTACCTCGCATCGATGACGCACTGGATTACATCGCTGGGTCCAGTTGGTTCAGCTCGCTAGACCTCCGCAGTGGGTACTGGCAGGTGGAGCTTGCTGCTGAGACACGGCCCAAGACTGCATTCACCATAGGGCAAGGACTGTGGCAGTTTAGGGTGATGCCTTTTGGACTATGCAATGCACCAGCCACGTTTGAAAGGTTAATGGAAAGGGTCCTCAAAGACATTCCCCGTGCCCGCTGCGTGGTCTATTTGGATGACTTGCTGACTTATGCCAAGGACTTTGAACAGGCTGTTGCTAACCTGCGAGAGGTCCTGACTGCCATCCGCGGGGCCGGACTAAAGCTGAACCCGGCCAAGTGCAACCTTCTTGCTCGCCAGGTGAAGTTCCTGGGACATGTGGTGAGCGAAAAGGGGGTGGCTGCTGACCCCGAGAAGGTGGTTGCTGTGGGGGACTGGCCTCCCCCATCGAACGTCGCCGAGCTACGAAGCTTCCTGGGGCTGGCCTCCTATTATAGGAGGTTTGTAAAAGACTTTGCCACCTTCGCTAGCCCCTTGCATCAGTTGACAAACAAGGGTCAGCGGTTTGGTTGGACTGAGGACTGTGCAGCGGCTTTCGAACAGCTGAAAACTGCCCTTGTGAGTGCCCCGGTCTTGGCGTATCCTGACCCCAGCCAGCCTTTCCTTTTGGACACTGACGCCAGCAACGTGGAGGTCGGAGCTGTGCTCTCCCAGAGGGGAGAGGCTGAGGAGCGAGTGGTGGCATACTACAGCTGCAGCCTCAGCCGGGCCGAGAGGAATTGCTGTGTTACCCGGCGTGAGCTGTTGGCTGTGGTCCTGGCGGTTCGTCATTTCCGACCTTACCTCCTGGGCACTAAGTTCCTGCTCAGGACCGACCACGCCAGCCTAACCTGGATGCTGAACTTTCGCCAGCCGGAGGGTCAGGTGGCCCGGTGGCTGGAAATACTACAAGAGTACGACTTTGAGGCCCAGCACCGACCAGGGCGGCAGCACGCCAACGCTGACGCCCTGTCCAGGCGCCCCTGTTCTGCGGAGGAGTGCCGGTACTGCAGGCGCCTGGAGGAGCTGGACCGGGGTCCGACATCGGCAGCAGCAGAACCTGAGGGTGAGGATGAAGGGCAGGAACCTTTCACCGCGGCGGAGCTGCAGCAGCACCAGGTGAGCGATCCAGCGCTGGGGATGGTGAGGGACTGGATGGAGGCAGGGACACGGCCAGACTGGTCCGCCGTGTCTTCCCAGGGGCCCGAGACGAAGTCGCTGTACTCCCAGTGGAACAACCTGGAGCTCCATGGCGGTGTAATCTACCGGCGGTGGCGAGCGCCAGACGGGGGAGGCGACATACTCCAGCTCCTGGTTCCCCGGGCCTTGCGGCCTGAGGTCCTCCGCTGGGTTCATGGGGCTACAGGTACTGGCCATTTTGGGAATGGCAAGACGGTGCGGCGGCTGAGACGGCGGTTCTACTGGCCGGGGTGTCGTCAGGACGTGGAGATCCATGTCCACTGCTGTGACGACTGCACGGCGCAGAAAGGTCCCAGCCAGCGCTCCCATGCCCCATTGCAGCAATACCTAGTTGGGGCGCCAATGGAGCGGATCGGAGTGGACATCCTGGGTCCGTTCCCTGTTACTGATGCCGGCAACCGGTATGTCCTGGTCGCGATGGATTATTTCTCAAAGTGGCCAGAGGCGTACGCGGTGCCGGATCAGAGTGCGGTGACGACGGCGCGGACCCTGGTGGATGAGATGTTCACGCGGTTTGGTGTACCGGAGGAGCTCCATAGCGACCAAGGGAGGAATTTTGAGAGCCAGGTGCTGGGAGAAGTGTGTCGGAGGCTGGGGGTGAGAAAAACGAGGACCACCCCCCTCCATCCTCAGAGCGATGGTCTGGTTGAGCGGTTCAACCGCACGCTGGCCACTCAGCTGGCCATCCTGACCAGCCAACATCAGAGGGACTGGGACCAACACCTGCCCCTTGTTTTGTGGGCGTATCGAACAGCAGTGCAGGAGTCAAGTCAGTGTACTCCTGCAGCGTTAATGTTCGGAAGGGAGCTCCGAACCCCGGTGGACTTGGTGTTCGGGGCGCCCCCTGAGCCGGAGATTGCTGGTGGACCAGAGATGGACTACTTCCGGCGGCTCAGGGAGCGGTTGCACACGGTGCATCAGCTGGCAAGACGGACATTGGAGGGAGCCGGGGCCCGCCAGAAACGGGCGTACGATACCCGTGCGCACGGTCCTATGCTGGGGGCCGGAGATCGGGTCTGGGTGTTCTGCCCCCAGAGGAAGCGGCGGCTGACCCCCAAGCTCATGAGCCACTGGCAAGGCCCGGGCGAGATCCTGGAACAGCTATCGGAAGTGGTCTTCCGAGTCCGGATGCCGGGGCGGGGAAGGCGGGTGGTGCTACACAAGGACCGGCTGGCGCCATACCATCCGCTTGCCCCCAACCCACAGACTGGTGTGCAGCCTGGGGACTCCTTGCCCCCTACGGCCGGCCCAAATGGGGGCGCCATGGATTCCCAGTCAAGGCCGAAGCGTTCTCGACGCCGGCCCGGACATTTGCTGGACTACAGAGTGGACAGTTAAGGTTGTGGGGACACTAAACCTCTTGGGGGGGGGGCTGTGTAATGACCTGGCTGGGGTTGTTAGCCAGGTGCATTCTGGGTATTGTGTTGTCTGTGTTTTCTATCGTTCTGCTAGTTCCTATGTGTTTGATTCGCATGTTGTGTTAATGTAAGCCACAGTGGAGTTGATGTATGTTCTGTGGAGCGGGTTGAATTGGCATGGTTGGCTGACACCGCGACTCTATGTGGTGGGAGCGTGATAGGGGTTCGGTGTCAGCAGCGTTACAGTTGTTGTAAAAACAAATGGTAAATAAATGACTGGTGTGAACCACTACTGCCTCCTGCTGGATCATTTGGGGATTATAAGCCTGCTGCTGAGACGCTCGGGGTCGTGCGGTGTATGGGACACGAGCGCTCTCCATTCGTTGTGAAGTTCGGCGATAGCTGCTAGCGCCCCGCTAGCCGTTTTAGCTAGTGAGCAGTTTAGCCAGTTCAGCTCTACTAACCCGCGGTCTTTACAATATATATATATATAGATAGATATATAGATATATATATATATATATATATTGTATATGTATTACAAAAAAATACAACTCTGTCATATATACCCTATATATAGTTTTAAAAATTAATTTCAATTGAAGGTAAATGTACCATACTGGTGCAGATACATTATCCCAAACTTCATTAATATCTGTCAGACATTTTATTTTACTTTAGTGAGCAACTCTTTCAGCTTTTTACATTTTCATCTTGTAACAGACAACAGACTCTTCTACACTGGCCCCAGTATGCAGTGCATGCGCTTGATAGTCATGTCAGAGGAGGAGAAGAAGTCAGTTCTGATGGAATGCCACAATAACCCTGGTACCGGGAACCACAATGGTGTTAGAGGTACCCGAAACAGGGTTGTTGCTGGCTGTTACTGGCCTACATTGAACCAGGACATCAGTGAATGGGTATGGCCTTATTTCAGTTAACAAGATAAAGAACCTTGTCTTTACTTGTACACTTACATTTCAACATTAGTTTCTGTGTGTGTGTGTCTGGTTTTTTTTTTAGTTTTTTTTTTTAATTGTTATCAATTTACATCAACTGGTTTTACAGTATCCTTCAAATATTTTTTGGGATACATCTTTCAGGTTAGATGCTGTCATCGCTGCCAGATAAATGACCCAATCAAGACTGTGGCACCAGCGTTACAGCCCATCAAGGTACATCTTAAGGCCTGTTCACCAATTTCATTTTCATGCTAATAAGCTTTTGTGCTGCAGGGTAGCTTTAAATTTTAATTAGATAAGTTCTGTGACCTGCAGGTAAAAGAACCTTGGGAGGTGCTGGGCATGGATTTAATTGGACCACTCCCGGAAACACGTCTAGGGAACCGATATGTCCTGACAATGACCGATCTGTTTACTAAGTGGGTGATTGCAGAACCTCTTAAGTCCAAGACTGCAGCTGAGGTCTCTGCAATCATGACCTCTAAGTTATACACGTTCGGCATGGTCAGGAAAATCATCACTGACCAAGGAAAGGAGTTTGTGAACCAAGTAAAACTTGTGAAAGTGTTATTCATGCCTTGATATGATATGATATGATATGATGTATTTAGGCCAAGTTTGCTCATGTCACTGCAGCTCAACAACAGCATTTTCAGCATGCTGAATATTAAACATGCTATCTCCAGTGCGTACCACCCCCAGACCAACGGGCAGGTAAGCATTTGGATAGCTAACCTTGAGTCACTCATGTGAAATCAGTCATGCTTATTTATCTATTCTACAATAAAACTCAAAGGATGAGAGGACCAACCAGAACATTAAGCGTGCTCTCAGAAAGTACATCAACCAGAACCATGATGACTGGGACGTTCACCTTGCTGCTGTGGTGTATGGCATCAACACTGCAAAGCAGGTATTCCTGTTTTGACATATTGTATTCCTTTTAAGACACTTTACAGTGTTGCATCGTTTTAAGAATGTGTTTTTAAACTTAAATTTAAAAAAAAAAAAGCAATTGACAAGTGCAAGAGAAAGTGAAATAATGGAGAGATTTTGTTTGATCAGCACTCCACCCGCCACAGTCCCTATTTCCTGCTCTTCCACCGACATCCACGTCTTCCTGCTGTGATGAACGCCTGTCCCATGGACGATGATGTTGAGGTTGCAAACCCTGAAGAGGACATCGACACAAGAGTTGAGGAGATGACAGTTCTGAATGAAACGGTCTGTACATTTGAAGGGGGCTGGCTGACAGGGAAAGGAGATTTTTTTTTAGGAAAAAAGGGAAAATGTGGTTGATAACGTTCTCATTTTTATTGTGTATTCAACACTTTCTCACTCTGATTTTTGTGTCATTTTTTTGTAGGTTCTTCACAACATTGAGAGGGCACAGGACACCCAGAAGAAGACCTTTGGAACACGGAAAAGGAAGGAGGTAAGACAGTGTGTTGTTCAAGCAGGTGATGATGTTCTTTTGTCAGGTGATCCAAAAAGACGACGCACTGGAGATGCATTATTGAGCCAACACCATGGACCGTACACTGTGGCCAGCATCACGCCAAAGGGGGTGGCCACTATTGTGAAGGGAGCAACTTGCCAGAAGGTAAACGTGTCCAGGCTGAGGAACTACCACAGATCAAAAAGTAAGAGTATGACATGCAGTAAGTAGTCGCAATTACATTTTGATTTAATGTTAAAAATGGAATAAAGTTTGTATGTCATGCCACATATTTGCATATTATCAGATCCACCAACTGAGAGGAAGTTTCTCCTGGACCACTCATATGGGACTCCTGAATGGCAGATTGATCATCAGTATGCCAGTCCAGGAGCAAAGTGGCAGAAAGACTTGGACCCTCTTCAGTCCAGTCTGGTAAGGCGCATTTCTGTGCAGTCACGTTAAACCTTTATAAGTCAAAGTCGTTGATGGTTATAGAATTGCTGAAGCATGAGAGTAATTCCAGCCTTATTTAGTATTTTTCCTTTCATTCTTTTTCTTTATTATTTTCTATAATATTTTGAAGCAAATTAATAATAATAATACATTTTATTTGAAAGCGCCTTTCAAAACACTCAAGGTCGCTGTACACAGTAGAGTAAAAAGCAACATAAAAGCAAAGAGTTTACACAATCATAAAACATAAACAAATTTAAAATAGCCGAATGGAGAGGTTATGTGGGATAAGCTATTTTGAACAGGTGGGTTTTGAGTTGGGACTTAAAGAGAGAGAAGGTAGAGATATTTCTTAAATCAGGAGGTAGGGAATTCCAGAGTCGTGGAGCAGAGCAGCTGAAAGCCCTGCTCCCCATGGTGACAAGGCGGGGGGAGGGGACGGAGAGTGAAAGGGAAGAAGAAGATCTGAGACAACGAGATGGGGCGGTGATGTTAACCAGATCAGAGAGATATGGTGGAGAGAGATGATGAATAGCTTTAAATGCGTACAAGAGTATTTTGAAATTGATACGATACTTGACCGGGAGCCAATGAAGCTGCTGCAGAACAGGAGTGATGTGGTGGATAGAAGGGGTCCTGGTGATGATACGGGCAGCAGAATTCTGGATGCGTTGAAGCTTGTGGATGGATTTTTGAGTAAGACCAAAAAGAAGTGAATTACAATAATCAATCCGGGAAGTAACAAGGCTATAGACAAGAATGGCAGTGCCATGTGGGGTGAGAAAAGGACAGAGACGATTGATGTTGCGCAATTGAAAATATGCAGACCGAGTGACATTATTAATGTGTGAATTGAAAGATAGAGTACTGTCGAGGATGACACCCAAACTTTTCACAGAGGAAGAAATGGAGACCGGCGAGTTATTGATAGTAATAGAGAAACTGTTGGTTCTGGATAATGTTGATTTAGTGCCTACTAAGAGGAGCTCGGATTTATTACTATTGAGTTTAAGAAAATTAGAAGAGAACCATGAATTTAGTTCAACTAAGCAGAGGGTGAGGGAGGATGGGGGAAGAGCAGAATCGGGTTTAGTGGACAGATAAAGCTGGGTGTCATCAAATTCACATGATGTGCTCTTTTCATTTAGCTCGAATATGTTTTGGACCAAAACCGACCCCCAGGAGAACTCCTAGTGAAGGAAGACAATATCTGCCTGACTCGGGAAGACTTTTGGAGCCTGGGTTTGGAACACTCCATGGAATCTACTGTAAGTATATCTTGTTACTTTAGCTAATGTACCACAAAGAAAATATGATGTAATGCAAGATTTTAAGAATAGTGACTGAAACCGTATTCTGTTGCTTTTTGCTGTTTCTTTCAGATTGGGAATGCTTGTCTGAAGATTGTGGGGGAAGCTGCACAAAGACATGTAATCTGTTGTACTGGTACATTTTTTCTTTGGTTAAAGCCATTAATGGTTGTTGTGTATTGATTTTGGGTTTTTGTGTGTGTGTGTGTTTCCTTTAGGGAAAAGATGTTCACATTGCTGACCTCTACGTCGTGGCCACCTGGAAGGATCCACAAGTCAACCTGCTGCGTTGCTTGCCGGTACGTTTTTTGTTGATTTTTCTCCTGTGTGTGCATTTTTACTAATTTGTACCAATACCTGTAGGAAAACTTTAGGTCCAAGGACATCCTGCTTTTTCCAGCTTGGAGCAGGCAGGCAGGTGAAGCTGACCATTATCTGCTCTGTGTGAGTGCCCTTGGTCTTTCTCGCTCTGTGTTTTTTCATCTGATACAAAATAACGGAGGTTGTCATGTCGTCTTTTCATGGATGATGATAACATGTCCATTTCAGGTTATATTGGTAGCTGAGAGACAGATACTCTTTCTGGACTCACTTCGCCCTGATGGTTTTGGAGATGATCTCTACCGAGCCATATTTAGGTTGACACTAAAGAAATGACAAGTTTTTCTGGCCTTGTTCAATGGCCAAGTGCGTTCTTTGGCAAGATCATCTAAAAGCAGCCTCGTTCTCAGGCTTAAAGGTTCAGGAAGGAGCCTCGTTCTCAGGCTTAAAGGTTCAGGAGGGAGCCTCGTTCTTAGGCTACTTCATGATAGGGATGCACCGATACTGCTATCCGGGCCCATACGGTTCAAATGAAATCGTATCCATATCTTTTGTTAACCAATACCATGAACAGATACTTGAAATGTGGAAAATCGGTAAAAGTTTCACAAAAAATGTTTATTTTTCACCCAAATTTAGAATTTTTGGGTCATTTCTATTAATATACATTTAAAAAAAAATCTTATTCATCATTATTATTTGTAACAAACACACACACACACACACACACACAAAAAACCTGCCTTCAAATTCATTACATTTTTTGTGTGGTAGAAGTATCAGCATTGGTACTTGGTATCGGCAAAAACTCAGATCCAAGGATCTGACGGTTTGAAAAACGTATTGTTGCATCCCTACTTCATGAATTTTTATGTTAATGGCAAACATTTGATTTTTGTGTTATGTGTATTCTCTACAATGCCAGGAGAGTAGCAGCCTTTATTGACTCTGGATCCTGGATGGAGAAAACAGGAAGAGACCTTGAGGTATGTTTTCAATGCGAAAGTTTGAAAGGTCATCAGGTACATAATAATGCAATTAAAAAAAATAGCAGGTGCATGTCATCTCTCCTCATTTAAGGACACGTTTTTCATTTTACAGTTCTTTCCTCAGCAGTTCAATGGAAATTGCTGCGGCATCTTTATGCTGATGGTGAGAATTTTTCTTTTCCTGCCATTACTTAAATATAACATTTAAACATGTTAAAAGTTTCTTTTACTTTACAGTATGCTCTCTGCATCTGCACCTCATCTCCACTATCTTTCACAGAGGTAAGCTTTTTCATAAAGTACAACCAAAATACCTGTGCCAGTCTCCAACCTTAAAAACTTTATATTATATTTTTCTTAAGGAGGACATGCCAGCAATTCGCCTGTGGTGGTGTATTCAGCTGATGGAGAGATTCTGCATTGATGGGTATGGCTAGTATTATAGACAAACTGGCACCATCATAATCACAGTTTTCAAAGTTAGTATTAATTGCAGTTTTGGCTCAGGCAACACATCAGGTCAAGCAAATGTTTGTGAAAGTGGCTTAATGTAGTCAATTATAAACCCTGTGACTGAACATACAGAAGAGAGCAGCAGTACACAACTAGAGTTCATTCAGACTGGCATTGCTTTTTTTAAGGCTTGGACAGAGATTCGCCTTCTGGACAGAAGAAGCATCCCTTCTCCTCCAGGGAACTCTCCAGCCTGTATTCAGGGTACCAAAGGCAACCTCCTCCAAGCCTTCACCAAGTCTAATCAGACAGGTGAGAGAGGACAACAATGAGATAACCATTTGTAGACTATAACCACAGAATTTTACTGTTGAGACTATTCATCACAATGCAGGTTTACATACATGGTGGTAATCTTCATTTCCATGTAATGTGATAATCATGTTTTCCATTAAAGGCTGACGCTGACAGGTGCCCTATACTGGAGGTAATCTCTTTATTTTCCCTTTTATTTAAAATGCTGATGTAACTGAATTAGTAATTAGAATCACAGGTAGCACCATCAGGGCAGAAAGAGGCATTATTCAGTAGTGGAATGAAGTAATAGTTATGAAAACACCACTAAATGTAATGTATTTTCAGTCCTCATATTTCTGAAACTTGGTGGACAAATTTTGTATTTTCATTATTGTTGCCTGACCTATATTTTACAGTTACCAGCATGTGTCCTCATCGACATATTGGAAGAGGTTGTTCTACATGAAGGGGATACAGCCATCTTCAAACTGGCTCTGGTGTGCTCCATGTTCAGAGACCTTGTGTCTACTGAATATTTCAGAAGACGAGCACACTTCAAGTGGCTTCACAGTAAGGGCTTCAGTAAATTATGAAATTATATGTACAGTTTTTTTTTTTGCTGTTGTCACATGTTTTTCACTGGCAGAATGTAAATGTTTTGTGTTTTTGTGTTTTGCTTGTGCTTTACACAGGCGTCTGCACATGGAGCAGCTTCTCGGAAAAGTACAGAGAACAGTACTTTAACATGTACACAATTGAGATCTGCCTTCAATGTGGAGATCAGTACAAACACTGCCCCCGAGGTATACAACACTGTATAATCTTATATTGCTGTCATTACAAACAATGAAAATCTCACTGGTGCATGACATAATGAAAACCATACCTTGGAGCCAATTCTTCTCTCTGTTTGATTTTTGTTTTTCTGTATTACAGGATATGTTGAAACAGGTAAAAGAGGACAACTACGGGCATTTTATTCGGAGGAGATGCGCCCAGGCTACTGCAGCCACATTTGCATGCAACTGAACAACTAATGTGTTTGCACTGTTCACACACACACACACACACACACACACACACACACACACACACACACACACACACAGTGGTTTTAGTGACAGGGTTCCCCATTTGTGGTTCCCCCACATGTTGGTTCGTGTTCTGATACCTGTTTTCATTTGTGACAGTTTTTGCTAACTCTTGTGTTATTGGTTATCACCGATTTCTTTTTATTGTTTGTTTAATTTCTTTTGCCCTGTGTGGCCTGGCCTCGGTGGAGTTCTTTGTTACTGCGTACTAGCCAAGAAGTCATAATGAGCTGTGTTTTGTTTAATGTTGTTTATTTTAGTTCCTTAAATTACATTTATGAAACAAATCTGGGTTGTAACACATCCTCTCTAGCTGTATCTGTTGTTCATGTTCTTGAAATCTGTTGTTTGTTTTCAGTATTGTTACAGTAAACCTGTGAAAATTATAAAGTGGTCCTGTGTAATTTTATATGGATATATACAAATGAGTGTAGTAAAATCTCAATTTAACAAATGGTTAACCTAAGAATACCCTTTTAAAAATATTGTCAAACATTAATTTTGCAACATTATTAAATTTGTGGTTACAAAGAAGAAAGTTAATTCAAGACAAAGTGGCAAACCAAAAAATCTAATACAAAAATAGAAAGTAAAACGATTTTAGGTGATGAGCCACATTGTCTTTAGTGCAAGAATATATTATATTTTATTATTAGAAAAACATTCCTAGAATATGTAGTAAAAATTGAAAATATCTGCTGTATTATGATGGTGCATTTTCAGCTTTCGTATCAAAATATAGCCTATTGAGTATATAAATAAAAAATTGTAATATGTCACGTGAAAATTCATGAGCCAGATTAAGTGTTTACTGACAATTGACAGTGAGGAGTGGACATCATCATAACTATTCCAATCAATCCTCTCCACAGAGACAATCATAAACACACTCGACTGTCACTAAATCAAATTTTACACGCATTTGTAATGACGCTAATTCAGTTTACAATACAGATCATTCGCTCGGTCAGCAGGGTGCGGTATCCTCGTACACTGGGAGTAAACTGCCATTAAACGAAACAGAAGAAGAAGAAAACATCTGCACATGCGCGGTACGGATCGGGTAGACCCGATTTGTACGGTCCGACTTTGCACATGCGCAGTAAGGATCGGGGAGTCCTGATCTGTAACTATCTTTTTATTTTTCATTTTTGTCTACATTATATTGAAATGTTTCACTATTGGAAACATTTTAAGAGATACTTATTATTCTTAACATCTTAACAGATACTCTGACCCGTAACTATCGTAAAACGCTTCGACCGGAAGTAGACACTTTTCGCGCATGCGGGGTACCGATCGGGTTTCCGGTACGGATCGGGTAGTGACAATACTCTTAATTCGGAGGAGCGAAGAAGATGGCGGACTGAGCAGTCGCATCCGTCTGAACTCCTCACTAACGTCCCGATGTTCTCATCTTGAAGTTATATAATCCACTGCTTTGAGTTATATTGATGACGTTTCAGCCCGAACATGAAGAAGAGCAACAACACGAAACCTCCGGCAGTGAAAAACCTCCCTTTCACAACTCAGAGAAACAGCGAGCATGACTACTCAGCCCCGATGGAAACGGCTAATTCCAGTAGCAACAAGAGGGACAGACTGTTAACAACCCCTGATAATACTCCCGAGAAACCACATATGGAGAAAAAAGCAAAAGGTACGGCTAATGATAACGACTCCAACACATCCACTGACACTATACTGAAAGCTACTGAGAGTCTTGGAAAACGTGTTGATGACCGCATGGATGAAGTTAGCAAACAAATTCAACAACATAGCGCCATGCTGGCTTTCATCGCTAAATCGGTGCAGTTTAATTCAGAGGAGCTGCAAGAATGCAAAAAGAAAATAAAACACCTGGATAAAGAGATTGAATCACTCAAAAAAGATAATGACGACATTAAAGATCGCGTATTGAGCCAGGAAAGATACAAAAGAAGATGGTGTCTCCATATCAAAGGGAAAAAGGAGAAAATAAATGAAAATATCAGAGAAGAAGTGGTGGAACTTCTAGGAAGGATTGCTCCGGACCTAAAGATGAAGATGGAAGAAGCGGTCGATGTTGTCCACAGAGTGGGAAGAGCGGCGGAGAATAAGCATCGACAAATCATTATTCTGTTTGTGAGACGTGCCGTGAGAGATGACATCTGGAGGCGAACAAAGGCTTCTCCCGTGTGCAAAGAAGAAGGCATCCGCTTTGCTGAAGACCTGACCCCGGAGGACTGGAGATCCAGACAAGCACTGTGGCCAAAAATCAACCAGGCTCGGAAGGAAGGCAAGGCTGCGGGCTTTAGGGGCCCTTTTGGTTTCATAGAAGGCAAACGCATCAGGGAAGAGACTCCAGGTACGGGCTGACATCTGACTACGAAATGAATATACAGTGGAACATTTCGGATGATGGGACTTTTACCTCAAGACTTTCCTACTCCACCTCCTAAACTTCCTCTTTAAAGCTGTTCATGTGTTCCATGTTCCAATTGAAAACTAACATTTCTTTTTTTTCCTTTAACACAAGGGGACTTAAAGACTCAATTAAGTGTAAAGCTGTTTTTCTGTTCTGCAAGGGGCAACAGGCAAATTGTATTTTTCTCCAGGAAACTCATTCTGAGGAATCTGATGTGAAATTTTGGTCACAACAATGGGGAGATCAAATTTTTTTTAGTCATGGTACAAACAGGTCGGCTGGGGTTGCTATTTGCTTCAACAGATGTCCTGGTAGGTTTTTGTGCAACTTGGCAGACAAAGATGGACATTGGGTTGCTTGTGTGTTAAATACTGATAATACTCTGGTTACGTTGGTTAATGTTTATGGATACAACAATGATCAAGAGAATAAGAACCTGCTGTATCAAATTTCTACAGTTATAAAGGAACTTAATACCAAATTCCCCACTGATTATATAATTGTTGGAGGTGATTTCAATGTGACTCCCGATGAATGGTTGGATAGATGGCCTTCAAAATTTTTAAGTGAACATAAAAACCCAATATTTGAAAATTTTGCTAATGATACTAAATTAATAGATGTATGGAGATTGTTAAACAAAGATGTAAAACAATTCACCTGGCACAAACCCAATGGTCAAAGCAGGTCACGTATTGATTATTGGTTGGTATCCAACTCAATTTTACAATATGTTAAGGAAACAGTCATCTCTAACGGTCCCTTAAGTGACCATTGCACCATTATTCTAAGACTACAAAGCAAAGACCAAAACAACACATTTAAGGATTATTGGAAATTTACTCTCAGATGCTGAGAAATAAGGAGTATTGTAATTCTATTAAAAAATCAATCTTAGATATCCAGAATGATGAAGCCATCAATACACCGATACTCAAATGGGAATATCTTAAATTTAGAATCAGAAAAACCTCAATCGCATTCGGTAAAAAGTTAAACAGACAAAGGAAAGAAGAGGAATCAAATGTAGTTAAAGAACTTATTAATCTTTATGGCAAATTGAATTGGACTGAGGAAGAAAAAGGAAAAATTAACAACTTACAATCTAAATTGGACGAAATGTACCTTTATAGAGCCAAGGGCGCTTATTTGCGATCCAAAGCCAAGTGGATAGAAGAGGGTGAAAAGAACACTGCCTATTTTTGCAATCTAGAAAAACGTAGACAAGAATATACAGTCAGGTCCATAAATATTGGGACATCGACACAATTCTAACATTTTTGGCTCTATACACCACCACAATGGATTCCAAATGAAACGAACAAGACATGCTTTAACTGCAGAGTGTCAGCTTTTATTTGAGGGTATTTACATCCAAATCAGGTGAACGGTGTAGGAATTACAACAGTTTGCAAATGTGCCTCCCACTTCTTGAGGGACCAAAAGTAATGGGACAGAATAAGAACCATAAATCAAACATTCATTTTTTAATACTTGGTTGCAAATCCTTTACAGTCAATCACAGCCTGAAGTCTGGAACACATAGACATCACCAGACGCCGGGTTTCATCCCTGGTGATGCTCTGCCAGGCCTCTACTGCAACAGTCTTCAGTTCCTGCTTGTTCTTGGGGCATTTTCCCTTCAGTTTTGTCTTCAGCAAGTGAAATACATGCTCAATCGGATTCAGGTCAGGTGATTGACTTGGCCATTGCAAAACAGTCCACTTCTTTCCCTTCAAAAACTCTTTCGTTGCTTTTGCAGTATGCTTTGGGTTGTTGTCCACCTGCACTGTGAAGCGCCGTCCAATGAGTTTTGAAGCATTTGTCTGAATATGAGCAGATAATATTGCACGAAACACTTCAGAATTAATTGTGCTGCTTTTGTCAGCAGTCACATCATCAATAAATACAAGAGAACCAGTTCCACCTGCAGCCATACATGCCCACGCCATGACACTTCCACCACAATGCTTCACTGATGAGGTGGTATGCTTAGGATCATGAGCAGTTCCTTTCCTTCTCCATACTCTTCTCTTCCCATCACTCTGGTACAAGTTGATGTTGGTCTCATCTGTCCATAGGATGTTGTTCCAGAACTGCGACGGCTTTTTCAGATGTCGTTTGGCAAACTCTAATCTGGCCTGCCTGTTTTTGGGGCTCACCAAAGGTTTACATCTTGTGGTGAACCCTCTGTATTCACACTGGTGGAGTCTTCTCTTGATTGTTGACTCTGATGCACATACACCTGCCTCCTAGAGAGTGTTCTTGATCTGGCCAACTGTTGTGAAGGGTGTTTTCTTCACCAGGGAAAGGATTCTTTGGTCATCCACCACAGTTGTGTTCCGTGGTCTTCCTAGTTTTTTGGTGTTGCTGAGCTCACCAGTGCGTTCCTTCATTTTGGGAATGTTCTAAACAGTTGTTTTGGCCACGCCTGATGTTTTTGCAATCTCTCTGATGGGTTTGTTTTGTTTTTTTCAGCCTAATGATGGCTTGCTTCACTGGTAGTGACAGCTCTTTGGATCTCATCCTGGCAGTTGACAGCAACAGGTTCAAAAAGCAAACAGCACACTTGAAATGAACTCTGGACCTTTTATTTGTTCATTGTAATTGGGGTAATGAGGGAATAACACACACCTGGCCATGGAACAGCTGAGAAGCCAATTGTCCCATTACTTTTGGTCCCTTAAGAAGTGGGAGGCACATATACAAACTGTCATAATTCCTATACTGTTCACCTGATTTGGATGTAAATACCCTCAAATAAAAGCTGACAGTCTGCAGTTAAAGCATGTCTTGTTCGTTTCATTTGGAATCCATTGTGGTTGTGTATAGAGCCAAAAATGTTAGAATTGTGTCGATGTCCCAATATTTATGGACCTGACTGTAATTCAGTATGTAACCTAATAATCAACGGAGAGGAATGTACAGACCCTAAACGCATTTCAAGTGAAGTATTTACTTTTTATAGTAACCTTTATAAGTCTTCATACTCAGAACAAAATGCCACCTCCTTCTTTGACAAAATCAGTAATTGGATTCCAGTAATTGATGATAATTTTAGAGAAATTTGTGATGAAGACCTAACTATAGAAGAATTTGATTTTGCTATTAAGAGCACGGCATCTGATCGCTCACCGGGACCAGATGGAATAACAACTAATTTCTATAAGCACTTTTGGGAAGATCTAAAATTACTTTTGTTTAGTGCGTTAAATGAATGTATAAATCAAAAGGAGCTTATGGCAACAATGAAACAAGGAGTTATAAAATTAATTCCAAAACCGGGAAAAGATAAGAAAAAACTAAGTAATCTAAGCCCTATAACACTTTTAAATACAGACTACAAAAGTTTTACAAAAGTTTTAGCAACAAGACTAAAAACAGGCATTTCTGAAATAATTAGCCCAACACAATCAGGATTTCTCAAAGGACGGTTGATCCAAAATAATATCCGCTTGGTTTTGGACCTTATCGATTACAATTACCTAATTAAGGATGATGGTTTCATGTTGTTCTTGGACTTCCATAAAGCATTTGATTCTATCGAACACACTTTTATTATTAAGACATTTAAACATTTTGGGTTTGGAGATGCATTTCTGGATATGATCACTATGTTATACACTGATATTAATAGTTGTGTTTCTCTTTCAGAAGGCACATGTCCCAGGTTCAGGGTGGAGAGAGGTATCAGGCAGGGCTGCAGTATCTCACCTCTTTTATTCATTGTAGCCACTGAACTACTTTCTATTACTGTCATAAACTCAAACATCGAAGGATTAGAAATAAATAACCACAAATTAATAATAAGTCAGCTTGCTGATGATACAACAATCTTTCTAAAAAATAAAGAACAAATTCCATTGGCCTTAGATACAATAAAGATCTTTTCTGATGCTTCTGGACTACGCCTGAACCTGGACAAATGTGAACTCGTGAGTATCCACAATTGTTCTCACTCTTCTTTGTACAATATACCTGTCAAAAATGAAATCAAATATCTTGGAATTTGGCTAACTAAATGCATGGCTGATAGCGAAGAAAAGAATATTCAGAATACAATTGACAAATGCAAAAAAACTCTAAACTATTGGCTACAGAGAGATTTAACTTTGTTTGGCAGGATAATGTTGACCAAGGTTGAATCTTTATCCAGATTAATCTATCCAGCTTATTCCCTAGCCATCCCACCAAGAATTATAAAAGACATCAATAAGCTGAATTTTAATTTCATATGGAAAAATAAACATCATTATATCAGTAACAGGGACTTGATAAAAGACTATGAAGAGGGGGGTTTAAAAGCAATCAATTTTGAAATAATGAATGGCATCTTAAAGATTAATTGGCTCCGATCCTTCTTAAAAAATGATAATGACATCTGGTTCTTGATACCATCTCTTATTTTCGACAAAGTTGGGGGGATCCAATTCCTTTTAGTATGTGATTTTGAAATTTCTAAACTGCCCATAAAACTCTCCAAATTTCATCAACAAGTTTTGTTAAATTGGAAATTAATGTTTAAACATAACTTTAGTCCCCACAACGTTCCATTGTGGAATAATAGGGTGATATTGAATCGGGGGAAATCTATGTTTGTGGAAGAATGGATGACAAAACAAATTTGGTCTGTGACACATATAATGGATGAAAATGGAGATATACTTGAATTAAACAGGTTTAATGAAAAATATGACATGAGTTGCTCGTTCGAGCTCTACAAAAAGGTTTCACAGAATATCCCAATAGTCCTTGTCAATACGATAAAGAATAATTTTCCAAATATACCGACTCCAAATTTACATAAAATTAAATTAGATGGTCTTGACTTGGTTAATGAAAAATGCAATAATCAGCTTTTGAGGAGGTATTTGGTTAACATCTTATATCCAGGTAGGACAAAACATTCACTCATCCTTAAAGATTATAACAAATCTGAGATCTTGTTGATCAGAACCAAATATTTAAAATTTCCAATTCCCCCCAAATTTAAAGAAGTCCATTTTAGAACTACAAAAAATATTTACCCCTCCAATGAATTCATGAGAGACAGATTTAAATTTGTGTTAGATAACTGTTATATTTGTAAAACATCTTCGGAAACAACAGAGCACATGTTTTATGGGTGTGTGACAATCCAGAACTTATGGAAATCCCTCCATGTCCTAATATTGTCCCAGTATGGAAATATTGATTTTTGGTCTTTTCAAAATATTCAAATTGGAGTAATCCTTAAGGACAAAAATAGTGAGTTAGTTAACAATCTCATTATTATAACAAAGTATTACATTCATAAATGCCGATATGCTAAATCCCCCCCTTCATGGTCTGCTCTTAAAAACGAACTCTCCCTGTTCCGTAAATCTCTTAAGCTAATAAATAAGCCCCAAGCAATCAAATTGCATGGATTTTTAGAAGAGTTTGATTTTTCTTAACCCCTTATTTAAGTTCTGTGTCTTGTTTATGGAACCTCACTTTTAGAGATTTTATGATCCCCCTTGTCTCCTTTATTTTTGTTCCTTGTTTTTCTTTTTTTCCTTTTTTTAATTGTTATTTATTTATTTTATTTTTGTATTGGCTATTCTTTTTTTTTATATATATATTATTTTTATGTAGACGTGTGTGTATAAATGTGTGTTTGCATATGTATGTACATATGTATGTATGTATGTATGTATGTTTACTTTCAGTCATTGTCGATTTCATTGATTTCATTGTAGTGTACCAACTGCACTGTGGCAATGATGTGTATTCCTCTGATTGGGAGAAAAGAGAAAGGAGGTGCGATTCTGTTCTGGATGATTCTATATGTCACTTGTCTCTTTGAGATTATTTAGAACAATAACAATGACAAAGTTCATTAAAAAAAACAAAAAAAACAAAAAAAAACAAACAATACTCTTAATTCCTTAAGCCAACTTTTTTTTTTAAATAAACTTTATTTAACAAACAATGAGTATACATACGAACGGATGAAGTATACAAAACAACAGAACATGAACACACAAAGCCAGGGGTAAAAGAAAAAAGTAACAATTATAAGAATACACGCAAAAATTCACATGCATATATTGTTTTGTTGGTGGACTCTGATATTGATTGTATGTACAATTCCACATCCTTAAAAAATGACAGAAATATGGTGTTTTGTTAGTAAACTTACATTTATGAATAAAGAATTTAGCTACCCTTACATTAAGAGCAGCAAAGTGAAATAATATGTTATTTCACTTTGCTGCAACATCCTGTACTGTCACAGCGGCATGTAACTCTCATCTAAAATCACATTTCACAAAAAAAATCATCATAAACTCCTATTCTACTAAAGTATTAAAAAAAAACAACCATTCTAATCAGCCAAGTGTAAGCATATACTTAATTACTCATCCTAGCTAAAAGCTCCCTAAAAACAAGTTCTATATGTTAACCCTAACTTCATTTTAAACTCACATTTCCTGTGTTATTCCCGTTCTTGGTATAACAGTATTAACAAATTTATCATAAAAAAACATTTATCATTCTTCTTGGGGAACTTAAAGAAACAGAATAAAACATTTTCCCATCGTAAAGAAAACTCCCTTAAAATATGGACAATAACAAAACTGCTAAATTCCTTCCAGAATCTCTGTGTAAAAGAACAGTACCAAAAAAGATGCGTCACAGTTTCTGGATGATCCCCACAGAAAGTACAATTAGTATTTATGTCCCTTTTAAATTTTACCATGTAGTGACTGGCTGGATAACATTGATGTAGAATTTTAAATGAGACTTCTTTCACCTTATTTACAATCAAATATTTATGGGGGATCATCCAGACTGTCTTCCACTTGATATCTGGAACATATCGGTTCCAATAAGATATTATATACGGGAGAGAGACGATATCTTCCTGGAATAAACTACGTATTCTCTTATTGCTGTTACCAAGTTCTTGTGAAAAGCAGATTTTTCCTATTGGTGACTCAGCTGGATCAGGGAGAGCGACTGAGGTAGATATTGAGCTGTCAGTGTTTTTATATAACATTAAAGTCCCTGAGGGTATGGCACCACGCACCATTGAGAATTCCTGAACACTGATTGGAAAATTATATAGTGCAATAAAGTTGTTGTAAGTAAGTAGTTGTCCCTCTGTACAAAAGGCCCCGTAGTTGTGAGTTTTATTCTGTTCAGTTGTTCACTTGTAGTTTCTTAGAGTGGCCAGTAGAGGTCACCCCACCGCTTTGTATGAGAGAGGATTTGGGCAGGGAGATACGTGGGTGAGATATATGAGCGTTTCCGCTCCCGATTACCGGCGGAGAAGTGGTCATTTCGTGAGAAGTGTGCGTTACTGAGCAACAGACCACACACACACACACACACGCTCATCTCCACACCGATACACCCCCCACACTCCTACCTGCGCACCTAAACTTGTATGTAACACCTGCTCCTCTGACAAGCCTGTTACCTTTGACCGTGTGAAGGCAATACAAGCGTCTAAACCATCCTCGGTGTCCTCATTGTCTCCTTCCTGAATATCCATCCGGGCCTAGAGTAGTGTTCTGGCCGACACTCCGGGGAGTGGTGGCTGCAAACCCGAATCAACACCTTACAGTCCTCCCATTCCGGGTTATCTACCCAACATTAGTGGTCCTTCGAGCCGGATGTAAGCTGCTTCTACCCTAACAAGATGGATGATATTCAGAACTTCTCAGCCCTTGGTGCGCGCCCACGGCGGAATGTACGTCGTCCCCTCCGCTATGAAGCTTATGAGACTGACTTCCACAGGCTTGGTACAGGTTACCAGGAAGAAAGTGAGACAGGAGGCGACACCCGTTCTCCCCACCATCCTCTGTCTGACACCCCTGATGACCGCCCACACGGCCATGTCACCCCATTGAGGGCAGAGTTAGCAGATATGCAACGGGAGAGGTTCCTGTTTCAGCAGTCCCATGACCAGATGAGAGCCGGGCTAGCTGATTTCCAGGCCATTCATGCTAGTTTGCTGCAGCTGCTGGACCGCGCAGAGAGTCTGCAGCTCAGTCCACCGCCCAGAGGCCCTACTGTTCATTTCCAGCCACCCCCTGCTGAAGAGGAAGAGGACTGGCCTCCACCACCTCCTCCGGTTGTGTTCAAGGAGGAATCTGTCTCCAGCCAGGGTCCAGTTGCGGACCGCATCGATACAATGATGAAAGAGCTCCAGGATCTGAAGAGGGAGTCTATGGCTGCACAGAAGAGTCAGATCATCCCCCCACATGAATCTAAGCCAGGGTTCACTTCTCCTCAGCCAAGGACCACCTACCCTCCAGCGCCGCCTCCGAGAGCACACCCCCCTCCATTGCAACCACTGCCAGCTCCACCTCCGTCCTCATCTACTCCTTTCTTGACCTCACAGATGTATAGACCCCCTGGCTTAGCAGCGGCCCCAGATTTGACCTACAGGGGGCCTCGTCCGAGCATTCCCAAGCTCACACGTCCTGATCCCGGGGAATTCGCTCGTCTGAAGATGGCACTAGAGAACTTACTGCCCTCGGAGAATTCAGAGCTCTTCAGGTACCAAGTCTTGTTAGATCACCTCCACCTAGAGGAAGCGAAGTTGATAGCGGATGCTTACCTCCATTCTGCCACGCCCTTCAGTGACACCATGAATGCTCTTAACGACCGGCTTGGACAGCCCCACCAGCTTGCCCTGAGAAGAATTGCTGCTGTCATGGACTCACCTGACATCCGCCAAGGGGATGCAGCCGCATTCGAGCGATTCTCTCTCCACATCCAGTCGCTCGTGGGCATGCTGAAGACTTTAGGCCCGGATGGGGAGGTTGAACTCCAGTGTGGCTCCCATGTGGCTCGACTCCTTGGTAAGCTTCCTTCAGAGCAAAGAGCTGATTTCCGTCGGTGCATGTACAGCCATTCTGGTCAGGCTTACACCCTGGACGACCTGGCTACCTGGTTAAAGTACGAATCCTGGTGTCAGGGCTATGACGGTTTGCCCACTCCAACAATCACCAAAGAGAAGCCTGACGTCAGACCAAGTAGGCGCCCTGTTGCCGTTCTTCACGGTGCAGAGACCTCACCCAGGTCACTAGGTACCACTCCAAACAAAGCTAGGCAGCAGCCCTACTGCGCCTTCTGTGATAACCGTGCCCATCACCTGAGTCAGTGTCCAGAGGTCGTTAAGCTGAGTAGCAAACAGCTCACAGACTGGATAAAGACCAACAAGAGGTGCTGGCGTTGCGCTCGTTCCCATCAGGCAGCCCAGTGTACCCTCAAGAAACCCTGCAGCCTGTGTCAGGGTCGCCATCTGCAGGTCCTTCACGACGTGAATTCTAAGCCCTTAAAGACCCCTGGCCCAGCGTCTGTTCCCCCACGAGAAGGTGAGAATCCTACGGGCGTCCTGTACCTCGATCGTCCCATAGAGAGCGGCCAAGTCCTGTTAAAGGTTGTCCCAGTCATCCTTCACCATAATGGCAAGACTCTGAGCACTCACGCGGTTTTGGATGATGGGTCAGAGAGGACTATGCTGCTACCCGCCGCTGCCCAGAAGCTTGACCTTCAAGGCACCCCAGAGACACTTCCGTTGCGCACTATCAGACAAGATGTGCAAACTCTACATGGCTCGTGTGTCTCATTCGAGATCTCCCCTGGTGGCAAACCTAAGCAGCAGTATAAGGTCCGTAACGCCTTCACCGCCACCCGCATCGACCTAGCAGAGCACAGCTACCCTGTGGAGTCCTTGCAGCGAAAGTACAGACACCTCAGAGGCCTGCCTCTCCAGTCCTTCAAGAAGGTCAAACCTCTCCTTCTTATTGGCAGTGACCACCCACAGCTCATCACTCCAGCTGAAGCTGTCCGTCTTGGTCCACCGGGTGGTCCCGCGGCTATGCGCACCAGGTTGGGGTGGACACTACAGGGTCCCTCCAGCCTAATCGGTTCCTCTTCGCTGCCACGACAGTGCCTTTTCACGACCGCCATTCCTCCCCAGGTGAGTGAGCTACTCAAACATGTAGAGAAGTTATGGCAGGTAGATGTCGTCCCAGTGCCAGAAGGCAAGGTGGTTACCCGTTCAAGGGAAGATAACTATGCCGTTAGCCTGCTAGAGCAGAAGACAGTTCGTGTCGAAGTGGAGGGCATCCGACGCTATGCCACCCCCCTTCTTCGCCGCCAGAACATGCCACACCTTAAAGCTAGCCCTAACGCAGTTATTCCTAGTTTGGGAAGTGTGGAGAGAAGGCTCCAGAAAGATCCAGGACGAGCTAAGATCTACAGGGCGGAGATAGAGAAGTTGGTCCAGGCCGGTTCGTTGGTGAAAGTGCCCCCCTCTGAGGTTGCTCAAGCAGATGAGTCATGGTATATCCCTCACCACCTTGTTAGCCATAATGGCAAAAATCGCCTTGTGTTTAACTGTTCGTTCCAGTTCCAAGGTCAAGCCCTCAACGAACATCTGCTACCGGGGCCTACCCTAAGTGCATCGCTCCTTGTTGTCCTCCTTTGCTTTCGAGAGCATGCTGTAGCCATTAGTGGTGACATTCAAGGTATGTTCCACCAGATTCGCCTTCTTCCCGAAGACCGTTCCCTCCTGCGGTTCGTGTGGCGGGATCTGTACCCTGAGGCACCTGTGGCTGTCTATGAATGGCAGGTCCTCCCCTTCGGTACAACCTGCAGCCCATGCTGTGCAACCTTCGCTCTGCAGCGCCACACCAGGGATCACACCGAGGGTGATGATCCACTACGTCACTCGGTGGGACGGTGTTTCTATGTGGATAACCTTCTCCAGAGTGTGCCAACCCCTGAGGGAGCCCGGGACCTAGTGGACGGCCTAAGAGCCCTCTTGTCCTCTGCGGGATTTGTCCTACGCCAGTGGGCCAGTAATGAACCCAGCACCATTGGCCACCTACCTGAAGACCTCAGCTCCACAAGTGCAGAACTTTGGCTCACTCAAGACAAATCAGACACCTCTGAGCCGACTCTGGGCCTTAGCTGGCACTTCCCCACGGACACCTTGGGTTACAAACACGGCAAAATCAGTTATGGCGCCCCCACTATGCGGAACATTTATAAGGTTCTCGCCAGCCAGTACGACCCACTTGGCTTTATCCTACCATACACCACCCGAGCCAAGATGCTGGTGAGGCGCCTTTGGGATCAGCAGAGGGGGTGGGATGACCCGCAGCTTCCGCCAGAACTACTGCAGCAGTGGAAAACCTGGGAAGAGGAGTTGCCGTTCCTTGCACAAATCCTGCTTCCTCGCCCTTATCTCCCAGAGCACGTCACGGAGTCAGTTAGTGAGAGAGAGATTCACATCTTCTGTGATGCGTCAGAGCAGGCTTATGGCGCAGTGGCCTACATGAGAACAGTGACAGGTGATGGCAGCTCACATCTGGCCTTCCTGATGGCTCACTCCCGTGTTGCCCCTAGACGCATTCTCTCCATGCCTAGACTCGAGCTCTGTGGGGCCCTCTCTGGAGCTCATCTCTCCCGTCTCCTTAGAAATGAGCTCACTTTGGACATAAAGAGAATAGTGCTGTGGTCTGACTCCACAACTGTACTCACCTGGTTGAGGTCCGAGTCATGCCACTTCAAGGTCTTCGTCGGCACCCGTGTGGCTGAAATCCAGGAAGTAACTCAGTCGCACACCTGGCGCTTTTTGGATTCAGCCCAGAACCCTGCGGATGATATAACCCGTGGGAAGACCCTTTTGGAACTGGCCAGACCCAACAGATGGAGTCAAGGGCCTCCTTTCCTGCTCCTAAGTCCAGAACAGTGGCCTCCAGAGCCGAGCGGCACCCTGGCTGAGCCGCCAGGCCCATCTGAGCTCCGTAAAGAGACCTTTTGTGGAGTTTCTACCACCTTTGACCCCGCCACCTCGAACTTCAGCGGATATGACACCTGGGCGCAGCTGCTGGAAGCTGCTATTACGCAGTTGCATGGGGCGGCCAAAGGCGGTGGAACATCATCAGCTCAGGACTATATTCAAGCGGAGATGCAACAGGAGAGCTTTCCTGAGGAGTATCGACTCCTTAAGCAGGGGAAATCTATCAGTCGCAGCAGTCGTCTCCTTGCGCTGTCCCCTGAGTTCGACCGTGAAGATGAGGTTATCCGTGTAGGTGGACGTCTTCGCCGCTCTGAAGACCTCGCCTTTACCAACTCGCACCCCTTAGTTTTGGATCCGACACATCCGGTCACCCGCTTGCTCATCCAGGATGTCGACAGTCGTCTGCGTCATCCAGGGCCAGAGAGGGTCTTGGCGGAGATTCGGCGCACTCATTGGATCCTGAGAGGCCGGGAAGCGGTTAGGCGTTTCCAGAGGACCTGTCTTGAGTGTCGCAGATGGAAAGCCCGACCAACTGTTCCCAAGATGGCTGACCTGCCAGTTGCGCGCCTCCGCCTTTACAAACCTGCCTTTTATTCGACAGGCGTGGATTGTTTTGGACCCTTTGAGGTCAAAATCGGGTGCCGTGTGGAGAAGAGGTGGGGCATCATCTTTAAGTGCCTTACTATCAGAGCGGTCCACCTTGATGTCCTGACCTCCATCGATACAGATGCCTTCCTGATGTCACTTTGACGTTTCATTGCCAGGAGAGGAACCCCAGCTGAGCTGTACTCAGACCAAGGGACCAACTTCCGTGGGGGAGAAAGGGAACTCCAAGCAGCCTTTGCAGCCATGACCGCTGACCTGCAGAAGCTCCTGGCTCCCCAGAAGATCGTCTTCCACTTCAATCCACCAGCGGCTCCTCATTTTGGGGGAGTGTGGGAGCGGGAGATTAGATCTGTCAAGACGGCGCTCTACACTACAGTAGGATCCCAACCCCTACAAGAGGAGGTCCTCCGCACGGTCCTTGTGGAGGTGGAGGGCATCTTGAACTCCAAACCACTAGGTTATGTCCCCTCTGACATCAGTGATCCTGATCCAGCGACCCCCAACTGCTTTCTGATGGGGCGGCCTGATGGGGCGCTTCCTCAAGTGGCTTACCCTAAAGAAGAGCTCCTGAGTCGCCGGAGGTGGAAACACTCCCAAGTGCTGGCTGACCACTTCTGGTCTCGATTCATCCGGCTGTACCTTCCGAGCCTGCAGCTTCGCCCGAAATGGCAGTCATCCCCTGCGGACGTCACGGAAGGTTCGGTGGTGATGATCGTAGATCCTCAGCTGCCTCGCGCTTCCTGGCTCGTGGGTCGCATCTCCAAGGTCCACCCCAGTCCCGACGGGCACATCAGGTCTGCTGACGTCAAGGTGAAAGACAGGACCTTCACCCGACCTGTGGCGAGGCTGGTGGTACTGCCTGCCCTCCCGGACGAAGACAAAGGACAATCACTGTGACTTTATTAGAGAAGTTGCCTTTTGTTGTGAGCAAATGTACTTCATACATTTGGGGGCGGCTGTACAAAAGGCCCCGTAGTTGTGAGTTTTATTCTGTTCAGTTGTTCACTTGTAGTTTCTTAGAGTGGCCAGTAGAGGTCACCCCACCGCTTTGTATGAGAGAGGATTTGGGCAGGGAGATACGTGGGTGAGATATATGAGCGTTTCCGCTCCCGATTACCGGCGGAGAAGTGGTCATTTTGTGAGAAGTGTGCGTTACTGAGCAACAGACCACACACACACACACACACACACACACGCTCATCTCCACACCGATACACCCCCCACACTCCTACCTGCGCACCTAAACTTGTATGTAACACCTGCTCCTCTGACAAGCCTGTTACCTTTGACCGTGTGAAGGCAATACAAGCGTCTAAACCATCCTCGGTGTCCTCATTGTCTCCTTCCTGAATATCCATCCGGGCCTAGAGTAGTGTTCTGGCCGACACTCCGGAGAGTGGTGGCTGCAAACCCGAATCAACACCTTACAGTCCTCCCATTCCGGGTTATCTACCCAACACCCTCTTTATTAACCAGCTGAGCCACCAATAGGATCCCATTCTGGACCAAGTTTCCAGGAAAAGTGATTTATTTTTAAATAAAATATTTCCTTAAGCCAACTTTCTGCTGTTTAAACGCGCCGGGAGCTACTTCCTCTTCTTCTTCTTCTTCTTGTTTGATAGCGGTTGGCGATCAACGTTTCTGGTGCATTACCGCCACCAACTGGAACAGAAAAATAAAACATGTTCTACTGTCTCTTATTGAAAACAAAAGTGTCATTTCCATGTACCATGTTTCCCCGATTTACAGAATGTATTGTTAAACCTTTCAGATGTTTATTTCTTCCTTTCTTTAAATGTTATGAAGCCACCAGTCAGTTCTTTCTTCTTCGTACTGTTCTGTCATCTCACATTGACCTTTTTTTAGTTACTGATTTCATTTCTTTGCTCAGCTCCCACCTCACTGTAAACCAAACATTGCATAACATTTAAAACTATTTAACATTTATCAATTAAAAATGTACTTTCAACTGTCAATAGAGTTATTAGATGGAGAGGTAGGACTCTCTTCAGTCAATGAGTAACACAGCTGATGTTAAAAGCTTTTGAAATCACGGAAAGCAATTTTGCGGACTCTCCAGAGAAAAAAAAAAGTCCTGACCAGCTGCTCTGCAACTGCTTTACTGGCCCGAATCACTTTGTCTTAGCAGTGCTCTTTGGTACAGTCCTCTTCTGTGGCCACCACACTCACGTGAGCTTTTTTTTTTTTTGAAACATTTATTTTTACCTTGTTAAATTCTCAGTTAATTTGATCTTTGCGCTGAAGGAAGGGCAATACTCGGTGTATAAATGCTCAATCAACAATTATTTTATTCAATACAATTCAAAACTTTGAGCATAAACCATCCGGATGGGGAGACATGCATAAAGAGGGTCACAGCGAAATCTCAAAATGGTGGAGGGATACTCAAACTCTTACAGCCTCTGGTGGCCCCCACCTAGTCGTAAAAACCTAAACATTCACATTCTTTCTCTCTTACAGCGTCTAAGTGACGGCCTTGGCTCCCTGTTTTATCTCCTCCTGATGACATGGGGCAGAAAACCTCTCCGGTATGCTCTGTTCTCTTCTAATCAGACAAATAAGGCCATGACTCTCTGAAAACAGTATTTCTTATAACTCAGAAGTATAATTGTTCATAAAACAATATCATTCATTCACAATAAATCAGCAGTCTAATGTAATACAAATCAGTTTAATAAATCTAATAGTTATCACCTCTTTAGGAGAATAATGCAAACTAAAACTACAAAATAATTTCACAATCTTTAATTAGGGGTATAACGTGGCATACGATAATATAATAATCTCACAACTTTTAAATGGTAAATGGTCTGTATTTGTATAGCGCTTTAGTAGTCCCTAAGGACCCCAAAGCGCTTTACACATCCAGTCATCCACCCATTCACACACACATTCACACACTGGTTATGGCAAGGTACATTTTAGCCACAGCCACCCTGGGGTGCACTGACAGACGCTTATATCTCATAATTAGCATCACATATTTCTATTTTGTCTTTTACTCTAAACAGTGTATAGTTGAATAGTCTTGGATTCACTTGGATTCACTGGCAATCATAAACATTGAGAGGACGCCCTCACAGCAATGTGGCCTCAGCCATAAATCTGCTCTTATTTAATGCACTCTTCCCCTGTCTTTAAATCTACAGGCTAGACTGGAGCACAAGAGGCATTTGTCACGGTAATGGCAGCGTTGCTTGCAAAAGGGTCATCTCCAAATAAGGAGATACTTGGAAAATTATAGAAGAAGAAACAAATTTTTCACCTTAGTAGACTCTTTATCACACATAATAAAAAGTGTTTACTGCCTGTTTGTGACAGCCTATTGTCCCTCAGCCAGTAAAAGGAGGTCCATGGCACCATGTAAAACTAATTTAAAATTCTAACCATTTTGATAATAAATTGTGAAAAATTCTAATTGGAGCACATTTGTCTTCTCTCATTAAAAGAACCTACAGTACAGTTATCTTTTGAACTCAGTTCTTATATCTTATGATAGCTTTAGCAGCAACCCACACTGAAGCTCCACATGGCCACTCTTTCCAGGCTGCTCAAGCATTACCAGTAGTGCCTGCGCACACATACATGCAAGCCCCTTAAAGACTCGTGTAATTCATGTGGATGTTCGGGGCTTTCATCACTTCTGCTTTACATCTCACAGCCAACTGGTGTGGTTTTCCATAATGTTTATTAAGAGACAACACCATCACGTTAATCTAGCTAAGTGTAAACAGGAGTAAATACTAAATATTGAATGTTGTTGTGTAGCAAGCAGGACCGACAGCGCACATTGTGCTTGTAAAAAGCAGCCAATAAAGGTATAGTTTATGTCTATGAACAGTGAACACCCGTGTGCACACCTGTGTGGATCAGCGCGCTTGTATTCAAAAGGTTTCCCCATGTAATGGTCTGCTAGAGGATGTAGAGAGCCATAGCCCCGTCCCCCAGGGCATGAAACAGGCATGGAGGAGATCCAGGCTCCAGACATCCAGAGGCCCCAGAGTGCGAGAGCCCAAGGAGGACCACCGGAGGGGCATCCGTGCCACCCTCCTGGGAAGAGCTGGGGAGAGCCCCAGATGAGGGGTCACCCAGTAACCACGGAGCAGAAGCCAGAGGGGGCTGCACAGGCGTGCCCGCCGGCTCTGCCGGCAGCCAGCTGTGCCAGAGTGAACCGAGCCGCAGGCTCGAGGGCCCCCTTTGCCCCGGAAGAGGCCTGACCGAGCAACAGGCACCAGGCCCCGCCAAGTAGTCACCGGGAGTGAGCTGGTAGATACCTGAGCGCCCAGCCCCGGACACCAAGAACCACCAACGCACCGACCCCTGAGGGCATCAGTTACCGGCAGGGAGTGTGGTGAGGGGAGATAGGCCTTTGGAGGGCCTGAGAGTTCCCAGAGAGGTGGAGTGTAAGACCCAACCTGACATATAAACACAGACAAACAGGCACACAAAAAACATGCATTCCCACCCTCATGCACACATATACAAATACTCAGCACTCACCCAACGTAGGGATAGACATACATGAACACTGTACACACAAGCACACTCCCCTTTGTTCCAGGTCCTGCTCCTCATCAATAAATGTGGTGGTTGTCTGTGAAGAAGACCGTTTGTGATTGAGAGCAAATAAGGTTTACCAGTAAGGATAACTAATGCTAGTGTGTGTGAAAGTCTAGAAATAAAGGTGGTGCAAAGAAGTGACCGTAAGACATTGGCTGTGTCCCAATTCAGGGTATGCACGCTTGAAGTACGCATTTCAAGTGCGAATACGTCACCGCCACGCGACGACGGCTGTCCCAATTCAAAGTGTACTTCAAATGCATACTCCAAATGCGCCGTCGATTTCCCCAAATATCAAGCGTGGTCCGGTGCGCGCTTCGTGGTCCCATATATCCCACAATTCATAGCGCAGCGGTGGGTGTGGATAATTTTGCCGCAAAATACGGCAGAAGGGAGCGGCCGAAGAGTGAACTGGCAAAAGTAAGTACTGAATATTATGTCACTTATTTATGTGCGAATGTTTAATAATGAAGAACATTAAAACATTACTGTTGGCCACATGTCAGCAAAGTTATGTGACATTAGTGATGTTTGCACTTTCAGCGTAAACTTGGTTTTAAAGCCTTTACTTACAGAGAATGTGATGATTTTATGGATAATTAAAGTCAGTCATATATCCACAAACACAACAAGCTGAAAGTCAGTGATGCTGCTCGGTTTGCAGTCCTGAATATCACGGCACAAGCAGGATTCACTGCACTGTTAATGTTAGCTATGTTATATTGCTGCCTCTGTTCGGTGGTGTCGAGCCAAACGGATTTAAGGTGTGTTTGAACGAGCTGACGGTTCACTCGTTAAGCTGAAAGAAAGATGCTTTAATCACAGGAGTCACACATGTGTCCACTGTACCATCTGGGAACTCTTCTTGTTTGGCACTCGTAATAACACAAATACTAAATCCTCCTTCTCTTGTGCTGTTTTGTAGCAGTGTATACACCTGAGACTGTCACCTGTCTGTCTGTCCTGCACTCTCTCTCTTTTTCTTTCTCTCTGATTGTGGAATAAAAGTATGAACATGTATTTATAAGTTACACTTGTGTTTGAATCCTGCAGCTTATCACACATTTGATTTCCATGTGTGACAACTGCAAGTGTCCAGAGTGAGGACAGACTGAGGGACCCACTGCTGCACATCATCTGTGAGGCTTTGCACCCCTGATGATCCACCAGGACAAACTCAGCAGTGTGTGAGGAAGAGGAGGAGGAAGAGCCAGCAGCAGCTGACAGATGGAGAGAATAGACAGACGGTTCCCTGTTTGTGAAGGACTGCTAGAAAAGTTTAAAATAACTAATTGTCTGTCCTGAATCAGTCTTATTAAGTAATGTTCAAATAATTTGATCATTCCAGTGTTTTCAGTGTGGGAGAAAGTACTCAGGGCCTTCAAGTTACACACTATGAAAGGCAGCAACAAGTTTAATATTCAGAAGCCTAAAGTATGTATCAGCAGCAGAATGGAGCTAAAAATAAATGTTTGTTTCAGTTCTATGAAGCTTTGAGTATTTTGGATTAGTAGTACTGCTGTGTTTGTTGCATCATATTGCTGTAATTGTTTATATGCTTTATATATGCTAAGTTGATCTATAGTGTTACATCATATTCTATAAGGATGTTATGTGTTTGTTTACTTTCTGCCCAGTTTGACCCATTTAGCAGAAGTCAGCCTGTTTAAGGCTGTGATATCTATTCTGTATGACTTAAAGCAGTTATGACATGGTCTGATTTTCTCATCCAATAAAGGAATATTTAATATATCAGTCTACTCTTCATTGTATCAGAAACAGTTTTCACAGCTCGTACATTTTCCTTTTTACACATATATGTAAGCATTGAGCCAAATGTAATAATGCCAACATATTAGACGAACAATATTTGTCTCTTATGTATAATACATCTATATATACACTGTCAAAGATACTTGTGTTTGAGTGAAGATTTAAGGTGATAGGAAATATTAATAACTGTAACTTTAATCTTTGACCCAGAGTTCAAGCTCACTGCTGTAATATATCCTGTAAAAAAATTAAAAAAAAAATTATATATATATATATATATCATAATTGGCCATATTATATCTACATTACCACAGTGAGATGATTTTAGTCTCATGAACAACATTAGCTGATTGTTATTTACTAACTAATCTTGAAATGACTGTTCAGTACAGAAATGAAGCCCAACTATCATGTTTTACTGTCCCGTGGTCTCAGCCTCAGATACTCAACTAATCAAAGTGATGTCATGACAAAAATGAAGGACCAACAAAACATTTTTCTCCTTCATTTCTGTCACATACTGCTGTATGACACGTTTCTCGCGGTTAGTATCATGGTTGCTAGGCAACCTGAACAGCGCGACGAGGGCTAGACCGTCCCATTTCACAAGCCTCTCACTTCCGCACTTCCCGTACTTATAGTACGCACCGTCCGTAGTACGCGTAGTGTGCGTACTTCAAGCGTGCATACCCTGAATTGGGACACAGCCGTTGTTACTCACCTTTCTTTCCCGTGTTCACTCCAGGGTGTTTGGGCAAATGTTTTCCTGGGGTCCAGACACATTTAAAGGTTCCAGGAGAGGCCATGAGTTAAAGGAGCGTGGGAAATCTTTTTGTGCTTGGGGTTTTTTGGGGTTTTTACAATAAGGGGTATGGTTTAAGGATAAAGTGTAAAATATTTATTAATATGAAAATGTAAAATGTATTTATATATATTTTTATTGAAGTTGATGTATTATATAATGTGGTGGAAGTTTAGGATTTGAGAACTCACCTGTTAATAGAATAATGATTTAACCTGTGACAGCTGAAAGTATTTAAGACTGCCAGTTGTTATTAGATGCAGTGGATTGTTTGTGAGCTGTATGGTAGGCAAATACCCCTTGTTCAACTATACTTGTCTTGGTCTGCCTCATAATAAATCCAGCCGCAAAAGGCTGCCCTATTACACTGCACATGGCACATGACAATACAGTTACAGGGGGATTTGGATTGTAAGTGTGGTCCTGTGATAAATGCTGCAATTCCACTGTAATTATATGAAATTTCAATTATTCTCTTTGAAATGGCATTTTAATTATATTTATGCACAAATACTTAACAGTAGGTACACTGGAGTAAAGGGGTAGCAAGTCGGTTACTTACAGAGAAAATACAAAAAATGATTATAGCGACATAACTTTTAAGTAATGTGTAAATAAGTTCACAGAGAATGAAAAATATATTCATTATAAGTTTTCTATATCTTAATAATTATAGGATACATTTAATTTTACACATACCTTTGGTCAAAATGACAAACTGATGAAATACAATAAAAAAAATTTTAATGCAACACAAGAAAGACAGGTTTCTTTTTCTCATCATGCAGCAAAACAGACCCACATCATGTTTTAAGACAACAAAAATCGTTTAAAGCTATTAAATTTTGTTCTTTGAATTCTTTTGGAGGCAAACAAATACTGGACCCAGGGTGGTCAAAGCTCAAAAAATGATCTTTATTTAACACTCCCGGGAATGGAGACCTGAACACATGAACACACGCTCTAAGTTTGGATCGAATCACTTTGCTTAGTTTCACTTTCTGTCTGCACCTCCTGTGCTCTGCAAAAGCATGCAGTTTGCTGTCAGCCTGCGACCTAGTTTACACTCAAATCCCAACAAAAAACATTTCAACACATTTCAAATAGCTACCTTAGAGAAACAGCGCTGCATTGACCTCACTAATCATCTCACAATGAACAGCCCACTAAACAGCAACAGGTCTTTCAGATTGACCTAGAAGGCAATCTGTTCAGATGCTCTGATTCTCTTTGTGATCACATGATGACAATAATGCTTGGTCAGCAAGATTACATAGATGTTTGCACAGAACAGATAAACTCAACATTTGCGTGACTTTAACGTGACAAACTTTTCCTCAACTCGATCTTCAATGAACAGTTTGTTTTGTTATGCGTGCATAGATTTCTAAACCTTGGTGCATCGTGGCCTCTTATTAAATTCCGTTTATAGTTCTGCTATACGTCACACACACATAGTTTCGATATAAACAACTCCTTCTGTGTTACTAGTTCCGCTTTTCTGTCTGGTTTCCTGTGTTTTATTAATATGCCTATGCAGCTCTACCCTAGCTTCCTGTTTTTTAACTTCTCCTTACTGAAGTCTCTGTTGCCAAGGCGACCAGTCACCCTCTGACCTAGTTTTCCTCACAGACCTTACTACAAAGTACAAAAAACAATATAATCAGAAAATAAGCACTAACAATATATGTTTATTCCTTAACACTCTTAATCATGGGTTTAATTTAGGTTTCTAGTAAATAGCCATTACATTTATGAAACAACAATCAGGAGTTTCTGAAAAGACCATTTGATTAAAAATCAGAAAATGTAAGAAACTAATATCAACAATTCAGAGAAAGTCTTTCTACATGCTGGCTGCCAGCTTAAGATAGGCATGTTATTTCCCTTCCCTTCATTCCTCTTCTCTCCAGAGCATACCTCCACCTCTCCAGGTTCTCTTACACCTGATTCCTATTCCTACTATAGATTACAATATCATCTGCAAACAAGATATTCAACAGAGACTCTTAACTGACCTCGTATGTCAGTCTGTCCGTCGCTACTGAAAACAAGAAGGGGCTCAGAATTGATGTAATCCCATCCCCGGGGGGGGTGGGGGCGCTCAGAGTCGCAGAGCCGCTGCTCCTCCACATCGAAAGGAGCCAGTTGATGTGCCTCCTGAGTGAGGTGTTCCGGGCATGTCCCACTGGGAGGAGGCTGCGAGGCAAACCCAGGACGCGCTGAGGAGATTATGTCTCACGGCTGGACTGGGAACGAATTGGTGTTCCCCGCGATCCAGCCCTGGATAAAGCGGGGGAAGATGGATGGATGATTGGGTGGATTAGTTGATGGTTTATTAACCTGTTCTTCAGTTCAAAAGCCTTTCCACACTGACCACAGCTGAATGGTTTAAATCCAGTGTGGATGACCTGATGTCCTTTTAAGTTACGTTTGGAAGTGAAAGCCTTTCCACACTGATCACAGCTGAATGGTTTAAATCCAGTGTGGATGAGCTGATGTTTTTTTAAGCTGCCACTCTGAGTAAAAGCCATTCCACAATGGTCACAGCTGAATGGTTTAAATCCGGTGTGGATGAGCTGATGTTTTTTTAAGCTGCCACTCTGAGTAAAAGCCATTCCACACTGATCACAGCTGAATGGTTTAAATCCGGTGTGGATGAGCTGATGTTTTTTTAAACCACTATGCCAGGTGAAAGTCTTTCCACACTGATCACAGCTGAATGGTTTAAATCCAGTGTGGATGAGCTGATGTTGTTTTAAACCGCTACTCCCCGTGAAAGTCTTTCCACACTGATCACAGCTGAATGGTTTAAATCCAGTGTGGATGAGCTGATGTCTTTTTAAGTTCCTACTCTGAGTAAAAGCCATTCCACACTGATCACAGCTGAATGGTTTAAATCCAGTGTGGATGAGCTGATGTTGTTTTAAACCACTACGCCAGGTGAAAGTCTTTCCACACTGATCACAGCTGAACTGTTTAAATCCAGTGTGGATGAGCTGATGTTGTTTTAAACCGCTACTCCCGGTGAAAGTCTTTCCACACTGATCACAGCTGAATGGTTTAAATCCAGTGTGGATGAGCTGATGTTCTTTTAAGCTGCTATTCTGAGTAAAAGCCATTCCACACTGATCACAGCTGAATGGTTTAAATCCAGTGTGAATGACCAGATGTCTTTTTAAGTTATTTTTGGAAGTGAAAGCCTTTCCACACTGATCGCATGTGAAGCTTTTGTCTCCACTGTCAATGCTCTGGCATCTTCTGGGCTGCTTCATAGTGGTAAAAGTCTTTTCCATCCGGTTCACAACTGGTTCATCTGTACTTGCTGGAACTGGTTGGTTTTTGTTTTGTTTGATGCTTTCCCTTCTTTTGCCTATAATGACAAAGAATCAAAACAGTGACATGTAGTTATAGAACAACAAAACCTACAAAGTGTACAGATTATGACACATTCTTAAAACCTTAATTCAGTTTCAGTTTAACATTGTTAAAAGGTAAAAAAAAAAAAAAGAAAACGTATATAGTGACACATTGTAGACACAAACAGAAGACATTAAATATATGAAAAGAGATATGTGAATTATTTAGCAAAGAAAAAAGATAAATAACTCTAAATATATCTTATATTTTAGACATCTAAAGGTAGCCACTCTTTCCTTTGTTGACAGCACTGCAATCCCTTGGCCTTCTCTCAATGAGCTTCATGATGTAGTCGCCAAGCGCAGTCGCAAAAAACATCAATCGCTACAAACAAAAAAGTGGCTCACATGATGACTGCCCCAGGAAAGGAAGACCAAGAGTCACCTCTGCTGCTGACAATAGATTTATCTGAGTCACCAGCCTCAGACATCACAGCACCTTTGTTTAGAGCCTAGAGAAATGCCACACAGAGTTCCAGTGGCAGACATATCTCTACATCACCTGCTGAGAGGAGACTTTGTGAATCAGCCCTTTATGGTCAAATATCTGCTAAGAAACCCCTACTAAGGAAAAGCAACAATCAGAAGACATTTGTTTGGGCCAAGAAACACAAGGAATGGACATTAGACCAGTGAAAATCTGGTCTGATGAGTCAAAATTTGAGAGGTTTGGTTCCACCCACTGTGTCTTTGGGCGAAGCAGAAAAGATGAACAGTTCACACTGTGAAACATGGAGGAGGTGTGATGGTGTGGAGGAGCTTTGGTTGTGACATTGTTGGGGATTTATTCAAAATTGAATGCACGCTAAACCAGCATGGCTACTACAGCATCCCGCAGCAACATGCCGCTCCATCTGGTTTGTGTTTAGTTGCACCATCATTGATTTTTCAACAGGACAATGACCCCAAACACACCTCCAGGTTGTGTAAGGGCTAATTTGACCAAGGAGAGTGATGGAGCGCTACACCAGACAGCCTGGACTTCACAGTAGGGCTGCCACAAACGATTATTTTGATAGTCGACTAGTCACCGATTATTTTTGCGATTAGTCGACTAATCAGGTCATGCATCCATTGGACGTAAAACGTACAGCTTATTGCACCAGCATGCATCTGCTCTTATATAACTATCATTAGCTTACAGCTTTAAGTGTTTAAAGTATGTGCTAACTAAAAATAAAGACAAGATGATAGTTTATTAAATTTTAATGAAATTTGCAGATTGTTTCAGTGAAGTTTAATAAACTCCTTGCTATCTAAAATATAACGGGACACCGGAGTATATTCTCGAGCATCTCACACTTCTGATAATCAGTTGTCTGCTTGACGTTTATTCAGCTGTGTAAAAACTATAACTTTAATCTCAGGCAAACCGATTTACTCAGGAACAAATAAAATACTAAAAAAGCCAAACAATAACATTTTTAAGTTATCTAAGTGACTTATGTATGTTTAACCTGAGTAGCGAAAGACGGCGGTGGGTTTGAAAACAATTTGCCGGGAGTCCGGTGTTCTCAGCGGCTCTAGTGAGTCTTGCCCCCGGCTAGCTATCGAGCTAGTGGTTAACAGACGTCTCTGAAAACGTCGGAGCGCTTTTGAAAATATGTGGTGTCTTGATAAACTGAGCAGATATTTGAGGTTTACACAGTTACATTCTCGCCTGAAAATATGTTAAACGTTTATTTTGTGACCCAGAAAGAATAATAAGAGTAATATTAAAACTAACTAGCTGCCGCCATTGTTGACAACTGAGCTGGGCTGCGCTATGAATTCTGGGACAGAGCTACTTCTTCTTCTTCGGGGTTTAACGGCAGCTGGCATCCTTCTCCATGCAGTGCTGCCATCTTCTGTTTCAGACCGTTATTACACTCTTAAATCCTGCTACTTATTCCTGCGTCTTTTGGGATCTTACAAAGCTTCAAACGACGCGTCGACTATTAAATCAGTCGTCGACGATTTTGATAGTCGACGTAATCGTGACTAGTCGACTAATCGTGGCAGCCCTACTTCACAGTAACCTGACCTAAACCCAATCCAGTTGGTTTGGGATCATACGGACCAAGAGGGCTAGCAAGTGCTCAAGACTGTTGAAAAACCATTTCAGGTGACTACCTCATGAAGCTCATCAAGGGATGCCAAGAGTGTGCAGGGCAGTAATCAAAACAAAGGGTGGCTAGTGAAGATATGTGTAGCTTATTTTAGAGTTTAGGAATGTGTTAGATAGAATGTAGAATTATTGTACAGACACTGACACTGCCCTGGATGCAATAAAGGCCTGAGTGTGTCATGAATTTAGGAGTAGATTTCTAGGAGGCCCTCCCCCACTTTGAACTGTGAAAGTAAGACAAAGAGAAGTTAATGTTGAGTGGAAATTCCCCAGGGGATACCTGGGTGAGGGTCTCAGTGTTTGTAACTGGATAACTTTGGTCTTCCTCCACTTCTTCTCTCGCAGCTTTACTATTCCCATGTTGTTGCAGTATATTAATAATTAACCTCGTATTGTGGATAAATAATCTCGGTTGTGCTCCTGACTGAAGTTTGTATAACATTCTGCTATGTGATTGCATAGAATCCGTCACGTTAACTTTTATCAAGTGGAAAAAAAGTTGGCGGTCATCCTCCAACTTTACTGTGCTAATGTTATGCTAACGTAGCTGTGTCGCTAGCACAAGATTATATACCAGGTAGTCCAACTTCAGTAACCCTGCAAACACCACTGCTGTTTAGTTTTCTGTCTTCATTTATGTTGAAAGTGGTAGCAGAGCTGTACGTTTTAATTAGTTTCAAAAGTCTCTCAGTCAGAACATGGTATGTCATGTTTAGGTGGAAAGTAGCGGGCTAACTTCCTGTTAACTTCTAACTCCGTTAAATTTAATAAATTCTGTTTTCATGGATGCCTGGATGTTAAACTTAATTGTTACACCTGGTAAAGCAGCAACGCTGATGATTTTATTAAAGATGAAAGAATTTAGACCGTTTTTAACTCTCAGAGTTCGTTTGACTTTGGGACCTGAAGCGGACGGAGTTTTGGACCCAGATTACTCCGCGAAGCTCCTCACTACAGCAGCCATAATGTTCTGACAATCCATCAAGCAGTGCGGCTTACCAGAGTTGTACTAAAACATTTTTTAACAGATTTCTGCACGCCCAAATCGGTTCGAGGTCAGTGAGCACAACCAGAATTCATACATAAGGCACACTCTCGATTTTTGAGAAAATTAAAGGATCTTAAGTGTGCCTTATAGTGTGGAAAATACATTATACAGAAGAAAAGAATCTATTGCGATATAGGGCTGTGCGATATGACTAAAATCTCATATCCCGATATAAGACATCTATCGTCCCGATAACGATATAAATCACAAAACTGTAACATTTTCTGTAAATTCTGTGAATCTCGGGCGGCTAGCGTGAACTGTTTCCAGCTGCGCGTCATGTACCTGGAGTCGAGTGTTTTAACTGATGCATGAAACGATACATTTTTAGACATAAGTTGTAACAGCCGCCATTTTCTTTGTGAGTATTTATTACACGGCGTGCTGCGGGGAAAAGCCTGTTCTAACGTTTGAGTCTAAGGTTTATTTTTTAGCACCTGGCGGCTTCTTTTTACTTCTCATCCGTAAATAATCTGCTCTTTCACGTGATTCAGTTTATTTTGAAAGGTCTCAACAGGATCTTGAGCTTTATTGTGAAAGGTTTACGTGGAACATAAACAAGCGGACACGCGATGGTGTTACCGTCGTTGTTGCTAACGACAACGCATAAAAACAGGCGCTTGTCCGTCCGTAGTGTGGTTATATTAAATATAAAAGAAAGAGAGAACTTTGAGAAATTAATATAGCCACTACAGTGACCATCAAAACGATGAAAAAATATTCCCATAAACAGTTTATTTTGCGACACCACGAAACAAACAATAGCGTAAAATGAACCGATAGATGTTTTTATATCGTCATCCGATATATATCGTTATATCGAACAGCCCTATTGCAATATATATCGTTACCTCACGTGCTTCAAATTATACCGCGATATGGATTTTAGGCCATATCGCCCCGCCCTAACACACACAGTGCTTTGACTCACGTGCACTTACACATACACACAGTTACGTGCACACAGGCACTCACGTGCTCGTGCATACACACACAGACACAGAGTTTGCAGGACACCATGCGGGTTTTATGATGGGGTCGCTTCTACAAAACTGTGTTTCACAGACAAAGGAGTGAAGATTTGCAGAGGGACACCAGCCTTGCACGTCTTCCCTTCTAGAATGCATGCTTAATTGAAGATGAATAAAGATGAATAAAGGTTTTGTGAAATGACTACAGAGTCCAACATCCTCTGGATGCCAGAGGAATAAAAAAGAACCGGGGGTGAAACAGATTTCGTAACACTAGAATCTAGAATATAAGGCATGAGTTATTTTCATTTTTTTGTTTACTTCATATGTCCATATTTCTTCATTTATAGTTTTGATGCCTTCAGTGAGAATCTACAATGTAAACAGTCATGAAACGAAAGAAAAGGCATTAAATGAGAAGCTGTGTCCAAACATTTGACCAGTGCTGTACTAAGATAGAAAGACAAACAGTACACTTGGCTCAGCCTGGCTGCAGCGCTGAAAAGAAACCTGAGGTTGTTCCCAGTTTTTCCTTACTTACTAAGATTTCATTACTTTCAAGAGGGCTTTTTCTTTTCCAGGTCAAAAGAAGATCTTCTAAATTAGTCTTCAGTGTAGGTGTAATTATAAGTTCTTCCAGGGAGTCCAGATTCTCTGATTTGTTGCCTTCTTTTTCAGAGCAGCCACATTGTGCAGAGGATAGAATACTATTAACAAAATAAGCACTAAGCAATCATCAGAGGGAATAAAGTAACCGACAGAGGCTAAACAGAAGGTACAAACGAAAACACAAATTAGCTAAGAGAGAAACCCTGAAGACAATTATGGAGTTAGGCAACCAATGCAGTTATAATTTACTCACTGTGGATCCCTCTCTGAGTAACCCGAATTAAAGATCCACCAGGGGAGAAGGAGGCAAGCGGGCCGATTTTATAATTGGACTAGGACTAGTAGAGACAGTGGGCTCACTGACCTCCTCTTTCCGGCATGTTACTCCCGTCAGTCAGCACGAGTACACGTTCTTTGTTTACAACGATCAACGAGAGTGTTTATCTTTCCAATCACGCATCAGAAACAGAAACGCGATCTGCCGGAGACCAGAGGAGAAGCAGAAAGGAAGCTCAGCTCAGCCACACGATCTTTGCCTTAGACGGCTTAAAAAAAACTAAAGGTCCTCGTGAAAGATGAAAAGTTTGATGACTGGGGTTATACTCTTCCTTCCGTTCTGCTTTTTACAAGCACCGCGCGCTACTACTTCTTCTTGTTTAATGTCGATTGGCAAGCAACGTTTCTGGTGCATTACCGCCACCACCTGCACAGGAGTGTTGATAGGGGTAACTAACTTCCTGCGAATTCTTTCATCTTTACTGTTCTGCCATCTTCACTTGATTTTTTCAATTACTGTTTTATTTCTCCTTTAGTGAATAGTATCATTATATCAGTTTGACTGCTTTATGTAGCTTGTTTTGCATATTTGTGTTCCAGCTCTAAAATTTGAGGCTCCCCCATTGCCCCTCCCGTCAAGATTGTCTTATATTTGTTTTCATTTTAATAAACGTGAACAGCAGAGAGAGGAAGACACCCTACAATGAGATGAAACAATACCTTGCAATTTTTCCTGCATATACAATTTTACGGTCATTCACGCCATGCCACTAATAACCAGCTCGCAAAGTAAAGCATAATAAAAACAAACCAACAAACACAAAACACCAGACATTATGATATAGACTTATAACTTGCACAATTTGTGTTTTCTAAATTCTATTACACACATATACGCGAAAAGTGAAGATGGCAAGGGCCCTCAAGGTCTATTAGTTTATGTTATGGGGATTCTCGGGTTGAGTGTCATCAGATGCTCAGTATAGGAAAAAAAAAAGAAAGGAGAAGAGAAGAAACGAGCAAAACATACAGGTAATCAGATGTGTCATCGGATAATGGTAGGTATGGGGCGTTAAATGGGGCATTTAAACTTCATTTCAATTCAAAACAGCATTAAGACCGTGGACCAGACCTGTTATTAGAAATTCAACAAATAAGATAAGATGATAAGATAAGATGACCTTTATTAGTCCCACACGTGGGAAATTTGTTTTGTCACAGCAGGAAGTGGACAGTGCAAAAGTTATGAAGGACAATTAGAATAAAATAAAATAAGAATAAATACAGTACACAACTGTACAGAATAGAATAAAAATAGAATACTATATACAGTAGAATAAAATAGAATAAAATATACAATAGGATAAAAATAGAATACAAATGCTATATACAACTGAGTGAAAAATACAACGGTGCCAGAAAGATAAAATACTGGCATTAATAGGGATACACTCCTTTCCAGCTGGTGGCGATAATGCTCCAAGAAGAAGAAGACATGCCAGTCATCATAATTGTTATTGTCCATGGCATTTTTTATAAGCGGGTTAAAGCAATCACCTTTGTCCATCTGTATCAGAAAGTGCCACAGGACTAGGGCTGTCCCAAACACACTATCAGTTGTGGCCATCTTCCTGATGTATTTGTGGATGTTTGTTGTTTCATCCTGAATAGTGGTTCTGACACTCAGTAGGCTGCAGCCACCTTCAATTCACTTAGTGAAATGAAGGTGGTTTCACTTAATCGGAAGGTTGCCGGTTCAAGCCCTGGCTCGGACAGTCTCGGTCGCTGTGTCCTTGTGCAAGACACTTCACCTGCCGCCTACTAGTGTTGGCCAGAGGGGCCGATGGCGCGATATGGCAGCCTCGCTTCTGTCAGTCTGCCCCAGGGCAGCTGTGGCTACAACTGTAGCTTGCCTCCACCAGTGTGTGAATGTGAGAGTGAATGAATAGTGGAATTGTAAAAGCGTTTTGAGGGTTTCGAAAAGCGCTATTTAAAATGCAGTCCATTATTATTATTAGTGTAAAGTCTCAGAGTGCTGGACTTGGATTGAAACTTTCCATACATGTTAAAGAGCTTTCTTATCTTGATGCCAGTGGCTTCTTTCTCTTCTTTTAGCCTACTGATTATCCCAGCAGGGGTATAGGTATTAATTGCCTGGATCCTATTCTTCCCATTCAGCTAACACCACGCCAGCCTTCAAAAGTCTTCGCCTCACTGTGTGTGCAGATGCACTCACACCTGCCTGCTGCCATTCCTGAGCAACTCTGCACTGGTGGCACCAATATCCCGCAGCTGAATCATCTTTAGGAGACCGTTCTAAGCCTTGCTGGACTTTCTTGAGCGCCCTGAACCTTCTTGACAACAATTAAACCTGTTTCTTAAAAGTTCTTGATGATCCCATTAATGGTCGATTTAGCTGCAATTTTAGTAGCAACAACATCCTTGCCTGTGAAGCCCTTTTTATGCAACACAATGATGTTGCATTGCAGATAACCATGGTTAACAGGAAGAACAACGAACTCAAGCATAATCCTCACTATTATTCTAACTCAGTCAGCATAACATAATAATCTTCAGCCTTGTGCTCGTCAACATTCTATTGTTTGTATTGTTTGTTTATTGAAATGATCTCAGCATGTCTTTTTATGGCAGTGATAAATGCAGTGGAAATAGATTTTTTGGGATTAAGTTTATTTTTATGGAAAAGGACTTGCAAAGAACTTTGCAATTCATCTGATCACTCTTCTTAACATTCTGGAGTATTTGCAAATTACCGTTATTAAAAACTGAAGCAGCAAACTTTCTAAAACCCAATATTTGTTTCATTCTCAAAACCTTTGGCCATGACTGTAAATATTCCAGGACCCATGTGTGAGACATTGAGGCACAGTCAACGTCAATCCAGGTGATCCACAGATTGCTCAGTCAGCTTTTACAGTCTTGAGCGACTGCTCTACTTAGCAGTAGCTGATTCTTTTTTGTCTCTCTAGTGTTCTTCCAAATTATTTTCTGTGCCCAACATCTGCATTAAGCCAGATGCCCATTTATCTTAAATGCTTTGACGCTGAGGCAGATTATTGGCTTGTAGTTGGATGGGACTGCTCCCTTCTAGAGATCCTTGAAAATGAGGATTTTCCTTCCTTCGGCAGAAACTGCTTCTTTGTGCTACCTGATGCTCACGGTGTGCATTTAGCTTCTTAACCCAGCAGGTGTGAATCATGTCATGGCTGTCTAAGTCAGGGGTGTCGAACTCCAGGCCTCGAAGGCCGGTGTCCTGCAGGTTTTAGATATCACCCTGTTTCAACACACCTGAATCAAATGATTAGTTCATTACCAGGGTTGTGGAGAACTTTAAGACATGTTGAAGAGGTAATTTAGCCATTTAAATCAGCTGTGTTGGACCAAAGACACATCTAAAACATGCAGGACACTGGCCCCTAAGGCCTGGAGTTCGACACCTGTGGTCTTAGTCTTTATGCTTGAGAATCTTTATTCTTGGATGCCTGGATCCTGTTCAGGGAGGTTGGCTGTTAACACCACTGGCCACTAGAAGTGGGAATCACCAGACTCTGAGTATTGCGATACAATATATTGTGATTTGTCACATTTTTTTCTAATCATTTTATCTAATAAAAACAAAGTCAAACACTCGGTGTTTCTCTAATTTCTGTCAGTTTTATTGCTGACAAACTGAACTGTTTGTATCACAGTCTAGTCCAGCATAACTGAATGCAACCATCTGGGGACAACGGTACAATTATAGCTATTCTGAACCATTACATTTGCAAAAACTATGCAGCCCCTTCAGCAACAAAAGAATTTGAAAGTAAATTACTGTAAAATTAAAACAATATAGTTTTACATTAAATAAAAAACTTTTTAAATTGGAATAAAATAAAATATGTTGTCTTAAATTAAAATAAGTAAACTGTCCTGTTTGTTCCTGCCCTAAAAAAGTTAAACAAATTTGGATAGTGAAGCAATGTCAGGATTCTTGCTCAGAAAAAGGAGCTGATCAACATGCTCTGAGGTCAGAGTGTCCGTTTTGCTGTGACGATGTCTCCAGCAGTCGAGAAGACTCTTTCTTTTTGCCAGTGTAGCCAGGAAAGGATAGACTTGCTCATGGGATTTCCACCAGCTTAGTAGGTCTTCTGTGAGTGTCAGTGGCGTGACCTCCTGGTATCTTTTCACTTCCTCCTCAGTTATTGCAGATTCGGGGCGACCGTGGTCCAGGGGGTTGGGAAGCTCATCTGTAACCGGAAGGTTGCCAGTTTGATCCCCAGCTCTCTCTGTCCTGGTGGTTGTGTCCTTGGGCAAGACACGTTACCCTACCGCCTACTGGTGTTGGCCAGAGGGGCCGATATGGCAGCCTCACGTCTGTCAGTCTGCCCCAGGGCAGCTGTGGCTACAACTGTGGTTTGCCTGCACCAGTGTGTGAATGTGAGAGTGAATGAATAGTGGAATTGTAAAGCGCTCTAGATGCATAAACATAACCATAAGTCTGACCAAGGAAGTCTGTTAGCCCACAGGGCTTCCTCATCTTGGCTGGTATGAGAGGGGTTCTGGGATTGTTTTCAGTGTTGTCAGGTTCCTCATGATGTTTATGGGCTTCTGGCTCAGAGATCGTCTGCTGCCTCTTTTCTTCACATAGAAAATCCGCACACATACAGTGAGAGGGAGAAAATAAATATGTTACATCTTTAAGTATGCAGTAATATTTTGTTTTTCTTTAATAAATTATAATTAATATTTTTTTAATTGTTGAATAGAACCTTACAAATATGACAAAAATATTACTGATCTACTAAAGTTGTCAAATCAAATCACTTTTATTGTCACATCACATGTGGAGGTACACTGGTACAGTACATGCGTGTGAAATTCTTGTGTGTGAGATTCACAAGCAACAGAGGTGTGCAAAAATGCAATACCATAAGAACAAGCAAAATATAAGAATGGCTAAATCTGAGATTTATATGAATAAATATATGTATAATATAAGAGTATATGCACATTACTGAATGTGAATACTAAATATGTATACCTACATATTGTGTGTGTGTGTGTGTGTGTGTGTGTGTGTGTGTGTGTGTGTGTGTGTGTGTGTGTGTGTGTGTGTATACATATTTTACAAATTAAATAGAGTAAACAATAAAATAAAATATATAAAATATACAGAGGTTGGTAGTTGGACATGTGCAAACAAGTGGCATTAATGTACAGTGTGGAGTGCATAATGTTGAAGTTCCAGTAGTGAGGGTGAGGTGTCTATGAAGTGTTCAGCAGTCTGATGGCCTGGTGGAAAAAGCTGTCTCTCAGTCTGCTGGTACGGGACCGGATACTGCAGAACCTCCTTCCTGATAAAAGTAGTCTGAAGAGTGACCTGGGGTGACTGGAGTCCTTGATGATCCTCCCCGCTTTCCTCAGGCACCGCTTCCTGTAGATGTCCTGGAGGGAGGGAAGCTCACCTCCAATTATCCGTTCAGAGCACCGCACTACCCTCTGGAGAGCTTTGCGGTTGTAAGCGGTGCTGTTGCCATACCAGGTGGTGATGCATCCAGTGAGGATGCTCTCAATGAGACAGCGATAGAAGGTCCTGAGGATGCGGAGGTTCATGCCGAATCTTTTTAGTCTCCCGAGAAAGAAGAGGCACTGTTGTGCCTTCTTCACTGTTTTGTTTATGTGTCCTGACCACGTAAGATCCTCAGCCAGATGTACACCAAGGAACCAGAACTGCTCACTCTCTCCACAGCAGCACCGTTGATGGTGATAGGTGTCAGTGGCGTGTCCAGCAGTAGAGCCTACCAACCAGACTGGCCACCCCAGTTGCCACCTCGAAGCCCAAACAATAAAAGTCAATGAAATATCAAATGTACGATTATGTTCTCAGAGTGAAGGCCAGATAGCCGAGTGTACGTGAATGCAGCATCGGCTTCTGCACTATCACGTTAGCAAAGGTAGTAGAGCCAAGCATGAAAGACGACACCGCAGAAAACTATTTTTCGGTGAAAGAAAATGAGGAGAGAATAAATGTCCCGGTAAGTAATATTAAGTTTGTTGAGTTTAGTAAACTTTGGTGAAATTAGAATACCAAGGAAAAAATAACACTTAAAGAATTATTGCAGCCGTCAAATATTTCAGACAGTAGGCTACTGGGGGGAGCCAGCATATTAGTTATGAGTTATAAGATATAATCCAAGTCGTAGCATTGCTGTATGGAGCTGCAGATTTGGTGCAGGTTAATACTGGCAGTGTCACCATGCCAGATGACTGTATTTCATCATCAGCCAGTGTTGTTCTTTATACATCAATATTACCAAAGTTTACCATAAGGCAGCACTTACACTACACTGTGCGGTCTAGCTAATTTCTCTCATTACTTATCCTATCTGCCAGTTCCATCTTATGAATAGAGTGTAAATCACCCCATGAAATGGCTATGCCATGTTCAATGCAGGGATGTGCAGTTCTGGTTCTCAAGCCCCCTGTCCTCCCAGTTTCAGATGTTTCCATACTTCAATACAGCTGATTTAAAGAGTCATTTACAGACTTGTGCACACCTAGGTGTTTGGGGATTATTTGATTTGAATTGGCTATATTGGTATAGGTAACATCTAAAACGTGCAGGATAGGGGTCCATGAGGGCCAGGATTTGACATCCCTGACTTCTATTCAAGGTCATACATCAGGAAAGTTGCTGTTTGTGACACAAGTTTTTGCTTTATTACTTCAGGGCCAACCAGTAGAGATAAAAGAATAGGAAGAATGAAAAGATCTCAAAATATTAAGATTTTCTTCATTAAGAAGGCTAAAATACAACCAGAAGCAGAGAGCAATGTCAGGGAAAGGTGGACTGAGCAGCAGTCATCATTGTCATTGAGTTCTACAAATGAAGGTATGTGTAAGAATGAATAAGGAAAATGCAAGGAAGGGATGTTTATATTGTCAATTGTTTAACCGATTCATAGGGGACAAATCCTAGTATTTGGGAATAAATAATTAACTAAGCAAATATATGTGTTGTGGCACATAATTGGAAAGTAAAACAAAATCCTGCTTTAAATAACATGTTTTTTTTATTTAATGATCCACCTATTCTAAATCACTGATAATATTTAATGAAGCATAGAGTAGGTACTTGAGTAAATGTTCACTTTCAAAACATAAATATTTTGCAACTGCTCCTGTTTACAAATGTTTTTGTACTTCTTGTCTTCCTAACATGTAACAGACTCTTATTAAAAGTTCAAGAGGTTTATTTTTGCACAATTTATACTGAATACATTATCAAAACAAGGTATAGAAAGTATTTACTTGCTTTCAGGTTTCATTCCAATGTTAGTCTTTTCATTTGTTTCCCCACTTTCCTGTTTCAAAATCAAACACCAGTTTGTGAGAAGATTATCTACTTTTTTTAATAGGCAGATAAAGTTTTGCATTGGCATTGGCTAATTTGCCAATTGTATGTTAAAAATGTTTGTATTTTAATATTCAAAAATGTTTTTGTCCAAAACATATGTGCACTATATGTCAGTAAAAACACTATGCAAATATTGCTGTCCTTGAATGCTGAATAAACACTGACAAGGCACTGACTGTATCTCTTGCACTTTATCAACACAGTATCTAAAAACTTTCCACCATAGTGGTTAAAATCTCATTCTAATGAGAGTTAAAAGCGCATTCGGTTATCAGGTCTATAGGGTTATTGAATTATGGTTAACGGTTGGTAGAATTTTTTTAAAATTATCTGCCAATTACATCTGCCACCCTTCTCCAAATCTGTGCCCCTACCTGGCCCCCCCAACAAAAATTTTCTAGACACGCCACTGATGGGTGTGTGTACTTCTCTGCACCTCCAGAAGTCCACTATCAACTCCTTTGTCTTTGCGATGTTGAGGGTGAGATGGTTGTCTTGACACCAGTGGGTCAGGGCGCTGACCTCCTCCCTGTAAGTCGTCTCATCACCTTTGGTGATAAGACCCACCACTGTAGTGTTGTCCGCAAACTTCACAATGATGTTAAGATAAGATAAGATAAGATAAGATAAGATAAGATACCTTTATTAGTCCACAGCACTGGAGTTGCTAGTGGCCGTGCAGTCATAGGTGTAGAGTGAGTACAGGAGAGGGCTCAGTACACACCCCTGTGGAGCACCAGTGTTCATTGTGATGGGGGATGAGGTGATGCTGCCCAGTCTGACCACTTGGCGTCTGTCAGACAGGAAGTCAAGGATCCAGCTGCAGAGGGAGCTGCTCAGTCCTAGATCCTGCAGTTTCCTGTCCAGCTTCGAGGGACTAATCTACAATCTACAAACAGCATTCTCACATACGTGTCTCTCTTCTCCAGGTGTGAGAGGGCAGTATGGAGTGTCAGGGCTATGGCGTCATCAGTGGACCTGTTGTGGCGGTATGCGAATTGTAGAGGGTCCAGTGAGTCGGGTAGTGCAGAGCAAAGGAAGTCCCTGACCAGCTTCTCGAAGCATTTGCTCATGGTGGGGGTCAGGGCTACATGTCGCCAGTTGTTCAATGAGGAGATGGTGGAGGATTTGGGTACAGGGACAATGGTGGGACTACAGACAGAGAGAGGGAAAAGTTGAAGATGTGTGTAAACACTCCAGCCAGCTGAGCCGCGCATGACTTGAGGATGCGGCCGGGAATCCCGTCCGGACCAGTAGCTTTGCGTGCATTCACCTTCCTGAAGCACTTCCGCACATCCTCCTTAGAAACAGTGTTCGCACTGACGTCATCCGCGGTGCGCACACTGTCCGGTCTCATGGTGTTTGTGTCACGGTTCTGGGTCCGTTGGACCCAGTATTTTGAGTTGTTATGTTTTAGTGTGTTTTTGCATTTTGGATTCTTTTCTTATGATTATGAATCTATGTTTTGCTTATTCTTTAGGGATTAGTTCGTAGGGTTTGTGTGCCTGTGTGTTTCAGTTGTCAGCATCGTTGTTCAGTTCATGTTCTTGTGTATCACCAGCAATAAAGCTAAGGTTTTCAGTTTAACTCAGTCTCAGAGTCCTGCGTTTGGATCCTCACCTCCGCCTGCCCGCACACAGAGCCCTGACAGTTTGCTGTGTCGAATCTAGTGTAGAATACGTTTAGATCCTCACACAGAGAGGCCGTGGTCTGCGGTATGCTGGTTTTCCCTCTAAAGTCTGTGATTGTGTTTAGTCCCTGCCACAAGCAAGTTATTTAAATTCTAACACCAGAATGTTTGCTTACCTGAAGGGTTATAGCCTCAGTAACTACTGGAATAGGTTTTGTGTCTCTCCTCTGGGCACAGGAATGGCAGGGTTTAAAAGCTTGGATCGGGGTCTGATGCTGTATGCTGATAATATTCAATATTTAGTATTTACTGTTATAATCACATAGATTATCGTGATGTTGTTTATTATATTGCTCTCTTTTTTGCTTCTTTTTTTTTTTTTTTCTTTCTTAACAGGTGATCCAGGTGATTCATATATGTATTTTTTGTCTGTTTGTTTTGGTTGGTTTTTATTTTTTGCCCTTTATCACCGTTCCTCTTCCCTGCTGTTTTTCTTTCCCTACCTCTCTTTCTTTCTCCTTCTTTCCCCCAGTCATGCCTGTCCTGTGTGTAGCAAGTGAAAATAAAATAAACAATAAAAACAAAGGTGAATCAAATAGACCAATACAGCAAGGCCGGGATGGTCCATTTGGTAAAGTTAAGAATTAAAAAAAAATCAAAATGAAAAGAAACCTCCAATTTCAGATATTTGAGGTTATGCTGAAAATAATGATACCAAACAAGGCAAGATAAACTGTTTTTAAAGGTGAAATATAGAGGTAAAATCAAAAGTAGTCAAACAGTCATTTATACTCTGGACCCCAGAGGGGTAAAGCATGTTAGCTACCACTCACCGCTTGTTTGCAGGCTTTATTAAATGGAAAACTTCCACAATACATCCAAATGTAAGATATTTGTTTAATAGATTATCAGGTTCAAAATACATAAAAGCATTTAATCCGTATGCATAAACTATTCAGTCTGACAACTGCAAGGTTTAAGAAATCAATAGGGAATATTTATAGATACACAATTGGGGAAAAAAAACTGACTAAGCTTATGTATGGAGAGCACATAAGTGCAAAGGCAGGAAAATAAAACTGAGAGGAAGAAATACAATATTATGTAACTTTTAGGTGTCACTCGGTCATCTTCACTGGCGTGATGATCAGTGGTAAGTCGTTCCTTCCTGACTTGTTGGTGCAGGGGCTGAAGAAAGGGTAGAGGGTCTCATTGAAAATGTCATTAAAAGTATAGATGTGCATCTTAGCATCAACATTGTAGAAAGACACCTGCAAAGAAGAGAAACACACCTAAAGTAAAATTACATAAACAAGACAATAGTGAAAATATGTATATTTATAATATTTAACTATATGTAGCTAAATAAGTTGAAATTAAAGGGGGACTCAATTTGCACATTCTTTATGAGACAGGTAAATTCCAATGATGTACACCTGCGCACCTGTCCATTTTCAAAGTCCACAAATATCCCGATCTTATGAAGTACAAGGTTCACTGGGACATCTGTGTAGGGTTGAGATCGAAAGCCAAACTTATTCCTGTGGGGAGAAATGACAAAGGGAAAGGAAATTAAAGATGAAAAAGTTCTTCTAACATCAGTAGGTCTGATTTCATTTTAATCTGCATTATTGCAAAAGCATGGCATTTTCATGCATTTTTAAGGAACTTAAAAAAGTAAGACATCTATCAGGTAAAAGGGAAAAATTAAACAACTGAAAACATTCTTTGTGGGGGATTGCTAAAAAGACCAGCTTTTAAACCCAACATTTACATGTCATTGTTTTATTTTTACATTCAGCAAATGTTGGGAAACATTAGCATCAATCTGGAGTGTTTCTGTCCTTTTCATTAATACAAGTACAATGTTATGTCTCACAGTTCTGTTTGGTCTTCATCCTCTGCTAATTGAATTTTCTGTCTCATTATTGGCTAAATGTGAATGTATGCAAAGACGACACAAGAGTTCCCGTAACTCTTCTGGGAGCTAGAAAATGTCTTCTTGAGTGAGTCCTCTATGAAGAGGAGTCTTTCCTTATTGTCAGCGGTCGCGGCTGCTACAGAGTGCTGGCAGCCTCATTTCCCTCGGCCTTAAAACTGCAAGGCGGCCATGCTGCAACGCCAAAACACTGATGGTAAAATCACAGTGATCCCACCCACCATCAATGCGTCGGTTGCCCCCGGGAAAATCGTGGGGGTCACGGGAGATCCCGTCGGAACTATCGTCTGGATGCCAAAGCTCCTAATAGCCAGGAGAATGTGATCCATTTCTTCTGTGAGTGAGCGGTAATCCTGCAAGGCCAGAGACAGGGAGTTGGCGAGGCCAGCTTGCACTGGAGCCAGCAACTGTTGGAGGAATACGTAAGTGAAGATGAATCCGTCATCATCCGTTCCTAGCAAGGATAGCATACTTTCCATGAGCTTGAGAGTGGTACCATCATCCAGGCCAGAGAGAGAGAGAGGAGTTTCTCAGCCCACTCTTCATCGGAGAGGGAGTAGCGCTGCAGCAGCAGCTCCTTGAGAGTGGTGTCATTCCCTTGGGTGGGGGGGATCCCGGAGGAAGGTCATCACACGACCCTCAGCAGTTCCAGTAAGGCCACCACATGATGGTATTTCGTGTTGTTGGCTGAAATGCCCACAAAAAGCAAACTCAGCTTCAACGTGCACAAACCATGAAGGAGGGGGTGAAGCCAAAAATCCGCCAGCTTAAAAGCCACAGCAAAAGTTGAAACATACAGCTCAGCTATCACTTCCAAAATAAATGAAGACAGAAAACTAAACAGCCGTGGTGTTTGTAGGGTTACTGAAGTAGGGTTAGCTGGTATATAAAGATGAGCTAACATGGTGGCTAGCTACACCGCTATCGTTAGCATATATAAACACAGTGAAGCTGGATGACGAACGCTAACTTTTTTCCACTTGATAAAAGTTAACGTGAGGGTTCCTGAAGGTTAGGGACAAATGCAATCGCAAACTTCAGTCAGGAGAACAACTGAGATAATCCATCTACAATACGAGGTTAGTCATTAATATACTACTGCATGGGCTGGTGTAGCCCAGTGGAATTGAGGTTCTTCTTTTTCCTGTTCTGTCTAATCTATTTTTATAATTCTATATTTTATAATTCACTATAGTTTATTTGCTCTTCTTTGCCAAACCTATTCTCTATTGTCTCAAATCTATGTCTATCAAGTTTATTTTGCCATCTTTTCACCTTATTGGCTTAAACCATACATTCTTGCATGTGATTGGTTAGGAGAAGTAGGTCCTGCCTCCTCATGCTTACTGAAGGACATTCCGAGTGCAGTGTAGATGAGGCTACAGCAAAAGGCTAAAACAAACAATCCCTGATTAATGAGGAAAAATACTTTCTGTAGTGGAAAAAAAAAAAAATAAATAACAGGCTGTAACCTGTTCAGGAGGAGCAGAACCGAATCACCTAGAAGACCGGAGGTTGTTTCTACAGGAATTATAGTACTTATAGTACTTCCGACCGTCTTGATGAGTGTTGTGAAAGTTAGCATTGCTAGCTGATGTAGCGAGCATGGTGCCCTCTTCCCAAGTTTATCGGTGTGTGGGTAGGCACTGATGAAGTTTTCAAAACAGTGTTTGGAGGATTCAGTCGTTCTTATTAATATTATAAAAATTTGTTTTATGTCCAAGTTAACCATGTGATAGTCCTGCCTAAGCCAATGCTCTTTATTCCAATTTTATTCCTCTTTATTTGCATGCAAATGTTACTGCTGCTGCAGGCAATGTGTAAAATGTGATTGAAGTCCCGTAGCTGGATAAGGAGTATTACACAAATGTTCTCCCCTGGCACTCTGGCTTCTTCCCACAGTCCAAAGACATGCAGTTAGTAGGGTTAGGTTAATTGATCAATTTCAATTGCCCATAGACGTGAATAGGGGAGTGAATGTGGGTGTCTGTCTCTGTGTGTTAGCCCTGCGACAAACTGGTGACCTGTCCAGGGTGTACCCCGCCTCTCGCCCTATGACAGCTGGGATAGGCTCCAGCGCCTATCCCATATGAAAATATGGTTTTGTACGTGGAAAATTAGTTTAGAAATAAATGCTGATTAAAACTATATTGTAAGGTGAGTACAAGTCAGAAAAACTTGATAACTTTCTAGTTAAAGTTAATGAGACTCCATAAACAATAATTAAGACTTAATCAGTTCTTTCATTTCCAAAAAGAAAAGTCCTCTGTTATGTGTTTTTCAGTGCAAACTTATACTATTTTATTAGTTCAATGGTTTATTTTCATTTTGTATAAGGATTGAAATGATGCAATGTCCATATGGTTAACATACTTAAATACACAAAATTGTGTGTGAGCTGAATTCCAAAGCTGTATGTAATAAAGGTTTTTATTGTCATGCAGGCTGGGTTTTTTTTCCCCCTTCCATCCCATTTGTGGTTATTCATAGACTTTTGATGTTAGAACTCTCCTCTGAGAGGAGATGTCGAGCCATCCCAGACCCTAGAATTTGTCAGCCGCAATGATCGTCCTTAGTTCATTTGAAGATTCGCCGTTTGGTAGGACACCCCCAGACCACATAACAGTGCTGACAGTAGAAAAAGACCTGAGGGTGCACCCACTAAATCTTCTTTTCTGATTTTTTTCTCATCTTCTTCTCCAAGAAAAAGCGAGCTTGACTTGACTTATTCTTCTGACTCTTGAAGCAGGATTCATCAGGTCATCATTTAAAGATTGGATATACCACCTGCTGTGAATGTTTTAATGGAGTACAGTTATTATTGTCACATGTCACAGCCAGTTTATTACCGTTAAAATAAATAAAATTCATATAAGAAATAAAATTGCCTTGTGTAAACTGTATATGGTGTTAAATAGGTCTATACTACAGTACTTTAATGTCAGTCATAAGGGTGGTACTTTAAGAGACATATTTTTTGAGGTGGTACTCATTGTGAAAAGTTTGAGAACCACTGCGCTGGACAATATGTTGCGGTCATAATTAAATGGAAGTGACTAAGTGACGATTTGTCCACAAATACTGTTTAGCTTCTCTCAGACCTATATTGAAACTAAAAATATATATACAGACTGCAAATGGAGACCATTCACCTTCAAAGTGGAAGTTGTACCATATGAAACATGTTGACTGTAGCTCTGAGGTACAACTTTTACTTTGAAGGTGAACCTTCTCCCTTTCCAGTTTGTGTCACACCATAATGTTGTATTACCACAAGTAGTTACCACATACTTGCAGAAACACATGAAAATCTGCAAGCAATTGTGGCAATCTGCTAGCAACCAAAGTGACAACAAGCAGCATGCTTCTGGGAACCACCGCCAATCAGTTGGGAAATAAGCATTTTTCCTTCAGCTACAACGGCCAATAATTTGGAGAACTCTTCAACAATGTGTTTAACTCACTTGTCTCTTAAACTGAGGAACCAGAATCCATTGTCTGGGGTGTATTCAATCTTCCCCTTCCTGCTGACGGAATACTTGACCACACCCAGGTCCCAGTCAGTCTTCCCGGTCACGTCCACCTTTTCAAACCAAACAAACCACATTTCTTCACTCAAATAATGAAACGCATGTAAGTCTGAAGAAGCCAAGATGTTTGGCCAACATTTGTTTATTTATCACACAATTGTATCTTGTAATGAAAGCAGTATGGAATCAAGTTTAAACAATGATAAAGAACTGAATTATAATGTATGAGCAATGATTTTCAAGACTTTTGACTCTTAGAAAGGGCAAACCCTCATACCTCCCAATAATGTTTTCCAGAAGAGATTGGCTCCCTCCCTATAACACAGACAACTTTTTCAAACCTCTCTGGGTTGTCTGGCACCAGTTGGTGTCGATCGCCACACCTCACCTGCAGAAATATACAATTTATAATTACAGCTCATTTCATGGAGATTTTACATCTTCTTCTTCTACTGTTCTCTCTTTATGTTAAAAGAGAGGCTCCGAGACAAGAGGACACAGGAAGTCATTTCAGCATGATTGTAATGGTCTAGTAACTGAACAGGAGCCTCACACTCTTCAGGTCTGATGACAGCACCAGTCTTGGATGGGCAGTACTGGAGTCCAGAGTTACATCCACTGTGTTGAAAGAAGATTTAAAGAACTTCATTTTCTGTTGGTAATTCTGCTTTCATTAATTTTAGCTTGGATGAATGTCACTTACGTGCATATTCTTGTATCCCCATTATCCCTGCATACAAACAAAATTATTACAGTGCTGCTGTTAAAACTCACCAGATACATTTGGATCTTAATTATCAACAAGGTTAAATTGGATGAAGTTGTATACAGTGTAAACGTTAAAAGAGCACTTGTTAAGGTGGAGAGGACATGGGCACTCACTGGGCTGTGATCGAGAAGGACTGGGATCCAGTGTTTGTGCAGGAAAACCTGAACAGAAACAAGACAACAGGTGTAAGGAGCTAACATGAACCTACCTTACTGTTTGGTCTGGTAATCCAGCAGAAATAGAAGTAACAGCTAACCTACACCACCAGGGGGGAGTATTTCATTGCTTAATGATTGTATCTGTAGTACTGTCTGGCTTAAACACTTAAAAATACTTAAAAAAAATTCCTCTAGTGGCAACTTATAGCCTGCTCCAGAAAGACAGTCATTGATAGTTTAATGGTTTCTCCCATCATAAGAACTTTATGGTGTGTGAATATATTTTATAATTCATCCATCTGAAAGCTTATAAGGCTTAAAGTTGAGGGCATACTCTTGAGGGGGCTGCTAGGCCTCAACTTCTGTGTTGATGAGGAATTATTGGACAAATAACAGGCTTATTGTGTTTATTGAGTAGACATGCAAAGCACAGTGCATGGGCACCCATTGGGGCATGCTCGTGCCACAATGTAATGTGCATTTGTGCAATGAAGAGAAAGGGAATCACAGGAAGTAGTGGCATATAGTACACAAGAAGACCACGAATAGCCGATAAAAAACAATTGCATAGTACATACAAATTAGTGAAAAAGCTCAATACAGATTTTGGAGCCAATTGCTGAATCTCCACGCTGCTTTCTACCTGAAAGATCTCTTAAAGTAGAGTTTTTTTTCACTTGCGTGTTTTTAATAAGATTATCTGACTGATTATCTTCTAGCTGGTGCCTTTTGGGTCATCACAGCGGATCATCTGCCGCCACCTCACCCTATCCCTAGCATTCTCTTCTATTATACTCACACTAACCGACTTCACTACATCCATGAATCTTCTCTTAGGGGATATTCTTCCTCCTCCCTATGAGCTTCATCTTCAATATCCTTTATTCAGTATACCCACCATCCACCCACCTCCTCTTCAAATGTGCAAACCATCTCAGCCTTGCCTCTCTAGGCTTGTCTAGATCAGCGGTCCCCAACCCCCGGGCCTCGGACCGGTACCGGTCCGTGAGTCGTTTGGTACCGGGCCGCGAAAGTTGAGGCTCAGGTGTTGAAATGTATGGTTTTCAGGGTTTTTATCGGTTTTCAGCATTATTTTGTTATCGTTTTTATCGTTAACTCGGTTTTCCTGGGTCTTTTCACGTGTGTTATGAATAAATCTTCATTTTTTCGGTACTGGTACTAGTTTTATTTTGTTCTATTTATCCGCAACACCTTAAAGACCGGTCCGTGAAAATATTGTCGGGCATAAACCGGTCCATGGCGCAAAAAAGGTTGGGGACCGCTGGTCTAGATCCTAGATTGTAGATTGTACTTAATCTACTCATTTTTAATTCTGTTCATGCTCAATAAAAATCTTAACATCTTCAGTTACCCCTGACACTTGTCTTCACCCACTCCACCCTACCTGCACTCTCTTCCACACCTCTCTTGTCCAATGTCTGTTGAATATACCCCGATGTGTTGTATGGGTCATAAAAAGTTTGTATCTGCATTTTGGTGATCAGAATTATAGTATTCTATTGTTTTACTACTTAGCATTAATTAACATATGGGTAACTGGTACAGTTTATGGATGCAGCTTATTACCCAGACCAGCATTAGCTGAGTATTTAGCATTTCACTTGCAGTTCAAGAAAAACACAAAAGCATCAGCCAAGAAATTTATTTAAAGTTTCTTTTTTATCTAACAGCCAGACTCGGTTATCTATCGCCTAAATCTGTTTTGAGAGTTGTTGGGTTTTTTTGCTCCGTATGTTGAGTCCGAACTAATTAAAAATTCCCTGTTCTCGCAGATTTTGTGTCTTCTTTGTATATTATATGTGTAAACCAGCTGAATGCTTTTCATTACACTGACCTTTTTCTGTGATATTCTTCAGCTCTTTGGCAAACTTCTCCACCTGAGCTAATATAGACATGTAAATGGACTCTGTCCCCAGGTCAGAATTCACCGACACTTTGTACCAGTCTTTGGTAGGTGGAGGGCTGGACAGAATTGGGAACGTCTAGGGAGCAGGTGGAAAGAAATGTTAGAAATGTTTTCTTGTCAGTATTTACCAAAATGCCAACTCTTCCTACAGGATCAGGAGTTGAGCATCAAAGCTTATCAGACATTAAGTCACCGTCATGTTGCCAAGCAACCACCTAATAATAGACTAAAATGTTCCTTACACAACAAACGGGCACTTATGTGCTCTTATAAAAGCTTACAAAAGCTTTGTGTCACTCATTTGATGTCAGTGACATATAATTTGGCAAATATTGAATATAATCATTTTTGATATCTCCAAACTGTGAAGTGTACATTACATCTCTTTTCACCCTAACTTATCAAGTCAAGTTTACTTTATTTAGAAACTATATGAGTAGTTTAATGTTTGCTTCAGTAAAAGTATAAATATACTTAAGGTAATAGGATTTCAATCCACGTGAATTTGACCTTAAGCAGATTGTTGTCACATGCATGTTATGTATATGTATAGGTAAACCAAAAGCCATACAAGTATACACCCATATAGTATATCTTTTACTATATTCTAGATAAACAAATCATGCATATCAATTTTACATTATATACTTAATGGGTCTGCCCAGTGTCTGACCAATGAGTGCAGTAGTATGCCTTAATGATACATGCAAATGCATTTTGATGTATAAGAACATCTAGTCAGTTCTGTGGTTATCTTCTATTTATTTGTATAAATAACATTTGCCACCTCTACTTTTTTACTTTCCTCAGTCTGATTCAGTATGTCAGTTTGCCAGCAGCACAGAACAAATAGTATTGGAGCATGGGCATGTACTAGCATCTTCACATTCATCCTTAAATTCTCACTTTCACACAGTATAAATGATCATCTGATTGGGCAAGCTTGGAAAGCTCGCTTTGTCTCTTCTTTAGTTCTTCGATCTCCTGTTCCAGCTGCCTTGTCATGGATTCAGCATGGCGCTGTGCCGCCTTCCGGCTGATCTCCATCGCCTCCACCAGCTCTGCCTGGGAACGTTCAATGAAACAAACCAAACTCGAGAATAGAGAAACGCTGCCCGCCGTCTCTCGGTCCACTGCCAGCTGGAAAGTTAGACAGAGTGATATGAGATACATAATTGTTTAATTTGTTTTGTTTTAAAATATATATTAATTCCCACATGACATGGAAACATGCAGCATCTGTGAATTGCAGCTCAGATTTCAAATGTAAGGAAATTTTGCTATTTTGCTACAATTTTGCTATTTTGCTACAATTTTGCTACAACTAAAAATTTAAGAACAGATGCAAAAAGTCTAGAAATCCTAAAATGCAAGGTAAAAAGTTAGAAACATAAAATCTTTACCAAAGTTTTAATAATGTAATTAAAAACTGAGAGTGTTTCACAAATGATTTTGTTGTTTAGAAAAACATAATGTTGGAAAAATATATATATATTTAACTTAAAACGTAATATGTGGATTTGGTAATCAGATATAAATTGTAGATCAGGGAAATACACCTGCACTTTTATGTAAAATTGGCTATAGATCTTGTTTAATAAGCTCCCAACATGTAGAAATACATAATTTAAGTTTGAAAAATTCAATCCAATTTTATTTATACAACAACAGTCGCCTCAAGGTGCATTATATTGTAAGGTATACCCTACAATATTACACAGAAAAACCCTAATAATTATATGACCCCCTATGAGCAAGCACTTTGGCAACAGTGGGAAGGAAAAACTCCCTTTTAACAGGAAGAAACCTCTGGCAGAACCAGGCTCAGGGAGGGGCAGCCATCAGGTGCGAACAGAAAAAGGGAAATTGAATTAGAAATTGTTTAACACAGCGGTCCCCAATCCCCAGGCCACAACTAGTACTGGTCCATGAGTTGTTTGGTACCGGGCCGCGGGAGTTGAGGCTCGGGTGTGAAATTTATGGTTTTCAGGGTTTTTATCATTAACTCGGTTTCCCTGGGTGTTTTCCCATGTTGTAGTTGTGTGTCTTATTTTGAAAGAAATGTTTACGCATTACCATAGTGACCAGAGAGCATTAAGGGGCAGAAAGGAGGATGTTACTCTCAGTGTTGTTGGCGCATTTCAGGAGGACACTGCTAATAAAGTTATACAAATACACACTGAATTTGCTAAATAGCACAGTTTTTGTCTTGGTCGTATAATTTTACTTTTTTGCATTTATCCTTGACACCTTAAAGGCCGGTCCGTGAAAATATTGTGTGACGTTAAACCAGTGCAAAAAAGGTTGGGGACTGCTGGTTTAACAAAAACCTTGAAGTGATATGAGGATTTACAGGTTTTACCATGCACCTGTGGTCTTACACAAGAGTGTGTTTGTGTTTTACCTCCAGCTCTGTCACTGACATATTTATCTCTTCAATCTTGTTGATTCTCTCGATAATCATGTCCTGGATTGTCCGCTCTGACACAGTCAGCAGTGTCTAAATACACAAACATTCATGTTACACAGTACTGACTTCACTTGACCTTCAGCCTTTTGGTGTTCTGAAACAGACGTGGGGAACAAGGGTGGATCTGGTTGTGATACTGTATGTCAGACATTAGTCAGTGAGCATATCTTACAAAATATCTCCTTCTGGAAACAAATAATCACTACATAACTTCATATTTTATGCAGTATGACCTGAAACCAACTGTTTAAAAATGATATATTGAATAGAAACAGTGTAGAGCAGGGGTAGGCAACTCCAGGCCTCGAGGGCCGGTGTCCTGCAGGTTTTAGATCTCACCCTGGTTCAACATACCTGAATCAAATGATTAGTTCATTACCAGGCCTCTAGAGAACTTCAAGACATGTTGAGGAGGTAATTTAACCAATTAAATTAGATGTGTTGGATCAAGGACAGATCTAAAACCTGCAGGACACTGGCACTTGAGGCCTGGAGTTGCCCACCCCTGCTGTCGAGGAACATAGATTCTATGTATTTGACTCATTTTCTGTTATCAAACTGCTCCACTGTCTAAGAATTTAGGCTCAGATGTTAAATCATTTTTAACAGATTTTTTTTTTTTAATGGTCTAGTTCGCTCAAGCCAGAACTTCATACTATCACATGTCAGTTATCACCTGCTTTTTAGCTATTCTTTGTTACTCCTTTAAAAAACATTGTTCTCTTTTTTTTTAACATGGAAACTTCCCTAACCTAATCCATCTGTCCTTTGTCTCTATCTTTTTCTGTTTTAATTTTCAAACCTTGGTTTCCATCCATTCGGTTTCAACGGTCACCGTGTCATGGTCTGGATGATCCTCCATCTCGCATTCAGGACAAATGCACACCTGGTCACTCCTACAGAAAATCTGAAGCCCATTGCATATGATTTTTATTTGGTCTTCTTTAAGGACTTCATTCAACAGGTGCAGAAGGTGAATGTTTTACCAATATTGGCCTGTTGTGGATCTCACAAAGAGGGACATTCTGGCTCATCTCAGTCCCACTCAGCGTGTACCTCCTCCTCCGGGTATGTGGTCGGTGGGAAACCGGAGGACCTGCCACATAGGTTTCATTCAATGCATCACTGAAACTGTGGTTTGGCACTGAGGATGCTTGTGAGTTCTTTACTGGAGCAAAGGACGTTGAGATTGAGTCACTTTCCAAGCCTGAAGATGCAAAAAATATCAGGGATTTTCAGGTTAGCCAGTCGCTTTAGTGAAAAGTCAAATATCTATTTGCGTACACAATGTTGACATTTTGTGTAGCCATTCATGGACCCCAGATCTTTGTTCAAGTACAGTTGTGGTCAGAAGTTTACATAGACTCATCATGAACATGAATCACATGTTAACATTCTGCTAATGATGATTTCTTTGAACTGCTTTTTTTCTGGGTGGAATAATTATTCAGCATTCATCTTTCCTAATCCACAAAAGGTGAAAGTACACATTCAATTTAATTAAATTTAATTCAATTCAATTCAGATTTATTCATACAGAACCAATTCGGAACAACAGTCGCCTCAAGGCGCTTTATATTGTAAGGTAGACCCTACAATAATACATACAGAGAAAAACCCAACAATCATATGACCCCCTATGAGCAAGCACTTTGGCAACAGTGGGAAGGAAAAACTCCCTTGTAACAGGAAGAAACCTCTGTCAGAACCAAAATAGGTTTGTGCCTAGATAAACCTAACAGGGCACTTCTCTAGGCTCATAGTCTTGTAGACGTTTGCTGTTGTGCAACATAATTATGACAGGACAGCCATTTACCAACTACTCTGAATTGCCTATTCTGAAATCTGAGAACTCCTCCAGATTGTACTTGAGCTTTGAAAAGTACTCTATAAATTATTACAGATGGAAACACAGAGGTTTTCTTACTCCGAGAAAAGGTCTGGTGAGTCTTTCGCACAGGGTGACGCAGCTTTTTCTTCAGTTCATCAAATAAATGGCTTGACGGGCTTCCATGCCCTCCACTTCCCTTTCTTCCACTCTTATTCTTTACTACTCCATTTTTCATGGATTTATACTGGTCAGTGATCTCTCGCAGTGTTCTGTTAATCTGGAGGTCCGGTCGCTTTTCAAAGCTCTTTTTACACAGAGGACACTTGAAAACCTGGAAGGAAAGATGGAAATAAGATATAAGTAAAGATGGAAACAATAGAAACAGAAAGGACATCAGAGATGCAGGAATGACGAAAATATGTTAAATAACTTCTCTGAACGTCAACAGAAAGTAAGGGAATGAAAAAGCTGAAAATGAAGGAAATTTAAAAAAAAAAAAAAAAAGACCTTAGCTCCATTCCAGTATTTGGTGATGCATTGCATGCAGAAGCTATGTCCACATGGTGTGGATGCAGGATTGGTGAATACATCAAGGCATATGGAGCACTGGAACTGTTCTTCACATAAAAAACTGTCATATAGAGACATCTTTCTGGAAGCAAAAGAGAGACGCAAACAATCTTTAGGAGAGTTTCAACATATGGATGATAACATTTGTGATTTTAAGCAACATAAACCACATAACTAATTTGGTTTATGTTGGTTTGGTTTATTTCAGTGACTAAGCAGTCACTGGAGAAGGTTACAGCTTCTCCAGTGTGATGATTTGGCAAATTTACTGCTGTATGCTCTCAATCGTATTGGTGGCATACATAATAAAGGATGGGATAATGGTGCACCTTACATGGTATTTCATCTGGCTGTTCAAACAAGTAAACTTGATGCACTTCGTCAAAGGTTTCATTTGTCTTTTACACAAAAGGTGTCCTTTGGCATTTGTACTCTGACAAACCATGTCAAGGCATGTCAGAGGAACAGATCTGTCACTCCCAGCTGTCACTCGTATTTCAACTTTGGAATAAAAAACTGCTGGATTATAGTAAAATCATAAAAGCTGATAAAATGTAGCTCCCCATCCTTTAATGCAATTTAACCGAGGTATTTCTTACAGTGTAGTGAAATAAAACCTTCACAGATTGTCATGTGCGTAAATAGCAAAACATCAATTCTGACAGAGTATACTGCCCCCTACTGGCTCAAGTATTTGTTATTCCCCAGCTTTAAGCTTTAATTCCTCTCTTCACTCAAAGCATGTTAAAGGAAAGGCTTCTAAATATCCAGCTGTCAAGTTTTTTTCTACATGTGTCACTTTCTGATTGAATATGTAATTGTGTGTGTGATACTTTTACTATCACACTTGACCTTTGAAACACTTTTGCTCATAATCAAGCTCATCATGTTATCTGAGGTGATAGCCTTCCTCCTCAGCTAGCTGCTGGGAGGACTTCTCACTAACCACTGATAACAATTTCATTGAGACTTTCTTCAGAGAACAACTGAGGCTTCTGTAACGTAGCTGCTTCTTGTCCCGCACCTGTGCTCAGTCCCTGAAAACACAAAATTGTCTTATTGTGTCATGTGCTCTGATCAGCGTGTCGGGTTGAATTTAACACTAGGAGATGCTAGTTGTACTTTGGGTGTTTGGTGTGTTTTAATGTGAGTGCTGTCTGACTTTTTTAAACAAGTGAAACCCAAGAGAGGAGCAAAGAGTCATGAAGCAGTTATCTAACAAGCTATTTATTTATTATGAGAATCAATGCATAGAAGTCATGTTTAAATTTAGTGTATCAAATGTGTAGCAACAAAATAACAGGGTTAAGAGGTTCGGGCAAGCTGAGTATATGAGAGACAAAGGACAGACTCACACATATCTCTCTTTGATGACTAAAATCTGAACAGTATGGTCAGAAGATTTCAGGAATGAAGTTGATCGAGATTTTGTTCAGAACCCACAGGTACAAGTTTATCTTTATACAGGTAACATTTGAGCAGACTCATGTTGGGCAACACATTTCACAAATACTTCTGAAAGTTGATTTTCATGGGAAGCCATGCGTAATTCTGTCTCATGTGTAAACTTCTCATGCTAGCCTATCCTGTTTCAGAGTTGTATGGGGCTGGACAGTATTGTTATTGTTCTGGAGTTAAATGTGTGGAAATCCCACGATGGTTCATCTGTCTGTCCCACAGCTACTACATGCAGGTCAGGTATTTGTTTTGTGAGGGAGGGAAATACATGCACAAGTGTGAAATCCTGCAGGTTAAAGAGAGCTAGTTATTCGTCAAAAGAAACTAGTACCATTGTCAAATATTAGATTCGTTTGCTTGAGTCATCAACCATGAGTTGAATCGTGCTCGATTCATGAGCATTGAGATAATGATTTACTACTGGAAATTGTTATATGAGCAAGGAAAGAAGCAGATCACAGGCTCCATTTAGGACAAAAATCAAAAGCTTAAAAACATCCTCTTAGCACGTTTTCTAGATGAACATATAACTTACTTTGCCAACTTTCCTAATTTTGGCATTAAAACATTTGTCAGGGGTTCTTATGGAAGAGGGAACAAAAGAGTAATTATATCCAAAATTGAAAAACAGTGTGTTCCTCATTTATATCTTGTCTCCTATTTTCCATTAAATCCTTCTGTAAACTGAGCTATACGTGCATTTGAAGGTATTCACCCTGAGGAAATTTGGTTTGCGGCCAAGAGATGATTACAAAGCACAATTATCATGATTATGCTCAATCTTTAACTTCCATTAAGAAGGTCATACCCACAAAGCACAAAGTAGCTGAAGTAAACAACATTACAGCCATAATATGACTCAGCTAAAATTCTAAAATCCACAGAATAAACCACTAAAGTGCCCACAAATATGTAGAGCACGTTTGGTGTTCTGGTAGCTGCAAAAACATTGCAAATTGTTATCACTAGTAACCAGACCGAAAAGCAGCGCACATTTCGGTGCTTTGTTTCGGTGCTTTTTTTTTTTTTTTCCTGAGCCAATTCTAGCCAATCATTTTACGTTTCCGAGGATAGTAGGTGGGCCCAGGTGCGTACGTTCTTTTAGAGCAGAGCTACAGATTATAAATGCCCAAGACGAAGCGGTCAAAAGTCTGGCTGTACTTCGCAGCAAAAGATGCAAACTCAGCAGCCTGCAACAAGTGCTTTAAGGTGATACTGTGATACTGTCAAAGGAGGTAACACCTCGAATCCGATGAAACACCTGGCGACGCATAGCGTTTTTTTAAAGCCGAGAAATGCGCCGTGTTTGATAGCTTGCTGCGAGACCTCACACCGAGCACATCTACTGCGGGTGTGGTGCCTGTTATCGGACCCGGAGTTAGCAACATCTCCCAAAAACTCGAAGAGGAGAGTCCTGGCCCCTACTAGCCCTGCCAGTGTAGCAGAAATGATGAGGATGATGATGGCAGCAGCAGCCGTTCTTCTCTGCGTGAGTAGCTTAATGTTGTTCGTGTGTAATTTACGTTGAGTAGGCCAACCATGTTATTAAATTAACGCATGTAAGGTGAACTAGCAAACACCGTCGTAGTTACATGCGGCTGTCTTCTTGTTTGATGGCAGATACTCCCTTCACCCTGGCCAAAAAGGCTAAAATGACCAAAGAAAAACTGGAAAAAAGTTTAACATGAGAGGTTTTTGGACAAAGTTTGTGTTTTTTTTCCCATTGATTAAGCACTGCTTCCAGCCAAGAGTAATACCATATATGCCCTATAGCTGCAGAAAAGGCTAACATTGTTATCTTTTTACAAAAAACAGCTGAACATGAGAGGTTTTAGGACAAAGTTTGTGTTCTCCATTCTTTAAGCACCGGTTTGAGCACCGTTTAAGCACCGGCACCGTTTCAAAAGTACCGGTTTGGCACCGGTATCGGATAAAACCTAAACGATACCCATCCCTAGTTATCACACTGCTTGAAAATTATCCTTGGAGATGGGATAGTTGGGGTTTGGAGATCTAAGAATTTTTCAACTTTTATGTTTTATATGATCCAAATCCAAATCTTATTTATTTATAAAGTACATTTAAAAACATAAAGTTTGCCCAAAGTGCTGTACAAAAAAACAAAAACAAGACAAAAAACAAAAGATAAGACCACTCACATTAAAACACGTACATAAAATAAAACAAAGACAATAAAAAAGCTCATCAACTCACACTGGTCCAAACACTATCGAAAAAAGAAGTGTGTCCAAAAGAGACTTAAAAACTGTCTATTATTTACAGGCAACGCATTCCAAAGTTTGGAAACCACAACTGAAAAAGCTTCTCCTCTAAGCTTCAGCCTAGTTTTTGGGACAACCAAAAGCAGCTGGTTGGCTGATCTATGGGCCTGCGAGGGAAGTACATCAGAAAAGTATGGAGGAGCAAGACCATTTCAGCATTTATAAGTCAACATTAGGACTTTGAAATTAATTCTATGTTAAACAGGAAGCCAGTTAAAGGAGGGCATGATAGGTGAGATATTTCCACACCTGTGTGTACCAGTTAAGAGACTGGCAGCAGCACTTTGAACGAGCTGAAGATGTGAGAGGGATGCTTGGCTGACTCCAGCATAAAGTGCATTGCAATAGTCAAGCCGAGTTGAGATAAAGGCACGTATTATTTTCTCCAACTCATGCCTTGACAAAATTGGCTTAAGCTTTGCCATTTGCCTTAACTGGAAAAAGCTTTTTTGCAACACAGAACTGATTTGTTTACTAAATTTAAAATCCAAATCCATTATGGCTCCAAGATTCATTACATGCTGTTTGATGAGTGACCCAAACTATTACATTTTACTCCTAAATCTCACTAATCAACATATGCCAGAAAAACAACAAAGCACAGCCTCGTATTACAAGAAATACACAAAATAATAACAAAAGGAAAATGTGATACCTTAATGCAGGTAAGGTGGACAGCTCAGAAATCCAGAGATGTCCCACCTTGGTGGTATCTTGGCCACTCACACTCTCACTTATGAGGCGTCTCGGTGTGTGTACGTGCATAAGTAGTGTGCTCAAGAAAGTAACGCCACGCCCTCTCATAGTTCTCTGTAAATGTGGCAGGACTGGTTAAGATGAAAAAAAGAAAAACTAGGTCAGAGGACGTCAGATCTTATCTCTGCATATGTTTATAGTAACACTCCTTTTATTAAGCATCAATGAAAATAGCCGCACATAGATCAGACTGCAAGACTGTATCACATATCATAAGTATTGTGAATTACTGATTATAAGTAAAACAAATTTGTGATATAGGATTATTTTGAGATTTTGTGATATAGGATGTGTTCTTTGTTTTTTGTCAGCGTTAAATCTGGCCTATATCAGATTTAAGGTCCTCATCTGGTGCACATCTGAGCTGTTTTCAGCATGCTTGCTATTTTAAGATCACTCCACAGAAATCATGTTGCAATGGCTGCTGGATCTCCTTGAGGGTGTCAAAATGGTGATCCTTTACCAGAGGTGTAATTATTTTTGTATAACTCTTTTAAAATGGATTAAGGTCTATAAACTTCAGCATAATTTTTAAGTGTTGCACATGACCAGTACATTTTCATATCATTTGGTTGTGCTATGACACTACACCAGGCCGTTTAATCATCCTCTCCATTAAGAAAATTTTGTTGTTGAGGTTTTTAAGGCAAGTAACTTCTAACCATGTCACATTAGCTTAATACTACTACTACCAACAACAACGACAACAACAAAAATAATGATGATGATGATAACACATTTTTATATATAGGTGCCTTTCAAAACCTCAAGGTCACCTGAGATTACTACAGCAATTTAAAAAAAAATATGTACACAACTAAATGAGAAACTAGTAAAACCAGAAAACAAAAGCATAAAATATGTTCAAAATAAAAGGAGACTAAGGCCAGTTGTTCACTATTTTTGGTGTGTGACTATTATGGTGAGAATGTCGGATGAAGCGACTAAGACACCATTTTTTTTGAGCAAACTTATAAAACTTCATGCTAGTGAAGGAGGCTGTCATTTATTTTTCCATTGAATTATGAAATTAATGCAAACTTCAGAGAAAGCTCTCTGCAGTTCATCATATCACTGTTTTTATGTAATATTTGTAATATTTTGACATTAACAACAACTTCACTGTGCACAGCTCTGGCTGGTCAAGACTCTGTGCTGGAATAAGAATAAAATTAGATCTTCTTATTCTCTCATCCGTCTCTCTGTAGGAGTCTCTATAATTGATTTATTGCTGTAGAGGAGCCAACTGTGGATGCCTTTCAACTGCTCTGCATGTGCTTTTTGATTCTAGTAATCATTCGTTTGTTTTCAGTTCCTGCATCTGAATCAGTAACATTTCACAAGCTTGTCATTCCTTTCTGCTGAGAAACAATTACACCAAGAGAAAGATAAGCACATTCTGACAGTGTGCACCCAAATAAGATGTTGCGAAACAGTAGTTTTAACCTTCATAACCAATTCCCAGAAAAACAAAAACAAACAAGTTTAAATTCAAAAAGCAAAGAAAATGTGTCTTCATAGCATAATGGATTATACATTTTCCTTAAAAGAGGAGGAGCCCTAGATTGTTCCCGGGAGGAGGTACAAATCACTTTTTCAAAACAAAACATGCTGAGGCAATTTATGGTGAGTAAGCAAGCAGGTTTAACATTCGATTATATTTGTACAGTACCAAATCACAAGAACAGCTTTCTCAAGGTGCTTTATACTTTAAGGTAAAGTTCCTACAATAATATGTAAAATACTCTCTATTTTAAATTGACAAGTACAGCAATTGACTGAGTCTTTCTGTGTGAGAACCACAAAGATTGATTGATTTTCTTAGCAGTGTCAGCCAAGTCACTGAAACTACAGTCCCGTTTAATTCTCTTTTTTAATTATTTTTTCAGAAAGACTGTTTTTATCAATTCATTTCATTTAAAATTAATTATCATAAAATGATTAGTCTTCTGATACTTTACATGGATTGATGGGCACATATAGCATTAACCCATGTAGGTTGTCAGTAGCTAGATAACACATGACTCAGTACTTTCTAAACTTTGGAATTGTGTATTCAGGTAGATATTCACAACAAATAAATATAAGGATCAGTCAATACCAAGAAATATTCACAAACAAATACCTTGGAATTGTTTTGGACTACCTTACATGGATGGATGTGCTTTGATACTCAGAAGTGTTTTTCTTTTCCTGTTCTTTTACCGTGAACCACATAGAAGATATAGCATCAGTTCAATTTCCAGTATTTAATAATCATCTGTACAATCAGAACTTTCAATCATGGACATTCCACAGTGTCACGTCTTTGTTACTTCTTGGTAAAAAGCATAGCAGTGCCAACAGGCAACTGATAACTGAACGCCTACATTGTTAGCATTTTTGCTGAGCTTATTCACTCATTACAAGAATGAACCTGTTGACTCCAAGGTCACTAATGGGGTTACCGGATGAAACAAAGCAGGCCTAGTTATACAAAGCTGTATAAATTTGTGAACTGAAGGTGTAGAGTTTACTTATGCTTAATATGTACACTCACTGAGCATTTCATTTGGTACACCCATTTACTTCGTCCTTAGCACAAATCTAATGACTGCAAATGAATGCATTTAGGCATGCAGACATGATCAAGACGACCTGCTGAAGTTCAAACTGAATGTCAGAATAGAGAAATAAGGCGATTTAAGATACTTTGAAAGTGGCATGATTGTTGGGCTGAGGATTTCAAAAGCGGCTGTATTTTAAACACTGTCAGGAACCCTGGGCGGAGCAGGAGGTGGGATTCAGTGTGTTCATGTTTAGTGTTTTCACTGTAAATAATTGCACCAGAGTGATATATAACAGATAGTGATGGGGGGAAACAGAGCTCCAGGAGAAGGCGCATCCAAACAATCCAAACAAGCTCTCTCCACTAATGTAGTCTCTCCAAACACTTGAGGGCAGTGAAGATCCAGGGAAGGTCTGTATGCGCAATTACGGGTGGGGGGGGCAAGGGGCAAGGGAAACACACTAGTGTCCAGACCCAGGACTTTACTAATAGCATAATTCAACAATCCAGCAAATAATGAAACTCAGTCACCACATGAAATAGTGGCCTCCTGATGAGCTCATCTGGAACAGGCGGTTGATTGGTGCAGACATGCTCTGACAGAGGCGGGAACCCATGATGAGTCCCACCCACAGACAGACAGATAAGCAAGACAAGCATAGAGAAAGAAGAGACACAGAGAGAAAACAAAGACGTGAGCAGGCCGCTCAAGAGGACTGAGAAACAGGATAGGTTCCACTGTGACACTGAATTTAAGAAACAGAAGGCGAGCAAAAGAGAAAGATGAGAGTGAGTTTCTTTTCAAAGATAAGCACAACTCAGCATGTGACATTTTATGATTATAAAATAGATATTTGATCTATGGAGTTTTTACTGAACTTTTGTCAGCTTGTCTCATACAACATTAAAAGGCTTAAGCAACAAGCTGGTCTGTAAATCTGCGATGACTCTGTGTTTTTTGCTGTATTATGAAAAACTTTAAAAAAAAAAAGGCTTTTTTACATTAAAGGTACTTGTGTAATAGCATGTCAATAAATTAAAAACAGTCATTCTGGTGTGAAAAGTAAAAATACTCACTGCAAAAAATGTTCTGGGTGAGTGTTACAGTATTAAATATAATAAAGCATAAAGCATTTGCTTTTGCAGTAGCTTAATATAGAACTACCTTTTAGCTGTTTTATATGAGCTTAAAACTAATAAAATGAGTGTTTGAGAAAAACAAAAATCATAAAATAGCAGCAAATGCAAGTCACAGTTATCCAGAGCTCAAAGCAACATCTTTACCATGCTTGTTTTGTTTAATCAAAATTTAAAACTCACAATTTTTTAAATAGTTTGAAATTAAAGAGACGTTTCAGTATTCTGAAGCCATTTTTGGTATTGGCTGAAAAAACTATTATAATAGTTTCAGAATATAATGTCTCTTAATTTAAAAAACAATCATTTCTACCTTATATAACTCTATATGTGTTGATTGCATCTCATAGTAAAGTTAAAGTTATTTTTCTTTCTATCTTTTAGTATCATATAGTTTGAGAAAGTAAAGCCTGACTCACTATCTAAAGACAAACTGTTTTTGCTACAACAGCAAAAGCACATACTGATACATAAGCTTGTCATGAACTGTTTGGTTTTGGTTGTGCCCATCAAATAGGAGTAAAATTGCTAACCATTCCTTGCCGTCGATCCCCTGACCGTGGTCAGGAGACGCAAGGGGAGATACTTCCTCCAGGATCAAAGTTTTGTCCTGCTTTGGGGTTAAATCCCCTCACTTTTGTGGAGTAGTGAGGCAGAAATTAGCCAAGACACCTGAGATACTGAAGGGATGAGGCTTTAATAACGGTACTGCACATTCCAATACACACTATTGTAGCCTGTTAGAACGCTGCCCCCGGTCGCCGTCTCTACCTGCGACATTTTTTGCGCTCACAGCGTCTCCTCACGCGCATGCTCACACACACATCACCTACAATCCTCACAGGGCACCCAGCCACAAAAAAGCCGGCAAATCCCACAACAAATGAATATCATCAAACATACATCAGTTTAAATGTGCTTCACTATATAAAGAATTTGTTGTTATTCACACATTTTTGTCATTATAAATTTTACTGCTTGATGTCACAGATGTGAATTCCAGTAAAGATCAGAATAATCCCACATGAAATCACATTATTATCGCAATATTAAAAACAATATTCTTGTAATATAATAAAAACAGGACTAATTTAGAAATGTCAAACACATTCATTTATTACACATGAAACAAATAAAAATGTTTCATTTTGTTTTACAAAAATTCCTCTAAAACAGAAATCAAATAAAAGCACATTTGTCTGGCTACATTTCTTTGCTGACTGATTTAGAACAGTTCTCATAAACTTTTTGTCAGTCTTAATTCAGGAACAACAGTCCTGATCCTTGATACTAAAAAACCTGTATGGTCTACATATGATAAAGTCAACAAAATAATTATTTGTTGCAATCACACTTCAAATTTGACTTTAATTTGGCCAGTAATTTTTTTTGTCATTTGTGTAGAAAGTTCAATTTGGTCTAAATATTTGGATCAAATTGACAGTCCCAAAGGGTTGATTATGTTCTGGACGTAGCGTTTTCAGTGGGAGAAATGTTTCGTCACTCATCCAAGTGACTTCTTCAGTCTCAGCTGACTGCAGGTTTCCCCAACCTTATAAACAGTACATTTGCACAATGACTGAAACCAGCCCACTGAAGGAACAATGGACTGGGAGGTCAGTTCCTTGATTATTAATATGCAAATTGTCATGACCAAATTGACAGTAATCAGTAACTAATTACTGATTATTTCCCCCCAAAAGTAATCCCATTACTTTACTGACTTTACTTTTTAAAAACATGATTTACAACCTGAATAGGTGATAAAGCGATAGATCTTTCAGCCCAATTCTACTTTTTCTGCATAATCCATCATACAAAATGTAATCGAATGGAAAAGTCTCTTTTTAAAACTTGTTTTATTAGTTTTAATCTTTTAACTTAATGCATCAAGCAAAAATTAAATTATATGCAACATTCTCTGACTGGAAGAAATTTGTTTAACATTTAAACCTATTTTCTGCACATTCCTGCACATAAAATAAAATAGTTTTTTGTGTTTACACTCAGTCTTTCAAATAGATGCTAGTAAAACACAGCAGAAAATAAATAAAATCAAAGACTCAGCGGTCCTGTTGCTCTATTTTCACCTGTTTAGCAGGAATGGGGCAGGCGGAGGTTTACCCTGGTGCAGGTGTGCCGCAGTGGTCATGTCAGAGGAAGGATCCGGGAGTTTCTCTTTGAATTTCACATTCCCGTGGCAGCATACTCGGTGCTTGCTCTGAAGTTTAGGGTTTTTTTCCCTGTAAATAGAAGTCTTTGTCCCAGACAGTGAGCAGCGGACGCTGATGGTTTTGTCACTTTTTACGGAATCAAACTCAAAGGAAGGTCAGTACTTCCACGCTTTAAACACTGCACGCTCATACTCACTCCTGCACTCATTAGATTATCCATTGTTGATCTGCACACAGTTTCCACGAATGTCGCACTTGCTTACGTCATTGTCATGAGACACTCTCGCAAACGTAATGCGAGAGTAACGCAGCGTGCTTACGGGAAAGTAACAATCTAATAATCTAATGACCTTTTTTGCAGTATTAATCCCTTACTTTACTCGTTACTGCCCATCTCTGTTGTAGAGTATTAAGAAATATAATTAGAATACGAAGCAAACTATAATTGTAACAGCTTCTACGAAGTCAGTTACAATGAGTCTAAATTCTTCAGTTTATGAGATTTTGCGTTTAAAAATGTGATAAAACTCCTTCTCCTTGTACAGTTTTTCTAGAGTAGATCAATGTTGAAAAAATTGTATCCGTTTACAGCTCAATAATTAGGCGTCGAAAAAGCAAAGGGGTAGGAGCTCTTATTGAATCTATTGTACAATAGCATCTCAGACACAGAAGATTTTTAGTCATATACGGCTCTTTGAATGATGTCCACATTTGCCTGTCTATACTCTGGGCTTCTTAAATAAAAAGAAACTATGGTTCTCTCACTGCTGTAGAATCGCTTAATAAACAGTTTTGTTTTGTCTTTTAATTTACACAGCCTCCATGACAGCCTTTTTCTTCTTTGTGGTCTTCTTTTGGACATTAACTGTGTTGCTGCTGTTGTTGTTGTTTCTGACACTGCTGGCTCTCTTCATCTGGTACACCACCTTAGCTGCTTCATCAGAAAGAGTCAGCTGTAATAGATGTAAAAAATTTGATAATCTGTGAATATCTATTTTTTTTACAAACTCATAAATAGACCAATAAACAAAATATAATCTCTTGTTCCAGTGGATCTTGTACTCTTGCACTTTTTAAAAAAAAATTCGTCTATGGAGAGGTTCAAAAAGTGGCTATAAAAACTTTATTCACTGTGGTTGCTTGAAAGGTGTTGACCATTAAGGGGATGTGGTGGAGTTCAATAAGCTCATTCTCACTCTGAGTTTAGTATTTACTCAAGTTAAAATTTATATGGTGAGGGCTATATTTTCATATTTACGACTGTTAGAAGTTAGAAGTGGTATTAAATTTGTTGTTGATGTGTTGCAATGTATGTGCAGGCAAAAAACAAATAAAAAAGAAAGAAAGATAACGAGAGTGCACAACATCTGATTAATGTTTCATGAATTCTTGTGCTGCTTCATTGGCAGTTGTATAAAAGTACAATTTTCCAAATCTTTGCCTGCTCAGTCACAGACAAACAAAACATCTGACACATGTAAAAATAGAATAAAAATTAATACTTCCAAAATGTTCATGTTACATGAACAAAAAGTTTATATAATGATAAAACTCACTGTGTGATATTTTTTCTAATTGTCTTCATTAAAAAAAGTGTATGAATACCTGGGATTCCGTGGTAATGTCCTCACAAATTGTCGTCATGGTTTCCATCCAGTTACCATATATACTCTCTTCCTTTTGGATTGGCCTCCACTTGCTGTAGTTAAGAAAGAGGCACTGTTACTGCCTACAACACAGTAAAGTCACACACACTTGAACTCTAACCCCTTAAAACCATTCCACTTTCTTCTACTCACTTCAACCGTTAACGTAAAATGATCAGGTGGTGGCTCAGTGACCCCACAGTACAGGTGAACTGATGGGTCTAGATCCCCCCATTCAATGTAATGTAAATTATTGTGTGCGTGCGTGTGTGTGTGTGTGTGTGTGTGTGTGTGTGTACTAATATATGCATACATATCTGCTTTGCTATTTATTGTTATAGGGATTTAAAAAATAATAATATGAATATTTATAAAAGTTTAAATGTCCGGTAGCAATAAAATAGTGACAAGAGATTAAATGCCACACTTGGAAAATATCTTTCTGTTATATGAGCAACACTACCCTACAAAGGCAGGCAGCAGTAACTACACAAAAGTAATAAAGTGGAGAATATTTGCATAATTATTCCTCAATATAATGTATAACACTTTACGTTTGGACTATATAAAAGAATACTAAGGTAAGTTAGTTTGTTTTTAGGAGAACTCGATTTCCTTTTCTCTGTATGATAAGGTTTAATGACCATTTTATGCATGTGGTGTCTCAAATTTTATTCCTGAAACGCTGGTGCAGCCAAATGTTGCAGAAAACAGGAGCTGTATTATCTGGGATCTATATAGAGTTGTTTTAACCACTTTCTGTCACTTCTACAAAGTAAACACTTCTTCACATTTCTTATAAATTTTGTATGAAACATAATAATAAACATGCTTGAAGTAAAAACAGATTTCAGTCTGGTTTTCACTGACTTAGGACCAAATTCACCAAACTGACTTTTTACAGGATTCATCACAACAATAGCATGCAGCATACATTATCAGTGCCTTAATAGCTGGCTACTGAATCTCTCATATGTGTATTCATCATTACTTTTTTCTCTGTGTCTCCTCTACAAGACTCATACCTGACTTGTTGTAGCAGGTCTTGCTGTGCTTTCAGCTGCCTTTGTGCCTCCTGCACTTTACCCTCCATGGTTAAACTGGCACAAAGCTGTGCGCAGTGAACATCGAGCACTGCCATGTTAAGTCTACCTGCAAAAATCCGACTTCAGACAGACAGATAAAGAAGATGAAATTAAATATATAAATATATATAAATATAAATATCTTTTATGATTAACTTGAACACATTTAAGTTAATCATTCTAAAAGTATTTAACGCCCAGCTCCAGCTTTTTACCTGCAGGTAGTTGCTGGTCGCTGTTCAGTGATGATGCGAGTGATTCTGTGTTGGTCTCTGGTCTTGAAGCTGAGCTGCAGTTGGAATGGAAGCGTTCCTTTCTGGAGAAAAACTGGTGAATACAGACCAATATATAACAAATTAGATGAGACTTTGGTTGATTCTATTAACTGCTTTCTGCACTACAAATCATTTTTAAACAGTAATAATACAGCAGAGTTGACCTACCTTCCATAAAATCAGGTTTTACAGCAAACTGGAAGGTGATCTCCAGACCTTTGGTGACATTCCCAATCTCTCTTACCAGTTTGTGATTGTTTTCATCCTCATATGGAAAATACCTACAGTGAAAGAGAGAGAAGAGTGAAAATAAAAGAAGGAAACAAAGGAAATTAATATTTTGGATACCACTGCACCACTCTATATTATTATTGTTATTAGACTAACATACAAACGAGTATGTAAAATGTTTATGTGGCAGTGTTTTTACGTTGCCACTCACACTCCATCAGAAGCGAGCAGGGTTGCTTTGACTCCTGTAGCTAGGACATTATCTTCGGAGACCGATTGAATCTCTCTTGCTACCGTGCCAATGCTGACAATATTTACCTGTGCAAGCCAAGGAGCAAGAGTTAGAGCAATATGTTCTTCTTTGTGTTTGCTTGTGTGAATTAATTTGTGTTTATCTCACTCTTCCTCCCGTAGCATCTGCCAGTTTACCAATATCAGCCAGGCGACAGTCTGTCCCTTCAAAAGTCATTACTGATATTATGACTCTGAAAAAGGAAAGAAAGAGATGTTTTTTTCACAGAATTAGACAGGTTTTGTGGCTGATGTGCTCGGTTCATGCAGATGTGAGAAGTTCAAAGGTTTGAGCTAGACACCCTGCTGTAGCCAAGTGAGTCTGAATTCTGGAATGCTGTAGAGTACCTGTGCAAAGAGTATACAAAAGAGTGTACAAACTGTAGCATGTAGCTTTAAAATGAACCAAGTCTTAGTAGTAAATTCTCAATTTCTACTCCAGAACAAAGCATATGTTTCCAGTTTTTACTTTGTTTATCCCAACAAAGTGACTTTTTTGTGCTGATAAGCTACAAGTCAACTGATTTGGACTGGAGTAAAGGCTCTTAAACTTAACCAGATGGTGACGTCTTTGTTCTGTTCCAGGTTCTGGTCATTGTGAACCTCTCGCTCACAAGCATTTCTTTTTTTTCCACTGTTTTATTTTGACTGACGGTTTTATTTTAGTTATACAATCCCAATCAAAAGTTTAAGAACACTTGAAAAATGGCAAAACAAATCATATTTTGCATGGCTGGAAGTAGAGCTTCAAGATGCAACAAGAAGAAATGGGAGTTTTTTGAGGATGCATAATTTATTGAAAACAATGCCAGTAACATTGGAAACCATCAGGACCATCAAGGTTAATTTTCTTTCATTAGAGAATAAAACTTTATTACACCTTTCAATGTCCCATGTTTGGTGCTCTCTTGCAAAGTCCAAATGATCAGTTCTGTGGCGTTCAAGGAGACGATACCATTGAAGACATTTTTTGTTTTTAAAGCTCTTCAGTCTCAGATGCCGTCTGATGGTTAGGGGGCTGCAGTTGGCACCAGTAACGGCCTTAATTTGGTTCGGGGATTGTCCAGTGTCTTGACGGACAGCCAATTGGATGCAGTGCTGGTGAAATTGTTTTGGGTCTTCCACTTGACTTTTTCGTTCCATAACCTCCAGGATAATTTAAGAAATTCCAAATGACTCTCTTACTGCATCCCACCTCAGAGGTGATGGCATGCTCCGAGAGACCCTGCTTATGCAGTTCAACAACCCGACCACGTTCAAAAAGGGAAGTTTTTTTGCCTTTGCCATCAGAACATCATGACAGTGTGACTATCTGACAGAAAATGACAATGAACCCACATTTTTGCACAAATTTGGCCTTTTAAAGGCATGTGGTCCTAAACTTACGAACAGCTGGTGTTGAAAATAAAAATCTTTTGCTTTAATTACACAGTCTGCACTTGAATCTGTTCTGTCAGGAACCTTGTTAAGATCCAACCATGCAAAATATGATTTTTTTGCTATTTTTCAAGTGTTCATAAACTTTTGATCGGGACTGTGTAATTAAAATTAAAACAAATATACTCTGTAAACAGAAAAAAGTAAAAGATTTGAAATGGTAAATTGCCTGTATTTGTATAGTGCTTTACTAGTCCCTAAGGACCCCAAAGCGCTTTACACATCCAGTCATTCACCCATTCACACACACACATTCACACACTGGTGATGGCAAGCTACATTGTAGCCACAGCCACCCTGTGCGCACTGACAGAGGCGAGGCTGCTGGACACTGGTGCCACCGGGCCCTCTGACCACCACCAGTAGGCAACGGGTGAAGTGTCTTGCCCAAGGACACAACGACCGAGACTGTCCAAGCCAGAGCTCGAACCGGCAACCTTCCAATTACAAGGTGAACTCCCAACTCTTGAGCCACGATCGCCCACGATTGATATTTGACAGGAATATCTCTAAATACCACACAATTTCAATACTCGAAGAGGACAGGATGCAGTTTACACTTAAATCTGCAAAGCAAAACAGTACTATTCTTATCAGCTGCTGTGTTTAGGAGCAGAGGTGGTGCCTGTCTGACTTTGAGGCAGACTCTTGTGTGGCAGGTAAATGATTGTTCACCAGAGACATGGTTAACGCAATTAAACATTGACAAATGCTCAACAACTTTGTGCATGCATGTGAGCCCTTACCCCTTCTGTACCGCATCTAGAGCCAGCTGAGTATAGAAATATGGAGTAAAGGCAGAAGGAGTCAGAGAGGGAGCTTGCTCCATCTCTCCCAGTCCGATGTTTGCTTTGCCATCAGTACATAAAATGACCTGTAAATCACAACAGCCGCAAGGTTCTTGTTAATAGTGGTGACAGTCACAGCACTCAGTCGTCCCAATCACACCGTAGTAAAATATCTGACCACTCATTTAGAGACTTTCACATTTACTCACTTTTGACCCGGGGTACCTTGAAGCCATAGCAACGGAGGCTAATGCTGCGGGACCGAGACACGTGGCTCCATGTTCCCTGAGTCTAGAGTCAGAGATGTGGAGAAAACAAAGAGTGTTTCAGACTGTACAGAGCATTCTTCCATGTTTCTAAAACACTTCTAACACTTACTCTTTGACCCTCTGTATTAGGTGGTTGTAGGTCTCAGCGATACAGTGTGGGATGTGGTAAGTCACACCCTTTTCCCATATATGGTCGTAGTCAACTAGCGCCCAATCCCTGAGTGTGATAGGAGCACTAGTACCATCACCATATATTACAACCTGTGAAACCAGCAGAATGTAGTTAGAGTACTCCAGGGTGGGGCGGGAGATTTATAAGGTCTTCTTCATTTAATGTCTTCAACATTTAATTCAAATCTTGACAAAAAAACAAATTCTCTGGCAGATGAGGGCAGATTGCTTCTCCCTTCTGTCTGCTGAAGAGCCATCTTATACAGAGCATGACAGTTCATCATGGTAAACAGGAAGTCCTCTCTTGTTTTTGTGGGGCAGGCTACATAACTGTCAATTATGCAATGTCCAAAGGGGACAAAAACAGGAAAACATTTAAAATTCTCTCATGTAGTGATAAATAAGGTCTGGTTCTATGAACAAGGACGTTTTATGATCTGCTCCACTGATTTTTCTATTTTACAGCATTGAGGTAAAACTGGAGCAATGTACTTAGTTATAGCAATATAGAGCAATGCAATTAAATATTCATTGTATCTTGAGTGACACGATTATATATTCATATAGATTAAAATTGGCCAAAAAAAATACAAAACCATAGGAAAGACAATAAAGGGCTTTTCTATTCTATTCTACTCAAAAGATGAGAAAGATCATATGAAAGTAAAAAAAATATGTAACAGTAGAGTAAAAGGTAAAAAAAAAAAAAAATTTAGTTTTTGTTGTTGTTGTTGTTGTTGTTGTTGTTGTTGTTGTTGTTGTTTTAAGGTAGCAATATAGACAGCAAAATACCTAAAGCTTTAGCATCCCCACTCCTGATAAGGACCCCAGGTTCAGTCTGAATCAACCATGATTTGTTCTCATTGTGATTGTTGTGATTTCTGGAGTCCAAAGACATAATGAATACTAAACACCTTTTACAATCTTTTACTACACGCTAGTTGGATGGGATAACACTTATATTTGTATTTAAATGTTCACAAAAAAAGAAAGATTCAAAAAAGCAGCATACAAGAATCAGTGTTATAATTAATGCTACTACTACTCCCGCTACATCTCCTACCTCATCGTTAAATGTCACCAGAGCCACCCTCCGATGAGGGGACCGTTGCTTTATGGTGAATAGTGCCCTGTAGAGGGCGTCCTGCATACCCTGTGAAGACATACCAAAACAGCACAAACTTTAAAACAAAATGATTATGTTAATGGAGCCCAGCCAATCAAACCACAACAAATTATCCTCTCACCTCTAGTCTGGATACGTATGTTACAGAGCCATTGCTTGATGGAACCTAAAGCAGAGCAAACATGATAAAACTGAACATTTCAAATGAAGTTTTATTGTGATTTAATCCATATAATTTACAGTCATGTGGAAAAGAGGTTTCAACTGTGGAAAACTGAATGTCTCTTTACTGCTACTACAGGTATTCAGAAGGTAAGTAGCAGCCAGGTGCTGCTAATTAATTACACTTGTTTAACTGATAACAAGTGAGTGTAGGCACCTCGATGACAGCAGACATTTTGGTATTTAGCTATATGTTACCACAATGCCACAATCTTTTTAAGAGTGGATGTCCCAGTAAGTTCACCCGAAGAACAGATTGTGCAATGCTTACAGAAACTGCAAGAAACTCGAGAGGTGCATCTCAGACTGAGTTAGCGTGTTAAATGTTAAAACTCATGACAGTGCCATTAGAAAAAGACTGAACAAGTATGGCTTGTTTGGAAGGATTGCCAAAAGAAACCCCTTTCTCTCTCTCTAAAAAAAAGTTGCATCTGAACAAAACACAAGACTTGACAGAGACAAGACTGCACAGATGAGATCAAGGTGGGAAGTTTGGCCACAATGTAAAGCTAAACCCAAACACAGCATATCATGAAACACCTATAATTTGGGCTTGTTTTGCAGCTACAGGACCTGGGCACCTTGTAGTCATTGAGTCAACCAACAACTCCTCTGCATACCATTCTTTATTTTAGAATCAAATGTAAACCCATCTGTCCGACAGCTAAAGCTTGGTCCAAATTACATCATACAACAGGACAAGCACACACAAAATCTACAACTGAATGTCTAAAAAAGAAAAGAATCCAGATGATCCAATCCAGAGTCCAGACCTCAAACTCATTGAAACGCTGTGGCACGTCCTGTTCGGTGGCAGAACCTCAAGAGAGCTGTCCATAAATGGATGCCTGCAAAACTCAATCAGCTAAAGCAACACACTTAAATGAGAGTGGAATAAGATTCTTCCCCGAGGACTTGAAGACCGATAAAATCATACACAAATGCATTTGCTTCAAGTGATTTTATGCTCAAGGCAATCCTACAAGCTTTTGAATCATGCAAGAACTCTTTTTGCAACCACAAGGGTAGCCTCCAGCTTTTGATAAACAATGACTGCAGGAATTTTACCCGCAGTGTGTTTGAATAATGCAATCCACACACCTCTGTAGTAACGCTCATGCTGCCAGAAGTGTCCACGCAGAAAACAACTAGCGTGTCCTCCAAGTTCTGATAGTCGTCTTCACTCTGTCTGGGCAGGTAAAGGTCATCACTGCGCACACCGGCTCGCTGGCCAATGCACAAAGCAGCTAAACTTTCGTCTACGCTGTTTTCATATCCACAGAACTCACATCGCCAAACCTGCACAAGAAGAAGAGGATTTGCTTTTGTTTGTTTCAACTACCTTTGTCCAGTGGAAACCAGTTAATCAATTGGTTGAGCCCAAAGAAATAAAAAATTCAGGAATTAAATTACCACTCACGTTCTTCTGTAACGAACTGAGACATGACAAAGCAGCACTACATTTCCCACAAATCACTGGCCTTTGAAAAGTCTCCATGCCTGAGTCTGATAAGCAAAGAAAGAAAAGAGATTAATACAAGACGAAAAAACTTGGAAGGAAGTGTGTTTGCATGTGTGTGCCCCCTGACCTTGACTGATGTCAACCAGTTTTCCAACATTGAGTGAGACAACGTTGACGTTGGCCTTCAACCTGGTTAATCCTTCCAGCTTGTCAACTGATGAAACGCGAATAGAAAATGAGAGAGAGAAAGATTAAATATCAACTATAAAACATAAGGAAAGACAGGCAAATCAAACTCACGTCTGGGAGGAACAGGAGGAGGGAGGGAGATCGGAGCAGACGGAGGCTCGAAGGAGGAATTGTTGTAAAGAGGAAGAGAAGTAGGCCGAGGTTTCCTCAGTCGACGAGGGGGCAGCGGTGGAGGAACCTCATCTGAAGTAACAAGGAAACACTGAATAAATAGCCTACAAAAGCAAAACGTATCAAGTGACGCATTCTCTAGGACATGCAGAGTCCAGGCTATGGCTTTATTACCTCACTGCAGTCATTATCTGATGTGTATATGTGAGATCCTTTTACAATCTTATTTCAAAACTAGTCTTAAAACATTAAAAGTCTATCAGAATAAAACAATTTCCACCAACCCATGGACCTAAAGGAAATGGCTACAGCTGATCCGATCAAAGATTGTGAAAATTAACAGCTGATTTTGTCTCTTTAAATTTTGATTTGTAAATTTAAAATTCACTCTCCTTAAAAACAAGAAAACAAACAAAAAAAATATTACATTAGTCAGGTGGTCGCACTTGCCCTTTAGTTTAGTTATCACATTTCTACTCTGTATTGTTTATTCCTTGTATACTAACTGTCAGCATATATTAGCATGAATGTCAGGCCTTTTTAGGAAACCCAGGAGCTTTTTAATCAGCTGACAGTAATCGTACTAATTTCAGTACTATTTCCTTTATCTTTAATTGAACAAACAGAAACAGAAGCCATGATTTATTCCTGTTGATGTAAGGCAAAAATAGGGTTTGCAAAGTGTACAACAAGCTTGAAAGTCACTATTTTGTGTGGCCACCTTTATTCTTCAATAAGGTGTGAACTCTCTGAGGAAAGCTTTCTTGTCATTTCTTCTGGAGTAGTTCTCTAGTCTTCCTGAAGAACATTGGATGTTGGCTCACTTTTGCTCTGTTGTCTGTCAAGATGCACATGCAGTACATTCTGGATAGCATCTGACGTGCAGCGGCTTCATTTTTTTCTGCATGAAAATGAGCTTAACACCTCTGGTTGATGTACAGCCACAAACCATGACAGAGCCTCCACCCTGTCTTACAGATTTTAAATCAGAATCAAAATCAGAAATACTTTATTAATCCCGAAGGAAATTATAGGTTACAGCAGGCAGCACGCTAATGGCGCATGCACACTTACAAAGGAGCCCTCTGACCAAACTTTACACAAACATCACATTGGGAAGACATGTCAGAGAGGTAGGCTGATAGGAAAAAACAACGAAATTCATAACATGAGGTGAGAGGAAGAGGGAAAAAAAACTCCACTGAGACTGAGCTCCTTCTGGGAGAACAGTTTGAGAACAGAAAAAAACACCCCAGCACAAAAAGCCTGTATGTCTGTCAATACACCGTAGAAACACAAGACAAGAAACACTCAGTGTTGTACCTTATCCATACCTATTGATGTAAATTTGAACCAAAAAGTTTAAACTTCATGCTGCTGATTTTCAGTCTGGTGAAGTAGAGGGGACCTTTTCCCCAATCGAATCATTTAATGTTGGTTCCCTTACCTAACCAAAGACTAAGTGAAAGTGAAACTAAACTGGGAGTGAAATCAGAATTAATCCTAGAAGTAATGCAACATGAAGTCTGAAAACAATCCAAAGTAATAATGTCTTAATGCATGCTCAATAATCCAGACAAGGAAATCCCAGAAAGTTTATTCTGTTCGCCTCAACATTTCTTCACTGATCCAAGTGACTGCATCCATCTCAGCTGACTGCAGCTTTCCTCAACCACATAAACCGTTGCAAAACGATCTGAACCTAGCACCCCTAACAATGGGCCGTGGCCTCGATTTGGCAGTCGTCAATATGCAAATTGTCATCAGTGGCCATCACATGGGGAATGGCTACGACCACACTGGACCATACTGGACCACACTGGACCATAAGAACCACATAAACCGTTGCAAAACAATCCAAACCATTGACAGTCATGTGACATCAATGCCAAAAAGTCATAAAAGCGTTCACTGTGAGACCTAATATCCATCTATCCATCCATCTATCTATCTGCAAATACGAAAGCTCTTTTATAATAAATGCTGTCTTTTTGTTAGATTTTTCTGATTGAACTTTAAACAACAACATTTTAAGGCCTGAGGAACTCAGAAAAAATTCTACAGGCCATCTGTCACCATCCATCCATTCGGTTGTGCTTATCCAACCATTTACTATCTATCTGCAGAACAAATAATACAAATCTTGATTTTTTTTTTTATGATCTGCGTTAATACTTGTTAATACTTGAAATGTGGAATATTTACTTTATTTCTTACATTAATCTTACTGAAATTGATTTGTGTTGGTGAGAAATGCAATTTTACTGGCAATGTGGGTGGAGCCAGACTGATTTGGACTGATTTTTTAGTTTTATCAGCATTAACTGTCACACTCTTCTAACATCTTTGTAATTAGAGCTATCTGACATCTTTTTCTCTGTGTGGACTTTCCCTCGTTGAACCTCTATCGTTACATCTCCTACACAGTTCGTCTTTTTGTGTCTCTTGCATTTGCAAGCATGCCCACACACACACACGCACGCACACACATTACTACTTAATATGCTTTCCTGTTATTTCACTGCAATACTCTTGAGAATTTAATCAACGCTCTGGCCAGAAAAAAGCAACGGTTCATCACCATCAGCGTCATGAGAGCTGCATGCTTGTGCACATTTTTTGCAAATGCATGAGTGAGAAAATTACCTGCTTGTTGTTTTACTGGCACTATGTTGTCATACTCGGGCCCCATAGGAAAAACGCCTGTAGTTGGAAGAAAAACCCTTCGTTATAACAGGTTTAAGCAGTTATGCACGCTCTCTTCCATTTTGGTGGCACTTAGTACAAACAGACGCAGACTGTTCTGCAACTCGGGGTCAAAGATGTCAAAATTTCACCGGCTTAATGTACTTGAAAGGTTCTAACTATAGCAAGTGTGAGCATTATTTGTTACTTTGGGGAAGATACACTTAAAGAAACTCACCTGGTCCATCTGGACTCCAGTTGCAAACAACATGGCTGCAAGCAAACTCCATCTGCAACACACAGATATGAATTTAAATTAATTGCGACACCATTTAAAAGACCCACAATCTCTTTGGGTTTTTATCTTTAAGAGATAAATGAATCAGATAATGGGGAGAAAGAAAGCGAGAAAAGCTGACATATCAGCTACACGATTATGGTAGACGAGCTTCCTGGCATTGTCAGTGCGTTGTCACCACAGCAGCTGTTCCTTTGGTTTGGTTATTTTTCTTGTTAACAGGTGCCTCAGTAAAACCATCACAGAAAACACTTCCTGTTATAAGAACAGGGAAGAAATGAGAAAACATGAAAAGTAATGGCTTCTTGAATGTGAAGAAGGAATAAAAGTTGCATTTTTCTTCAGGTTTGGTTTGTTTGGTTGAAGTATGGCTGCAGGCACTGAAACAAGAGCACAGAGTCAATGCCATTGAGGTCAACGTGAAGGAAATGACAGGGTTTAAAGTTCTGAGAACTGTTAAATTATTAACCAGATTTAGATTTTTTTTAATCAGAGCATGGTGGCAGTCACAGAGCAGGTTACAGACTAATGAGTGTTAAAGGGGTCAAACCATAATCTCACACCCCCAACCAAAACCCCAAACAGCTCTAATGTCACTCCAAAATGATCTCAAAAGCCTATAAAATAAAAACCTACACATTATTTCAAAGCAAAAAACTCAAAAATCACCTAACATGCATGTGTTTGGACTGTGGGAGGAGGAAGGAGCACCTGAAGGAAACCCACGTAGGCACAGAGAAAACATGCAAGCTCCACACAGAAAGGCTTCCTGTGAGCCGACAGCCAAACCGCTGCACCGCCCTGCCCTGATATGACTGAACTATCCTGCTGCTGATTAACACGATGCCTTGAGAAATGTGAGGTTTTTGACGTGTACTTTAGCGACCAGCTGTGTTTTCATTTCTTCTACGCGGACCTTAACTAAAGCAAAAAGGAAAAACTAAGGATGACTCTGCGGATACTCAGAGTGATTGGTGGTATAAATATGATAATTTATGTTTTCAGACAAATTTTGAGAACATTTCCTTCTTTCTTGTTTCACAATAAAAATTTGCACAATTTCTATTTTTTTTATCATTAAAAGTGATCCTTAGATTGTGCACCCCATGTTAACCCAGAAAATGAATATGACAACGTCAGTCAGTTTATTTTTAAAAATTTCTTTGGAAAAGTTTAAAAAGGAAGGTTTTGTAAGACTTAAAGGTAAAAAACTGTTTTTAGTGTATAGCAGCTGCTAGTTATACTGTTGTTGTGTCTAATTTCAGCACATGAAGAGCAGAAATTTTAAATGTTCCCATTTTTCTGTGTTCTCATATTTTCACAGCTCTATGTTGTGAACTGTTTTGCATCATGTTTCCTCCAAATTTATTCATGAAGCAGACGTTCAGTTTATCAAGACAACAGCCGTCTGCACTGATGACAACCAGAAATCCTCATCTAAGCATGAATTCCCCTTAGAGTAGATTTTTTTTAATTAAAGCTGCTTCATATTAAAGGGTGTCTTTTTTCTGGCTGTTTCTTTTTGTTTGCTTTTTTCAGATTGAACTTTAACCAGGTACATTTTAAGAGCAGAGGGACTCAAAAAAAATCTTAAAGAAAAGATTTTTACTGTGTCATGGTGAGCTTATAGTTCATGATCATCAAAAAAACTGAAGGTAAGCTTAGGTATCATTTTTAAGAGCAAGATTTGCTTTCAAAAAACGTGGTTTTGGGGGTGTTTTCAGCATACACACTGACAAACACAGCTAAGATTAGGCCCTCGAGAATTTGAAAACTATTAACAAAAGGGCTTTTAGAATAAAATAAAAAATAGAGATTTGTGTAAATTAAGCCATAAATATTGGCCAGCATTTTCAGGTTAGTGAAATGGGGTAAATCAGCTCATTGAGAAATGAACTGGGAGATAATTGAATGAATTCAGCACACCAAGGCTAGCGCTAACACTTCATATCTGAAAAATTGAAGCAGAAAATATATAAATAAATAAGACAAACCTGTCGTGGCTGAAACCATAGACAATCTCTTATCTAATTTGCAGCAAGATAAAAAAATATCTCTTAAAATTTCAAGATATTCAAAAAAAGATTCAAACTTAAGTAATCTAAAACGAACCACACAAACTTTACTTTAAAAAATAAATTGTCCATTTTGCCATAAATTACTCTAAAAACATTTCTCACCATCACAGAGATTTAAATGGGTTTGTTTTTTTGTTTTTGTTTTTGATTGTAGGGAGAAAATCCTGAAGATCTCTGGAGCATTTTGTTCTGACAGCATTTGGATTAGAAAAATACTGAGTTTTCGCTGAAAGCCATTTTGAAACAAGAGCGGGCTGAACCGCAACATTAGCTCTACTTATGCAAACTCATTGCTTCACATCAACCCAAGAGGGCCGAGTTATACTTATTTTGAGCTTGCTATAATTAAAGGAAGATAACTTAAGCAACAACTTAAAATAACACACCAAAGTTTGACCCTTTGCTCTACTTTATACAAGGTTTGTTTTAGAAGTACTGCTGACTCAGAAAGTCAAGAATGCACAGCAGATAAGACAGTGTTTTCTCTATTCCTGTGACACACACACAGCAAATAAAATATAAAAGACAGAAGTCGACACTTCTGTGCTGCTCAGTATGAAGGCAAAAAGCACTAATGAGTCAACATAAGCAAATGCTCTTACTTAAATTACTTAAGGAGCTTATTTGCATTTTCACACAGCAAGTTGGGCATTCCCGGGATATCACTTCCTTATTTTTACTTCCCTAAACCTCACAACCTCAGTTAAGCTCAGAGGTTATCAGCTCTCTAAATCACTCCAGGTTGCTCTATAAATAGGTCGATCTTGGCAACCAGGAACAAACAAGTTGAGCTGTATACTTCACACATGTGCAGCAGAGTTTCTGCAGCTTTTGCAGGTTAGGTTCAAGGTTTGCATCAGTTGGGTACCTGAACTACTTTATAGCCTTTCATAAAAAGGGCCTCTGGTGGTATACACCTGTCACCCAGTTTTATTCAGTACAGCTGCTAAACTGCATCTGAATGAAGAAGAAAGGTGATTTGAGGAACTTTGAATGTTGTATGATTATTTGTGCCGGACAGGGTGGTCTAAGTATTGCAGAAACTACTGATCTGCTGGTATTTTACTGCACAATGATCTCTATGGTTTACAGAGAATGCTCTGAAAAGGGAAACTATCCAGTGAGCAGCGGTTCTCTGGGCCTTGTTGATGTCACAGGTCAGAGAAGAATGACCAGAGACAACGGTACCTCAAATAAACACTCATTACAACCAAAGTATGCAGAAGAGCATTTCTGAATGAACAAGGAACCTTTGAAGCAGGTTCAATTCAATGTTATTTATATAGTGCCAAAACAGACAATAAGATACTGGAAAAATGTTGCCTGGTCTGATGAGTCTTGATTTCTGTGGCAAAATTCAAATGGCAGTCAAAAGTTGGTGTTACATGAACATGAATGCACAGATCGATGCATTGTATCCATACTTCAGTCTGGTGGTACTGGTATAATGGCATTGGGCACATCTGGGCCCCAAGTGAGCATCATTTAAAAACCACAGACTGCATCAGTGTTATTCCTGGCCATGCCTATCATTTTATGACCACACTGCACCCCTCTTCTGATGCCTGTGTCCAGGACAATTCAGTTTTTCAAGTCAATTTCATTTTTATTTATATAACACCAAAATCACAACAACACTTGCCTCAAGGTGCAAGGTGCAGAATAATACACCATGTCACAAAGATCAGGATAATCTCAAACTGGTTTCTTGAAGATTACAGTGAGTTCATTGTACCCAAGAGGCCTCCAAAGTCACCATATGTGAGAAAAATAGAGCACCTTTGAGAAGTAGTGTAACAGGAGATTCACATCATAGATTCATGAAGATTCCAGCATCTTCATGAATCTGTGCCATGAACGATTAAAATTGTTCTAAAGGACAAGAGTGTGCCCAACCCAGTGGGATGGTTGTACCTCAGGAGCTAGAGCAGGTCATCTACTAATTGGAAGGTTGGTGGTTCAGTCCCTGGTTGCTCCAGTGTGCATGCCCAATATACTTGGGCAAGATACTATGTTGCTAACCATCAATTTATGAAAGTATTTGATAGGAAGCACTTTTAAAAATGTTGGGTGAGGGTGAATGAGGCAAGTTATATAAAGCACTTTGAGTGCTCGGGTAGAGTAGAACAGTGCTATATAAGAACCAGTCCATTTACTAGGAAGGTAAATGGACTGGTGTAGCTAATAAAGCATCCAGTGGGTGTCTGTTTTCCTAAACGAAAAATTAATCTCATCTGTTGCATCTGTTAGTAAATGAATTCTTTATGCATAATTGTACATAGATTCAATTTTGAAAAGTGGATAAAGCAGGTGAATATCACGTTTGGAAACTTTAGTCCAAAACATTTAATCAAAAGTTAGCTAAATTAAAAATACACGACTCATGCCTGAAAATAAAAGCTGTAACAATAGTTTTATCGTGGATACACACACAATACAATAAGAAAAGAAATACCTTTGCAGCGGTCTGAGTGCAGCGGTGTCGCTCAAACTGAAAGCATTTCATGCAGCATGTTTCTAATATGTGTGAGAGTGTGGGCGTGCTCAAAGTCTAAACAGCAACACTTTGTGCATGTGTGTCAGGAAGTCGGTGTAGAGCTGGGGTTTTTTTGTTTTGTTTTTTTCTTTGTTAGACAGTGTGAAACGAAGTTTGAAAGGAAGCGAAGAAGAAGAGAAAAAGACAAGAAAAAGACTTTATCTGCACATTTCAATCATCAAAGAGAAAAATCTTTACAGACAGTGAGAATCACGTGGCGGTTGTTGAACCATGTCCACTCATTTTCACTGTGTGGAAGAGGACAGGGAGTGGGTGTGTGCTGTTAAAGCACACATTATATCTATATGTACACATAATATGTCTTAATTATTTTATTATATCAGGACTGTCCTACTGCACTGTAATCTAAACTACATTTAATCTGTATTATGCCACACAGTGGAACAAGAAAGATAAAAGAACTTCATACTTAAAATTAAAAATATATAAAAGAAGCAGCTGCTCCAACTCCCTTCAGGACCCAGAGTTGAATATGAAGATAATGCCGTACGACAGACGAACAGACTGACAGACATCAATGGGTAGATGGATACTTTGATGGATGCATGGATAGATAGGTAAACAGATGATGCATGCATGAATCATGGATAGATGTGTAGATGGATGGATGATGCATAAATGGATGATGTATACATGGCTGGATGCATGCATGCATCCATGGAAGGATGAATGGATGGATGAACAATGCATACATGGTTGGATTCAAGGATTACTATGGAGATGCATGGATGGATGATGTATGGGTAGATGATTGCATGCATGCATGGATGATGGATGTTTGCATCAATGCATGCACAGATGAATGCAGATCATCTTCATGTTAATAATATTTTCCTTTCATGTCATCACATCCTGAACCTTTTGAACCTTTAACCATAGGAGGTGTTAAACCCACCAATGAACTATGAATGCTGCTGCTATAATAGTTGTGTTGTGTGAAGAACAAACATGTATCTGAACAATAAAAAAAGGTCTACAGACCTGGCAACAGATTATGAGCTGCATGAAAGCGATCATTTTAGTGTGCACGAGTTGTGGCCTCACTTTAAAAGCTGCTGTATTGCAGCCTTTAGGATTTTCATTACTGCACATTATATAGCAGGAAATGCAACAAAAGAATTTCTCAAACATTTATCTTCACTAATTATCTGAATCATACTGATATCAATCACACGAACCCTTCATAAAGTCAAGATCATCGCTGCAGCAGGAAGAAACGGTGAGTGGAGCATCTGATCACAAAGTGAAAAAAGCAGGGCTCTCCCTTAGAGACAGAGTGAAGAGTTTGGCCTTTCAAGAGATGGACTCAGAGTAGGGCTTCTCTGGAATGCCAGTAATCCCTGTGATCCCAGATCAGTACTAGAAAAATGGATAAATGGATCTTGCTTTTTTAATAACAAACACCAAAATCACTAACACCAATCTATTAATAGATTTTTCCTTTATTAGTAGAAACTATGAATATTCCCTTCTGCTACAAAAGTCTCCTGCTGTTCATATGATTCGGTTTTCAATGGAATATGTTTTAGAGACAATACCTAAGTTAGATTTTTGCTATACATCTTCACACTGCTGCCATACTTTTTTACATCCTTTTGTTTTGTGAACTCAGTTTAACAGCTTGTAATGACTTACTTTGTGTATAGTGTGAAAAATAGCTTCCAAAAATGTGAAATATGCATCACAGAATCAAAATATTTTAAATGATAATCACTCTTGCATCACAGTTTTGTTTAGGTAGCATTAGCCCTCTACTCTTATCCTGGTGGCTGCATCACTTTTGCCCCTCTAGCACCTCCAGAATAGCTTTCAAGATGGTTGCCACAGCTACAGCACCAGGGTCTGGCAGGCTGACCAGGTTGGGTGAGATGTAGCTGGCTCTCCCAGCCCTGGCTTTAAGGTCACGAGTTGCCTCCGCTCCTGAAGCAGCTTTCTGTGGAGACAGAAGCAAAAGGAACATTATGTAGAAAAATCTGCTGAGTGAGCAGTGCAACCACATCAACACCAGGTGGCACCATACCTTCACAGCACTTTGCAGTACAGCCATGTGTCCACCAGATGGAGCTGTGGCCAGCTTAATCAGTTCATCAACTGCAGGGCACAAAGCATCCAGCTGCAAGGTAAGAGAAACAAAGAAACTTCACTGTAGGGCTGCCACAAACTATTATTTTGATAGTGGACTAGTCACCGATTATTTTTGCGATTAGTCGACTAATCAGATCATGCATCCATTGGACGTAAAACGTACAGCTTATTGCACCAGCAGCATCTGCTCTTATATAACTATCATTAGCTTACAGCTTTAAGTGTTTAAAGTATGTGCTAACTAAAAATAAAGACAAGATGATAGTTTATTAAATTTTAATGAAATTTGCAGATTGTTTCGGTGAAGTTTAATAAACTCCTTGCTATCTAAAATATAATGGGACACCGGAGTATATTCTCGAGCATCTCACACTTCTGATAATCAGTTGTCTGCTTGACGTTTATTCAGCTGTGTAAAAACTATAACTTTAATCTCAGGCTGTGATGTAGCATAACTTAAGCAGCAAGGAAGGTGATAAGTACATAGCATTAGCAGACGACTGAAATTCTTTTAAGCATACTTTATTGCTGGCATCTCCATTTTACCATAAAACAATCAATCAGGTATGCAAAAATCCCACTTGCTTTATACAGGACTTTGCCCACACCTGACCTCGTTAGTCCCTACCATTGAAACAAATAGGTCAAACCAAACAATACAATTCTAAACAAAGAACAGGAATAAGGTCATGCATGAAACTGACAAATTCATTTACTCAGCTAAATGGTTTGTAAAGTAAAACACTGCATACAATATAACTCAAAAGGCTAATTTAAAGAAAACAAACAATACTATACAAAATGTAAAACCCTCCATTTGGTTACACCCAGTGATGCAATCATTGACCTCATGACCCTATATAAACAGGAAGTAGTGGGCGGCCCTTCCCATACACCTGTCTCACATATAGGACCTGAATACACAACATGGACACCATGGTAAGTATAACCAAAGCAACATAAAGAAACAGAATTTACCAGACATTTGCCTGTAAACAGAAGAAAATTCAGATGATCTGATGGTTAGTAGCTTTAAAAAACATGCATGGATGTAAAGGATGTAACTACTGCTACCACAAACAAAACCCGGGATAGTGTGTGTTAAGAGAAGTTACACCAGCAATGTCTAAATTAAAGCATTATGGCTGACTGTAAAATAACAAAGAAATAAATTAAGGGACAAGTGGTAAATGAGTTCATGCCTAACCACTTTGTCACACAGGCAAACCGATTTACTCAGGAACAAATAAAATACTAAAAAAAAAAGCCAAACAATAACATTTTTAAGTTATCTAAGTGACTTATGTATGTTTAACCTGAGTAGCGAAAGACGGCGGTGGGTTTGAAAACGATTTGCCGGGAGTCCGGTGTTCTCATCGGCTCTAGTGAGCCTTGCCCCCGGCTAGCTATCGAGCTAGTGGTTAACAGACGTCTCCGAAAACGTCGGAGCGCTTTTGAAAATATGTGGTGTCTTGATAAACTGAGCAGATATTTGAGGTTTACACAGTTACATTCTCGCCTGAAAATATGTTAAACGTTTATTTTGTGACCCAGAAAGAATAATAAGAGTAATATTAAAACTAACTAGCTGCCGCCATTGTTGGAAACTGAGCTGGGCTGCGCTATGAATTCTGGGACAGAGCTTCTTCTTCTTCTTCAGGGTTTAACGGCAGCTGGCATCCTTGTACATGCAGTGCTGTCATCTTCTGTTTCAGTCCGTTATTACACTCTTAAATCCTACTACTCATTCCTGCGTCTTTTGTGATCTTACAAAGCTTCAAATGATGCGTCGACTATTAAATCAGTCGACGTTAGTACGAACGTCGACGTAATCGTGACTAGTCGACTAATCGTGGCAGCCCTACTTCACTGCTAAAGACACTCTTCATAAATTAGGTTATTGAGATTAAATGAGATTTGGGGGACAAAAATCTTACCATTGTTCTGTCTCCAGGGGCGGCACCACCATATCTGCAAGAAAGTCAACATTTAAGTCCAACCTGGCCATTGCACAGAAATCTGGAGGTTTGGCTGAAAAACAATGCAGACAATTTGCACTTTTCTCTTCCTTGACTTTTTTCTCCTTGAGTTGTGACATTCACTAACAGCCCACTTACTCATCTTTGTACTTTTGAGATTACAGAGGAGCTAGCAGCAATGCAAAAATGGACTATGACAGCTAGTCATTTGATCAAGGACCTAACTGTATGCTGGGATAAGCTGGGTCTGAAAAGGAAGAAACTTGCAGTTGTTGTAGACAATGGCTGTCCAAATCTGACAGGGAAAAATATTGGATTTTTGCAGAGGATACAAGATAAAGTGACTTAGATGAGTCCAGAACTGAACTTGGTATTTTTGCATTGTGTTATAAACCAGGAGATGTAGTGTAATTCCATGCTAATATTAACTATGTTCTGGAATGTTGTAACTTAAAGCTTCATCAGGCGAAAGACCTGATGAAGTCAACTCAGTGTTGGACTTTTGGAGGAGCATGACACTGAAAATGGTGACATAGGCTACCACACACCTGCCAGGTTGGCAAATAATATGGGACCTGAGAGCATTAATTCAAAAGTTAAATGTAAGGATATTCCAGAGCTTTCAGACTGGAAGGCAAGTATAGCATTTGCTGATGATGCGACTGTAGTAATGAATAAACTAAGTTTATTTTAAACCAACTGGAGAGCAGCATACCAACAGTGCTGATCACAAGATCAAAAACTCTGGAACAGCAGTTAAATGGCCATATGAAGAAGACTAAAAGAAAAGTGGACTTTGAAATAAATACAGACATGAAAATGTTACCAACCCTTACTTTTTCATTGCTTCTGTTCCAGCATTCATAGCAGTGGCCCAGGCTGCAGCATTGCTCCGCCCCTCGGTCACATGACCGGCTGCCGCAGTGAGGAACAGACTGTACAACTGAAATAAACTGAGCATTAGTACATGTGCTTGTGCTGATTAAGAAAGAATACTGCAATCAAACACCACTTAAATCAATAAACTCACCGCTCCTGAAGACCCGCCCATTTTCTCCTGCACCAATCCAGCAAGGACCGATAACAGCTGCCCGGGGCAACCGGGGACCACATGTCCTTGAAGCCACTCCTGAATGGCTGAACAAGCATCTTCACTATTTTTACAAGTTCCTCTTTAAGCTACTGAAGATAGTAATCACAGTTTCTTACCTCTAGCAGCCTGAGCATGAGTATTACCACAGTCTCCATCCCCGGAAGCACGATCAAGGGAATTGAGTTCCTCCTGCTTTTCCAACAGAGTGGAGCAAATCTTCTCCAAGGCTGTATGCATCACAGGACTAAGTGGTCCTGCCAAGAATAAAAAAACAAACTTCCATTTAAAAAAGCCCAAACTATTTTATTAATATATAGATCAGAAATTATATACTGGGCTAGAGAGTAAAAGTTAATGGATGTTATGTGTCCTAACTGGAATGTCCAATATGCCCTCTCTGACAGCACCACTACAACATATAAAGCCCTCTATTAAAAGAGGGAAAAGACATCATCATTTTAGCTGACATTCTACTAATGGCCACTAGATGCCCTTATAAAATAGTAAAAGGACTAAAATTGAACTCATCTATTTCTGTTATTACAATACTAAGGATTTTCTAGCACTACATGCACAGATGTGTTTGTCTGTCACAATTTGTTGGTTTCCTCTTGTTCATCCTGTTTCAATTTTATGCAGGTAAACAAGTTTTAAACATGTTCAATTATAAGCCTTGAATAAGTAATGCATTACAATAACTGATTGTAATACACATAAACAAAAAGCTCATGAACTAACCTTCAGAGTGCTTCTCATCTTGTGGCCGTTTGATGGTTGTTTGTGGTTCTGTGATGTAGCTGCGTCCGCTCAAACACACACTGCTGAGGTTTGGCCAGGCAGGGGCAGTAGTCTTAGCATCTTGATGGGACAAAGGAGGTGTGTGTTTTTCATTAGTAGCAAATTTATTTATCATTTAAATCTGTGTCTCTGAACCCATATGAGAGTACTTATTTGTGTGGTTCTATCAGAAGTTAATATTCACTCATCTTGGGGATGAAAGTCCTGCTAAGTTTGGATTTAATGATTACTTTGAACCAGTCTTTTTCCAGGGTAGAATAATTGTACAGCATAAATCTAATAACTTAATCTAAATCTAATGAGAAATCAAGAACTGGGTGCAAAAGTCAGAATTTATTTTGGGTTTTCACACTCAGAGTAGCCATCAACAAGCTTCTGGCATAATTCTGGCAGGATATTTGATCATTCTTCTTGGTAGAATTGGTGGAGTTCATTTGAATTGGTTGGTTTCCTGACATGGCCGCAGCTTTCAAGCACAGTCCACAAATTTTCAACAGGGCTGAGGTTGGTGTAAAACTCGCTTCACTGTGGACAAAGACGCTGGTGCTCCAGCAGTTTCCAGTTTATAACTCACTTTGATGATTTCTGGGTTGTTCCTGAACATCCAAATCAGTCTTGTGAGGGTGACAGTGGGTCTTCCTCCAGACTTTGGCAAAGTGGTGACACAGCCTAATAACTTTAACCTCATAACTAACAATTAATTCAGCTAATGATCTTTGAATCTGAAGTTTTTTTGAAAACACCTCCGAGAGACCATCCCAACTTGTGTCATACATCACTCACAGTTATCTTTCCTGCCCAGTAGTAGTTTCTCGCTTCAAAGATGCAGAAAGTAGGTACATGTTTGTGAATTACACAGAGATTTCATGGTCTCTGCGCTCTAGTTGCTGCTAGTCTCCTCCACTCCATAAAGAATTGTTCAGACATATGACTTTCAGACTTGAACACTCTCACACTCTCAACTCTGGGTCAGACTTGTTTTCACATCTTGCCTCATGTGATTAGGTAGAGGATCAATAGGGGGTCCATGACCCTCTTCGGGGGACACTCCCCATAGGGCTTAAAATCTATGACTCTCCACCAGGTGCTCTTAGAACCGAAGAAGCTTCTCAGATGAGAGGTGAAACTTCTTCAAGGAAACTTCAAGAAGTCCAGATGCTTTTCTTTCCAAGCTCTTTAGACCACTGGATTAGTTGTTTGCCTCGTGCTGTTCATGCCAAAGAGTTGACTGACTGGTTGCTGCTGCCATGTCGATCATGTAAGCATTCACTTTGAAGCTTCTGAAGTTTGAAGTTCTGAATACACTGTGATGTTATGACAAAGGCCCTCACAAGTTTAGAAAAACAAAGCTATGCGTTTGAACACTTACCTATCAGCCTCAGTGTTTCCTTGTCAGCCCTCATCAGGGTCAGCGACACTCCTGCCATCTCTAGAGAGGTCATGAACAACCCAGACATCACCCTGGCAACCACCACTCCACGGCTTTCTATAAAAAACACCAATCATATTCTAGATCATCGAATGATCGTGCTGTTCCCCCACCCACCAAAACCAGCCAATCAAATCACATCTTAGCTCATGCTAAGTGCTAATAAAAAATGTTATGGAACTGTGGTTTCTTTTAGTTAGTCTAGCTACTCACAAAAACTGCCATTGATAAACTATGAAAAATAAAAGAGACAAGGTTTATTTTACAAGGATGATATTTTAGCTCACAGGGTGTAGTGAGATGCAGGTATTTATTTTCTTGTATATTAAACATCAAGGTTTAAAAGTATTCGGAAGTTAAAATGGTGATCATGTGAGAGAAGCACAGTAGGACCCACCTAAGTGTGGTTAAATGCTTACCTCACACACACACACGCACACTTACCCAGGCAGATGATGGCCGATCTAGTCACCACAGCCATCTCTAGGCAAGACAGAGCTCCAAGGTTGTTCACGCACACAACCACACTGTCTGCTGTAGGAAAGAGGAAAAAAAACACACATGGAGAGCAGCCGTACTAACGGTCAGCATGATACATGATCGATGTCATTTAGTGAACCTGATTTCAGCGGCAGATGCGATTGGCTGCTTGGGTTGGTCATGTGGTCTATCATGGTCTTGAGCACCTCATCAGCAGAGGCCACCTGAGGGAGAAGATCAACAGAAACTGAGCCATACAGCCTGGTGTTAAAAGCACATTCAGGCTGTTAAGGTTCAAATCCGACTCACCTTTGACCTCTTTATTCCAGGTTCCCCGTGGATACCTGAAAATAGAAAGAAAACACTGGCCGTTATTTCATTTTCGTCTCCTGTGCTCTCTCCATCTGTGCATCTTTAGAATGGTTTGATAAGAGTTTCCATCATTTTCTCAGCTTTTACAAGTGAATTTCCTCCAGTTCTATGAATTGAATAGAAAACTCCACTCAGATTAAAGACACCCAACTTGATTTTTTGTAACATGCTGAAATTCTGACATCCCCATCTCACCATTTGACTGAATGAATTCTTTGGAAACACTATTTTATGCTTCACTTATACCATTTTGCTGCTCTTATCTGCTCTTGCACACCACTAGATGGTGCAATTCAGTCATTTTCTCTAAAATATCACTAACATGATCTCACATCTGCAGAGAAAGTCAAAGATGGAGAATGGCCATTCTAATGATGATCTGGTTTTAAATCATTTGTCACAAAAAAAATGTAAAAAGTATTCATTAGCTCGGGTGGAAGTTTAGTTCTGGAAATAAAAGTCTAGATAACTGGTGTCAGCCCAAAAGGCTGCTCTCCACTTTCTGCCACTCTCTTTCTCCTGCTCTCACAACTCCACCTTTTCCATCCTCCTCTAATCACCCCTTACCCAGCCCGAGCTCCATGTCTCCTGGCGGTAGATCGAAGGAAGGCAGGCAGCCGGGAACGCTGCATGGAGACAGACTCACCCCCAGAGTGCCTGGAGTAAAACAGAAACATCATTAAGAAAAGTATTCCAGTGTTCCCAGAAAGTATTAAATGTATTAAAAACCCCCAAAAGAAAGCGCGACTCACCGATCCCCTTTAAAATCTCCGTCACCTTGGAAACAATCTGATCCAATGAGCAGCCCTCTTCTGCTAAAGCACCAGCCAGCTAACAGAGCGAGAGACCACATGTTTAAAGGCAAGAAAAATACTACAAACATCTAATGAAAGCATCAATGATACTGCAAGGTGCAAAATATACAAATTCATGGTTTCTGCTTAAGTGCATAAGATGATGTATACTTTCCTGTTCCAACAACCTAGATCAACAAAATACAATATCATAAAATGACTCACAACAATGAAGGTAAAATAAATAAATACAAATAATAATATAAAAAGAGAAATACACAAAAGAGCTTCATTCAGTAGAAAAAAAACATGGAGGGTTTAATAAAATGTGACATTATTGATGGTATTGTGGTTCTAATAAAAATATGTATAACAAAAAATAATTACGTGGGAAAAATAAATAATTACAGGGCAAATTTAAAAAAAATAATGCCAGAGTTTATGAATGAATTATTGCCTAATTATTTTTTAATTAAATTAGACACATTTAAGGGCATATTATACATTTAATTCATGTTTGATGTTGGCAGTTTCAGTCCTCCATACATTTTAAGATTTGTTTTTGCTTTTCCTTTTTTTTTTTAAATTATTATTAAGAGAACAGTTTGAGAACATTAAGAGCACATACTTGCCAACCTTGAGACCTCAGAATTAGGGAGACATTCAAAGGGGGGGGGTATACATATACATACACATATACAAAAAACTTGAATTTTACAGTGTTTATTTATTTAAAATTATTTATTTAAAGTAAGTTAAATGTCACTGTTATTACTGTCCCTCAGCTGGAGGTGTCCAAATTCAGAGGCTGCATCCACCTGAGAACTAATCTAATCTAGTAACTTTAATCTCAGCCAAACCGATTTACCCAGGAACAAATAAAACACTGAAAAAAAAGTCAAACAATAACATTTTTAGGTTATCTAAGTGACTTATATATCATGTTTAACCTGAGCAGCGAAAGACCGCAGGGGTTTGAAAACGTGCCGGGAGTTTGCTGTTCTCGCCGGCTCAGTTATTTGAAGTTTACGCAGCTACATTCTTGCCTGAAAAAATGCTAAAAGTTTATTTTGCGACCCAGAAAGAGAAATAAGAGTAATATTAAAACTAAATAGCTGCCACCATTGTTGGAAACTGGAATTGGCTGGGCTGCGCAATGAATTCTGTGATATGGTTTTTCATTTTTGTTGTCCAGGTGGAAAATCAAGAGAAATTCGGGAGAATGGTGACTCCGGGAGATTTTTGGGGGGGCACTGAAATTCGGAATTCTCCCGGAAAAATAGGGAGCGTTGGCATGTTGAACCGCAGACAGGACAATGTTGCCTCATGTAGCTTTTTAACAGCATTTGTACCATAAAAAATATGAGTACAGTGATATAATATTATAATCCTTTTAACTCAGGATACACTTGTACTGGTCCAAGTTGAGCTCTTTCCAGAGTAAATAACACCTCTATTAAGCTGTTGTTGTGTACCTTATGTATGAAGACAGTGCCACACAAGCCTCTTCTTCCAGCCTTACTTGGTTGGTCAAAGGCGCAGTCTTCCGCAACTATCACCATGTCAACAGTAACGCCCTGGTTACGAGCTTGCTCCGCAGCCAATCCAAAGTTAAGGCGGTCACCAGTGTAGTTCTTCACAATGAGAAGGACCCCGGAGGCTCCTGGGTGGGAAGACTGTTGTTAGTTCATTTGATATATAAAAAAAAACTTGCAGCAGGTCACAGACAGTATATAAAAGATGGACATAGCTTTTAGGTTTAAAAGTAGTATGTATCTTAAAAGCTGCATTCTCTCTAATGGCCACCAGGGGGCAACTGCTTTGGCTGCACAACGAACCCTCTGACCTCAGCAAACACTTTTAGTTATGGTTTTATGGTCTCACTCTCTAGTTTGTGACTGATGGGTCGCTACCCTATGAACAGCATCCTCAGTTTCTCAGTCAGATACGCACTCACAACTCCAGCTTGCTAACCATTAGTATAATCAAATCAAATCAAATCAAATCAAATCACTTTTATTGTCACATCACATGTGCAGGTACACTGGTACAGTACATGTGAGTGAAATTCTTGTGTGCGAGCTTCACAAGCAACAGAGTTGTGCAAAATACAATAATGTAAAACAAGCAAAATATAAAAATGGCTAATCTAAAAAGTAATAAATATATGTACAATATGTAAAGGTATATACATTACTGAATGTGTATACTAAATATGTTTTTCTACGTGTGTGTGTTTGAGTGTGTATATAGTATGTATATACATGTTTTACAAATGAAATAAAGTAAACAATAAAATAAGATATATATATATATATATATATATAAAGAGCTGTTAGCCGTTAGCATGCGTCCGTACTACCTGCCCCGGGAATTCTCGCATGTTATCGCGATAACAGCGTATGTCCCCCCCCTCGGCCAACGCGGATGCAGCCTGTGACACTCTCTACTCAGTGGTCAGCAGACTGCAAACACAATCTCCGAGAGCCCTCCTCATAATATCAGGGGACTTCAATCATGCCTCACTGGACTCCACACTGCCCACCTTCACCCAGTATGTGACCTGCCCAACCAGAGACAATAAAACACTGGACTTACTGTATGCCAATGCTGAAGAGGCATACAGTTCATCACCTCTCCCTCCCCTGGGCAGATCTGATCACAACCTGGTGCACCTTGTCCCTGTGTATGAGCCCTTAGTGCGCAGGGAGCCACCAGCCACCCGCACAGTACAGAGATGGTCGCAGGAGAGCGAGGAGGCTCTTAAGGATTGTTTTGAGTCGACTGTGTGGGAGGTGATCTGTGACGACCACGGAGAGGACATCGACAGCCTTACTACATGTATTACTGACTATATTAATTTCTGTGTGGATAACACCGTACCTACCAGGACTGTACGGTGTTTCTCCAACAACAAACCTTGGATTACCCCAGAAATTAAAGCCGTCCTCAAGCAGAAGAGGAGGGCCTTCAAATCCAAAGACAAAGAGGAGTTGAAAAGGGTGCAGAGAGAGCTGAGGGGACTGATAAGGAATGGGAAGGACAGCTACAGGCAGAAGATGGAGAACCAGCTTCAGCAAAATAACGTTGGTGAAGTCTGGAGAGGCCTCAGAACCATCTCGGGCCACAAACATCAGAACTCTCTGCCTGGGAGGGATGTGAGGTGGGCAAATGAACTGAATCATTTCTTCAACAGATTTGATTCAGCCATGAGGCAGTCTCCAACATCGGCTGCAGACTCAACCACCCCCACTGCTGCTGTTCCACCTCTGACACCTCAGACACTTCACACCTCCTCTATTCACCCTGCTCACTCCTCCCCACCCCCAACAACAGCATCCAATACACACTCAACACAAGGCTCCAGCCTGTCTCTCTCAACCACCCAGGTTAGGAGGGAACTGAGGAGGATTAATGCCAAGAAGGCAGCGGGTCCAGATGGCATCAGCTTGAGGGTCGTCAGGTCCTGCGCGGACCAACTGTGTGGTGTGATGGAGCACCTCTTCAACCTGAGCCTGAGGCTGGGAAGAGTCCCACAGCTCTGGAAAACCTCCTGTGTTGTACCAGTGCCAAAGACTTCACGCCCCAAGGACCTCAACAGCTACAGGCCGGTGGCTCTGACATCCCACCTGATGAAGACCCTGGAGCGGCTGGTCCTGGCTCAGCTTCGGCGCCTTGTGAGCTCATCACTGGATCCACTTCAGTTTGCCTACCAGCCTGGCATTGGAGCGGATGATGCCGTCATTCACCTCCTACATCGCTCCCTCGCTCACCTGGAGATCGCTGGGAGCACTGTGAGAATCATGTTCTTTGATTTCTCCAGTGCCTTCAACACTATTCTTCCCTCGGTTCTGAAGGACAAGCTGGAGAACTCTGGAGTGGACCATCACCTCACTACCTGGATTTTGGACTACCTCACCGACCGACCACAGTATGTGAGGACTCAGGGCTGTGTGTCGGACAGGGTCGTCTGCAGTACGGGGGCCCCACAGGGAACGGTTCTGGCTCCGTTCCTCTTCACCATCTACACTGCAGACTTCTCCCACAACTCCACCCAGTGCTTCCTGCAGAAGTTCTCTGATGACTCTGCTATAGTCGGCCTCATCACTGATGGGGACGACAAGGAGTACAGAGGACTGACTCAGGACTTTGTGGACTGGTGCCAGCTGAACTACCTCCAGATCAATGCCAGTAAAACCAAGGAGCTGGTGGTAGACTTCCGCAGGCACAAACATCCTCCACTGCAATCACTGAACATCCAAGGTATGGACATTGAGACTGTGGACAGCTACAGGTACCTTGGTGTTCATCTGAACAGCAAACTGGACTGGACTCATAACTCAGACGCCCTCTACAGGAAAGGGCAGAGCAGACTGTACCTGCTGCGGAGACTCAGGTCGTTTGGAGTGGAGGGCCCACTCCTGAAGACCTTCTATGACTCTGTGGTGGCCTCAGCCATCTTTTATGGTGTGGTCTGCTGGGGCGGCAGCATCTCTTCTGGGGACAGGAAGAGACTGAACAGGCTGATCCGCAGGGCCAGCTCTGTTCTAGGATGCCCTCTGGACCCAGTGGAGGTGGTGAGTGACAGGAGAATGGTGGCTAAGCTGTCATCCCTGTTGGACAACATCTCCCACCCCATGCATGAGACTGTGACAGCACTGAGCAGCTCCTTCAGTGGGAGACTGCGGCACCCACGGTGTGGGACGGAGAGATTTCGCAGGTCTTTCCTCCCCACTGCTGTCAGACTCCACAACAAAGACTTTAACTGATCAAACACACACATCCACAAATGTGTAATAACACTAATGTGCAATAATCGTTTCTGGCATCGTTGTATTTTTACTGAGTTGTATATAGCACTTCTATTCTATTTTTATCTTATTGCATATTTTATTCTATTTTATTCTACTGTATATAGTATTTTATTTTATTCTATTCTGTACACTTGTGTACTGTATTTATTCTTATTTTATTTTATTCTAATTGTCCTTCATAACTTTTGCACTGTCCACTTCCTGCTGTGACAAAACAAATTTCCCACGTGTGGGACTAATAAAGGTTATCTTATCTTATCTTAAAGTGTGTCTCAGTCTTTTATATACAGTCTTTGCTCCCTTCTGTCAGAGACAGCCGTAGCTGATCTGGGGTTATGATGAGCATCTGTTCTCACCAAGATCACTTTGTTGTCTTTATCCTTCTTTTTGGGGCCAGCAGCCTACACCTATTGCAGTGTAACTAGGAGAAGGATTCAGGGTCACTTGATGCAATCCTAACTATATGTTTTGCCAAAATGGAAAGTATTAAGCCTAATCTTAAAAGTAGAGATAGTGTCTGTCTCCTGCATCCAAACTGAGAGCTGGTTCCACTGAAGAGGGGCCTGAAAGCTGAAGGCTCTGGCTCCCAGTAGTTGCTGTGGGATAGTAATTAGTATAGTAATGCAGGAATATAACTCAAATATAACCAGCTGGCATCTAGTTGAGTCGATTCCACCACTGCCACCCTACTGCAACATGCTGGCAATCTGCATGCACTTATTTGCAAACTGTGAGACTGACTGAAGACAGTCTGAGTCTGTTCATTGCAGACAGGTTACTTCACACCAGGTGGGTGAAGGCGTTGGACCCTCTGTGACTATTTACAAAAATAATGCAATCACCATGGACACAGATTTTTCCTCACTGAAAGGAAGTGGCCACCAAATTTTTATAAGATGCAGCGTTAACGACGGCAACAGTGCAGCACCGTCACAGGGCGAGATCGGTGAACCATTTTGGCAAAAGGATCAAATGTAAAAGGTCAAACTTCAAATCAAATCAACGGTTAGACTTTTTTTAAAAAAGAGTTGCACCACACTGCACGTTGCAAGCACTGGTTTTATTAAACAGATAAGATCCATGATTAAATATGCACTACCAACCCTCACAGATGCGCGCGCACACACACACACACACACACACACGGAAAACTGAAGGACACATTACCTGCATTGTGCAAGGAGAGAATGGCAGCAAGGATACTGCCAGGAGGCGGCGATGCAAACACTCCTCCTGCAACAGCCGCCGACAGCATCCCTGCTCCGATATAACCTGAGGATACGAGGAGGAGAAATCAGAGCTGAGGTAATCAGAAGCATCTCGTGTTCATGTGTAAAGAATTAAAGTCTTACCTGCGTGTGCGGGCTCATGGCCTGACCCCCCTCCAGAGAGGAGGGCCACTTTTCCCTTGAGGTTTTCGAGGTCGGACCGAAGCACGACCCTGTGGCCCTTTAGCAGAGAGAGGCCCCCGGAGGCCCTGACGAGGCCGAGGAGGGCTTCATCCACGCAACTCTCTGCTGAGTTGATCAACTTCTTCTGGGGCTGAATTGGAAGATAAAAAATAAAAATGGAAAAAATACCACATAGAATATGTGTTCTTGATCAGCCTCAAAAGACACAGCTGAGATGCAGTTTATCCTCATACAAGTTACACAACGAGGCATGCGTGCGAATCTGTAGAAATGCCATTCAAATGTCTGAATGATTTAAGTCCAAGGGTTGCCCTCAGCAGGTGGCACAGACACAGTCAAGCAGATCCACGTCGCCTGTGTTTGTGTGTATGCGCGAATTAAATTAAAGTTGGCAAAAGCTGCACAATTATACTAAAAAAAACCTAAAGTTTTATTTGCAACAACAGCGGAATTAAAATGTTGAGTTTTCACAGCTTGTTCCCGTTATCGCTGCATGAACTCTGATCCTTTGGAAGTGTGCAAAGTGCTGCGGGCTCATCCAGCCTGGCGAACCACTGACATTTCATGTCAACACAAATTATCAACCGGACAATCTTCACTCGTGTTCAAACAGATCGCTTCAAATTGTCTTTATTATTCTTTTTTGTTTTTTACCTCCATCTTAACTTTTCTCGCTCCCTCACTCTTCCGACAGCAGGCACAATGAGTAGCGTCAGATCCGAAAGGTTTACTCAGACTGACACCTGCAGTCTGAGTAAGCAAGTATGCCTACAAAATAAAAGCATTGCTCCGCCTTTCAAAAGCACACATATAGACCGTGGAGTACAAAAAATGCTTAAAAACTGCATTATGTTGGAGATACAGCAAAATTAGACTGAAATTAGATAAAAGAGCTAAAAGATGCGAGGCCAGACTATACGTGTGGTTTTATTTTGAAAATATCAAAGGAAGTCTTGTTTCGGTTTAAGCTCGAGAACGGACACAGCGGCCACGCCCACCTTTTTGTTTCCGGGAAAATTATTAAAACTTGAGTTGAGTGATGTTAGCTCGCTCCACCTGTGTGTCTGTGGGTTTTTGCGTGAATGAAATCATGAAAAGACGTTTAATGTGAAACCAGCGTGAGAGAATCTGCTATTATTGTTGTATGCTGCAAGAGAAAAAAATGACTCAAAGTGTGAATGTTGTCTTCATTGTGTAGTTTACAAACTTATACTGGGCCACTGAGTGGAGTTCACGTAGCTGGACATTTTTAAATGTCTGTCAGTGTCCCCCACGGGTCCTCAGACCTCAGTTTGTTTTATTTGTATATAGGCCATTGTCATATATGGACGTTCAAAGGGCACAAACACATATTAGGAAATTACATATGAGGTCACTTAGATGTAAAACCCCTCAGAAATAAAGGCATACAGTATAAATAAGTCACCATAGGTTCCTGTGAAATTAGACAAAGCGAAATATGAAATAAAGGAACTTTAAAAACAAACAATCAAACAATAGAAATGCAAGAAAGAAACAATTTTAGAATTAACAGAAGAGGCCAACACATGATATCACTGAAGAAGATATGCATGTGCATATGTCTGAATCTGCCACATAATGAAATGTGGCTGTACTCAGCTATTATTATGATTATTATTATTATTATTATTGTAGTTGTTGTTGTATTTATTAATTTTCATGTGTGAGGAGGAATGGATAGAGTTAAAATGTTTTTGTATTTAGTTGTATTATTTTTAGGTTAACAAAAGAGGGCGTACTTACAACTTACACAGTATTTTTTATTTTTCAATTTTTCATTGTGGTTTATTGTACAACTTTGTGCACACCTGTAGAAAAAACATCACAGGGGCTAAAAACAAAATAATTTTTGCAATAGGTCTGTTTGTGACAGCATGATCAGTGCCTCGATCACTTTAAGTAAGCCTTATATGTCTTTTTGACTTTAGCCACTTCATTCTCATCAGGAAGTATTCCCCCATACCATTTATACCAGTTGCCATCTAAAGTTAAGGCTGGGGGTGGTGGTGTGGAGCCCACAGCATCATGGGAATTGGAGTAGTCCTCCCCTGAATATTCCACATATGGAATCTGAAAAGGAAGTAAACCGTGATCTTGTGCTGTGTTAATTGCCTCATTTAGCTTCTTCTGCTGTTTCATACACACACCAGTTCGAGTGGAATCCAACACCATTCCAGTGTGGGGACTAATGAATTGCTGCAACAACTTGACATTCTGATGGTGAATGATGATGTTTGGATCATGACAAATTGGGCAGGGGTTTCCACATATGTTGTCACCTCCAATGCAAGTCTTGCGAGTCTTGTAAGGGGGGATACCTCCTTTGTGGTTCCTCCTGTAGTCAGCCCACACTGGATTGCTTCCATACCACTCTCCAGGTAATCCCAAGGCCTGTCCTTGTAGCGGGCTAAAGCCTCCGTAGCCTGAGCAACAGCCTTGTCCTAAAGCAATGCTGCTTTGCAGTAAGTGTCTGGGATGTATAAATAGAGACAAAGAAAGACATGTCCTTGCAGGTAGTCTCTGTAGACGGGACTGATACTGACGAACTGAATGTGAAATTGAAGGCGACACACGATATAAAAACGTCGCGATGTACTTCATGGAGGTAGCCATTTTCAGATCCTACCCGGGTTAGAGGTGAAAGGTCTTATACAGTATATCTTATCGCCATGTTGTTCTACTATAGATCAGGGGTGTCAAACATTATAGCCAGTATACTCAAGTAAATGGCTTCACTGCAGTTTTCACCCTTTTAATGGACCATTTTGGTGAAATAGTAAAATTTTGGTTATTTTTATTGATTTCCTGCAAATTGACTGTTTTACAGAAAAGTTTAAAAAAAAAACAGTCAACACATTATTGTTATTTTTGAATAAGATGCCAAACTGGAGATGAATGCTCAAAACATATTTTTCGATTTTAAATTGTATTTAATGTTGATGACCGTGAGGGGTTTAAAAGGTGCCAACAAATAAAAGTGATTGTTATTATTTATTTATTGTATTGTTATGCTATGTTATGTTTACAGAATGACATCAAAGAGTCTTCAATCTTGAATTAGAATTAAAACACATTTAAAAAGGGGAGTAAAAATCTAGCTTATTTTATCAAACCAAGTAGAGGACTGAAAATTCCAGTGATCAATTTAACCGATTTAAATCGGTGGTTTTAGTTAAAACCACAAATGTCACTCTTTAAACTCTTTTAACAACATTAACACTCTACAGGTCGCCGCTCCTCATAACACAACGTCCCTTCTTCCCGACAAAGAGGGAAGCTCCGCTCACTCGGGCTGCTCGGTTAAAATATCAAGCCAACCCTGTGGTTCCTCCTGCCGTGACGCACAGATCCCGGCGAGTCTGTTCAGCTCAGCTCGGAACCGTCCGGAGCAACATGCAGGATGGCGAGTTTGGAGACAGCCGCCGAGCACGAACGTATCCTGCGGGAAATCGAGAGCACAGACACCAACTGTATCGGACCGACACTCCGGTGAGTCAGTCCCCACTCCTCGGCTGGGTTGCGGGGGGGAAGCAGCGGCGTCACTCAGCTTGCGGGAGCCGCGGCTAGCTGGTTGCGACTAGCGCTGATCCAGAGACTCCCGGAGCTTGCTCAAAACTTTAACCCGTCTGCTTCCATTATCGGACAGCTAGCCGGCTAACTTTAGCAAACATTAAAGCGAGCTAATTTGCACTTTGAACAAATAGAGTGTGAGCCTGAACAGTCCAGACTGCCGGCTGTTTTTACTGGCTTCACGTTTTCTTCTCAAGGCGGGTTGTTTGGCTTTGTCGCAGAAGTTTCGGCAAGTCGTCCATAGGAATTTCAACAACTTTGGCTAACATTAAGCTAACTGTGCTAATTAATTGACATTCTGCTCACACGGGGGCACAAGCCTGTTTTCCCGTGGCCGAACCGTTCGTGTTACCCGTGTGGCTCTGTGAACTTGTCAAGGCAGGGTTAGTAAACTTTATTCTGTATGGAGGGGGTGAGTGTTTGTGCCCTTTGCTGTTAGCAGCAGCTTTATCAAGGAGAGTGTCAAGTGCAGCAGCCCTGACAAACCCTGCATGTGTCAATGAATGAAGACAGAGGCTCAGTCCAAACCCTCCCCGAGCAGCAGAGAGGCACGTGCTGATGGTTGTCATGCTTCTTATTGACCGTTTAGTGTCTTTATCAATAATTTAGTGGAAGCTACACTTAAAAGATTGCCTTGCTCCCCTTTTTGTTTTTTTTGGTTTGCTCAATCATATTAGCAGGGAATGGAGGAGGATGCTTCATTTTGCACCTGGAATGGGTACACACTCGTGTTTATCTTCAGCTTTCAGATTAGAGGTGTAAAACACAACGAGAACATAAGACGTAAGAGCAAAGGGATCTTCTCCAAAATGTGGCCTTTGAGTGGCCTCTGTGAAGCAGCTTTGTTCCTGACCAGTGGTGTTTGCCCTGATTATCCAGAGAGGAAACAGGCAGTGAATGAAGAGGGGAAATGCTGCAGGCTACCAAAGGCTTATCACAGGTGTTTTCCCCCTCTTATTCCTCTACGTTGGGCTCTTCTGGTCATCATAAGTCCTGTTTAAACTTGTTATTCAGGTCACCTCCACTGTGTGTTTGTTTGTGTGTGTGTGTATGTGTGTATGAGAGAGAGAGAAAGAGCATGTGTGTTTATCAGTCCTCTCCAGATCCTGTTGCTAAAATGACTTGACAACTTTGTGCGACACCTCCGGTTGCCGCGTTCGTCTGCCTTTTTATACTATTCTTCTTTTTCCTCCTGTGGGTGATGTTTCATCTCCTGTGTCCGACTTCTCAGTATTTCCACTTCACCCTGTGTGCGCTCAACACTCTGAAAATACACCGGCACAGTCTAATTTTGGAGCTGTCATATTCATTGCGAGTTAAATTTAGTCCAGAGATGCCTAAAAGAGGGAGTTTTGTTTGCAAATGCAAAGGAAGGAAGTTGCCAAGTTTGCATGTATGCAGTGGGAAATGAAACTTTCCAAAGAAGCATGTTGTTTTTTTCTTTACTTTAATCTCTTAATTCAGTTTTGAACTTTTGATTGAGCTATATCTTCTGCAACTTTTTCTAACTTTTGGCTGTTATTCAGCCTCCATTTAACTTTCCCAGGACTAAAAGTCCCCAGAAAGAGCCTGGAAAAATCAGATTGGCAGTGAGAGGTGTGTGTGTCTGTGTGTGCGTGCTTGTGTGAATGCAGCGCTGGTGTGCAGGTCGAGGCTAGCTGCAGAATTCCTCCCTGACAGCATAAATATGACTGGAGCAACCATGAGCAACCAGCCAACTCCCTCAGGTTACAACATTCACTCAAGACTGAAATGCTGTGGATAAATACTAAAATACTGGCATAGTGTGTGTGTGTGTGTGTGTTTAGGCCTGTTCAATCTGCTTTTTGCTGGGGTAGGCTCCGGCTCATCCTCGACCCTGAACTGGATGAGCTCTTAAAAAGATCGATGGGTGGGTGTTTAACCTTGATGCTAATGGGTTAGTGAAGCCCAGACAGTCCAATCAAAATATTCATTGAGGTTGTTGTGGCCACTACAGGGCTGGACATTACAGTGAAGATTGTTGATATTGTTAATAAATTACAACATCAGCTAAAGCAACTGTTTATATAGCTTGAAGATTTTATTAAAGTTTAGTGGAACAAAAGCTCAAAATTCATGGTAGAAATCCCACTTTGTGTGCCAGGAATCTCATTTAGTGTTTCAGCTGCCTTTATTAAAATTTCAGTAGGTTCTGCTGGCATCCTTGACCATAAGGTGAAAGCTTAAAGAATGATGCATGAAAAGGAAGCTCCCAAGTATTGTTTGTTGTTTCTTAGAGTACTTTGTTGCTTTTCTAGTAAATACTTTTTCTACCCCCCCAACCCCTAAAATATACTTTGAGCCTCTCAAAGAATATTTTTGGAGCCCCCAGCGGTTAAAAGAAGTTTGGGAAAGCAGTGCTGTCAAAATTGATTCCAAAAAAATGTTTTGAAAAATTATTTATAAAGCAAAGAAACTGTAAAACAAAACACACATAACTGGACTGTTATAAAATTAAAGTTGGGAATCCTCAGACACGTCGAATATGACGTTATTGCAGTTTCTTACATTTTGTGATATTCTGAGTATTGCAGTAACACACATTACTATTTATCACCTTTTTTCAACTGCAAATTATGTTCTCAAAGTTAAACTATGTCTGTATCCGTTTTCGCCAGTAACACAAATTTATTTCACGTCAGTTTTTTTTCAAAACGAGATTCTCAAGCATGCCAGCACTGTCACTAAAACATGCCATAAATGTTGCCATAAGACGGAGCTTACTGAAAGGGGTCAAGTTGGCAATTAGATCCAATCTGTTTCTGACAATACAGCAATGAAACGTGATTAAATCGTCAAGCTCACGTAGGGACTTGGCAGCCTTCCCGCTTTATAGAAATATAACCAGTTGGCAGCCAGCTGAGTCGAGTCCCCTCGAGTTGTGCTCATTGACAGACTCGTTCAGACTGATGGCAACATGTTGGATATTGTTATTGTTGACACAATTATTTACGAACCACTGATAATCTCTCTGAGAGATTTGCAGAAAGGTTGCCTCCTGTCAGGCGACCTGTGCAATCAACTTTTGATCACAGTTGGATAATTATCTCATGTGTATAATTAGCCCATTTAAAACTATGTGAAAACATTCGTAGAACAAAAGAAAATTAAAACAAGAAAAACATCAACTGTTTACAAGCAGTTGACCTCCATTCACTTATTTTCTCTAATTATGTCAGGCTAAGTCATTCACACCTCTCCCTCCGTCTCTCCTTACACTGCCCATTGTGTGTCTGAAGTCTGAGTCAGTGATTGCTCCACCCATTTGACTTTCACATAAACACTAAGCTGTGTTGCAGGTGCATTACACTCCATTAATCCCACCCCACCCCAGCAGCGATGTAATTTTGCTCGTGGATATCCAGCTTCATATTTTTAGTGCTGATATTTTTTTCCTTATTTCCTCATAATTTTCAGTTTAATTTAAAGTATTTTTTGACAGCCGTAAAAGGACAAGGGACTCAAACAGCTTGTAAATGACATCAAAGGCTTAAAATCTCTCAGGCTTCTATGTTCCTTCTTGAGGGCATTTGGGGTTTAAACATTTTTCCTTACTTTAAATATGAAGTATCAGCTTTACTGAATGCTTGGGGAGCTTGCTGAGGTTGTGTCACAATATGTGATATGAAACCACTGAAATGGGACGAGAACTGGTGACCAAGTCTAAACGCACAAAAACAGGAAACGTTTAGAAAGGGGCAGAATATTGTGGACAATGTCAAACACTGGCGGTGTGTGTGTTTATTAAAGAACTATTTAAATGTGAAACATAAGTTAACCTATGGCTTGAACAGAAAGTATTTAATCACTTTTTAAAAAAAAAAAATCAGGATTTGATTATCAGTGTTGGGTATTGTGGATGTAACTCTATGAAGTGTGGTATTGGGCGACATTAGTTCATCTTTTAATTCAGGTGTTTTCAGTGTCATTGTCACAGGTGTATAAGATAAGTAGTAAGATCCATGCAGTGTGCCTTTACAAACATCAGTAAGAGTGGGGCGCTCTAACGAGCTCACTGAATTTAAGCATGGATGCCACTAGAGCAGGGCGATATGACCAAAAATATTTATCAAGATATACATTTGAAAATTTGCGATAACGACATAACTGACAATATAATTGACACTAGACAAAATACTTTACAACTCCACAACTTCATTAGTGCAAAAAACCCCATCAATGTATTTTCACTTAAACAAGCAGCTGTTTTTTATGTGCATTAAAGTTATATAAAAATTTAACAGTGCAAATGCTAATTCCTTGCTGACAGTTTAACCAAAAGGCATTTCCAGTGAAAATTGGCCGACATATCCTCAGCATAACCATGTATAATATCCACAAAACTTAAAATGAGGTTATACACACACAACACGGTAATATTATGTTGAAGCACAGTACGTATCACTCCGCGAGGCTCCTGCCTACGATAGCCGTGATGCTCCGACAATCCATCAAGCGGTGCGGGTTCGTAGCTTAGCAAAGTCGTACTAAAACATTTGACAGATTTTCGAGCGCCGTGTGCCACATAAAATCGTTTTGAGGTCAGTAAACACAACCAGAGTTCATACATAAGGCACACGGGATTATAAGGGGCACTGTCGATTTTCAGAAAAATCAAAGGATTAATTTTAAGTGTGCCGTATTTTCCAAAAAACACGGTAATAGCGACGGCCCGCTAGCATGCTCTACCAAAAATATTGCTTTGTTGTGTATCTGACTGAAGTTGCAGCATTTTTACAAACCAATTCTGGTTTATCTGTTTCATTCAACGATCGGCTTTCGCCCTTCTCATTCTCCGTTGCCACCATGCTTTTTCCGCCATGTGCGTATGAAAACAAAGGCACTGCGCATTTTACCCATATTCTATCGCGATATTTCATTTTCTTATCGTTGCCCAACATTATACCGGCATTACCGTGAACGGTATGATATGTCCCAGCCCTAGATGCCACTGTTGCAACAAGTCAGTCTGTGAAAATTCTTCCCTCCTAGATATTCCACGAACAGCTGTAAGTGTTATTATTGCAAAGTGGAGGCATTTAGGAACCACTGCAACTTTCAGAGTGAGTGTGTCATCAACACTCTGCTGACTCAAGAATTGCAGAGCTCCAAACCTCCTCTGGCATTAACATCAGCAGAAAAACAGTGTGCTGGGTGCCAAATGTAAGGTGGAGCAGTGTAAAACATGCTGGCAGTGGACTCCAACGCAGTGGTCCTGTGTTCTATGACTTGACGAAGCTCTCTCCTCTATCTGGTAGTCGGAGGGGTCTGGGTTTGGCAAATGTTAGGACAAGGTTATCTGCTTGACCAGAGCTGTGGGGGTCTGGGCCCCCTGAGGTCCATCGAAAGGAAATCAAGACATGGTAAACAATTCTCTGCTTTTGACTTTGTGGGAAAAATTTGGGGAAAGTCTATTTCCTGTTCTATCATGACTGTGCCCCAGTGCACCGAGCAACGCCCATAGATGCTCAGTGTGATGAGTTAAGTGTAGAGAAGCCTGAAGGGCCCACACCAAGCCAGAACCTCTTCTCCAACATCAGTGAACTTTCTCCTGCTATGCTTGAGGGTAGAGAGCACTTATGTCACCTTGCTGTTTTCCTAGAGAGTGTTTACATTTTAAAGATGTCACTGGTGAACTGTCCAACTATTTTCACATTAAATGTAGCTTAAAAACAAGTGTAGCTTTAAAAGAAAGCTGCTTGGCGCTGCGGGGCTTGCTGTGTGCTGGTGGAAACCCCGAGAGATTTCTGTGACTGTTAGGCTGTCACTCTCTGTGCTGATGCGTGAAAACATCCCCCTCAGGGACTTTGTGATTGTTATAGAGGAACGTTTCCATCACTTTCACTGTTGATGTCTGTCTGTTAGCCAGAACAGATTTAAAGATGCCACTTTGGCACCTGGGAAAAGGTCATTATCACCGTACCATAATCCAGATTAAGTTTCAGTTATTGATAGATTTATTTATTTTTTTATAAAAAAACAATGTTCCCCGATCTAATTTGTGCTTGTGTTGAATCTTTTCCCCTACATTGCTGTTGGTTAAATTAGTATCAGATTTACATTAAATGACATCAACACTATAATGATGTTCAGCTGAATTTTACCCGTATTTAAATGTCTGCAAATGGCCTTATGCATCAACTGCATATTTGATCAGTGAGGGATTTCCTGCCTTGCTAAAAGGCAGTTACGCTGGGATGCACTCTTGCTTTACAACTTGCATAAACACAGACGGGCAAGAACAGCGATGGCGATGAAAAGGTTAAAGTGAGGCTAATGAATGAGTGACATTGTGTAGAAGTGCTGCTGTATCATGACAGACCTCTTTTCTAATGCAATGACCGTTGCATTAGACATTGCAAACATGCGCGCACACACACACACACACACACACTAAATAACAGCTTTTTTTTCCTTTTGTTTGTGTTTTTTCACACGAGTTTGTTCGAGTTCATTGTTGTTCCTTATTGAATCTGTTCAGATTATCATGAGCTCATATAAACAGATTAAATAGCACAGCAGTCAATTTAAGTCTTAAGTTTCTGTCTGCGTCAGCTGAGAATATCGAGCTTGGATTTCTGCAGATTTTTTTTGTGTGTTGAATGCCCGTGGAGGTTGAATTGCTCATGTTTATTTCTTCAGAAACAGCTGAGTGCATCTGAGAGTTGTCCAGCTCATCCTGAGCTGAAGAGGCTTTTAAAAAGTCGTGTATGTGTGCTGAGCTCCACCCTGTGTTTAACAGCATGCCGGTGGGGAGGTTTGTCAGATTTAGCCATTAATGACAGGGAACCTTTATGCATGTGCTTATTTTGTGGTTTTCCTACTGTAAAGTCATGGAAAATGCTTTTTCCTTATTGGGCTGCAGGTGTTTATTTCAAATATGACAGAGCAGCTCAGTCATTGTGCTGGATGTTCAGCCATGAGACTGCACGAGCCGCATGTTAAACTACAGCGCCAAAAGGCATTCGGCTCAGCTGTGTTGGTGTTGGGCTAAAATATAATCTGCAATGTTTCTCATTCGAGGTGTTGTGATGAAAACTGTTCATTTACAAGGCCACTCATTGGCAGCAGTGCACCGGTTTCAAACAGGAAACTGTCAGCAGCTTCGGTCTGACTTCACCAGCAGCTTTTATTTTGAAGAAGCGTTTCAGTAATGCTTTTAATTATTTTCATCCTGTTCTCATTTATTATTTACTAAAAAGTTTTTTGCATTTTTGTTTTATTTTAAACATTTAGGGAAACTGTGTTTAAGTCAAACCTCATGTTAACCTTGTATAGATAAAGATAAATGGTTGCCAGTCTGTTCCTCACAAAGAGGAACACAGCTTATTAATTTAACACAATGCCAGCAGATACTGTAAGCCATCTGTGTCAGATTATCACTGGACAAAGCCCTGATGACATTTAAGTCCGTCCATGGGAGGACGAGCTTCTGATATTCACGCTGTTGTTTATTGTCACAAAGTACGTTTAGTGTTATTTACTAACATAATTAATCTGAGATCATCTGAGATGGTTGAGCAGAAGGGCCATGGTTATTTAAGATGGAATGACCCTTTCATGGTGTCAGAAGTCAGATTAAGATGGTCGTCTTCTGGCCATGTGTGCTCTAGAGAGGGTCACAGCTAGCTGCAGCTGCAGCAACTGAGCTTTCGAAATATGAGGAACACCAGTTAATCTACTGCAGATGGGGAAATGAGAAAAAAGAAGCAAAAATGAGTCACCAAACGTACCCTGGGCCAGTGTTAGTATACCTGGGCAGCCCGCCCAAATAAAAGCTGTGTGTGGAAAAGAGGCACTGAACACTATTGTGTGGCTTGTAGTTCATACTGGGAAGGAGTGAAAGCTCTCTGGAGGAGACGTTCTTGGTCATCTGTTTTAGAGCAGGGCGATATGACCAAAAATATTTATCACGATATACATTTGAAAATTTGCGATAACGATATGACTGACGATAAAATTGACACTAGACAAAATACTTTACAACTCCACAACTTCATTAGTGCACAAAAAACCCCATCAATGTATTTTCACTTAAACAAGCAGCTGTTTTTTATGTGCATTAAAGTTATATAAAAATTTAACAGTGCAAATGCTAATTCCTTGCTGACAGTTTAACCAAAAGGCATTTCCAGTGGAAATTGGCCGACATATCCTCAGCATAACCATGTATAATATCCACAAAACTTAAAATGAGGTTATACACACACGGTAATATTATGTTGAAGCACAGTACGTATCACTCCGCGAGGCTCCTGCCTACGATAGCCGTGATGCTCCGACAATCCATCAAGCGGTGCGGGTTCGTAGCTTAGCAAAGTCGTACTAAAACATTTGACAGATTTTCGAGCGCCGTGTGCCACATAAAATCGTTTCGAGGTCAGTAAACACAACCAGAATTCATACATAAGGCACACGGGATTATAAGGGGCACTGTCGATTTTCAGAAAAATCAAAGGATTGATTTTAAGTGTGCCGTATTTTCCAAAAAACACAGTAATAATGACGGCCCGCTAGCATGCTCTACCAAAAATAGTGCTTTGTTGTGTATCTGACGGACGAAAGCTAAACCAGTTCCACACCACTGAAGTTGCAGCATTTTTACAAACCAATTCTGGTTCATCTGTTTTATTCAACGATCCGCTTTCGCCCTTCTCATTCTCCGTCACCGCCATGCTTTTTCCGCCATGTGCGTATGAAAACAAAGGCACTGCGCATGCGCGTTTTACCCATATTCTATCGCGATATTTCATTTTCTTATTGTTGCCCAACATTATACCGGTATTACCGTGAACGGTATGATATGGCCCAGCCCTAATCTGTTTGTTTTCTGTGTCCTCACTAACGTCTTCCACCGAAAACTAACACACTCTGAGAAACTCTCTGTCTCAAGGGTTCAACTAGTCAGAGAAGAGTGGGAGGAACCCACCACAAGCTTGTTAGATCACGTACACACGGATCCACACACACCCTTCTGAGTCATCATTCTGCACTTGAAACACACACACACAATCAGGGGTTTGCTGCACGTCTTAAGTGAGTTAAGATCCTATTTAGCTAGCTGTCGAGCAGTCAGCAAACTCGTCTCCAAAGATCCTTGGATGGAACGAAAACACACACACACACACAGCAGCTGTTTACAATGATGTCATAACTGAGAGCAGCTTTGTTGAACTTCTACCAAACTTTTACGCTTTGGGAACCACAGCTTCACTTTTTCCCCGTCTTTATTGAGAGCTTGTTTTCACTCTGCGTACGCCTCCTATAATTTGCGTCTATATGAGCAGCCCTCATCTCTTCATAGTGTAATGGGTAATGGTTTCTCTGATGCAACAGCAAATGCATATTAACCTGCATGTGATATGTTGCAGTATTTTTAACATTATAGGATTAATTTTATTGTCAGTTTCCACTTACAAGGGCTCAACGTAACATTTTTACTTCACTGAGCTCTCTAAGCCAATTGATCGGCCTATAGCTTAATTTAGAAGAATGTAGACTAATGTATGAGTTGATTTGTATTTAAAAACTATTAGTAAGTCATTTAATAACTGAAGCTTCAACTAAATGTGGTGTGCTGTTTTGCCTTCATGCTGACCGACACCCTTCATTCTGCAGGTACTGCTGTTAGAAAGAGAGAGCCCACGTCGCAGCAAAGGTTACAAGAAATCTCTTTTTTTTTTCTTTTTTTTTTTAAGCAGCTGGCATTTTATCTGCATACAGTGCTGTGAGTTTTCACAGGACTCTGTGCAGGCAGGCATTAATTTATGCACAGCTCTCATAAGGTCCCAGCACAGCATTTCAATCCTTCAGCTTGATTCTTCTTTTTCAGCCGTTCTCATGTAGATTTGCTGCTGTGCTTGGGGGTCATTGTACTTTTGCATGAACAACAAACAGCCTCACATTTGACCCTAGGATACTTTGGTAGACAGAGGAGTTCATGGTCAGCTCAGTAACTACTAGGTGTTCAGGTCCTATGGCTGCAGAACAAGGCCAAATCAACACCCCTCCACCACTGTGCTTGACAGCTGGTATGAGCTATTTGTTCTTAGCTCTTGGGTTTGTTGCAGTCTCTCTGAGCATTGCAGTGTCTGGCCTTTGGCTGAATTTCCTATGAAATCCACTCCTGAGAAGACTGCTGTGTTGTTAACACAGCTGAATGCTCCAAACCAGTAAACTACCAAAACTTCAGCTTTTAAAGAGGTGCTTACACTTTCATCAGTTTATCAAGTACATCTGATTAGCACCCTCTTAGTTCCTGTAACAGCAGCAAACATGGACTCAGTTTATGCATAGAAACCTATGAAATGTTTTTCACAGGAATGCACAGACAGCTGTTTTTTTTTTTTTTTTTTTTTAAATGGCTCGTAATTTATGTGGTGGTGTTGCTGAGTAAAACTGTCCACACGGGCGGTAAAAGCACTTCTGTTGTTTTTAATATGAAAAGAGCTGCGCTACTCATTTTTGAGGGTCCATTACAGCCAGTGTGTTTGGGAAACACGGTCAGTGGCCCAAACAGGGGTGGGTGTGTGTGTGTGTGTGTGAGCGAGAGAGAGAGAGCGAGAGGGAGAGAGAGCAGTCACACCATAGATTATATTGAATCCTTGCTTCTAATCACTACATTGCTTTGTAGTGAAACATCACTAACAAACCTGCGGAAGCCTCAAGACTAGCTCTGACCCTTCATGCACTGAAATGAATTACATCAGAGCATTTATGGATATCTGTCACAGATAAAGGAAGCGGCGTAACAGAGATGGAGCCTGGCCATCGCAAGACCTTAATGTCATGTCATCACAAATACATGAAAATACTGAAGATATCAGGATGCACAGTAATGTGGATACATACACTCAAGTCCCGAACGATTTAGAGGGACGTGTTAGACGTGCTGCGCTCTATCAGATTACACCAAAAAATGAAGTAGTACTTGTTTCCTCCATCACAGGTTATGGTGGTAGTGTCGTTTTGAGCTGTTAAGTGTGATGTTCAGAGTAGATTTAAAAAAGGAACACTTAAATTGTCCTATGAGAACTATGTAATGTAAAAGTAGCCAGTATTTGAGTATTTTAAGTGGTTTTAGAAGCTTATCATGTTGGAAGTGTCCAGTTTTCCCTTTCTGAAGGGACCTAAAGAGGTGAAAATCAAATATTTCTACACAAAGAAATACAGAGAAAATTAACTTTTTTTCACCTGTTGATGAACTGGTGACTTTGGCGGTTTATCATTGCCAATATTGGAACTTTTATTGTGCATTTTTGAGCTGACAAGGAGCAAAAATAAGCAGCATGCCCTCTCCCCTTGCTCAATAGCAGACACCACCAGGCACTGAGTGAGTGAGAGACTCTTACAGGGTTACCAGGCACTGCAGATGTGCTAACATGCTAATCTTAGTTTTTACACACAGGAAACCAGCCATTGTTTGGAGAATTCACAAAAACTTTCCACTATTGCCACCAAAAAAAGAGCACATGCTGCTGTGGCTTGTGTTATAGTTCTTGTGAACTGCCTCCCCCCCAAAGCACTGAGGAAAAACAAATATGTGAGTTATAGACATGAAAGGCCGAAGGGATTTTCCTCATCCCCAAGGTAGAAAAACTAGGAGTGGACCAATGTCCTCCCTTCCGACTGCATCTACCCTCAGCAGTCTGTTTATTTATCACTGCCCTTGTTTTTACTTTGATTTCTGCTCTGGTTTCATTAGCAGGCGGCAGTTTGCCTAAGTGTTTGCCAAAGGCAGGGCTTTATTATGTTTGTATGAGTGCATCTAAAGAAAGCGGTTAGTGACGTCAGACCTGCTCCCTGCTGTACATGCTGGGCATTTCCTGGTCTGCAGGAGGAAGGAGGGGGATTGTTAGCTGTACACAGGTGTGTGTGTGTGTGTGTGTGTGTGTGTGTGTGTGTGTGTGTGTGTGTGTGTGTGTGTGTGTGTGTGTGTGTGTTTGTGTGTACGGGTTCGTACTATCCTGGTGGGGACCAAAATCTGACTTTTACTATCCTGGTGGGGACTTTCTGCACCGTGGGGACCAAAATCCAGGTCCCCTTGGGGTTGAAAGCAATTTTCACACTCAAAATGCGGTTTTACTGTCAGGGTTACAATTAGGTTATGGTTAGGTTTAGGGTAAGGGTTAGGGTTAGGCATTCATTTTTAATGGTTAGGGTTAGGGTAAGGGGCTAGGGAAAGCATTATGTCAATGGGATGTCCCCACGAGGATAGCAAACCAGACGTGTGTGTGTGTGTGTGTGTCTGTGTTTGCTGCTTCAGGAAGGGGAAAAAACACAGGAAGTGCTGTGTTCACTATTACAGAGGAGGACACAGAAATAACATGAGGTTTTTCTACATCTGTCCTCGTGTGGTTGGGCGAATGGAGGCGTGCTTCATTTTAAATCTATGAATCCAGTTTTATGGTTTTGTGTGGTTTGTTGGAGGCTGTAGTTAGATTTTCCAGGTGTGCTGGAATAAGTCTGAATATAAAATGTAAGCTAGACATGTATTGACTGACCTACAGGAAAAAAAGGCACACATTTGATGGTTTCCTGGTAGTAATCTGCCAGGAATTACTGGCAGATTACTGCCATTAACCTCCTAAGACCCGAACTCTTCCACAGCATGCATTTTTAATTTCTCTTTGATATTTGGGCATATTGGGGCCCGATGAATGTAAAAACAAAGAATTACCAGGGTTTTTTTTTTTTTTTACCTTATTTTTGTTTTTAAGAAAAATAAGAGCCACATATGAGGATATTCGTTTAAAATTTTGATAGAACAGTAGCAGTATAATGTCCTCGTAAGTGGATATCAGGCCCTTGTAGAGCTAAATTGAGTATTTTGGTCTAAATAACCCAAAATGTGATGTCCACATATGTGGACGTCAGGTCCTAGGAGGTTAAATAAATGAGTATTTTTTTTTTTTTTTGGCTCAAACTCATTGAAATATCTGTATTAATAGTTGCCCCAAGGATGGATAGAGGAAGTCTTTCATACCTTATGCAGTAACTTTTTATAATACAATACTGCACAACAGATCGTAATCATCTGCTCTTTTCATTTTAACATCTACAGTTCCTTTTGTCTTTTGTAAAAATTCTCTTTTACTTCGTTGATTCTGAAATGGCTAAATTTCCATTCCTTCTCTTTTGTTGTTAGATCAATAAATTACTTTTTCTTATTTTTAATTGCATAATTAACATAACAAATTTGTTAATGCTGTGTTTTGTTCAGTATAAGCATGTAAAATGAAGAAGATATTAAAATTATATATATATCGTAACATTAATGATGAATTATAGATGGCAGCGATTTAATACCTAACAGGTTGCTTTATAAAGTGTCTCATGACATGATGATGCTCACTGGAACTTTGTGTTCTTATTATAGATGGACCGATCTGATCTTATGTGTCGGTCTGATACTGACCTAAATTACTGGATCGGAAATCGGATACATTAACTATCAGAAATGCACCTCACAAAACTTCGGATATGGCGTAACTCAGCTCATAACCTTAGCACGTCGGAAGAGTATGCATCACATGATAGAGCGGCTGTGGCGTGCGAGACCTGTCGGCGGTCTGGTTGAGCATTTGGAGCCTTGCTACGTGCTTCCAAACCGGCTTTTAATCTCCGAGAAAGTTATCCCAGAGAAGTAAAGCAAGTGTATAAGTTCATCACTGAATGTTTGTAAAGCATTCCCACGTTAAGCTTCACAACTGATATTTGGAGCGACTGCCTCTCTCTCCCTCCTTCTCCTGCTGCTACTTCAATCATGAAACTGATCAATGATCAGCTGATTGGCTTTTCTGTTGCGAGTCCGTCTCTTTTGTTTGTTTATCGCCCACATTGTGTCAGAAAGAGGAAACCAGCAGCTGAACAACAGCAGCACGTTTACGCTTGATAAGCTGTTGTTACAATTTATTTAATATTACTTTCTACACCAGGATCCTTTTCTACGTAGCTGACAGCTGGTAACTGTGCGGGTCTAGCAAAGCTTTGCCAGGGGGCCAGGTAGGGCATTAACAAAAATTGCCCTCTCTTGACCATTAGAGAAGATGTAGATTTCATCCACTTATAAGACCTGAGAGCTATGGTCAGGGGTGCACATAAGTGGTCCACAGTTGCGCATGAGCTGTCAAAAGACAAACAAACCGGGCATCAGATAAGAAGTTGTCCGCTAGAGTGGGATTTTCACGGCATATTCTGCACCACATCTCGTTCATCATTTGTTGGAAGCCAGCTCACCTCCTGCAACCACTTTTCCGAGAATATGCGCTTCTTTTGTGGTTCGGACTCCTTTGGACATTTCTTTGGAGGTGGAGGAACACCAAAGTAATTGCTTAAAGGAGCTTGCTTCTTCGACATCTTCAAGAGTTCTAAACAAATGTCTGTCCTCCTCCAGAAAATCTTATGTATGCAAACGCACGATGCAACTTCTTATCTGGTGCGCGTTTTTTATTTTGACAGCTCATGCGCACCTGCGAACCACTTATGTGCACCCCTGGCCATGGTCATCTTTTATTTACAGTCTGTGATTTAAACATCAGCATTGCCCCAGACTTTCAGGATAAGTATGTCATCATGTAAATCTTGCTAAAATTTTCTGTGGCTTTTCAGGATTTTCATGTTGTTAAAGAAATGATCACAGCATGCAGCCCAACTCTTTGTCTTTGGAGCTTTCCATGCTGTGCGCCCTGCCTTTACGTGGAAAAACATAAAGTGTGGATAAGAGGTATTTTGCTTTATTAATCCTCCTGTGTCACTGCCAGCGCCACTTTAGTTTGTAGTGAGCTGAAAGCAACATTTGAGCTGAACTGCTTTGACTGTAGGAAAACTCTGAGTAGTTACCGTTTAATAGCTGTGCAATCTTTAATAATGAGTATACTCAGGGGCACAGTTACTGTGTCATTTTTCTAGATTGAATATCCAAGTATGTTAAATGGAAAATATACAGTTTGCACAGTGAAGCTGCAAAGTTTCCCAACAATCACACATGGGAATAAAATAGAAAAAATGCAGTTATTAGTTTTGTTTTTATTTGACCAGCAGTCCAAAGACCGAAGACATATATTCGGTGAGTACATTAAGCAAACCGCCCACATTAGTGTCGTTTTTTTTGAAACATGATTAAAACATTTTATGCATATGAGGAGAATTTATCAGTAATTTGACTGTTTGAGCTAAAAATCACAGCACAGACTGCCCATAAGCCCTGGAGCAATGCAGTGAAGAACTGGAAGCTGCTGTGGTCGACCCCAGCTGTGAATGATGCTGGATTACAAGCGACCTCTACTGGAGATTTAGAGGAGATGCAGTTGTTTTCTTTACTGTTCTTCTTTTAGAAGAAGCAGTAACCTGTGCACGGTTAATGCTTTGATTCTTTCCTGAATGCTATCATAGCCGATAAAGGTTGGCAGGTTTAGGATTAATTAGTTTTCAGATCAAAAGAGACAGAGGGAAGAAATAGTGCAGGCTTGAATCTTTCAGGCTTAGTGAGCTAACTTCAGATTTAACTGTGGGTTCGACGTGTTATGAAGGTGATTCATTGGTTGGACCTGCTTTGGAGGAGGATTTGTTAGGGAATATAAATGATCTGGTCATTGATCCAAAAAAATAGCATTGCTCATGGCAACAGGGCCTTTTCCTGATGAGCATCGGGGAGAAACAGATTCTTAAAAACACATTTAAGATAAATTTTAAGCCTCAATAAGGGATACTCATACAGGATGCTTGCTTCTTTTTGGATTTTATTTATAGATTAAACCCACATTAGAATTATGTTTATTTTTATATATATATATATATATATATATATAAATTTTTCATTTGCCTTTAGGCTGTTAAGCACCGCCAAGACAGCAGCTGACAGAATAAACTCTAAATCTTACTCATAAACATCGGAACATTAATTAAATGGATTGCAATTCTTTCTTGTGCCTCAATGATAAATCTGTGATACTGATTACTCCATCTCCTTTCTTACCAAGTCTGTGTGTGTGTGTGTGTGTGTGTGTGTGTGTTTGTAGGGTAGATTAACTTTTTGCCAGGGTTGCACTGGTGCGCCTAACTTTTTTTTGTTAGGTGCACCAGTGCAAACGTTAGGCGCACCCAAAGTTTTCAACCGCATGGCTTAACACTTTTTTTGGGGGGAGGGGGGGATTGCTGTCCATAAAGACAATAATGATTTGTAAATGATTGTGTGTGAGAATAAAACACAGAAAAACATGAAGGAGATTTTCCTGGCCTGGCTTTTTATAGCAGATAACCTTAAAAATATTCTGCAATTTTGCATAAATTTAAAATGTTTAAATTTCTTCAGTATTGAACAGCAGAACAGGCTTTCTTGTTGGAGGTCATTTGTGGTATAAACCCCCCCAAAAAAACAGCGCCCGACAGTGCTGTAAACAACGGTAGACTGGTGGGTAATAAGCGAATGAATAATGCAGAAAACAGAGATTTGAGATGGGAAACTGAGAGAGAGAGAGAGAGAGCTGTGCATAAAGTGTGATTTTTATCGTGGTGGAAGCAAAACAGCAAAAGTAAGAGGTAATTCATGACAATGTTTATCAAATGTGAAGCGTAGTTTGCTGCTTCTTTTGCTGCTGGTTCAGTCAATTTTGGTTGGAGAGAGACAAAACCTGCAGCTCAGAATCTAGCACAAAAAAGACGGAAACACAAAGCGCGGACCCGACGCTTCAGAATCGGTGAGCTGTCGGCTCTCAGCCCCGATGGCGTGTCCATGTACGGGCCGAAAGCCGAGAAAGAGAAAGCTGATTCTGATGCGTCTTTGTGTAAATCCGTTTACCTGCTCTCATTTACTGTTTGGTGGTTGTTGAAATAGTTTTGTGAGCTTTAACCTGAGATTCTGGTGTTTCTGGCAAAATACATTTATATTTAAAAGTCGATTCAGGATTTAATGAATCGATGTCGCTTTATTCAAGCTACTCACCTCTCTCTATCCGTGTGTGTGTATAAAACCTCTTCCAGGTTTTATCAGTTTTGTGTTCCTTTGTAAAATCAGCTGCTCTGCTGCCAGCACTGCGCTGTGTGGGTGAGCGCCCTCATGGCGAGTCTGATAAACACTAGGATGATGTGTTGAGTTGATCTCCAACATCATGTGACCTGAGCACCTGATTTCTTGGGATCAGTGAAGCCACAAAAAATTTATGAATGACAATACTGCAAAAGATAAAGAATCAGGTAAATGAATTATTTAAATGAATTGAAAATAATACCAAAAATAAATGTAGAGATAAATACATTTATCTAAAATGTGGCATGAATTTCTATTTAATTCTATGTAACTCCATCTGTATTAGTAGACTTTCCCTTACTATTGACTATCCCATTTCATTTTCTGTTATAGGCAAGCTTTAAATCAATTAGTACTTTGATATTGTATTGAAATAATTAATAATAATGTGTCATCATCAACTGATGAGCCACAGAAGCTGTAGGAAAGGTTTGTTGAAGCTAGGTTAAGAAGAAAGGTGAGTTGTTGATGGAGAAGTGCAGAGCAGATCAGAAGGAGCTTCACTGTGAGGGTGGTGCAGGACATGTATGAGACAATAGACTGGTGTGTGTTACATGGATTCAAGGTGGGGGTACAATTACATCAGGGATCAGCTCTCAGCCCCTCCTTGTTTGCAGTGATGATGGAAAGTCTGACAGATGGGAGCAGTCAGGAGTCTCTGTGGACTGTGGAGAGAGGTGGAGCTATGCTTTTGGTAGGGATAGGGTGAGATGGAGGCAGACGATCTGCTGTGGTGACTCCTTCAGGGAGCAGGTTAAAGCAGGAGGATTATTAAAAAAATAAAAAGTTTTGTGTCACTGTTGGTCCTAAATAAAAGTACTCTTAGAATTTAAAATGACTTTAATGTCTTTAAAAATAAATGAACAGAATATTTTGCGGTCCTTCTTACCAGCAGTCTTCTCTTTCTTGTTGTTCGTCTTCAGGTCGGTGTACGATGGTCAGGAGCATGGCCTGTTCATGGAGAAGCTGGATGCTCGGATCAGGAACCATGACCGAGAGATCGAGAAGATGTGCAACCATCACTTCCAGGGGTTCGTGGACTCCATTACAGAGCTGCTAAAAGTGCGAGGAGAGGCGCAGAAGTTGAAGGTAAGGCGTGCTGGTGAGGTCTGCGTCACAGGTGCGATGGCGAGCACTTGACTGTAAAGCATCTGAATTAATGTCTTCTTCCTTTGTGTCTCTCAGAGTCAGGTGACTGAGACTAACAGGTATCTTCAGGAAAATGGCAAAGAGGTAAAAGCTCACAGGTTCACACAGAGAAGTCCTGCAGGCTTCTGCTTACGTCCTCACTGATGTTGCTCTCGTCACCTCTTCCTCCTGCTGTTTAGCTCACCACCTCCATGGAGGAGCTCAGACAGTGTCGGGTGCAACAGAGAAACATCGCCACCACGATAGACAAACTGACGCACTGTCTACCAGGTAACACCCAAACACTCAGTGTGAATGCCCCTTTATTGTATCTGCTCTGTTTATTATTGTTTTAGAAGATTGATCATCGTTTTGAGGCAGTAAACATGCTTGAGATTTCTGCACATGCATTAGGTCGGGTGAAAATGTGTGGGTTTTATAGGTCTCACCCAAAACAAGGGGAGCAAATGGCTTTGCAGCCCCAGCTACAAATGACAAAAGATGAGCTCCCCTGCTTTGGTTTCACGTGCACATGTGAAGTTTGGTTTAACACAGGAGTTGTACCCTGAGCACAACAGGAAGTCCAGTATTTTGCCAGTTTTGTTTTAGTGTTTTCAAATTCCTGCCATATGCACATATACAAATGCAAGTATTCTCACCGCTTACCTGCTTACTGGCAACGTGTGGTGATAATGATGTCACATCTGCTGCCACCGCAGCAGAGTTGTAACCCCAAGTGCATGATTGTGTCAGTTTTTGCTGCCATTTTAATGAAGCTCAGAGATATACAGTTGAAATGTAGAGGGAAGTAAGCAACTGTTTGAAAACTTTTTTTGGAAAAATGAAAACCACTCTGCAAAGTCTTTACTTCCAGTTATGACTTCTCCGTTATTAGCACTGATGTGGCCTTACTGTCGGAGTTGTGAAACCTATCTTTCAGGAGAATACTCCTGAAAAATAGCAGTGAATGTAAGGATGATGCGGTAGTACAGAGGGTTTACTGGCGCCTTTAGACGGTGAGGCCTCGTCCCTGTAGATCAGAGAACACACCGACTGTGCTACATTTGAATGGACGCAGTCAATTTCCTGAGATTTCCTTCCCGGGGTGATTGAGCATGAGTTTCCTTTCTCAGACTAATTACTGTTTTTTTCCTTCTTTCCTTCCAGTTCTTGAGATGTACAGCAGACTTCAGGAGCAGATGAGGGCCAAACGGTAATCATCGAGTCTTTTTCTTTGTTGATGTGAATATATTTTCTAAAGGTATCATGCTGTTCTCATTCCAAGTGTGGGGAATACTGCAGTTTTGTCAGAGCTACTACTTTATAGTATATATCTGTATAACTTCACATCCTTCTTGGATCATGTAGATGTTTGCTCGCTGGCAGCCACAAGATGGAGCCAGAGCACTTCCCTGAGCAGCTGAGACAACTTCTCTGCTTCTTTCTTCCCCTTCTCTGTCCTCGGGCTGCCTCTAGATAGGAGTCTTGGCTGGTCATAAATTTGTCATTTTGTTTGTGTATTTTTCCCCGTCTCCCTGTCCCGCGGCTGCTGGGCTCTCAGAGAGCAGGAGAAGGTCAGCCAAAAGCGAACGCTCCTCGAGAGGGAGAGCCTGTGTTTGAGCGATGCAGTGGAGTGAAGTGGGCTGAAGTGTCTGGGGGATTTCTGTGCTGCCAAATCTCCGTGAGGTGTATCGGAGTGTGTTTATTTCTCTGTGTGTGCGAGCACTCCTAGGTTGTTGGGTTGGGTGTTTTTTGGTCATGCATCTGTGCGTCTGTCAGTTTTGCAAGTGGAAATTAACATGTTCAAAACAAAACCAGATTAGCTGCGTTCAGGCGTGAAAGCTGAAAAAAACAAAGTTTGGCTTGAGACGAGTCAGACTTCATCCTGAACTTTCAAACCAGCTCACTGAGTGATTGAACAAACAAGCTGACTGCACTTTTCCAAATGCTTTGTCTCTGTAGGTACTACCCCGCGCTGCGAACGTTAGAACAGCTGGAACAGACGTGTCTTCCCAAAGCGGGTCAGTACCGGTTCTGCTCCATCATGGCTGAAAACATCCCCAAACTGAGGATACAGATCCGCGACACGGCCATGTCACAGCTGAGAGACTTCCTGGAGAGCATTCGGAAACACTCGGATAAGATAGGCGAGACCGCCATGAAACAGGTACACAAACACCCAGAAACACTTTGGGCTGACAAAGTTCAGCTGACATGCTCTCATTCACAGGAGATGACAGATTTATTAAATGTGGCTCTGTATATTTATTCTTGCACTGTATTAGAGTAGTTTTGCGTGATTTACAGTTCAAAACAATCCTCATTTATCTCATTCTGGGCCTCGGTGCAGATCCTCAGCTCTGTTTCTCTTTTCCAACTTCATTCTGATTGGCTGCCCCTCCCCAACAAAAGATTTAAACTACAGGTGGGTGTGGCCTTTTGACTGAGAGGACCATATTAGGGATATGTCTACTTATACAGAGAGAAGAGCAGAAAACTTATTACAGCAGCCAAACAGCCACAAACCAAATGTGTTTTATTAGTGGGTTCTTAATTGTGCCAGAAACCTTCACTCTGCTGTGATGGTAGCGCATTGTGGGTTGTGATGGATTGACCGTTTCTTGGAAACCTAGTGGAGTTTTTATCATTATTAAACTGATGGAACAGTCAGTTTTACATCTTAACGCTCAAAATTCACACAGATAAATGTTGTAAAGGTGAGTACAGGGTATTACAGGACCTGTGTGTGTTCTTGGACCACCCCTGGTATGAATGAAACGGGGGTAATAAATTTTAGAGATCTGCTTCCGTGTTCGAGTTACATAATATAAAAGGTGACACTTTCAGCTGAACAATTGTTTTCAGAGGTTAGGGTTTGTATCAGGTGTGTTTTTGAATACCGTTTTTAAACCTTAATCTTCTGGCTTTATCTGGTGCTCAGGAGATATTGGAGCTAACAACAGAGCGCAGTAATGTGCCATAAGTGGACAGAACTCTGCTTTTCAAGATCTTTTGGCAAAGTGAGGACATTCAGCCTGTCTTCACCTTGAAATAGGCTTTCAGTTTCAAGGCCTGTTTGATGGTTAAGGCTCAGTTTTTAGGTTATAAATCATTTACTTAGTCAAAAGAGCAAACTTGGGTAGCAAAAGTTTCACATGGTGCAAACGGCTAGAAATTTGAATAAAATGTGGTTTAACGTTATGGACTAGTGTTTTTGTGAGGACCGCTTGGAGTTACAGAAATGATCTATCCTTTTACACTACCTCTTTGTGTGTATGTGTGTGTCTGTCTACCAGTGTGAGATGTTAATGTTAACATTTCTAGTATCACATACATCAGATACGATGTGACAAATAAAAAGACTTTGACTTTGATCCATCAGCACTCATCTATGTATAAAAGGCCTTTACACACAGGGTATATTGTGAAGAAATAACACGAGTTTTTCTAGATGTGAACTTGTTACATACACACTGACCACGTCTAAGGAGGCAGAGAAAGGATTTCAGAGAGCCGATTGACCCGGTGCAGCATCTAGCTGTGTATCTGAGGTAAAATAGTATTTTCACATCGTGGTACATTCAGTACTGCGTGCTATGAATGCAGTTGTTGCCAAATGCACTGATCTGATTGGTCAGATCTTTTTATTCACACGTGAAAATTGGAAAAAAAATCTAACTTGATGGGAAAAAACTATATTCATCCTGTGACAGTATGCGGTCGGTGTGAGCGGCTGCATTAAGGGTAGGGAAGTCCAAAAATATTAATGTTCTTAACATTTCACAGATTTTACGCGTCTGGTGTGTAACGTCGTTTGGTGTCTTTGATAAAGACTGTATGTTACTGCCTGTCTAACTGACTTCATCCTACAACTGATTTTTGTTGTTCATCTTTTCTGTCTGATAATTGGAAGCAGCCTCTGTGCGTGCGCGTGTTGCTCTGTGGTTCCACTGCCAGTAAGCAAGTACGTTGGCTTGTCAAGGAGCATGCATGCACACATGCACGCACACATGCACGCACAAAGATGTGTGTGCAGCTTTTCTCCACTTACCTCATTGTTTTGTTTTTTTTCTTCAAGGCTAAGGAAGTTATATATGTCTGTGTGTTTTATGTTCTCTTGTGGTATCCGTAGCTCAGAGTGAAGGCCTCCTTGTTTATTTGCGGGCTTCCATTATTTGGGGAATATTGTTCCATGGAAGTGCAGGATGAAGGGAAGGGATGGGAATGATGAAGGAGTGGTTCACGACAGACGTACGAGTGGATGGAGGCTCAGAATAAAGCACGCTGCACATTTGCTTCTGTTTTACATTCTAATAATTACTTCCCTCAGTGCTGGTACTTTGGGACATTCAGCAGTGGTGGACCACTCTTCTGCCGGCCCATCCAAAGCAGCAGCTGTTCAATCAACCTGCAACTTAAATACAGATTCCCCCCCCCCCCCCCCCCCAAAAAAAAAAAAGAAATGCTCTACTGACTTCTTTAACCTCATTCCTTATGATGTTTTTCAATTCAACAGTAAATGTAATATTATATAGTAAATCTAAGTTCTCTACGATCTCAAAGATAAATGCCATTTTTACCAAAGATCAGTCAATGGCACCCAGCTTTTGGTTTTCTGCTGGTTACTTGGGTCCAGAGTAGATCCAGGACACGCTGGATGGATTACATCCCTTGGCTTGGCTTGGTTGGGAATGATTTGCTGTCTGAAGTGGAATAGTTAAAGCATCTCTGGGTCTTGTTCAGGAGTGAGGGAAGTAAGGTGCAGTGTTTGCTTTATCAGCCAGTTGTGGTGAAGAGAGAGCTGAAATTCAAAGCGAAGCTGCTGATTAACCTGTCATCTACGTTTTATGGCCTCGACCTGTGGCTAGTGTCCAAAAGAATCAGACTGTGAATACCAGTGAGCTTTACAAATTGATACCATAGGTGCGTCTACTGAATGGACGAGTGGTAGCACAGGAGGCAGTCAGTATATAAAGAAGGGAAGAAGCGTCTTTGATGAGAGGAACAGCAGATGAAGCTGAAATCATTTTTTCACAAAAATCACTAGAAGAATAAAGTTGTGTTATAAAAGTATTTGACTTTAAATCACTTGAAAAGACTCATGCACTCAGGCAGGCTATATTTGCTTCTTATTGGGAAGAAAAAAAGATTCAGAGAGTTTGTTAAACATTTCCTACAGGTGAGAAGCTATCAGATGTTCAAATTGTTTTACAGACACCTTACTGTGCACGTATTAGGTGGTAGTTTGAAGCCCTCTGGGGGAAAAGTTAACATACATTATTTACTTTTTTTGTCCTCTAGATGTCACTAGAGGATCTCGCTTCATAATCTTGCTGCTTCTGGTTGGCAGTTAGTTTTAAAGGTTCCCATCTAGAAAAAAAAACAACAAACACCCAGAGCAGGTCACAGGGGTCAGTGCATGGTCTGAGGATTTCCAAACTATTTGAACTTCACTTGAGTTTTCAGAGTGACCTTTTAGACAGCTGCCATCGCTGTGGAAAGATGTTGCTGTTGATCCAGCACTTCACAAAGAACCTTTTATAGTAGTTTTCCTTCAATTTGTCACATCTTTGTGGGAGAAAGTATTTATTTTCTCTCTGAGGAAGGAGGTGATGGACATTAAATAGAAATTATGATCACGCACAAGCAGTCCCCATTTATAACATCTGCACGCTAACAACCCTTCAGTGACCTTTGGGTGGGGGGTCCTCGGACCACAATTTGAGAGTCACTGGCGTAGAAAATCCACTTGCAGTCACTGAAGAAGCTAACCGCTTACTCCCCTAACCACTAATTACAAGGAAGATTATGGAAACCCCAGCAGTCCAGCAGAACTGATACTGATACTGGGATTATGTTGTTATATCAAATGTTTGGCTCAGAACACACACACACCCTCAGTCGTAACTGTGTGTTTGTGTGTGTGTGTGTGTGTGTGTGTGTGTGTGTGTGTGTGTTTGGGACTGAATGTGCGCAAGCAAAGTAGACGTTCTTCCCTTCCTTCCCTTCCTTTCCTCCTCTCTCTCCTTCACTCTTTCTTCTTGTTCTGCTTCCATTTTTTTCTGTCACTCCATCTCTTTCTCCCTCAGACAGTGTGTCTCTCTGCTGCGCTCTGTTCCAAATTAGCTCCAGCTCTCTACCCGGCCGTCGTTACAACTCCCTCAACCAAGGATGTGAAAATAAATAGATCTGGGGGGAAAGAAGAGGTGGAGGAGATTGAGGAGTGCAAATGGCTTACAATGGAGCTATTGTCTGCTGCCACATGCCCATGGAAGTGGAGGAAGAGGAAAGAAGAAGAAGAAGAGGGAGGATCAAAGAAAAAAGTATAAGATGGTTAAAGAAGAATAAAGTTGTGGGGGGTGGGGGGGTGTAGATGTATAGAAACAAGAAGAGGAAAATGGGGAATTATCCGGAGGGATTATGATGGATGAGGGGCAGGAAAAAAGATGTAGAAGTTAGTAGGAGGATGATGAAGAGGTAAGGGAGATATCTGAAAAAGAGTAGCAGAAGGATGCCGAGAGCCAAAAAAGATGACAGGAAGGTGATGAGAGAGTGAGGAAGATGGGACAAAAAATTGGTATTTCATTACAAAAAGCACGCCTTCAGTGAAGCTGTTTCACTGAAGCCTGGAGTTCTATAAATATAAGATGGGCCTTTTCAAGTTTTGAACCTGCGTATGCTGTTAAAACACACCAAATAGCAGGACACTTATTCAGTGGATTCCCTGTTTACACCAGAGATTGATTTAAATCTTGTAGAGTAGCTTTGCATGACTGACAATTCCAAATAATCCTTATATGTCCCTCCTCTCCCTCGCTGGAAGCCCTTGTAAAGAGAGGGTTTACACGGTGTATCCCTCTCTCATGCATGTCATCCAAAATCAGGAGTGGAGAAAAATGAGTGCTTGGAGCAGTCTGAAATTTTGCCAGATGTGACAAAGGATATGCGACAATGAAATATTTTTGCTGTACTTTACGCTTTTACCTTCAAATAACTTCCAAAATCTCTGGGAGTGAGTTTAGGCTTTCAGTCCACCGTTTACCTCAGCTGTCAGTTTGACAGGTGAGAAGTGATACAAGTCAGCGAAGCTCGCTTTTGTCTGATGACAATTTAGGGCAGGGGTCCCCAACCCCCAGGCCATGGACCGGTACTGGTCCGTGAGTCGTTTGGTACTGGGTTGCGAGATTTGAGGCTCGGTTTTCGGGGGTTTTAATTGTTTTTTTGTTTTTTTTTAACCGTATTTATCGTTAACTGTGTTTCCCTGGGTCTTTTCCCGTGTGTTATGAATAAATCTTCTTTTTTTGGTACAAGTACTGGTTTTACTTTGTTGTATTTATCTGCAACACCTTAAAGGCTGGTCTGTGAAAATGTTGTCGGACATAAACCGGTCTGTGGCGCAAAAAGGTTGGGGTCCCCTAGTTTAGGGTATCCTGAAGTTTTCTGTTGGCAAGTGCTGCTGCTAGCCTCTGTTAGCCTCTGTTAGTTGCTGATAGCTAGCATTAGTGAAACTTACTTTGAAGTAGGTCTTGTTTACTTTGGACACCTGTTGAGCAAACTTTCACAAGATGTGATAATGTAATCAAACTGTTTATTTGAGGGAAAGTGAAATATTTTATTTTTTAGGACATGAGCCTAACATTAGTTGACACAACTATAGCTTATGACTAGCTGCTGGTTTTATTTGATTTTTGTTTTTTTTGTTTTTTGTTTTTTTTAGCTAGTTTTTTTGTCAGTTGTGCGGAGAAGGGGAGACATGAGGGTCACGTGTTTAATCTGCTGATAAATAATGGCAACATCGATAATATATTTGTGGCTGATCTTCAGCCATGTACATAAAACATGATCCGGTGGAACAGCGATGTCCATCTTGACCTGCTCCTGCAGGATCAGTTGTTAATGGATTAAGTCTAAGTTCATGAGAATGCATTAACTACACAATAATAAGTGTATATTTATAAGTAGAATACTCTTTATTTCTATTTATAAACTCTAAAACAGTAGTGACTGTGAGCTTAATATGAGCATCAGAACTATAACAGCATATATATATGACAGAAAATAAGTAAAGCCAGAAATGAGCCAGAATCGTCTCCAAATGCCTTTGTCATTCTCCCATAACTCCCCTGTCATTTGTCATGTCCCTCTTTCTGTCTTGCTGTCCCATCATACCCCTCCTCCTCAAAATCTCCAAGTCTGCCTTTTCTCTCGTCCTTTCTTTCCACCTCCTCATCTTTCCATCTCTCTGCCTCCCTCCTTCATTCTCTTGTTCCTCTTGTTTTTCTTTTTCTTGTGTTCGCTTTCAACAGAGGACGAGTCTGGAGCTTCTGCTGTGTATTCAGTAGGCGCACACACACTCGTACACACTAATGGGAAACAGATTGCCGGGCCTGTGAAGTGGAAGAAGATTGATTACCTGTATCTAGTTACTGAACACACACATGCGTGTGCGTGCAGCGAGGGTGGCTGAGGGCGCACGCTGGGTCGGTGTATTGAACCATCACAAGGGGAACGAAAATAGACTGTTATGGGCTGCTGTGTCACCCAGTCTGGACCGTGTGTGTGTGTGTTGTCTGCCGAATAATGCACCACAGTTCACTGCCATCAGACACCATTATTTCTGGCTGGCCGACTGTCTGCCAAAAAGTGATCTATAGTAGGGATGCCCCAGTCAGGTTTTAGCTTCGATCCTTATCCGAGTCATTTGTTACGGAGTATTTTTCTGTACAGAGTACCAATTTGATTCTTATATGTTATTTTGAGTATTATCAGGATTGTTTTTCCAATACTGAACTAAATGCCAAATGAATACTAAAAAAAAAAAAGGATTAGTAAAATGTTATCATAGCGTCAACTTTTCCTGCTCATCTTTGCTTAATTTTTCCTTTTAACTCTAACCTTTTGATACTCAATCTCTCTAGACTTAATTCGATGGGTACATTTTGTGAAGTTTGAGGTTGGATTTTCAGACTTTCTCCTGTGCGGCAAGCCTGCCAGCTTTTCTTCACCAAAACCAAATAAAAATAAACAAGTTTAATGTGGTTTTAGTGAGGTTTGGAGGTCCTTTTGAACAGAGTTGTATTAGTTGTTTCATCATTTCAGTAGCCTTTAAAACTATTTAGTTCAATATTGAAATCATGTCCCCTGTGAGCACAGCTCTCGGTGACTGTGGGGAGGAAGAACTTGCCCTGCAACGGGGGGCAAACCTCCAATTGAACCTGGCTCAGGTAGGGGCAGTGATCTGCTGTGACCTGTTGAAAGGGGAGGGAGCAGAGAAGAAACTGTTACTGAAAGCCTGTAGAGATGTTTTGTATGATGTCCTACACTTATATCTGGTAGAAATAGAGACTACGAGACTGACTAGTCATCACTGCCAACATCACTGGTGTCGGCGAACACTCAGCTCTGGGTTCTTGGCTAGCTCTGTGTTGGCATGCTGTGTGTTAGCATGTCTTTTGTCTTTTGTATATATCGCCACTTATGTAGATCACGACACAGTTTTCTTCCTCCGCATACGAAATGACATCAGCTCATTGTATCACATTTGTGCAGCAAGGAAAAGGGAACATGTTAGGAGGAATGCGTTGCACCCAACGCTGGTCGCAATCAAGGTGCTGCATCAAAACCCTCCTAATGTTCGCTGTGGTCAGCTGTAGTTTATGTGGATGATGCTAGTTTGACTGCAAATACTCGCTAACTGCTACCTGAGCAGCAGTAAAACTTGGAAAAAGTGGGAAACTGGGATCGGTGGCTGTTGGTCTTTGGAGTAAAAGTTGTGCCTTAGAGTCGCAGCCAACACTTTTCAAAGGAGACAGCCTTTACTTTGAAGGCGAATGGTTTCAGTTTCCAGTTTGCCACATGCTTTTCAAGTGTTACCACAGCTCGGCGAGTAGCTTATGAGTGTTTGCAGATAACATGCCTTGTTCCACGCAAACCAAGCAAGCTGCCACACTTGCCCATGGTAAAACAGTCACAAGGAGGTTTTTGTCATCCGATTGGGGGATACAGATTCTCCCCTAGCACTGGTGGCTTCTTTTACAAACCTCATTAGCTGCAGAACTAAGGGATCATTGAGGCAATCAAACAATTAGACAGTTAAAAGCGTCTCCGTTAGCTGCTCTTTAAATGCTCCCTATGAGAGCGCTTCATTCAGAGCTTTTTAAAGATTTCTTGGATCCCACAAACACATTTTTCAAAGGATAACGAGCAATCTTGGAAACAATTTTACATTTATTGTTAACAGCATTACTTTTGCATTTTCAGTGATTGTTTTTTTTTTTTTGTAGATACGACCATGTTTTCCAAACATGCTCAGTCACTTTGGTTACATTTTTTGTGGGAGAAATCAATGTAGATTTTACACACATGTCCCTCGGCCCACCCCCACAACAAACAACCCGTCGAAACCACTTGTCACCAAACGCATCACAGCATCTTTGCTCTTTCACTTACAGTGTTTCTCAGTTTGCCCACTTGTGTTGCAAATGCACTCAGAGACATCGACTCACCTCAGCCACATATTTAAGTCAGGACTGCCCTCCTGGCGTTTCCATAGAGTAATTTCCGATCATTTAAAAAGTATTTAAAGTGATTTTACTTTAAACCATTATAGTATGACTGATCCCAAATGCTGTGCTGCCTTCCTTTTGTACAGTTTTTATTTTTTTCTAACTCCAATACCATCATGTATTCCAAACCTGTCTTCCTCCTCACCACCTTTCCCATTTCTCTTTCCTTTTCTTCCCAACTCCTACTGTTCGTTTTCCATCTGCTCCACTCCCCATGCCTCCCATGTTTCCCTCCTGTAACTGCGTCCTAGTTTCTCATGGCTTTTTTGCGCCGCAGATGACGCACATTCCCACACTTGTGCTTCAAGCGCCGCACCGAATTCCGTCCCCAAAGAAAAAAACACAACAAAAGACGGGGTTAAAAAGGCTTTCCGGTTAAGAGTGAATGGTCGGGTGAGTGTGTATATAGTAATGTTAGCGGGCATGGATGCACCTGCTGAAGAATGCCGGAGCCCGACTCGACCGCCGCGCCGAGTTACTTTGACGCAGGTGCTGACGTCGCTGAAACCCTCTTCTCTTTTCTCCGCCATTCACAGGTTGCTGTCTTTTGTGGTCGAGCTATGTTAAGTTGTACATTTCTGAGTATTTGAACAATTACAAAGAAATGACTCGCAGACGCAACAGGACTCTTCACTCTGTGGTTCTCGCCATCTTGAGTTTCTCATCCTGTTGTTCTTTCAGCATTTTGATTTAATTCGATGTAAAGTAATTAGAGAAAACACTCAGAGCTCGGCACATTCCTCAGCGTTAGGCCTAAGCTCCTCCTGCAGCCGAACGACACTTTCCTGATTTAGTTTGTTCTTATTGTCCTCCATGACTCACTTGTCTTCTGTATGTGTGTGTGTGCGTGTTTGTTTGTGTTTGGACATTAGATCAAAGATGGCATTGTGTTCATACACAAGCATCTCTGATATTGTGCTCTTCTGGGCTTGTGCCTATCTGCCCTCGTGTCCGCAACAGTTTTTCTCATTAACCTTGCATTAACAGCCCAAAACGAAGCATTTTGATGTGTATGACGTCTTTATTGACGTTCCATTCGACACATTTAAGCGCACAAGGCAGCCTACGTGCTGGCGCCAGTGATCAAGGAAGGCGTTTGCATAGGTTTTTCAAAAGTAGCCCGATGCGGATTTGGGTGTGGATGGAAAGGCATGCTGACCTCATTTCTGAGGGTTTTCCCACAGAAAAATGTTGGCGGCCATGCTACGCCCGAGGCCCGACTGGAGGAGGATTTCGAAGAAAGGCGAATGGTGGTCATGTTAAAGAGTTCAAAATGCACATCAGGCCCATGTAGACATAAATGACTAAAGACTTCAGATCAGTTTTATTTGTATGTAGAAGTGCAAGATGATGATCTCCTACCAGCGAGGTCCTGACAAAGACTTGGCCACCTCTGGAGTGACTGCGGCTCTGTTTTCACTCTGTTATGGAGACCAGCTTCCATTAATTTCTAACTAAAACTTCCTGTTTTTTAGTATTTTTATTTTTAGAGCTCATCATTGAGCACTGCCGCACAGGGAGATGAATGTATCACTTCCCACAGTAATCCCCGAACAGCGATGTAGACGCAGGACACAATTAGCATCAGACATTACATTACACATGGCATTGTTTGGTAGGGGAATCTTTCCAGGTAGACTTTTCCATTTCCTGCTCTGTTTTACCCCACCTTCTTTTAAATGACCACGTTTTTGAGAAACTTAAATGACAGGATGAGTTGGACATTAACCAAATGCAGCTGTATATGCTATACACTTGTGTGTGTTTGTGTTGCACTGACAAAAGAAGTAATGTGACCCTCACAGGACATTTTATTAGGTATAGTTTTTGAGTTGTGCGTTCAGAGCTGCCTTAATTCTTCGTGGCAGAGGTTCAAGGAGATGCTGGAAAGATTCCACGGAGATTTTGGTCCATACAGACGTAATAGCATCATGCTGCACATCCTTAATGTGAATCTCCTGTTCCACCACATTGCAAAGGTTCGCTGTTGAAGTGAGATCTGGTGACTGCGGAGCCATTTTGAATAGAGTGAACTCATTGTAATGTTCAAGAAACCAGTTTCTGAGATTTGTGACATGGTGTGTAGGTCACAAAGCTAGACGCAGCTTCAAGGTTTGACGTGTTGTGCTTTCAGAGATGCTCTTCTGCATTTGGTTGCCTTGAGAGCTTATTTGAGTTACTTTTGCGTTCCTGTCAGCGCGAAACAATCTGGCCATTCTCCTCCTATATCAACAAAGCATTTTTGCCGAGAGATATGCCGACCACTGGGTATTTTCTATATCAGTTTTGTATCCCTTATTACCTGTAACAAGGAGGTTATTTTTGGTATTTTGTGCATGTATTTAAAGAGAACAAAGAAAATAAAATGAATACATGCAAAATGAAATACTATTTCATTAGAAGTAAATACTGCTCAGAGAATGAGCTGCCTCAGTGAAGATTTGTGCTTTCGGAGTCCTTCCTGTTTTATTTTTCGGACAGTTTTGGTCCTCCAAATTTTTTTTTTTTTTTTTTTTTTTTTGGTAAGCTAAGTTTAAGGAACAGCTGAATTGAAGGCGTTGTCGAGCAAAAGCACAGGTCAGACATGTAATCTGTCCCTGTCTGCACTTTTATGTCTCGAGCACTAATTTTACGTGCTTTGTTTTCATCGACTCCTCATCCTTCCTGTCCTTCCCTTCCTGGCCTGCTATTTTCCCTCCTGTGTATTCTTAGGCTGCTTTGGTAAATCACTTTTATTGGCCATTTCCAATGGGACGAGGAGTGGCTCAAAAGGTCTAAACCGGTGACCTCACAACACCGTCCACAATTTCTGACATTTTCCCGAAATTTTCCTAAAACGAGGGGGGTACTGTGAGCAATAACCCGAGCATTTATTGCTCACACGCTGAGTTGGATTAACACCATTTCCCCGTTAGTGTCTGAAAGCAGTTTGTGTTTTTTGAATTTTTCCTGGGTTTGTTTTCTGCTCCGTCCCCTATAAAAGTTGTTGCACGTGAGGAGTCTTATTGCAGACAGAGTATGAGTGTTATCAGACAACATCTGGTTTTGGTGTCAGAGCGTGAAAATCAAAGAGCTTCCATTGTTTTGCTCTGAAGTTGCGCCAGCGCCTAAATGCAAATTCTCGTCTGTCGGACTTAAAAGAGATTCTGGGAAATGTAGGAAGTAACTGAAATGAACCAAACAATGCAGGTTTAAAATAATCCGTTGACCCTCCGTGGAGTTCTCATCTGCTTTTCTGTTTTGTTCTCCAGGCCCAGCTACAGCGCTCACTGGACAGCTCCGTCTCGCCTCAGCCGAGGGTCCTACTCGGCCGGCGCGGCAGAAAGGAGGCGCCGGCGGCGATTCGGGCTGGAATGGGTGTCAACCCGCTGTCAGAACACGACACGGGAATTCTGGATGTGGAGGATGAAGAGGAGGAAGATGAAGTGAGAAAACTGCAAACACACACACACACACAAAATCAAGACAACACGCAGCCTCCAATTATCTGGCTTCACCTTATTTGATGAAACAAACATCTCTGTACTGATAAGTTTGTACATCCAGTGCATCCCATTCATCTCAGATGGCAGAATCGTCTCTGATCTCGCCCCCATGGCGGGGTACATGAGTCGCCTGGGCAGCTCAGACTTGTTTCCAAGCGAGCTGACATTCATTTTTATAACCCCTTAAACAGTCAGATAATTGTTGCCAATCCTGACCGTGGGTTTCCCCTAAGATTGGCCGGCTGGACCAATTTCCTTTGAAGTCTGATTATCCTTCAGTGTGGCCTCAGTTTTACTTGCTTCCTGCTGCGTTTTCTTTGTTGTTAGTCAGTTTTTAGTCTTTCTGTCCTTTCATCTCTTCCATGTGTCCTCTTCTCGCCTAAGGCTTATGCCGCTTTTTCTACGTGACTCTTTCTCTCTTTCTCTCTTTTTTTGTCTCCTTCTTTTTCTTTCCATTCATTTCCTTTTCCTTCCACATTGACTGCAAATGTTTCTTCAGTCCCAGTAGTCTGAAGTCATTAGGTCCGGCCCAGGTGACATTTCTGATGTTTCCGGAGAGCGAACATTCATCCCACTGCAGCACGTAGCCCACATAAACCAGCTTATACTGGGCGCACGCTCAAATACAACTACCACTCGAAACATTGTACCAAAGTATTCAACATATTCAAAAGACTGTTCCCATGGGCTGGAGCAGATTCTAGTCTTGGAAAGGGAAAGGAGCGCAAATCAAACAGCTGAGGATAAAAAAATTTTATAAAAAAAAACTTGCTGAAAGATCAGAAAGTAATGACTGGGCTCTGTGCCAGTGGGCAAACCAACAAATAAATAATAAGAGCCAACATTTACTGTGAAAATGCAGCTGGATGTTTCGTGGTCCGCTTGTTAAGTCTAATACCTTTAGAGATTTCCGAATCCAAATGCTTCTTTAGATCCTAAAGGCAAACAAACACAGAGGGATCACTGAGAGTTAAAATAGTTCAAATTCTTTGATCTCCAATAAGATGATCAGTGTGGTGCTTCTCCCAGGTTTTGCAATTACGCGTAACTTCTGGGCATATTTACATGGCTGAGGAGAGATGCTGCATGGTTTGGAAGTTGTGATCTTAAGGTTAATGTCGACACTGAGGTCTTGTTTGGCCTGAGAGTGATTGTTTTCTGGAGTGTTCTGATATTTGGAATCTGTGTTGCACTGTGTGTACAAAAGTAATTTTCGTAAGCTTAAAGACTTTCTACACCTCAGTACAGTGAAACTTTAATGTCCCCATGGCAGCTTGTTTTGTAGAAATCCAGCATAATAAATACATACAGACAGTGTTGTGCAAAAGTCTTCGGCCATGCCTCATTTCTTCTTATGTTGTTTCCAAGGATCCAGAGATGCTTGCAAGTTTTTAGTCTTGAAAAATAATTCTGCAGTTCTTTGGACTTTGGCTTTTAACTTTTTTCAGTCGTTTTCAGTCCAGTCTTTGTACCTGACAACTTTCAGAGGAATGTGCTTTTTGTTTGTTGAACCACAAATGACAACTTAGGAAAATTAAATTTTATCTTTAGGCACTTTGTTCCTAGCAGCCTGTAGTAAAAACAAATCAGTTGTTCCCATTTTTTTTTTAGTTGAATCTACAAAAATGCCAAAGATAACAGTCTGACAGGCAGACCAAGGTGATTCCCAAAGAGCAATTAGCTAAAAACTTGGCATATGTCAACATGGCGTGCAGTGTGTCCTAAAACAATGTAAGGAAACTGGACAAATGGAGGAGAAAAGAAATATTCGTACTCAGAAATGTCTTCAGCAGATGAACAGTATCTGGAAGTCATGTCCTTAAGAAACGGGAAAAAAATCCAGCAAAGACCTGACACAGGACCTGAGGGATCCATCTGGCCCTTCGTTGATCCGTCTGGTGGTCCCTGAAACCTCATCAGGAATGGTCTCAGCGGAAGGGTGGCTGTCAAGAAGAATTCTTAATGAAGTGGAACAGGGAAAAAAGACTGACGTTTGCCAAATTACATAAGAACTGGACTGAAAATCAAGGACAACAGGTCTGATTGATGAATTCAAATTTGAAGTTTTAGGTTCAAATCCCCGTTAGTATATTTGAATGAGATCAAAGTTACAACAGTGAGAATCTACAGCGATCTGTAAAACACGGCGGAAGTGCTGTCATGGTTTTGTTCTGTATTTCAGACAGTGGTGTTTGAAGTCTTGTCAAAATTTATGTATTATAAACAAAGAACAGTATCATCAGATTTTGATCCACCAGAATACCATCTGGAAAATATCTGATTGGGAACAGCTTTGTTTTTCAGCATGACAGTGATCACAAATACACTGCCGCTTCAGTAAAAGCATACCTGGATAGAAAAACAAACAGTGGGACACCATCAGTCATGGATTGGCCTCCCCGGAGCCCGGACCTCAACAGTACTGAAGCATTTGGGGCATTTATCTAAAGGCAGAAACATCTGAAGAAGAGCTTTGATTGTCCTTCAAGGAGCCTGGAGAACTATTCCTGAAGACTGCTTGAAGAAATTATAACCATGTTCAGATTGTGCTGATGAATAAGAGCCAACATTGACTTTCAAGTTCGTTACAATTGGATAAACCCTGTTTTTGGCTTGTATATCGTTTATGTTTGTACCCATTTCAATAAATCACTGGAAATAGTTCACATATTCCTATCAAAAAATAAAGAACTGGGGGGTTGCTTAAGACTTTTGCACAGATACAATACATAGACACTTACTGTATGTTGTATAAAATTGACTATTAGATCCTGTCCTGTCAGCATGAACTGAGAGGGGGGAAATGTGTTTATAGAGCAACAGTGGATAGAACAAATTAATATCTGAATCTATTAGTCCTACATTTAAGAAAACCAGATCTTCTCCTTGATGGAAGCATCTGGAATTCTGGAATGTAAAAGATGAAGAGGGTCCAAATGATGGAGGGTGATCTTGCAAGGGCCTTCGCTTCATACAGTTCCTGAAGCTCATTAAAGGTGCAGCCAGTGATCTTACAGCATACCTTGATACAGGACTAGTGCCACTAAAGAGCTGTGTTGTGTGTGTGTGTGTGTGTTATTTTTTTGTGTGCGGGTGTTCGTGTCTGTTTAGATAACAGGTGACACCGCTGCACCTTTTAAAAAGGCGAGAGCCTCGGTAACAATTTAGTTGTTACATGATATTTAAAAAGAAGATTAAAAAAGCCTGTTTAGAAAAACAAAGTGAAAAGGGAATCTATCAGCTGAAGGCTTCTTAAATGTGGTGAGGGAATAAGAATAAAGCTTCTAATAAACTCCTGCTAACTGCTGAAGCGCCTGTAAATAAAAGCTCTGGACAGGCGGCCGAGGAAGGAACACATCAACGCTGTCAGTGAACATTTGTGACTGTGTCGCCAACATTAAACATGCTCTGAATAAACATCTTAATGCTGACAGCTGGCAGTGACTCCTTTAAGAATTAAGAATAGTCTACACACAAACGCACACATACACACACTCATCATGACTTTATCATCTGAATGTAAACGGTGACCGAGCCCAGCTGGAGCAGACCCGGTCCGACTGGACTCGGTCAGTCAGCGCACCCAAATTGCATCTGTAATTGGCCCGACAGTCATTAAGTGTGTGTTCAGCTTCAGACACTCGAAACAGTCTCCTCATAGGAGCGGGTCTCGCCACTTGGCAGCCATCTTGGCAACATCTCCAGGCGCTTATTTCAGGTTAACAAGAACAGGCAACCTATTTATGTGAAGAGGAAGCGAAACATAACTGCATTTTTGAATAGAAGCAGCAGTCAGATCTGATTTTAAAAAAAAAAACACAAACCTTTATAAGTGAGATGACTTTGCCCTAAAATAAGGTCTGAAAAGCTTTTTTATATTTCTGCCACACGTACACAGTTTCATAACATCGCAGCTCCATAACAGGCTAAATCACGTCTCCAGCTTATCCTCCCACCCGAGCACGGAACAAATGACATGTTAATTCACAGCGAGGGTACTCCTTATGAAATTAGGCAAATCTGAAAAAGTTCCCATCTGGCTGCCTCAGAATCACCTGATTGTCGTGTATAACAGCTTAAGTGTATTTAGTGAAGCCGTGCAGTATATTACTGTCAGACTATGAAATTGTTCCGTGCTTCAAATTAGATAGGACTGGATTAAAATACGACGTCTTTTACTTCTATATTTTTTCCTGCAGAAATGACAGCCACATGAAATTTTCAGGGGTAAAAAACTTGTTAAACTTCTGTTTAAAACTGCAACCACACGCACACAGTTCACGCCAAGTAAAAGTCTCACAAACAAAAGCCAACATTTCTTTTGAGTTTTTTTCCCCTTCTATCTGTGACTAACTTTGAGCTTTAAAATCATGAGATATATATGAGACATATCATAGTTTAGAGTTTTAGTCCACCAGTTTAATATCTGTGATTCAGAGTAACAGAAACAAAAACTGGTGTTGGATATTTTATTCTTATTTTTTTTTATTACTATACAAAAAGAACAAAACAAAATTGGGTGGGACTCACCGACTGGAGATTTGTGCTTCAGGGGGAAATCTATGCTGTAGCTACACCATGATCTGACATGCATTGCCCTAGAACTGCACATCAGGTCGATGCAGCCCGCCACTATATTGAGTAGCCTGTTCAGTACCATTGATTACAGCTGTGCATTTCCACCTACGTTTTTAACACAGTTTTTGAAATAATCTTTGATAGAACAACAGCTACCATCTTAATATAAGGAACCATAGCATCAATGTAAGGACTCACAGCAAATTCTTGGTGGCCGATTTCTGAAACTACTAAAATATACAACGAGTGGAAAAACTTCAGGAACAAATATGTTTGCCCCTGGAAAAAAATATGAACACAACAAAGAAGGAAGGAGGAAAAAATGGCTCAGCATTCCATTTTTTTCTGTCGGCTGGGACATGTAAAGGTGTGTGTGGAGTTTTTTTGTTTTTTTTGTTTGTTTTTTTCCTTTACACCTTGGTCTGTGTAAACAGGGGTGGGGAACTTCAGGCCGGTGTCCTAAAGGTTTTAAATGTGTCCTTGATCCAACACAGCTGATTTAAATGGCTAAATGACCTCCTCAACATGTCTTGAAGTTCTCCAGAGGCCTGGTAATGAACTAATCATGTGATTCAGGTGTCTTGACCCTGGGTGAGATCTAAAACCTGCAGGGCAGGCCCTGGAGTTCCCCACTCCTGGTTTAAACTAAACTCTGGTTCGTTTTCCCCCTTGGTGCAGTTTACTTGTGCCGATTTGAATCTTACTCTGAAACAACCACACCGAGACCCTTTGGAGGAGGTAGTCTCAGTAGGGTTCCAAATTAACTCCAGTGCTGTTCATTTATGGTGTTTATGTGATCCAGCCATGATCCGAACAAACTACCCGGTGTACTACACTACGAAGTCTGTGGGGGGAAAAAAAGAAAGGGGACAAGAAAAAAAGGTCTGTACAGGCTAGCAGCTAGCTGTGAAATTCATGTTCTCCAAAAGTCCAGGACACAGCACCATCCGAATGTATTCACTTTTGTTGCTCCGGTCCAGGCACATCTGGACAGTAAGAAGACTGAGCATTCTCACGTTGTTTTCAGTGACGCATTTTCGTTCGCTTAAGATTCACTTGGATTTTTCTGTGTGTGAAAAGAAAACAAAGCACAGGGAAAGGCTACAAGTTTACAAACCCATCAACTGATTCAGATCGGAGTGAATGAGCTGTGAAGGTGTGAAGATGCCCTCATAGGAATGGTGGGAACACACCTTCATTGTTGAGCTACAAACATTGAGAACTGCTGACTTCCTCATGCTGTCCACATATCGTGTTACAAAAAAACTACCGGCACACAGTTAAGTTTGGAGAAAAATGTTCAAATACTATGAACTTGTGGAAATCGTGTCAGGGCAGCAAAGCGGGCACAAAGCATTTTGACACTGAACTCTTCAAGTCATCCCTCGCGGGATCAGAGTTCCTTTTTGGAGCCTTTTGTTGTTCTTGCTCGGGGAAAATAAAGTACAATGAGGTTAAGGAGAGAATAGAGCTGAACTTGTCACCCCTGTGCTGCCATTCTGTTTTAAGGTCCCTGTCGTCCCCTTGGCTTTATTTATGTCCTGTAAACTTGACTCAACCTTCTTCACAGGAAGACCTTGGCTCGAACAAAGACCTGACCCCGTGGCCGTCAGGGTTACGACCGTGTTGGCGCCGCTGGCTGCAGCGATGCCAACCATCAGCGTCACGTCTCCTCACGCCAGCCCTGCCTCTGCATTACTTCTTCTACTTCCCTTCATTTACAACCATCCCCCATGTTTGTTTCTCACTCCTTTACCTTATTATCTAATTCTTGTTTCTTTTGGCTTGTTTCTAACCTTTATGTTTTTCATCTGCTTCCACTGGTTCCGTTCATCCTCTTTTTCTTTCCACCTCTGCCTTTTGAGTGATTTTTGATTGTCTTTAAGTTTTACCTGCCTGTGTTTGTATTTTCCCCCCTCTAATTCTCAGCTCTTCCTCTGTCTTTAAGTGGTACAACTCTTTGGTTTTGTTTTTTTGTTCTTGTTCTTATTGTTTCGGGACCCTTGTTTGTGTGCGGTTACATCAAAGCTGGCATTGTGCTTTGCCTCTAGTGATTTTTACAGAAGGCAAACTTTCCAGAGGGCAAAAGGGCAGAGGACAGAGGATGTGGGCAGGGAGGAGGGACTGGAATGATGGTTAGATCGAGGGACTGATGCTAAGAAAAAGAGGTATGAGTAACTCGTAACAGAAGACTCCCTGAAAGCTTCAGTTCACGTCAGATGGCAGTGACATATGAGAAGTTTGAATTGAGTGTTGATCTGTTTCTGCCAATATTTATACCCATACTTTCTGTCTCAGTTCTGTTAATTAAACCTAATCTGCATGATGTTAAAAGCATCCTAACCAAAACAAATAGAATAATTCAGTGATTGTCAGTGAGTAGTAAATGGACCGGTTCTTATTTGGCACTTTTCTGCCTGAAAGTAGAACAAAATGGCTCATTCACACTCTGATGAATGCATTGGAAGAAACTCTGGGTTCAGTATCTTGCCCAAGGAAGCTTTGGCATGCAGACTGTAGCAGCCAAGGATCGAACCACCAACCTGCCTATGACCTGCACCGAAGCCGATATAAGATGAACCAGATCTAGCTAGTTGCGATGAATATGTAGGGGACTGTAGTTTAATAAAAGATGAATAAAAACTGCAGGGCTTAACGAGTCGTGGATGGCAGCAGGGGGAAGCGCAGCTGAACAAAGTCCAGAGTTTAGAGAACTTCAAACAAATGGAGCATCAAGCTCCGAGATCAGTTTTAAACTTAAGGCTGTGAATTATTTAGTCTGTTTCACAGGAAGTGCCTGTTTTTTTTTTTTGTTTGTTTGTTTTTGTTTGTTTTAAATATAAATATCCTTGTTTAAGCACAACTGATACCACGCATTTTTTTGAATTTTTCTGTAATGTTCCTCCACATTAAGTTATTTCAATGAGTAATTGTACTGTTTATTTTACCATTTGTGCAGGCAAAATATCTTAGAAAATATAATGAAATGAAATGAAACTAATATAAACCCCTAAAACTTATATTCTAAATTTGTCTAATCTTACAGTGAGAAAAAAAATTAGATACAGTGTCTGTTAAAGCAGCGGTCCCCAACCTTTTTTGCGCCACGGACCGGTTTATGCCCGACAATATTTTCACAGACCGGCCTTTAAAGGTGTCGCGGATAAATACAACAAAATATAACTAGTACCGGTACCGAAAAAAAGAAGATTTATTCATAACACACGTGAAAAGACCCAGGAAAACAGAGTTAACGATAAAAACGATAACAAAATAACGCTGAAAACCGATAAAAACCCTGAAAACCATACATTTCACACCTGAGCCTCAACTCTCGCGGCCCGGTACCAAACGACTCACGGACCGGTACCGGTCCGAGGCCCGGGGGTTGGGGACCGCTGTGTTAAAGCAAAGTTGCAGCCTCCAGGGCTGGAAAATTGAGACATGCCAAAACCTGCAGTTCCTCTAGTGGCCACTTGAGGCCAGCTCCAGAAATGAATCATCTCCATTGACTCCTTTGTTAGAATTAACAGCTTTATAGCAGAAGTAAACGTGTTTGCAGCCTGGTAACTAATTATTTCTTTTGCTCTGCCATTTAAGTTTTATTGAGGTTGGAGGCTGTTCATTATTAGGGACACGGCCTGTTTTATTCTTGCCGTTCACATTTCCTTCATCTGTTTCACAAACACAATCATTTGTCTCTGTCTTACCCCTCGTTGCCATCTTTGTCTCTCGCTCTCTCTGGTTAAAATCTCAGGTTTGGTTTTACTTTGCTTGGCTTTAACCAAAACAGGTGTTGCCAAAACTTGTAAAAGAAAACTGAAGACGGGCCGGTTGATTGCAGTTTATGAACTGATCATGTGAACTGTGCAAATTGTTTCCCCCTGCAGGTCCCAGGAGCTCAGGACTTGGTGGATTTCTCTCCAGTTTACCGCTGTCTGCATATCTACACTGTGCTGGTGAGTTCATTTTCTCATTTTCTGTTTTATTTCTTCTGTGTTTTGTTTTTTTTTGTTTTGTTTTTTTCTTAAATCAAAGATGCAGAGCTGTTTCTCTTTCCTCCATCCATGGGCGCTTCAGTTTTCCAGCCTAAGTGAAGCCGCTACTCCTTTCTGATCAGCTCGTAAAGGTGTATCTGCCTGTATTCCCTGTGCATGTGATTGACTGAAGTAACAGTGTTGTTTGTTGCATCCTTTGTACTGACTTTGTTTTACCTACATCAGGGCTGGGTGATTTATGGTTTTAGCTTTATGAAAACAAGATACTTTGCTGCTCTCCTTTGGTTACAAAGTTCACTCCTTTCCTTTAGAGCGCTGGGCTCACGTTGTTCCCTAAAAGCTTAAATCTACTAGCTGTTTAGTTCAGCTCGAGCTGAGATGACTAAAAGGAAGCATTTGGTCCACAGCGTCCACATAAAGGAAGTAAAACCCACACAGGTTCTGCAGATGAAGCTCGAGAAGGATTATTAAGAGCTGCCTTTGACTCCAGAGTGGCCCAGTGTCAGTGCCATGTGACAGTCAGCTTTGACTCTGTCGTTTGTCTGAGTCTGCCAGTGCCCGCGCCTCTTCTTCTCTTTCCCCAGAGGCAGACCAGCAGTGCTTGGCCTCATGAGATTGGGGCTGAAATTTCTCCTTTTTTCCTACCCTGTGTTCAGCTCATCATATTGTGCAAAGGTATTAAACCTACTTTCATTTCTTTATATTTTACACCACTTACTGAAGCGTGGCTTCAAAACATGACAGAGCCTCCAAATATCATGTTTGGCTCATGTATTTCTCCATATATTCATGAAATGTGATTGTTGAGATCGGTCAGCCCTGCTCAGTGGTTTGCAGCAGCATCCCCTTCATTGCCTACTACAGCCAGCGATAATGAGGAGGCCCGCTTCTTTTGCTTAAATGTCAGAATCTGCTTGTGCCCAGCTTTGAGGGTGACCTGGCACAGAGGGGGTAAACGACTTCGGTACGACGGGGCCTCCAGCTCGAGCCTGGCTTCACTCCAACCAGACTGCAGAGAGAACTCGCGTGTCTCGTCTCACTTAGAGTGAAAGTGACATGGATGGAGGTGCCACGAATGGGTTAGCTGTGCATTCAGGTTCTCTGTGTGAGTGTGCGTTTGTTTGCATTTGTGTGTTTGTAGGGGTCGTTATCAGGCCAGCACAGCCAGAGGGTCGGGGTATGACAGGGGGACAGGAAGTGCATGAACTCTGACAGGAAGGAGAAAGTGAACGGGCAAAAGAGTGAGGGAGGGAGTAGAAAAGCAAGGCTGAGGTTAAAGAAAGGTTAAGCAGGGCACGATGATGGAGGAGAAACAAAGAGAGAGAGGTTACAGAAGGTTTAGACAGGTGACAACGTGGGTGAAGAAAGTATAAAAACACAAACACTTTATTTTCTGGCTTTAAATGTTTGTGTGAAGCTGAACGGTTTCCCTCATTTAACTTAAAACACTGCATGTCCCCTTAAGAAAAAGATTACAGTTCTAAAAACTTTATTTTTTTGGGGCCCTTTTAAGGGAAAACCTGCAGCAGAAGGAAAGAAGGAAAGGCAATGAAAAAATATATAAAACAGGGCTCTAGACTAACTAGACCTGTTTGCTGCTGCCTGCTGCTGAAAGGCAGTGGGGAGAGGGGACACTTGGGCAGTGCATTTATTGCAGCATATAATGTGTTTTCTGGATACACTGCTGCTTTTTCAGCATTCAAAGATTGATGGCACCGTGTCAGAGCTGGCTATGAATTTCAGACGGATCAGGCCTTAACTTAACACAAAAGTTATCAATAGTTCTTTTCATCTTTTCTTATTACCCACAGCTACATCCACTTCTGTCAGGCCTAGGCTGCTCACTAGGGCTGGGTATCATCACTGATTTCTATAATCCATTCGATTCCATTTGATTCGATTCAATTTAGCCTCAGACAGTCAGAAATATTATAATTCTGATCATTTATCAGTACTGATACATGTGAGACTTCATCAGAATTGTGAACATCACAGCAGATGCCTTTGTGTGAAAGTAACTGAGAATAAAACACAGAAAAACATGGAGATTTTTCTGGTCTGGCTTTTTATAGCAGATGACCTTAAAAATATTCTGCAATTTTGCATAATTTTAAGAAGTTTAAATTTCTTCAATATTGAACAGCAGAAATTAGGCTTTCTTGTCCGAGGTCATTTAAGTGAAAAAAGAAAAAGAAAAGAAAAAGACAGCGGCCGACAGCGCTGTAAACAACGGTAGACTGGTGGGTAATAAGCGAATGAATAATGCAGAAAACAGAGATTTGAGATGGGAAACTGTTCTTGAAGTACAGAGAGAGAGAGAGAGAGAGAGAGAGAGAGAGAGCTGTGCATGAAGTGTGATTTTTATCGTTGTGGAAGCAAAACAGCAAAAGTAAGAGGGAATTCATGACGACATTGATCAAATGTGAAGCGTAGTTTGCTGCTTCTTTTGCTGCTGGCTCGGCGAATTTTGGTTGGAGAGAGACAAAACCTGCAGCTCAGAATCAGCGCAAAAAAGACGGAAAAACAGCGCGGACCCGACGCATCAGAATCGCTAAGCTCCGACAGCGTGTCCGTGTTCGGGCCGTGGGGTGAGAAAGTCGAGAAAGACAAAGCTGATTCTGATGTGTCGGGTCCGCTCTGTGTTTACGTCTTTGTGTGGAATCCGTTAATGAATTGATATCGCTTTATTCAAGCTACTCACCTCTCTCTTCCACCTGCACTTTCAACTGGACCACGGCCAATCAGAGAGGTCCCGCCCCTGACTATCTCTGATTGGTTTAGTCCACGATGTCTGTTGTTGACCACACGAAGAGTTGCAGGGATTTTTTTTTTTTTTTTTGTTACCCGAAAATATTTGGTCGCACCTGTGCGACCAAATATTTTTTTTTTAGTCGCACCACTGAAAAATTTGGTCGCATTTGCGACCAAATTGGTCGCACTCTAGAGCCCTGTAAAATATATAATATAGCACAATAGAGAAGCCAAGTGGACTGCTGCAGGTTTTTTTTTTACTCTACATACATTTTTAAAATGTATATGTATACAGACTGGTTCGTGTATTTTGAGCTGGATAGGTTCATAAATCTGTCATTTATTTTTTGTTTCTGTAGTCAGTGTTGCAGGGCTGTGGATACAGGGCAGTACTGCGTAAACCTAATTAGCAAGTTTGTTTTTTTTTCATCGTCACGTTAAATCACATCACCCATCAGTGACTGCCCGAGCCACTGTGTAGGACAGATTTGTGTTTTGGCCCTGGTGTGTATATGACAAGGTTAGGGAAAAGTGTGTTTGCATGAAGTGCTGTACTACAGATCTACAGTTTCTGTAATGATGTAACCACATGTGGAAAAAGTATGAATTACTGTGTATAAAATAAAAATGAAAGGATGTCAGTGACCCTGTGAAGAATGAGCTAGGTGTAAGAACCACTCATTTATGGCACCGAGCTGAGCTTTCCAGGTTTGGATTAAAGAGGAATAAAAGTAGTAGGGGGGGATTAAGAGATTAAGATTAAATAGCTGGGGTCAGCCATGCAAACCAAGGAACAGTCCACAAGAGAGATGAAGAAGAGAGCAGTGTGGAATGGGTGGAGAAGAGTTTAAGGGGTGATTTGCGGCTATTCTTTAGTCAAAAGAGTAAAAGGGAATTTTTTTACAGGATGGTATCATTGTTCCTGCTATGATGTATGATTTGGAGACTGTGGCACTGACAAAAAGATCAGAGGTCGAGATGCCAAGATTTTCACTCCGAGTGACCAGAATGAACAAGACATGAGTACAACTGAAGGACAACTCAGGTTGATGGATTTGGAGACGGAGTTAGAGAGGCAGAGGGATGATGGAGCTGCCAGTCAGGACGAAACGACTAAGACCTCAGAGGAGGTTCATGGGTGTAGTGCAGAAAGTTGTTGCAACAAAAGATGCTACAGATTGAGGGACGAGGAGGACTTGGAGAAAAATCTCCATCTTTTGAAAAAAAAAAATCTGACAAGTTGAGGATGGAAATTTGCTGTGTCACAGCGGCCAAAATGAAAACACAACCTACAACGGAATGGCTTAAATGAAATAGAACTGGGCAACAGAACAGAATACAACAAAACAAAAGTAATTTATATCGTAGCAAACTGAAACAGAGCTCACGTCAAGGTGCTTTATGTTGTAGGGACAGTCGCCCAATGTAAGTAAAATAAATTTAGTTAACAAATAAAGTGAAAATGCTTAATGAGTAAAATAAATATGAAAATACAGCAAATGTAGGAAATATAGATAAATAAAGTTTCAAAAAATACAACAAAATAAATAATGGTTGAATAGTACAATAAAGTGGATCTGTGGCATAAATAGCTCAATAAATTCTCCAAACCAAAACAAAATTCAATATACTGCTTCAAGAGGGAGTGGTCGGCGTCTGATTGGTTGAATCAAGTAACAGGTGAGGTGTTATTGGTCCGTGGGGAGGGAGGAGAACTACCATATGGTGATTTTTCTCATCTTACTGACCCCTTAAAGCGCCTTAATGATGTGGAAGAGGCAATCAGAGAGGGAGGTTATGAGAAGAGCGAGGGTCACAGGAAGGGAAGAAGGGAGCACTGAGATGTGGAGGCTAAGCAGGAGGAGTGAAAAGTGGAAGGAAATAAGAATTTTCCACAAATCTCAGTCATTAGAGCCTCAGCAGCACTTGAACCAGCCCTGCTATATGTTGCTGAGGCCTCAATCAGCTGATTGGAGATAAGCTGTTGCAGAGAGTAGGGAGCAGAGGGAGGTCACGGGAAGGTTAAAAGGGCAAAAACAGGAAGACGAGGGTGAAAATGCAGCGAGAGAAGAGAGGGGAGGATGGATGAGAAAGGAGGAATGAAGCACTCGAGATGAAGGAGAAAGGGGGGAGGAAAGGAGCACGCTGCTGCTCGGGAAGGTGTTGAAAGGATTGACCCCTGAACCTTCGGGGTCACACACTCTTAGTCATTTATGTTCCCCCTCCTCTCCTCCTTCTCCTCCTCCTGCTGCTGCCATTTGATGATATTTTGTTTGCGTTTCTATTAAAATGCAGAAAGGACACAAGATTAGACACACTCAAACTCTTTTGTGTGTTAAAATAAGCTGCGTTGCGGCGCTTCGAGTGACAAGCCGTCGGGTGGAGATGTTGATTTAATATCAGAAAATAAAACCAGTTGTCTCGCACAGTTTGTGCACACACACACACACGCACACACAGTCTGATTGTTAAATGTTTGAGAATGTCTTGTACTTCCACAGGCACACGCTTGTAGCACTTTCATTTATTTTTCTAGCAAACCTGGACGTGGAATCCCATTTGCAATCAAGACCTCCACTCCCCCCCCCCCCCCTCCCCTCCCCTCCACTATCCACTCTTCTCCCCTCTTTCCCTTTTCCACCTTTAAGGCCCACAATTTTCCAACGTGGAGCAGCGGCGAGCCCGAACAATACTCCTTTGTTACACTCGCACACGTACCGCACGTTGACAAATGTGGGCAGAGCTGCGATGGATGTAAACATGGGCCTGAAGCCCAGCGTGTCAGGCAGAGACGAGGGGAAGGAGAGGCGAGGCGAGCAGCGGTAGCAGCCAGTCCATCAAACCGGTCAGACTGGGAACTCTGAGCTGCAGCACGACAGCTGGAACAAAGCAGCTGCTCTAACAGATCCTTGAGTCTTTTTAAAAAAAAACAATTTTAGAGAGCATTACCATATACAGGCAATTCGTCTAGTAGGTCTTTTATTTTGAAAGTTCCCTTGCTTCTAACCAACTACTTCTGCTCCTTCTCAGCTTGTTTTTCTTAAATAAAGTAAAAATAGGATAACATCCTCTTTGCAACTAGGAAAAACATGTAGCTGCTTGGAGATTGAAGTATTTTTTTCTGGACTTTTTAGCCTTTATTATGACAGGACAGTTCTGAGTTGACAGGAAAGCTGTTGCACGCACCAAAACATCCAGGCCTCTGCAATAGCCTCACAGCATTTGGGTCACATGCTCAGCTGGTGCCACCAAGTAGTTGTGGAGGTTGAGCATGCAACGCCTTCAACCTCTGAGCGACGATTGGCGATCACACAGTGTGCACAGGTCACATGGTGGAAGGCAGCCTCTCTCCAACAATTGCGGTCCGACTTGGTCACTCTCACAGATTGCTGAAGCTTCATTACATTCTTTCTTACCCCTCCGGTTTGGAAAAACCTGCCAGAGATATAAAGTTGCAAAATCCTTCTTCTTTACCTTTCTTAAAGTAAGACAGGGGCGTAGAGGGCAATTTGACTGTGATAAGAGATATACATTTGCTAAATGAATCTTTTTGTATTAAATACGATATAAAACTAGTGACTGAGACTATAAATCAAACAGTGTTTTCTCGAAGACTTAAAAAGAAATGAAAAGTCTATTACATTTCATATATACACTCTTATTGTTGGATGCTTACAATAAAAATGGGCTGAAGTTTCAAATAAAGGGGTCAGGGTGATGGGATGTTGGGCTATAGTGGAGGAAAAATGTCTATAAAGAGATCAAAAAGGTGGAAAAAGTCTGACTTCTTGACCTTTAGCAAGCAAATGTGTTTACTTCAGTAAAGGTGGAAAACTTATGCTCAGTCACGCTCACTCCAGTGGGAGAATGTAGTAGTTTATTTATGAGGGGAACCTGCTTGTTATACTTTTTTTGTTGTAATTACACTGTTGATTGGTGGATGTGCATATAAAACAAAGATTCACATAATGAAGTTGGTGTGTGAACAGGTACATTCTCAGTATGGTCATCTCAGACAGTATAGAGCGCAGGAGTAGACAAGCCCCACCCACCAGTTCCTCACACCCTCTGTTTGTGTGGGGCAGCCAATCAGAAGAAAGCTGGTGCCATGAATATAAATAAATTGTCTGTGAGCAGTTATTAGAAACATTTCTGTCTTTCTTTGTTACCAGGTTTTTGGTCGGGTTCATGTTGTTGTAATTTATTCACGTCTGATCCTCGTGCCGTCTGATCCTCGTGCCGTCTGATCCGTTCTTTCTTTGATTCTCTGCTGGCTCCGCCTGCTGGTGTTCTTCTCTCTTTCAGCTCCTCTCTGTTTTGTTTATCTCTCCTCACCTCCTCTGGTGATGTTATATTGTCACACAAACACACTTACTGATCTCAGCCCGTGTTTCTCACCCTGTGCTCACGCTCTCTCAGGGACAGCGAGCGCTGTATAATGCAGAGTTCACGGCGGTTTGATGCCTCTCATTTGTTGAATACACATTGTTCCACTGAGGGTCAAACTGGGAATTAAAAAACACAGTTTTGTCACCTCCAAACAAGCTCAACCTAGTTCTGACACAGTACCAGGGAGAACTGTATTTCTACCATTCACCACATTGTTTTGTTGGCATCTTTGTTTTCAAAGGGCACGGTTTAATCAAGGGAACGACTAAAGAGTGTAGCTGAACATGATGCCAAAATCCACTTGATTTTTCACATACAGCACTTTAGATCTTCATTTTTTTAACAAATACTTTTTTGTTGATATTCTTTTTTCTTTATTTAAGTTTTGAAAAGGAGCCCGGACAGATCAAGCATGAAGGACAAGGTTGTTTGCAAACCTTAGAAATACAAAAGGGCGACAGACGGAGAGCGAGAAAGGAAACTGTCCTTTATGGCTCAGTGACACTAGAGTCAAAATATGACGGACATCGTATTATATTCATATTTGGCGACTGATTGCAGGTAATTGTGGTGACCATTTTCAATTGCTACTTTTAAGGCAGTGGCACAGGTCGCCTGGTGTTGATTTGTCGCAGTGAATTGCTGTATCAACACACACAGATTGTATATAATCGCCAACTTGACCCCATTCAATCAGAAACTAATAGCAGACTGACTCTTGTCGCCATTTCATTGCCGTCATGATGCACCAAAATCGGATTGAAGGTGGCAGTGGTTGCAGACCTGTCTTCAAAGCGGCCGCTTCAAAGATGATGAGATCACAACTAATGTGACTGCAGCATTAGAGAATTGGTTAAAGTATAACGTTGGAAGCTAATCACGATATTGATCATTAAATTCCTATCTCTTTAAATAACTGGGGCAATGGACTGCAGGGAACATGAACATAAATGTAATTTCTGAATTTACAAATTTCATATTTCTCAAAAGAAACTGTACCGTGAGGAGGGACGCCTTTAACACCGTTTGTCTGATCCCAGATGGAGGGCTAGCATGAACACAGCACACACTGTCTGTGTGTTTTCTGGGACCAGGTTGTTGGCAGTGGGGTTAGGCCTCGAAGACTGGACTTGTTCCAGGGTATCCAATAGATGCTCTGTGGCATTTGGGTCGGTGCTCACTGAGCTGTTCCTGAGCAGGTTTTATTTTACGATGGAGCATATTATCCTGCCTGGTGATGCTGTTGCTTTTTGCCATGAGCATATGCATATCAGAGTGACTTCTACTTGAATGCTGGCACCCTATGTTTCCAACAGAGCAGTTGTGTTGTCATAATTAAAGACAAAGTGTATTCATTTATTTTTGAAGCTGTCAAATGTCAAAGTTGGTAAAACAGTGGTGTTTTTGTGTTTGTGGTGTATTTTTATTCCTGTATCTGACCTCCTACAACAGTAACGTCAGCTGGGTAGATATACGTGCGCTGGTCTGGTCAGTAGCTCAGAGAGCTTGTCATGTTATCTGCCCACTCCTGGGCCTTTATCTCTGAGCTCACCAGTTACTGTGGGATCTGGATACGTGTGTGTGTGAGAGAAAGAGAGAGAGACTTGTGGTCTATCTTAGCACAACAGAGATAAGGGAGAGAGAGCTTCAGTGTAATGGGAGGAACAGATACGAGATGGTCAAGTTTAGACAGCCGATTCTGTGTCTCTTGCGTGGGTACTTTTTAGTTTGATGTCTGAGCGATGACGCTAGCCAGCCACCAAAGGCAGCTTCCCTATCTCCCTCTTACTCACGTACACACTAACATGACCTTCTCCACCCTCATGTGGGTCTACCCTTTTGATTTTGTACGTCATTACATGAGTTCTTCCCCTGTTGTCTACCAACCTCGATTAACCTGAAACACTGGGTTGTATGCTTCTGTTGTTGGCGCTTCACAGGCTGTACTTGCAGTCCATCTGTGCAGCCGTTCTTACCTCCAGTTTGTGTTTTTAGGGTTTGCGTGATGTGTTTGAGAACTACTACAGAAAGCAAAGGAGGAAACAGGCCCGTCTCGTACTGCAGCCCCACTCTAACATGGTATGACTCCACGCCCTCACTTTGTGTGTTACTCGATGCACTGTTATGTCCACAAACTCCTAACTACACTGACTCCACCCTAGCCCTACACACACACACACACACACACACTCTCTCAAGCTGTTTTAGCAGCCAAGTGGCCTAAACTTGCTAGTGACGCCCTGGCAACCACCAATGTATGTACCAACATGTTGGCCTGTGGTGGCTGACTTCCTACTGGTCAAAAACTACTCTACTGGTTAAACTGGTCAAAAAGAAGGTATATGGTGCTGCAAAGGAAACCTTCTCATGATCACTTTGGACACCTTAAAATTAGGCTTAAGGTAGAAAGATCACAGGAACATGATAAACTGAGGACTGATAAGTTTGTTTAGTGTTGAGAACAAAAGGCAAATACTTGCCCAACGAAATGAAACTGCAGAAAGTGCAACACAAACCAGAAACTGAGAACATTCGCCTTCAAAGTAAAGCTTTTGCCTTACTGCTACAACCGGAGGGTTTCAAGATTTGCAGCTTTTATTTTGAAGGCGAACATTAAATACACTGAAATTAAATGTAATTACCCCCCTGTTGCAGGACTCTATTATAAAGCCTGCACCCTTTATCCTGTAAACAAGTAGATAAACAGTGGTTGGACAAAATTGTTATTATGAAAAATACGACAACCTCACATAGAATTACAGTCAATGTCTCTGTCACTCGAAAATGATGAACAGATGTTGCTAATGCATAAAACAAAGAATTTAGATGCATATGTTTGAGTAATCGGTTGATTTTCTCTGGTATAAGTTTGTTTCCTGTTATTCTGATATTTGTATATTTTCACATTATTAGTAACTTTATGTATTTCCACTGCTGTTGGACTCCCTCCCTGTTTCTCCCTCTGTTTGGCCTTTGTGTTTTTATTTATTTCTAGCATGAAACTCTAGAGGGATACCGGCGGTACTTCAATCAGATTGTTGGGTAAGTTCGTCCACCCGCTTTTATTTATTTCCTACCCCTTGAAGTTTTTCTAATTTCCTTCTTTAATTTCACCCTAATTGAAAGTGAACTTTTGCCAAAACGTCAGAATGAAAACGTCTGTTTAGAAATATTTGTAAATATTTTCAAAATGGCTCATAACAGATTTCCACCGACCGACCATCCGCCCGCTCATTGTGAGATTTCTGTGTACCTTGGCAGAGGCGCAGGAACGTTTGAGTGAAAGCAAACATTCAGCATTTAACAGCACCTCATTTCATTTCTTCTGAGTGACTTTTGACCATTTGACATCTTTTCATCTCCCCTCCTCTCCAGCTGTTATTCCTGCCCCCTTTTTTTCCCACTCGCACCCCATCGTCCTCCTTTTCTTTACTGTCCTCTCATCCGTCACTCCGTCCCACTTCTATGTTGCATCTACACACATGTCCGCTCTTTCTCTCTCACATGCACGCAGCAGTGAGGATTGATAGTGTGTGTGTGATGGCGGTTGGCGTGTTGCTGTTATTCCTTCTGTCTGTCTCGCTGGAGCAGACGCTTCTATAAACACTGGACATCAGCTCAGGCTCATGCACTCACCCTCAGGTCTGTTATTCCCATCTGAAGTGCTGGAAAGTGCCATCCTTTGTCTGTTATCCACTAGTGCTTCTTCATCCATGTCTCCCACCCAAATATTCTTTCATCTGCTCTCTCTGTTGACATTAAACACTTCAAAATAACTCCAACTAAAGTTTCCTTTAATATCTGCATTTATTTTTATGTAATAGTTGTGCATGCCCACAAAACCAGAGTTATTATATATGTTTAATTAGTGACTGTGCATGTTTATATGAGGAAACTTATGGGGGCTGAAACTGCCAAAATAACAACAACAAAAAAAGATTAAATGGATGCATTAAATTACATCAAAATGTATTTTTAAAAATCTGTATTTATTGATATTACCCTTTTTAATTTTTTTTACATAAATCATGTTTTACATTTTCATTCTCCACTCCATGTTTGTCTTCCAACTTACTAACTGAAGAGTTCTCACAATATAAATGGCTGCCTCCAGGAGACACTCATTAGAGAGCAGAGGCGCTCGGCTCATCCATTTGAAAACCGTTCATTGATGAGCCAATGAATAAGCAAACAGAGAAATATATATTAATGTAATGAACTCAGTTATAAGTTAAAAAATGGGTCAACTAATAAAAATTTATGTACGCTGTTCAAAAAAATGAATGCAACACCCGATCATCAGAGTGCAACAATAACTCAGTTAAAATTCAGTGATATCAGTGTGTCCTGTTAAAAAGTTTGAAGTATGGTGAGGCAATTTTTGCTTCATTGGAGCAAATCAAAGTGACAGAGTTGCTCTGGAGAAGTAACAATAGGACAATCCTCTAAAAAATGGACTGCAGGTGGTGGACAGTCACTGTCCTTATCTTCTTATCTTGGGTTTGGTATTAGTGTTTCTTCTCCCTGCTGCTACCATGAGTTGCTACCAGGAGGGCATACAGGTTGCACATGCTTACATGCCAACAGGTTTGCTGTCTCTGCTAGCACAGTCTCAGGTGTGGAGGAGAATACTAGTAGATGGGCAGTTACATGAGTAGAGCTTAAAAGGGCTTATACGAGCAGCCGCAGCATCATCTTCTTCTTCATGGAAGGAGGAACAGCTTTACAACTGTACAGCAGAATGACTTCCAGTGCAACTCACGTGCATGTTTCTCACCAAACTTTCATAATTGGACTCCATGAGGGTCCTCAAGTCATTGAGTGGGATTTGTGCAGGTCACTGATGAACTTCAGAATTGGCAGGTTCTCTTCACAGATCCAAACAGGTTCACACTGAGCATGTGTGTTAGATGTGGAGACACCATAGCAAATGTTAAGCAGCCTGCAACCTCATTCAGTATGAACAGTTTGGCTCTGGGTTAATGTTAGTCTGCAGAGATAGATCCTTGGAGAAAGTTGTCCATAGGACGGGATAAAAAAATCAATTGGAATTGGAAGAAAAAGTTGATTGGTTGACATGATTAATGACCTAATAATTGCGTGTCTAAATCAGGTTAAATCACTTTCATGGATGTGGTACATTTAAAATCAGAATTTGTACCAAAGTGTTTTCTGGTTGATGCTTTTAAAGCATAAATCCAACATATATGTAAATCAAATGAAAACCAAAGCTTTTCAAATATGAAGCTGTTCTGTATCAACATATCAACATTTTTTTAAGTTACAGTTATTCTTTTTCAATTTGTTGAATTTCTAGGGAAATTTGTACTTTGATGCGCTGTGGTACAGAACAGGTAGAAGATGCTGCTTGGTCTTCCAAAAAAAAAGTGCACATCTTTTAGTTTCTTACATGAAGAAAAAGCTGGAAAAAGTAAAAATCTGTTGAAGAGTCAATCTCATCATATTTATTCCCTTCAGTAATAGCAAAGAGAAAACTAACCATGCATAGCCGGGCCACAGATCCGACCACAGTGCGGCTCATTGTGGCCTGGCAATGCTCGGTGGGCACTGGTTTGAGTTAGATGTGTTGTCAGTGGACGTAAACCAAAGTCACTTTGCAGGCGATTTGATCCGTTTCACACAGGCATCATTTCAAGACAGCAGCGCAACGTGTGACTGATGGGTTTGTTGCTGTGCTCAGATATCAGCATCCTCGCACGCCTGGCTGGGCGAATGCGCCGTTTGCCTGGCTGTCATTTGCACTTGCAAATGATTTTAAATCGGAGAAACATGGCAGCTCGTCTGGAAAAGTTGTCAGAATTGACTCAAACCATCCCAAAGTAATCTCAGGGTAAAAATAAGCCACACAAGTGTTCGTCTTTTATTTGAAATCGGTGATATCTCTGAACAGTCCCTTCTTCTGCAGTCCAGAAACATGTTTTCATTTGCGTTCCTATTGCCTAATTATTTTTAATTCACCATGCAGCTGATTTTAAGGATTGTTTTCCACAAAAACGTCCTGTAGAAAAAAAAAATTGGATCACAAAGAGAAAGATGAACCAAAGAAAACCATTTGTCATAGAAAAGATCAGCAGCTTTATTTTTATAAAAACCAGATTTCACATTTCTCTGAAATGTTTGACATGATGGAAAATACAGTTATTGTCAAGAGTAGCAGATGGATTAATAAACTGAAACCTAATCTAGATCCTGGTCTTTTAACTGCTTCGCTTATGTGAAAGTATTTCTAACCTTGGTCCGGAAAACATGACAGTACAGTTATATTTGCAAGAGGCAGTATTAAAATCAGTATCCCTTGATCCTCAAAGACAAAATAGTTCCAAAGCCAACTCGGTCTTTCTTACCAATGAGTCTGAGTACAGCTAACACACAGCTGGACTTGTTGCCGTCTTCCACAAGTAGTTTTTTTCTTGCTTTCTTCTTTATCTTTGTTGTCTTCTTGGTCTTTTTCTTTTTCAACTGCTTAGTCTTCAGCTGCTTACCTTGTCCTTGTTTCTTTTTCTTTTTCTTTTTATCTTTTTCCATCTTCATTGTCTTCGCCGTCTACAGGATAACCTAGAACACCGTGTTCTGCCTTATTCTGTCCCAAGAGAATTTCTGTATACTGTATCAAAAGAAACTAATACTAGAATTTCATTATGAGTTTTGGTGACATCTCTAGAGCTTACACCAGTAATATCCATGTAACCTTTGAACTTTATTGGTTGGCTAAATAATTAAACAGGTATTGTGAAGACTTCCATACAGTGAGATGTGTTGCCACCTGATGAACCAGCTTGTCCTAATTGGAGGGAGTTGATGAAACTGACTTTTCTCCATGTGACATTTAAAATCTTGTGTCTCCATAGACACAGCATCTTGACCAGGCTGAACATGTTTCATGTTTAGTCTTCTTTATAAAGACCTTGTTCTGAATAGTAGCAAGTCAACTTCTTTTAACTGTCATATTTGATTTGCCGCAACAAAATCTGTAAGAAATGGCACATTTTATCTAGTGTGGCTCTATCCACTATGAGTAGATTGTGATAGCGTGGCATGACGTAAACATTAGTGGCATCTCCCGTCAGCTGCTTCAATGTTTTGCCAGTTGCACGTTTCCACTGGTTTTCAGGTCTAGTTGAACAGAAGGAAAGTAGCTCCTGCACAAAAGGGATTAGAACAACGTCTGTGGAAGCTTTTGTATCACTGGCTTTGATTTGTGACATTGCTGCTAAGGTTTTAGGTCTTTTTTTTTGTTTTTTGTGGTGCGTAGGGGACTAAACAGAAAGCACAATTCAGTTCTATAACATTCAAGAGGAGGCAGACTTCTCTACAGCACATATATCAGAAACTGGGCAGCCAACTCCAGAACAGTCTAAAGGATAAATGTCACTGCAGCTCAGTATTCTGCCAAATATGTGAATCTGATTTATGGGTGGACTGTCCCTTTAAATCTGTTTGTATATCCCTTCCAAAGTGCACCTAAGACGAATCCAGTTTGAATCCAGGAAACACTCCTACTCAAATATTTTTCAAGTTATATCTCATTTATTTAATTTGTACAAAATCTGAAGTGTAACAAGGACAATTTGCTGTTGCGCTGGAGGTTTCAGGCCAAGCTATTTCTTGGATGGTAATGGTAGAAACACTCTGGCACCTAACCTCCTGGTTTTTGTGCATATTGAACTGTAATATAACATGCAAATTAGTGCGCTTCAGTGAGCTAGGTGGATTTGGACAGAGCCCGGCACTCGGTATTTATGCAAAGCTAAGCTAACCATGTCCTGGCTCCAGCAGGAGTGGTATTGTTCTCCTCCTCTTACTTTTGGCAGGAGCGTGATTAGGTATATTTACCAAACTGCCTAAGTAATTCCGTCTGTCTCTCTGTTCTCCTCGCTTGCAGCTTCTTTGTTGTGGAGGATCACGTCCTGCACACCACACAGGGTTTGGTCAACAGAGCATACGTAGAGGAGCTCTGGGAGTTGGCGCTGTCCAAAATAGTCGCTGCCCTGAGGACGCACTCTGTGAGGCGAATCACACACACTCATTAAATACGAAATGCATGTTTCCACAAAAGTCTGAAATGACACAGACACACCCCTCCCTCCTGTTTCCTTAGTCATACTGTGACGACCCTGACCTGGTGCTGGATCTGAAGAACCTCATTGTCCTGTTTGCTGATACTCTGCAGGTATGTGTGTGATTAATTCCTAATATTTCACTTCGAAAGGAAGGAAATCCTCTCGTTCCCTTTCGCATCACGCTATATGAAATGCTGTTGTGTTTTTGTACTTCTTGTTCAGTTATCTTGGCACATGTCTCCTAAGATATTTGACCCCAGAGGCCCATGATTCTTGTTCAAAGCATGTTTTGTAGTTTTTAAAAAACAGACTGCTGCCAGTCTCTTAAAAAAAGAGACTTTCTGTCTTAATTCGTCCATTTTTAGAAATGGACCTTAATCATGTGCTGGAAGTTTGCACTCCATCCATTTATTTTCTGGCTGTATTTATGAACTAGCCTGGATGGATTGAGTGTGATGTATGAGAGGATGAAGGGGAGATAGAGGGGATGTGGGTGAAAACCGGATGGGAGAAACATTCAGAGAAGAGTGAGGCAGATTAAAGGCGGAGGAGTGATGAATGTGTGGTTCGATGTCCAAAAGTCATTCACGTACAGAGATGAAGTGCTGCTGAATGGCTAAATTTCTACTCATTGTTTATGTTTGAGGGCGTTTCTGTTTTATTTTATTATTATTTTTTGGAATTCTTCTGTATTTCTTCCAGCAGAGAGGAAACTATACCATGGGTTTTCTTTATACCACACTCTCAGTCTTATGTCGAAGGCATGTTGTTTTCCAACCTCATTTTAATTGGTCCTTCCATCAGTCTTTATTTTGACATTTCAGATATTTGATGCAAAATATTGTTTTGAAAAATCAAATAATTATGTGTTTAATCTCATCCACCTGTATCAACGTAAAGTCCTCCTAGAACGAAGTCTTGTCAGACAGCAGCCATGTTAGCCAGTTATGTGCTGTCACAATCTTCCCAGGAACATGTCCCAGTAAAAACACCCCAAGGTCAGATTAATCAGTGCTCAGAGAAACTGCAAAAAACCCAAGAGCTGCAGCTTAGACTTTACGAGCCTCAGTTAGGTCATAACAGTGCAGTTACAAAAAGACTAAACAAGTATGGCTTGCTTAGAAGGTTTGCCAGAACAAAGCCACTTCCCTCTAAAAAGAACGTGACAGCACAGCTTAAGTTTGCAAAGTTGCATCTTAGCAAACCACATGTGCCACATCTGGAGAAACCCAAACACAGCATATCAGCATAAACACCTCATACCAACTGTCAAGCACAGTGGTGGAGGCATGAATATTTGGGCTTGTCTGTCTGCTCCAATCTCCGTGCAAATATCCTTCGACAAGATACTAACCCCAAAATTGCTCTCCGATGCATCCATCGGAGTGTGAATGTGTGTGAATGTTAGATAGAAGCACTTGCGTTAAAAAACATAGTGTGTAAAGGATGTGAATGTGTGAATGAGGCAAGTTGTGTTAACCATTTGAGTGCTCAGAGCAGAAAAGTGCCATATAAGAACCAGACCATTTACCATGGTTTCACATGCAGCTGCTCTTCTTTCCCTTCTGCAGGGTTATGGTTTCCCTGTGTCTCAGCTGTTTGACATGCTGCTGGAGATGAGGGAGCAGTACGGAGAAATCTTACTCAAGAGATGGAACGTCACCTTCAGGTAGCGAACGTTTTGTTTCCACGCTCTCCTGATAGCTGTTTTTCAGTAGCTGGGTTCTAAATACTCCAGTGCGTGCCGCACTGACCTTCACCTCTCTAACGATAAGGTCATGAAGCTCGTACACACACACATATTTGTGCAGCAGCGCATGTCTGTGGGAAACGTCCTGGTTTTGAAGTTTTACAACCAGCCAGAGGGAGGAAGTGTTTTAAAACAACGTCCGGAACATTCTCTGCCCTTCAATGGGTACTACCCCCTACAAAACTCTGAGTGTGAGAGTGTGTGTTTGTATTCGGGCTAAACGTGCCATTGTTTCAGCACCGCTTTTGTCCAATGACACCAGTGGGACTTGCAGCAGTGAGAACGGACAAACAAACACACACTCCCTCTCTCCTTCCTCCATCTTTCTCTTTCACACACACACACACACACACACACACACACACACACACACACACACACACACAAACACACACACACATCGTGGAAGCCACAGGAATTTTGTGTTGTATTGTTGGGGAGAGGGAGAGAGCGCGCTCCGGTTCACGGCCTCTCCATGGAACGCTGGAACGTCCGAACTCTGGAGTGCCAAAAAGACGCGGGGGTGGTGAAAGAGGGCAGGGTGGTAAGAAAACCTCAAGAATTAAAACGACCCCCAATGGGATGATTGTTTATATGTATCCTCTGTGGGTGTGGGTGTGTGCTGACCTCTTTGGAGAAGATGGGAAGTTATTTACCTGTGATTTATTTGTTTCTTTGCCCTCTGCAGGCAGGTGATAGACCAGGACAACTACAGTCCAATCCCAGTCTCAACGGAGGAGGAGTACAGACAATACACTTCCCAGTGTCCCTTTCAAGACCCCGAACTGGAAAAGGTAGACGATATAAAAGTGTGCAAAAAGAGAAAATATACCCTGAAAAGTGCTGCATGTTGCTTCTTGCAGTCATGTCAGTTTAATTTCTTCAATGCAAAAGCTTCTTCCCTTTAGGAACTCCCAAGAAAAAACTACCTCTATGCTTGAACTTGCTCAGGTAGCTTTTGTGCAGTATTTGAATTAAAGTTTGAGTAAAATCTCACTTAATCTCTTATTTTTCGCCCCATTTCCTCCAGCTTCCCTTCCCAAAGAAGCTTCCCTTCTCAGAGTTTGTGCCAAAAGTCTACTGCCAGCTAAAAGAGTTCATCTACGCTTGTCTGAAATACTCTGAGGACCTTCATCTCAGGTACACACGCTGCGTGCATACACTCCTCTGCCACTGATAGTCCTGGTGTCAGAGTTTAGTGCTTTTGATTTTACAGATGCTTCTATAAACAGTATGGCAACACTGATTAAGGACAGCCAGCTGAAGGTGAATAGATTTGCTCTGTTCACCTTGAATCTGATTTTTCTGTGGGCAGCAAGCAAACAGTGAAATGCATTCAGTGACAATCGTGGTTTACAAGGTTCAGAAAGGATTGTAGCTCCAGATATGAGTCCCTTCAATAAATCTATGTTGGTACACATTTAAATGTACATTACTGTGCAAAAGTCTTGCACACATCTCAACTGTATATATTTGAGAAGAGCTTGAAAGTCAATATTTAGTACGGCCACCTTTTATTCTTCAATAAAGCCTGAACTCTCTTAGCTTTCTTGTGATGTCTTTAAGTAGTTCTCCAGACTACTTGAAGGATATTCAAAGTTCTTCTTTGGATGTTGGCTGACTTTTGGTCTGTTCTTTGTCAAGATGATCCCACATTGCTTCAATAATGTTGACCCAAGTTTGAATTCATCCCTCTGTAAAACCTGTTGCCACTAATGTTCTTGTGTAATTTGGCATAGTGCAGCCGTTTTTCCCTGTTTGGCACAAAATAAAGAAATGAGGTGTTGTTCAAGACTTTTGCGCACAGTATTGTCTAACAGATCTGATGCTATAATGAAGCTTCCCAAAAGGAAAGGAAATACAAATGAAATAGATAAATATGCAGGTCTCTGTGTTAAACTTCACGCTCACAGCATTTTCATATCCACTAGTGCCAGTTACGCTCTGATCATCTCCCACATCATTCCAGATAGTTATACATTCCTGGTAGCACAAAAGAAGAATTTTTTAAGTTAGAAGTCTTATTGTCTTATCAAATTATGTCTTTGTGATTCATTTAAATAGTTTACTCCCCAAATTATTCACTCTGTAAGAGAAGCTCAGAAAATATATGGAAAAATAGACGGAAGCTGTTCAGTCGCTAAGGTCTGATTTGAGCTTGATTCAGACTTTAGACGAATAGAAACAATAGAAACAAACAGAATGCTAGGACTTTTTTCTCCCTCATTGCTCTTTGCTGTGGTTTATTTTGTTCCCTGGGGGCAATCATATTTAGGTTTTCCACTTCTTTTTACATTCACTCACGTCTGTTCTGATCGTTTCAAAAATCTCACCCCAGGAATTTGCTGCTGTTTGTGAGTCCTTATATTGATGCTATGATTCTTATTCCTCATATTGAGGAGATGATTGTTATTCTCTGACTGAAAAATTCCAAAACTCTGGGGAAAAAGTAGTCGGGATTGTTGGGAGCTGCGTCGACCCAAGTTGTAGTTACATTTCTAGGAAGGTGCAGCTTATAGCCCAGTGTTTCAGGGGAGATCGTGGTTACAGCGTAGCTACTGTGCAAATTTCCTGCTGAAGCATAAATGTCCAGAAACTCATCACTTCACCTACAAAATGTCGTCTCTCATCACCTCATAAAAATCATTTACAGTAAAAGATTTAGATGAGAGCTGATTGTATTAGCTGTCTTTAGTAATAACAAAATCTGCATTTGCAATGACTGCACGCTGATGCGGACTCATCAGTCTCTACCATTTAGTTGGGTAACTATCTGTAGTCTGTAGTACTTATAAAAAATCGTTCAAAAGTCATTGAAATGGGCTTTTGTGTGAGCAATTATTCATATTTTTTTATTCAGGCAAATATTTTCACCAGGTCAGGATCAATTGTTGCAGCTCAAACGATTCAGATTGACCACAAACTTCAATGCCTGCACACCTTCTCCCATTCATTCTCACTGACACGCACACACAAACACTCAGCAGACAGCAGACGCCGTTTGGTTGATTGGTTCTTTCCATTCTGACCAGGGGTTTTTGTCTCATTAGATCTGGCTCGAGTGGGATACAGCATGTACACACACACACACACACACACAGGACCACAACTCTGCAATCAAATGCAGCTTCTGTTCTGAAAAGGTTAAATGGTAAGCGTGTGTGTGTGGGTTATGGTTGATGGAAGAATTAACTAAAACAATGCAGCTACTTTTCTACTGAGAAGACGAGCAATCAGGAAACAACTTCTGCTGTCCAGAGGGATTCAGCAGGCCTGGGCCTCAGCCAGACACACACAAACACACACACAAACACACACACACACACACAACAAATTTCCCGCTTAACGTAAAACCTTTGAGTTTGAAAAAGCAGAACAAAGAACTGAACATTCACTTCCAGAATAACACGGATTCTGGGTCCTTCAGTTTGAAACGCATTATTAGAGTCATGTTCCAATTTGCGTTGTGCGTTCCAAATGAATAACATTTTTTATTTGTACCTGTAACTCTTTGAGTCATATAGCTTTAATAGTTTTGTGCTCTTGTCCGCTTCTGTAGACGAAGCTCTACGAATGTTTAGTTGCTCCTTGTGCATATGTGTGCATCAGTTGATTCTCCCTGGGGGCTGGGAATTGGGGAGGTGCCATTGATCCGTGACCGGGGAAAAAAGGAGACGACGGCAGGAGCAGGGATGATTGGGGATGGAAAAAAAAAACCAAACAAGAAAGTCCAAGGCATCTAATTAAAGTCATCGGTTTAGAAAAGCAGAATAGTTTTGTGTTTGTGTTAGAGACAGTGTTCCAGTTTAGTCAGACACAATCTTTGCCACAGATCTGTGTGAAAATGAATCAAGCTGAAGAAGCCTGTGTCTCTGGCACTTTCTGGAGCATATGAACTCTCTGAAATGCTAAAAATTGAAAGCATGAGCAGAATTCACTGGAGCACAAATAGTAGAAAAGCAATTGTAAAATCAAGTGTCTTCTGTATTTGTTGAGGACTCATTCCTACAAATACAGTCTGCTTTGGTCAGATTTATTGGACAGTTGAAACGATTCTGTGTGCGCGTCTGGACTCTTGTGTCTGAACCTGTCAAAATGTTCCCGACAGATGTTTATCAAGTAAAAGTTTCTTTCTGGTCTCTTGCTGACCAGACAGCACTAATCGCTCTTCTCAATCAGAGTAATGACTCCACTGTTTGACCTGGCTGGATTTTTTTTTTATGGTCGTGCACACCCTGCTATCTGGTTACCGCAGCGGCATGCCTTCCTGCCTGCTTCAAACAGACACATACATGGATACACAGATCCGGAAGCAGACGGGATGATGGTGCAGGATTTTGGTCACTGATCCCAAGCACCCCCCACACTCCGACCTCTGACCGTAACCTCTGTTCACTTTTATAATTTGGTGGAAAGTAGGTACACTTGCATGCATGTGCGCAAGTGTACTTTAGTGCCTACATGTGTGCTTGTCTTCTCCTGTTGTTCTAGACTTGTGTGTTTCAGGCAAGCTGGCATAGTAGCTATAAGGATGACATTTTTAGCCTTGGGGTTGATAAAGCCACCACTTTGGTCCAAGTTCAAATATCGAAACATTTACCCAATAGTTCTGCATTTCCGCACAATAGACTTTAAATAAAAACTGGATCTACCCACTGTGATGTTACTCACTATTATGGAAACTACCTCTTTTAAGCTACAATTTGAACATTTTGCCAATCACCATAATTTTTTTTCATGTTTTATAAAACCTGGAGGTGACAACTGAGCTATACTGACTGTTCTGACTAACAAATTGAGGTCATGACATACTTATTTGACTTGCATGGGAACCATTAACTACCCACTGTGATGTTCACACTTCAAAAATCTATGCATTCCAGGAATTCAAACATGTTCATGTGCTGTGAAAAAGTATTTACCCCTGAATAAATATATATATATATATATATATATATATTTGTGTATTTGTTACACTTAGAGTTTTAGATTATTCAGCAGAGAGCTGAGCTTTGTTTTAATTAATTATCCACAAATGGAGGAAAGTTAGAACAGTTGTGAACCTTCCCAGGAGTGAATGGGCTTCCAAAATTACTCCAAGAAAACATCGACGACTTATCCAGGACGTTGTAAAAGAAAACAAAAAAACATTGCACATTAGTACATTGAAATAGTTAAGCAAAAATGGCATCCATGGAAGAGTTTCAAGGACAAACCCACTGTCAAACCAAAATAATACAAAGGTTCATCTCACATTTGCCAAAAACAAATCTTGATGATTCCCCAAGATGGAAAATATGTTGCCTACTGTTCGAAAGCCACAGCTGTTATGGACCAGTCAGCTCTCTATAAGCCCTGGCTGATATGGTCAAACTTATCCTTGTATGTATGTGTTAGGTGTGGAAATGTATCGGTGGTTTCAAATTGATATCTACTAAAAATCTCTGTGTTTGAATCTCAGTGACCTTGACCTTAAGGTCACTTGTCATTTGAAAATCTTGTGTATGCAATTACTTGAGAAGGAAGTCACTTAGGATACCATCTGGTAGGAGGGTGAGGAGTCCTAGTTGCTGTTGCCAGTATTTTGCAGAGTTTTCTAGCACTGTTGACTTTAGAACTAACCAGTAAATCGTAACTACTCAATCTGTGTTATCAAAGCATCTAGTAAAAGACAAACCTGCCTTTCCAATGACTCAAATACAGACTGACGTCGTACTGGTGCTGATTTTCAAGCTCTTGCATCACCTTCTCCCCAGTTCGTCATATCTTCCATCCCACATCTGCAGCATCTGTTCACTGCAGCATTCATTAAAAAAAATGATGGTCTTAGCTCTGTCACTATTCTTTTTTTCTTTTTTTTTTACTTTCTGTCTTCCCAGTTGGTGTCTGTGTTTAAGAGATCTTAAGTTGGAAAGCATTTTCTCTGGCATTACTATGTATTTTTTTCACGTATCAGTGGACTTGCATGCACAAAACGATTATATTCATGTTCAAAGATAAGTATGATAAGCTCTAAGAACTAATTTATTTGGAGCAGCTGTACTTTTTAGGTGTAGTTCTGCAAGTTATTAATAATCCCATTTATCAGTTTATTCAGAGTTCTTTGCGTTCACTATTAGATATGAGTTCATTATGCCTGTTCAGGTAAAATCAGGTGCAAAGAGGCTTTTTCTGGATGTCTGTCGAACTCAAAAAACACTTTGGATTGAACATGTCAGTCCCTTGGATGATATGTGTATAGGAGGCTGTTGTTTGAACTATTGCAGTACTACCTCGGAAATTCTATTATTTATATTCAGTTTGGAAATGATTGCATAGTCTATCGTGCCAAGGTAGCTAAAGCAGACAACTAAGACATAATTATAGGCCTGATGAAGACCTGAGTGTTGGACTGGCAGGAGCCTGAGTGATGAAGGCTGTGCAAGTTTGTGACGTTTTTGGAGGAGAAGGAGATGAGGTGATGTTGGCATGAAAATATGTGCGAAAGACATTAACCTGTAGCCTAGAGGTAGATCAGCGGGAGCTGTTAGCCAGAGGATGGTGGAGCTCATGATGAACCAGTTGGAGAACAGTTTGGAAGGTGAAAATGAGAACTGCTGCCACACAGATGCCCATGAGCCGGTCCAGTGGAAGAAGACTGTGGGTGTGAATCTGTCAAACTGTGAATATGAACGAGTGTGTTGCTGAGAAACGGCATGCATGCTCAGCCAGCCCATTTGAGGTAAAGACTGGAAAGAAAACAGAGGCGATTGTAGATGAAAATGTCAACACTTATTGGCCACATTTTCCCCACAAATACAATCAAGTGATTCAAAATCAAGCTGCAGATGTCAGTCTTGTTCACAGGCAGGTATTTGATTGCAAACACTTCAAGCCGCTGTGGACGTCAGAGTGGTAATATTTCCAAAGCAGTGCTGGCACGATAACAGCAGGCATGAGCACATGCTTATGTTTGAGACTGGGAGAGCTGAGTAGTTCTTTGACATCGGACAGTTGGAAGTTTACCATGACAAATGTGTGAATGCAAATAATCTGGATTGCCTCAACCCATTTTTGATTTCCAGGGGGTGTTAACAACAGATGTAGACAATGTACACAATGTTTCTGGATGCAATTGGATAGACCTGCACCAAGTCCGTGAAATGGATCGTGGGAAGTAGCACAGCATTAGAGAACAATTAGAGGTGTTATATGGCAATCTTTCTGAATTGTAGAGGTCTGCAAGAAGAAATGAATCAAATTCATCTAAGTGACGCTAGAAAGTCCTAGTGATGAATCGCCAGATAGCATGGTGGCTTGTCTGTATTTCAGCATGGAAAAGATCCATCTTGTTTGTTACATTAAAAAAAATTATAAAGAAAGCAGTTGTAATATATCGTCAGATAGCCTGCAGATTTTCATTTGCGATTAACTGTGAATGTCAGAAAACTACAGAATGTTCAAGCTGTTACAAGCTATAATTGGCTTTTATCTTTAGGTGGGGGAGAATTAAGCATCTCTGTGGAACTTTATATGTCACATTTTTTATGTTACAATGTTAGTAACCCAACTAGGATTTAGTTATGAGTAGTTATTGGCCTAAATCTCAGCATGAGACTGATTTAAAGGAGTTGTAGGTAAAATCTGAAGTTAGCACATTCTTTATATATATTGTGGAGCCGTTTCATGACCTTTAATAATCGTTTGTCTCTTCATTCATTCTTTTGTTTGTTGTACTAATAATTTCTATGTGCAATCTCTGGGCAGGTATGTGCACCGGTAGATAAAGTATAGAATATAAATACAAAATATAAACAAGGTAGTTATTTTCAAATTCTTGGCCCTGGCAGGCAGAACTACTGTTGTACCTGCCAGGGCCATGTGCCTAGTGCACAAGGCACCAAACCCCTGCAGTGCCTCCTGTAGGCAGTGGGGCCGCACAAGGGAGGGAGGACTCATGTTGCTCCTTCGGGCTGTGCCTGGCTGGATCCAACCCAAGCTGAAGCATTGATTCTGTCACACATGTGCTGCCGAGCTTAGGCCACGGGGCCATCCAGATCTAGATGACCAGGCAGATGGATGGACAGACGGACGGACAGATGGATGGGTGGATCGAAGTACGGATGGATGGACAGATAGATGAATTGACAAACAGATGGATGTACACAGATGGACGGGTTACCAATGGACTACTGAATGGACAGACGGATCGATATACAGAGCATAAAACCTTATGGTGTCAAATGCACCTGCACCTCTGCAGATAGACACCCAATATTTATGAACCAGAATACCTCATCAATATATAAGTGCTGTATGAAAAGATTAGGAAATGCTGGTTTTGGTTGATGTTCACATTGATTGGTTTTGAAAAACAGAAACATGTGACCTATGTAGTGTAGCTGTAAACACAAGACTGGATGTCAAAAAAAGTTGCAACTCCCTGAGCAGACAGTTGCAACTTTTAAAAAGCAGAGACCTAATAAGCAGAGAAGCTCATCAAACTTTCATATCTGTTGTGTGTTGAGCTGCAGTTCACAATCAGACTGACTGAAACACTTCTGATTTTTGCTCTCGGTGACATCATAGCAGCCTTTCTGTTTCTCAGCATCATTTTCGGTTGCTTTGCGAGCTGCTGGGACGTAATGTGGTATGAAATCTGCTGATTCAGTGACGGATGATCCAGAGAGCTGTGCTGGGGAGCCAGTGAAGCGCGAGAATCAAGCACGACTGGAATGCTTTTAGTTTGCCATCGTACACATGCTTGGTCAGATCGAGACGCACGCTGGTGGCGGTTATACACGCATGCACGCGCACACACACACACACACAGACAGCAGCATGAACACCCACATGTCAGCAGAAAGACACACAGAGGGAGAGCAGAGTTTACTTGGCTGGCAAATTGGTTACCACAGTTGATTCTTTTATTAAATGTAGGGAGTGCTACGTGGCACAGTTACTTACTGCCACACGTTTGAACGTCCACAGTGTTTTGTGTGTATTCAGCCCTTCGCTGTTTTCACTGCTGACTGCGTTCATTTTTTTCGTTATTGTCATCGCTGATGCTGCTGCCTGTGTATTTTTAGAAAATACCTCCTGGGCGTGCTGTAAACACGCCTCATCTGAAGGCTTCTGGCTTCCCTTTGACAGCGCAGACCGCCGTGCATTTATTGTGACTGATGGCAGCATAAATACAATGAAACTCAATCCCAGCTCTGCGGTGTGTCTATATTTGTATATGTATGCGCGTGTTTCGGTGAGTTCACCAGCATACATTGACTTTTTGCCACTCTCCACCATTTCTGTCCACTCGGCACTTCTGCCGCTCCAGGAATTTTTTTTTCTGTCTTCCTCCACCACCCCCCGCAACCTTTGCTCCGAATTGTCGGAACGTTTTTAGGATTCCTCTGCTTTTTTGGAAAAGCAGTGAGTTTGGAATTCCAGCTTTCGCTCTCCCTCAGGCAACTCAGTGTGCATGTGTGTTGAATTCCAGGCACAGACAATTTACTGATTCAGTTGGAATGTGTTTGTTGCCCACAGGGCTCTGGATTCAAACACAGAAAATAAAACACACACACAAACACAGATTGTTCATCATCCCTCAGCGGGAGAAAGCGATTGCTTTCATTCACAGTGATTATCTCTGCCTGTGCGACTCGTTTTTGACCTCCCCTGACCTTTCCCTGCAAGAGCGTGCATCATCTTCTAATACTGTGTGTTTTACCTCTGGTCTCTCATGGGTTACGACCTCTCTTCTGTCTGTACACGCAACCTTTTGTCTATCACACCGAGCCCGAAGTCACACGACTTTTTGTGTAGTTGTTTCCAGGAACGTGTTGTTATTAAACAGGAGGCCAGAGAAAGAGACACCCTGCCATAAAAAACTTTACTGGACCCCCCAAAATTGTGCAGAAAATTGTCTGGGTTTCTTCACCAAACATCACCCGCATTTCAAACATAACAAAACTGATAGCGTGTCGGAGATTCGTTAAGTGGGTCTGATTTTTCTGCCATCAAACATTTGTTTTAATAGGAAATTTGAGCTCATTTCAGAGTTAAGTCCGCTGGCTGAGCACAGCTGGTAATTTTACAACTATTAAAGCTTTAAGAATTTTAAGAATTTGGAGGAAGAAGTTTGATTTCTGTAATATTCTATGATCATACATTTAGGAATCATGAGTCCTAAATGACCAGTTTTTGGTTGGCAAGTTTAAAGCTAAAGTCTTATCAGGGCATTTAGGATGGCGTTAGAGTTTTAATGAGCCTGACAGCTCATAACATGGTAATGTACTTGTTAGAGTTGGCTGACATTTAGACTTTTTCCCAAATGGAGAGAGTCGCAGACAGAGAAATTCACTTAAACTGTTTGTACTGGCTTTCGGGCGTAGCAGCTCTCTGCAAGAAATGGAAGAAATCGCTTCTGCACAGTCACAGACTCTCTCCCGTTCTCTTCGCTTATGTATTTATTATGTATGTGTTTTTCTCAGCTCCACAGAGGTAGACGATATGATCCGCAAGTCGACAAATCTGCTGTTGACCAGAACTCTTAGCCACTGTCTGCAGTACGCCATTAAGAAGAAGAATGTCGGACTGGCAGAGGTAATGTGTGTGTGTGTGTGTGTGTGTGTGTTTCCAAAAAAAGTGGACAGATAAAACCACAATGGTCACTCCAAAAGGTCAGACATTTTTCTGAACTGAGGAAGATGTGGGGAGTTTCTGTTCTCCTACTTTGGATTTAATATTTTCATCTGACCCAAGACCATAGACGCAGAATTAAAGTTGACATAAGTTGAGCATTTTGATGCTTTCCATCTTGTTTTTTGTTGGTTTTGTTTAGTTTTTTACCTGAATTTGACAAACAAGAGAATGCGTTTATTTATATAGTGTCAAATCACAACAACATTCGCCTCACAGCACGTTTTATTGTAGACTAAATACTGTGCAATATTAGAAAGAATCTCCAACAATCAGATGACCCCCTATGAGGGGACACTAGGCAACAGTGGGAAGTCGCTGTCTGCTGCGACTAGCTTAAGGGGTGAGAGGAAAAGGAGGCAAACTGAGTTTACTCTAATGGGATTATAATTGACAAAATAAACTCGCTGTATTAAATAAGGACAGCGCCTGAGAGAGAGTGTTAAATGGGTGGATACAGATATATATCTATTTTTTTCCCCAATAAACCACTGGTGAGGTGGATATCCCTTATATCAGCAGTCCCCAACCCCCGGGCCTCGGACCGGTACCGATCCGTGAGTCGTTTGGTACCGGGCCGCGAGAGTTGACGCTCAGGTGTGAAATGTATGGTTTTCAGGGTTTTTATCGGTTTTCAACGTTATTTTGTTATCGTTTTTATCGTTAACTCGGTTTTCCTGGGTCTTTTCACGTGTGTTATGAATAAATCTTCTTTTTTCCGGTACCGGTACTAGTTTTATTTTGTTGTATTTATCCGCGACACCTTAAAGGCCGGTCTGTGAAAATATTGTCGGGCATAAACCGGTCCGTGGTGCAAAAAAGGTTGGGGACCGCTGCCTTATATGGTCTTCTCAGGCACTCTGACTGTGAGCACAGAAGCCCCACCCACCTGTTGTTTATACCTTCTGTTTGCAGCCAGCAGCCAATTAGAAGAAAGTTGATTTGACACCTCAGCATATACCAATAAAGACGTGGTTTGACGACCATTACAATAGTTTCTGGGTTTTTTGAAGGGTAGCTGCACAGGTAGAGGCGACCCTCACTAACTTCTGATGCACACCCAGTTATTTTGTTCTATAATGAGGTTCAGAACACAGCTTCAAGTAATACTCCGAGCAGGCTTTCACATGGTAAGAAATTCAACTTTTAACAACTTAAAAAGAAAATCTTACTTCATCCTCAACAATTTCTGTCTTTTATTTCTGTATCTAACAACAAAAACAGGGATAACATTGAATTGCAGTCAGAAGCATGTGCAGTGGGGTCGAAACCCTATTCACTGAACATAGTTTTGGTCCCAGCAGTGGGGCCTGCCCTGCTGTTTGCAAAGTAAGAGGAACTAAAGCAGCTTGTGTCAGACAGAGGATTAACAGAGGAGCTGCACCAAGACCCACTATAAGATAAACAAGGATTATTCTGAGCTGGGACTCATGCAAAGCTGCTCTAGTCGAGAGAACAAATAACATTGCCAGTAATGATAGTGAAATTATGAAGAGATGGAGACAGAGATCTACTGAACAAATGCTCATTAGACTTTGAGGTGTTACAATAATGGCCTCTGAATGGTGGATTTTTGCAGTGATGTGAGCCAGTAAACAAGTGAAGTCTTATGTTTTTGATTCTGTCTTTTATTATTTTGTTTTCTTTGGCAAGTGCAACTTTTGTCGCCCCCGACACTTGTAATAACCCTCTCAGAGTGAACACGTTACTCTAAAGTTGCTTGCACAACTTCAGAGTAGTTCTCTTACTCGGAACGGCGATTCTCAGCATTTCCAGCTCATTTACTTTCCCAAAAACAGACATTTCCTCTTTTCGGCCCACTGTTATTGTTGTCCCATCGCTGCAGAATGTGATGTGAAGTAATGATTTAATATTTTCCACTTTCCGTTGCTGTTTATTTTCATGCTCAGCGGCTACACTAGAGCACAAACATCATTAATTCACGGGGACAGGATGTAATGATAAGACGACGTGTTATGGAAAATTCAGCACGTCTGCATCCTTTATTAAACAAGTTCATCTAAGAATCACAAAGCTCTATTTGTTGTTCAAATTAAGGCTTATGAGGAAGTCACTAGACTGATTGTTGCAGAATGTGAATGCATTTGCACACCCGTTTGCTCCTGTCATTGCACGTATTGCAGTTTGGATTCGATTAACGCATAAAAATTCACGATTAAAGCCAAAAATCAAGTAAACGTTTGTACTTTTTAACCTAAGAAATATCAGTAAACGTGGCAAATGTATCCCACACGGTCCACAGGAGACATTATACTTTTAAATTCGGTGGTGTGTTTGATATTTGGCTCTTTGGCGAGCTCTCGGCCCATTTCATCGAAAAATTGCCCACATGCTGGAAAAAAAATCGAACTCTTCAATATGTTCCACTTGCAAAAGATGACACAGATGTGAAAAAATGTGAGGAAAAAGAAGTATCGGCTGCGCAACAAAAGGAGAACGAATCCAAAGATGACCGGCTACATGTTTGTCCTGTTTGTGTAGTTGGTGCAGGTGATCATTAACACCACTCACCTGGAGCAGAGCTGCCACTTCCTGGAGGAGTTCATATCAAACATAACCAATGTTCCTCCTGACACAGTAAATGCTACCAAGCTGTACGGCACCTCCACATTTAAGGTATGGCTGCTCTTTCTTCCTCTGTCTCCTCTTTTCTCCCCAGCTGTTTTACTTTTTCTTTATTCCCCCATTCTTCTTTTCTTTTTCCTCCTTTCCACACAGTTTATCGTGCCATGCATTGTCTGTCTGCAACATGAAGGCACGCACGTGTCTCCAGTTTGTAAATTCTATGATACTTTTCCTTTTTTTCTTTTTTTTCTTTTTTTTTTTAATTCTCTGTTGGTTACAATCTTCTCTTGCAGGATGCTCGTCACGCCGCAGAGGCGGAGATCTACACCAGCCTGAATGCAAAGATTGACCAGTTCCTGCAGCTGGCTGATTACGACTGGATGGCTGCGGTGCCCGGAGGCGAGAATCTGGCTGCCAGCGACTACCTGATTGACCTGATTGCTTTTCTTAAGAGCACCTTCAGTGTCTTCACCAATCTGCCTGTTAGTAAACACGTGAATACACGCGCACACACACACACTATAGACTTTACAATATTGGAACACCAGAACAGAGAATCGAGCCATTCAGCACAACTAAGGAAATCTGCAAATCTCACCTGCAAATATAAAGAACTAAATAACTATAACAGTGCTCCATCCATCCATTTTCCATCCAGTTTATCCAGGTCAGGGTTGTGGGGCTGGAGCCCAGCTGCCACAGGGCGAGAGCAGGCGAGATCAGTACACCCTGACAGGTTGCCAGTCTGTCGTAGGCTAACACAGAGAGACGTACAGTCATTCACACTCACATTCCACACATAAGATTACATTTTAGATTCACCAGTGAACCTAATCTCACTAACTGCACGTCTTTGTACTGTGGGAGGAAACCAGAGTACCGCGAGACAACCCACTCAGACACCCAGGACCTTCTTTCTGTGATGAAACTGTGCTAACAACCATTATCGTGCTGTCCTACAGCAGACAGTGATTAAATTATAACTTAAAATGAATTTAAGTAAAAGAAGAGGAGGAAAATGTAAAGTTTTAAAATGAAAGTGAGGAGTAAAATTGATAAGCTTTCTTAAAAAGTTTTTAAAAGATGAATCCCAAATATAATCAAACTGCTACAGAAACAAATGTACAAAACTTGGGGATTCTGGCAGGTTTGGGTGTTGTTGGCCAGAATTAACTAAGTTGACATCCTAAGTATATACAGCGTGCTTCGGTTCAGCAGCAGGTATGGTGGATGTTGTAGTGTTCGCAATATGTGGGTGATTGAAGTGTTTATCAGAGAGATGAAACAACCACCTGCTAAGCAGACGGTACAACACAGAGAGGCCTTAAGAGAGCATCTTTCACTGTCTTACAGTGTTGTGCTTGCAGCCGCCCCCAACTCTGTGTGAACAGTAGTCATGGCCACAGACCGATGGTGACAACAATTTGCATATTAATGATCATGAAACTGAACTCATGGTCTACTATTATGTAACTTGTAAGGTTGGGAAAAGCTGCAGTCAGCTGTGAACAATGTTAATTTCGTTGACAAATAATTTTCATTAAAGCTTTCATCAACAACCTTTTTTTCTGACGATAGCAAACTAAAAAAAACTAATGCACAGAAACTGATGAAATGTGTTGAGACTTTCACCAACGAGTAAAAATGAGATGAAAATATTCTGAAGAGGTGAGATCTGTTGGGATTAAATAATAAGCTGATTCCTTTGTGCTAACGGTTTAGGGCTCTGCTATGCATTTGGCCACCATTACGAGAATCGATCTCACTAGGAAGAGAGGAATATCGCTTCCTGTGCCCAAGACATGAGGTCGTCCTAAGGTCATCATAAAACAGCCTCACAGCGCCCCCCCCCCCGTGTGAGATTAATGTGAAATGTTTCTAAATTATAAAAAGGGGGTTTCGTAGCCCTGTGTTTCACACGTGTTGTATTTACTCTAGGCTACACGCTCTGAGTGTGCTGTTGTGTTCATTTGTCCGTCTCGCTTCGTGTTAGCATGACGCATCACAGGGCAGCACAATCTGCTTTACTTCGTTAAAGGATCAGCTTGTTACAGTTTAGGTCGTTAACATGGGGTCCGCTAAGCTTATTAAAGGGTGAGCTGGTTAGGTCAGGACCACTAGATTATATACAGACTCAGGCTAGTGACGCTGCTGCCCAACTTTAATAACATTACACTTCAGGTCAGGATATCACAGCGCAATTTTTCACATTTTACAGTTCTTTCTAAAGTGGAAAGAAATAATTATACTGTTCAAAGAAAATGAAAGGAATGCTTGATCATGACAGTGAAACCTACACTAAGTAGGGTTAAAGTTCAGGCATACCAGTCCCACACTAGGAAGCAGAAGCCATTGTGAATCCATTTCAGTTGCTTTGGTGCAAATAAAAGTGACAGCAATGACTGGAAAGGCGACGACAGGACAGCCCTCCAAAAAAGACAATGGTTTGCAGATGGTGGCCACACATCATTGCTCTTTCCATTTTCCCCTCCAACTTTTCTTTTTGTTAGCGGCTTTTTCACTACTAGTAGCACGAGTTCGCCTGCAGCCCATTCAGGTTGCACAGATATTCAGCTTCTCTAGTACTTTACGTGCTGTTGTAAGAAGGTGTGCTGTGTCTCCCTGCACAGTCTCAAAAGTGCAGAGGAGATGCCAGGAGACGGGCAGTTACTCGAGGTTAACTGGACAGGGCCGTAGAAGCAGCGGGTCCAGTGTCTGCTCTGTTTTTCACTAGCCAAACCTCAAATCAGTGCTAATGCCGCAGCACTGCACTGTTGTCCAAATACGCTCACTTTCCAGTGTCAAATAAACAAGATGGTAACGGCCAAAATGTGTGGATGGCATCATGTTCGCTACGTTTATCGTTTATACAAAGCCTTCAGAAGGAACTGAAGAAAATAGAGGGGCATTGTACTGCATGCTGAGCAGAAAAGCGGACAGAGCTTAATATCCCAGCTACGTTGTTCCCACTCTGAATCTACTGTTTTGGGTTCATTTAAAAAGTAAAGTGGGATTAACCCGCTCAGCTTTTAATGACAAACAAAAACTGAATTTTAAAGCCTGAAATTGGATTTTGTATCAGCTGTTTTGATCATTTAAGCACACAAACTGATCTGAGAGCCTACACACACAGAAATACACTCACACATGGACACACACACATTAGCTCTAAGGTGATTTTGCACGCAGATTTAGTCCCAGAGGGTCACAAGGCCATAAGCACCCACACATGTACGCGCCAAGTGTTTTCTAGCATTTCTAAGAGGCTTTTTCTGCACCCCCACAAGCCCTGGACATGACCCCATCACACACACGTTAACACCCAGTGTGGGGCCTCCTAAGCAGATCAGATGCTATGAACCTATGATGCTGGGTGGTATGACCTCCTAGATTAAGAGGTGATTGTGTGAAAGAGTAAGGTTTCACAGAAATGAACTGGATACTACTAAAGTGCGTAAACAGGTTTATAGGGGCATAAATTAACAAATACGTTTATACTGCCCCTTTATTCATGTCCTACTGTGTGTCTGGGTCTATGCGAGTAGGGGGCAGCAGCATTTAAAAGAGATATCTAAACCTCCTACTTCTGGGGTGGTACAAAGGTATGCAGCCAAAAGATGCTTTCTGTTGATTTTTCCAGAGTGTGTCGTCATTTTTGCACACTACCCAAAAACCTCACCAAGGAAGCATCTCTGTTGGTCCAGTCCAGCTCAACTGGCTCTTTTCCAGCACATCACTGTAGGTCTATCTAACCACTTTCCCCAATTCATTAACAAGACACCTAGATACTTGAATCTTCAACCCTGAACCAGCACTTCACCCTTTTCTGGCTGACAGCTGTGGCCTCAGACTTGCAGATGCTCATTCGCATCCCAGTCAAGCCATCCTGGTGCAAATTGGAAGTCGTTGCTTGATGAAGCCATGTCGACCACATCATCTGCAGGAAGCAGACGTGATTTTTAGGATGTTCTCTGATCTTTAGCTGTGCCTGAAATTTTGTCCATAGACGTTATGAGCCCAGTATGAGTAACTTATTGGTGGCAATGTGAAGCCAGTTTTCCCTGTATTTTTACATGGACCAAATAGCACATAACATGAAACCCAATACAGTACAATCAACTATTAAACCCCATAGGATTCACTGAGGGATGCAGTTGAATGTCTTCTCCAAGTCCACAAAATAACATCTAAAACGCTTTTAATGGCTTCTAGTATTAGTACTGAAAGCCAATCTGAATTAAATTGTTAAACTAATTAAATTAGATTATTACAGACTTCCTGTACTTTGACTGTCATACACTTTCAAAGCCACAATTTTCTGGACGACCTTAGATCATCAGCCAAATTAAGCCCAGCTTCAACTCATGAACTCAAGTTCGGGGCTTCACACTGCTTCCCACTCATGGATTTTACTTTGATGGAATACTGTGAATGAGCCTTTTTTTTGATATATTGCACCATTTCCAAGCTTTGAAGCAGACGATTTGATGGACGATAATGGGAAGGAAATAAAGCATCCCAATATAAAATCCTGGATGTTATGCAGCCAACAGTAAGGACGTTGAAAACAGCAGAAACATACAAACCCCAATCCGATATTAAGGAGTGAAGGAGCAGCATGTTACAGAAACATTCCTGCAGCGATCAGCTCGCTATATTTTTGCACATGCTTGTGTCAGCTGTTTAAACAGCTCTAACCCTATTAGTATTAAATGTAAAGGCTCTAAAGGTATTTGGCTCATATTTCCTGAACAGCTACAGGAAAGATTACACTTATTCGTCTCATTCCTCAGTTTCAGTTCCTAGAAAGGAAAGCGTTTCCTTTATCCAAAAACTAATACTACGTCTACTTAGAAAAAGGATCATAATCGAATTGGGATCAAATTTTAAAAGCAGAAGGGGGACGACGTGAAAAGTCCTCTGGAGTGAAAACAGTCACATGAATATTGGAGAGCAAACTTTGGGCCAACAACCCTCCGGTTTTATGGTTTATGGGCACTTTGATCATTTTTCTGTAGTGTTCTGAGATGTTTTGGCCACTGCTGCCGCCGTTGTGTCCACCAGATCTGCGTGGTGCTTCAGCACGTTGCACAAAGTGCCAGTTAAAGCCAGATTAGCTTCATCTCGAGGGCCCGTGTGTAATATATACACACACTGAGGTAGAAAAAAGCTGCCAATGTCCTTGCAGTGATTTGATTGAGGAGGATTGTTTCCAGGCAGCCATTATAACTCCTTCCACTCTTTTTTTCTTTTCTTTTTTTTTTTTCCTTTCCATTAATAACACATGACTTCTGATGCTTTGCCCTGTGCTAAATTTCCTGGTTTATGTTTCTTGCTTTAGGGAACACCCATAGAACACGCTACCTTACCGGTGAGTATCTGGGCTGCTGTTGTGATGGAGTGATGTTTACAAACCCCTGACTCACCTTGTTAACCCCTCAACCCTGACCTTAAATCTCCTCACTAGAACGCATCGACCAGCATGCGAGATAAAAAGAGAGTGATGCACGTTTTGCCTGAGTCGGTGTTATCTCTGTCCCAACCAGGGAAGGAAATGGTGGCACAATTCTGTTTGTTTCAACTACTGAACCACATATTTTGGCAGGTTAAATTGTCATTTTGTTGTAGGTTCAGTCATAGTATGAAACATTTGTTATGTATTATAACTGTGTATAAACAGTTGATATTTAACTCTCTATCTGAGAGTTATCCAATCTTGACTAGAGCACATCTGGTACGCTTGGGCGGTATCGACGTGTGTTAGTACAGAAGACTATTTACAAATCTGCACAGTATGACTTTTTTGTTTTCCAAAAAGTCAAAAACCAACATTACTCCTTTTATTTAAAACATTGGCAATTAGTCAGTGATCAAGCAGCTGAGCTCAGTGAGCTGTGAAAGATGTTGGCTGTGAGTTAGTTAACTCGTAACTAGTACACTGGGAATATTTTGGGGTTTAGTCCAGTTGATAAAATGAGCCAGCCAAAGAGGCAGAAAGGAAAAAAACTGTGTGGATTCTTTGCTTGTGAAAAGTGTGGTTTATATTTTTGTAGGTTCAGTCACAGTATAAAACAATTATCATGTGTTTTAATTGTATAAAAACGGTAATGTAAACCATTGGAATTTAAAACTTTATTAGCTATTGGGGCTTTACTTGTGCATGGCTGGTAATCAGGTGTTTTAGTATAGAAGGCTATTTTAGAAATTTGCAGTTTGTTTTCCGAATCAGAGTACTTTATTAATCCCTGAGGAAATTATCTAATTTCCTTCAATGTTGTCCAAAAAAAAACCCAACAGTCCTGTATTAAAGAGGACAGATTCTGTCAGTGGACAAGCAGCTGAGCTCAGTGAGCTGTGAAAGTTGTCAATTGCAAGTTAGTAACCAGTAACTTGGGAGTATTTTGGGGTTTAGTCCAGTTGATTAAAGTGAGGCAGCCAAACAGGCAGAAAGGAAGAAGCTGTGCGGATTGCTTGCTTTTAAAAAGTTGTTTTGTACTCTGTTGAGGACACAGACTTGGAGATCAAACATGGACAATGATGTCAGGGATCAGTTATGGTCAAAGAGTTATTGTATAAATTCCTCATTGACTCAATAAATTAATAATATTATTCCGAGATTCATTATAAATCCGTCAAGCAATGATTTAATGTCACACCTCCTTATATAACCAGGGCACAGGTCACTGTCGTTCTACATGCACGAGTGTGGGGGTGATGACTACACAGACCCATCATAATCATCATCATCCAATGAGAGACAACTGAAGGTTGTTTCTGACTGTTGGGTTGATTTTGTTAAAGTCAGAGTGTAATGTGAAAGATGCTCGTTAATCGCCTTAACCTATTTTTTTTTAAGCACTGGGCATTTTTTTGTGAAAAACTCGCTGTGTTCCTTCCCCTGGTCTATCTCCCAGTTGAAGCACCCAGCTTTTCCACTGTCCAATGGGTTAGCTGACTAACGTTATGGCTTGCTGTGTGGTACAGACGATCCAAGAAGTGTGTGTCAGCTTTGCTGAGTGAAATTCAAGCATTTTCCTTTTTTTGTTTTTTAGTCCTGAGCACTAAGTAATTGAATTTTATTCTATTTGAATAAATAAATTGTGTGATATTTATCGCAAACTGCTTCACAACAAATGCCAGAACATAAAAACAAAAGGCCATTGAAGAATGTCCTTTTCTTTGCCTTGGAAACTCTTGGGTAGCTTATGCTTTGGTTCGTTATCCATTTGCGCTGTGAAGCTCTGTCTAATCAGTTTTGCAGCATTTAGTAGAATACGAGCAGAAAGAATAGCTTCTTACTAACTCATTCTGCTGCTTCTATCAGCAGTTACATCATCAATAAACACTAGTGACACAGTTCCACTGGCAGCCATACAGGCTTACACCATAACACAGCCTTCACCATGTTAGATGCATAGTATAGCTTTGCATCACAAGCTGTTTCTGTCATCCTCTGTATTTTTCTCTTCCCATCATTCAGGTACAAGTTAATCTTGGATTCATTTGTCTAACATGTTTTAGATGTTTTCTAGCAAAGTCTAATCTGACTGTCGTGGTCTTTATGTAGCCAGTGATTTGCACCTTGTTGTATAGCTTCTGTATTTACATTCATGGAAGCGTCTCCCGATTACAGATCTTGACAATGATACACAGGTTTTTTTTTCATAACCACAGAAATAAATCTGTGATCCACTTTAGTTGTATTTACTGGTCTTTCAGGCCTTTTGCTGCAGCTCAGCTGGCCAGTGCCTTCATTTCTTTTTAACAATGAGCCGTTTGGCTGCTACACAAGGTCAAATTTATTTATACACCATATTTAAAACAACAGAGTTAACCAAAGGGCTGTGCATTAAAATTGTATAGCGCCATCAAACATTGCACTAAAATCCAGAACAATTGATCACAAAACACAACATTTAAGACACAATGAATAACATAAGATAAAAATAAAATAAATGTATAACACAAAATGCAATAATCTAAGGATGTTGCACTGGTACCAAATGCCAAGGCGAATAAAGATTTAAATGAGTGTATTGTCTGAGCCGTGTGGATACGGAGAGGTAGATTATTCCATAGATTTGGTGCTGCTGCTGTAAAAGCTCAATCACCTCTTGGTTTTAGGCGTGCGTTAGAGGAACTGGTCGGATAACTGCAGCGTTTACAGGTTTATCAGTGTGAAATGGCTCAGACTGATACAAACATGCAAGTCTGTTGAAAACCTCAAAAGTAAGCAATGAAATCTTAAAATCAATTCTAAAACAGACAGGGAGCTAAAGAAGGGGTGAGAGGCCGAGGTGATGTGTTCATGCCTTTTAATACCAGTTAAAAGACGAGCTGCCCCATTCTGGACTTACTAAAGGCAGTGCATAGATGATTGTTCAAAGTCCAGGGAATTACAGTTTTGAAGTTTTCACTGATTGGTTTATTTGGGTATTTTTCGCTTAACGGCGGTCAGATTTAAAATTATAGTAAAAAGCTATAAATACAAACTCGACATTTAGAATCAACTTCAGATGTCATATCTGCTTCATTTATCACAAAATCACAAGAGAACATATCTCACCTGGCCACGAAACCACCCATCAATTGTCACATTAAGTGTGAGCCTCTAAAGATGGCCAACTGCAGGAAAAAATGTGTAATTCCCAAAGAGTTGATACAAAATTTTTGTAAAACCCTTTGAATTAAAGCTAAAAGTCAGCACTTCAATGACATATTTTGATTATGTTTAATTTACAATACACTGTGGTGGTGTACAAAGACAACAGTACAAAAGCTGTACAAAGGCCACTGTGTGCCATTAAAAACACCCTGTGTGATGTCAGGAAGGTATGAAAAGATGGATACCGCCCAAGCCTGATGTCTGGTACTCACTTTCTTCAGATTTCTAAAACAGGCTCTAATGAAACAAAGGTAAAAGGCCAATGAGAAGAATGTGTTTACCAGCCGCTTCAAAAGACAAAAGAAATTTCCAACCCTGGTGTCTGTCAGATCAAATGTGGTTTGTAGTCCTTGAAGTAAAGCTGCTTGCGCTGGTTCTGTGTATCTGTGTGTCTGTGTGTCAAGGTTACAGTCAAAGAAAAGAAGGAAAAAATCACTCACAAAAATGCACAAAAGTCCAGACTTCATTTTTGTGGTGTTTCTTGAGTGACATGAACAAATACCTGCCTGGTGCAGAAATCTGTGATTGTTCCACAAGCCTTAACCTGGGCCTGGGCCTGCACCCTGCACGGTCTCAGACACATCAGTATATTCCCCCTTTTATAGTCTTTTTTTTTTTCAGGTCATTAATCAGAATAAGCACCTGTAACCCTTCAGATTTACCCGGAGCGCTCAATCTCATATCCCCCAGTCGCAGATTTAGGTGAAGAAGCACTACAGCCGGGTGTCGCTCTGCAGTGTCATATTTTTAAAAACTTTTTTTTTTTGCTGTGATCCCACCTCTTGACTTTTGGCTGCCCTGTGTGGCTGTTCGTATGATTGACAGGTTTCTGGATGGACGGAGAGCATATTATACACCATGTCGAATCAGTTCCAGGAGTTGTGAATCAGTGCGTTTGTGGCGTTGTGAAGCGCTGACTTACGGTGATGTTGTGTTTATAACTCAACCTGCTTTTAGCATTATGAGGCTGCAGTTGAATTCAGATGGGAGCACTTCAAAAACAAGCTCTGTCCAAAAAAAAGGGGGGGGAGTTGCACATGAGACTATAATGCTGAACACTTTTACATGTGAGGCTCTGGTTCTTCTAACAGATCCATAAACATGAATGTTTTTATTAAAAGTACCTGATTAAATTTAGCTTGAACACGATCTAAGATTAAATGAAGGGAAAATCATTGTGTTTATTTGGCCTGTATTCAGGTACCTGTTCTGCCTCAGTCACTGCTGGAGTAATACATGTGGCCACACTTACACATTTATTTACCCCCACAAAGCAAGACCATGAATAGCCTGAACACTTTCTTCTCAAGTTTGCTGTGCTGGAAGCTGACAATCAACATGAGCCAGATATTTTTTTTAAAAACTACTTTAAAGCCCCTAAAAAAATCTTAAAGCTTTGCTCTTAATATAATTTTATATTAACAGTTGATCAAATAACTGTGTCTCTAGTAGTGACACCAGATGTACATTTGTCAGTTAAGTACATAGTGATTAGAACATTTTTCATAGGTTTTACAACTTTTCCTATTGATAAAGATCTCCTCTGCAGGCATTCATACTATACTAAAGTGAAGTAGTAGATAATCTTTCTACTATCGAAATGTATAATGAAACATTTGTCAAGACAAATGAGCTGCCAGAACTTTGTTCTGTAATTTTACACCTTTATTTGTGTAGAAAACCTGAGACATGCTGTTGAAATCACACTTCTTTTCCTCATATTAACACTTCTGGGGGATTAAATGTGTAGTTAAATGCATTTACAGTGACAGACAGACATTGGGGAGTTTTACTGGTCTGGCTCTGCATGTGGCTCACAATGTAAAATGACTTTAACATCCCTGCTGTAGAATACTTCTTATAGAGAGTAATTCATGGCCTACTCAATGACTGCAAGGTGTCCAAATCATCACGCCTCCACCTCCGTGCTGATAGTTGGTATGAAGTGTTTCTGCTGATATGCTGTGTTTGGTTTTCTCCAGATGTGTTGTTGTGCATTATGGCCCAACATCTCCAGTCTGGTCTCTTCTGCCCAAAGGACATTGTTCCAGAATCCTTGTAGTTTGTTCATATGCAACTTTGCAAGCCTAAGCCGTGCTGCAGGGCCTTTCTGCTGACAATCCATTCAAACAAGCCATATTTGTCCAGCATTTTTTAATTGTAGTGTCACAAACTTTAACATTTGCCATGCTAACTGAGCTCTTTAGAGTCAGAGATGTAGTACTTGGGCTAGTTCCTGGGAATATTGCGGCATTGTGTACTGTGAGTACCTTTTATAGAGGTACTCACATCTGCTGATGATCAGTTAATTAAATGCATTGATTAGCAGGACCTGGCTTCTATTTACCCCCTTAATTCCTATGGAAGCATTTAACGTTACCTGACTAGATGGAAACTGTTAGCAGTTAGGCTGTGAACATAAGTATTGAATATCAGGTGGTCAAACTCACAGTTGGATGTGTTATTGTTAATGTGGCACTAGCATGTGTCACATACCCATCATTTCCCCTCACACAGGCCTAGTGAAGCAACACTAGGCCTTTCTCCACTTTCTCTGCTGTTAGGTGTTGGAAGGAAGCAAACAGCAGGTTTATCGCAGCGTAGAGCGATTTGTAGGTTTCCCGCACGTAAAAACAATTAAATATTAACGTCAGAGATTAATGCGTGTGCGAAAGCACCTGAAGGTGAATTTTCATATCCTGAACAGTGGGACGAGCAGATGTTTGTTTTTTTTTCAACTGTGCATTCCTTCTCTTCCTTCCTCTTTCTTGATTACTCACCACCACCCGTCGTCTGTCTCTCCGCCTGACCCCGCCAGTCTCGTCCCCATCCTTTCCCCTCACCTCGTTCCCTCCACCTGGCCTGCTCTCTTTCTTTCTGTCTATTTGTTCAGCCGTTAGGCGCTGAGTAGATTTTAATGAGCTCTTTGATGAACGTCTCTCGTTAGTTAGAAGGAGGGATGAAGGTGGGAGGATGGAGGAGAAGCATCACTTGTTTTTCTGGTTTCCTTTTCTTGGCTCTCTTCCTTCCTTACTAACTTCTCTCCCACCTCCTCTTCTCTACATATTTATGTTCTTGAATCCTTTCCTTTCATTCCTCTGTCCTCACCTTACCTTTCCTTTGCTCACCTCCCCTCATATTTTGCATCCTCTTCTTTCCTTTCCTTCTTTCCATCCTTGCCTTATTTCACCTTGCTACCTCACTTTCCTTTACCTGCATTTCCTTTCCTTAATTTCTTTCAATTCTTCACTTTTTCACATTTTTCTTGTTTTCTTTTCCCTTTCTTCTTCATTTCCTTCCTCACCAGTACTCCTTTTCATTCTTCCTTTGATCACATCTACTTAAATTTACATCTTCCAGCTGTCCTAATCGTTCCTTTCCTCCTTTCCCCAGCTCACCTGTTCTTGTTTTTCTCTTTCCTCTTATTTTCCTTCTTTTTTCATCACCCTTTCTTACTTTGCTCTTCCTTTTGTCACTTTTCAGCAGCTTTTCTTTTGTTTTTCTTCTGCTTTTGTTCCCCACCCTTTTTCTTTTTAACTTTTTCCTTCCCCCTTTGCTACCTTGTCACCTGTGCTCGTCTTCTCTTTCCTGCCTTTATATTTTCTTTCCTAGTCATTCCTTACCTTTCCTTTCTCAAGTTTTCCTCATCCTTTCTTTCTTTTCCATTCCTTTTCCCACATTTCCCTTCAATTGTCACTCCTTTTATTTTTTTCAATCCCAACCGTCCACCCTTTCCCTCACCTTTTCTGTTCACCCCCTTTCCTTTACCATCTTATACTTTCCTCTCCTTCCTCTTCTCCACTGTGCCTCAGGCTAATCGTTCCCAGTTGTCTGCACTGAAGTCCAAGGCAGCGCCATTTTTGTCAGAAGACCTACCTCTGTGTGTGTGTGTGTGTGTGTGTGTGTGTGTGTGTGTCAGATATTCCTTGCTTAGGACATGTAAATAGAATTAGCTCATTTCACGCTCGGTCTCACCCGATGATAATTGACCCCCGAGGTTGTGCGAACACTGTATCTCTGTGTTTGTGTGCATGCAGAGTTCAGAGGCCAGCGTCGTATTGGAGGATATCTGGCCAGTCGTAGGTGTGTGTTTCTCGAACATATGTGCTTGCACGTGTGTGCCTTGTGTATAATTTGATTTTCCCTGTGAGGTGAAGACTCTCCAGACTCTTTCCTGACTTGGACCTCAGTTCATGCGCAGCTACAATTAGATCTTTTTTTTCTTTTCTCTTTCTTGCTGCTGTGGGGTTTGTTATATAAGATAAGATGAATTTTATGGATCTCTGAGGGGAAACCGTTTTATTACAGTGGCAGTGAGTTGAGCTGCTGCCTGGAAAACAGAGGAAATGGTATTAAAGTGTGTCATTAAAATAAAAATAATGTCTTGATTAAATCGTTGCTTAATGACAGCCAATAATTTTAACTAATGTGTCTGTTAATGTTCTATTTTGTTTTTCCTTAATTTCACATTTCCTGGATGTATTTGGGAATCAGTGGGAGGGTATTTTCAGCCATAGGAAAAGTCTGGGAGCTCAGCCATTCATTAGGATTTTTACTAGGGGATCAATTGAAAGGATAATTAATGTGCTGTGCTGCTTGTTTCGTTCATTCATTAATGCTTGGACATTCACTGCAGGTTTCCATCCCAGTCTAGACGCCAGATTGCGTGGACAGTGTGCAGAAAAACATCAGGAAACTCGACCAACGCTGATATTAAAGTTATGATTAGAAATGTGTTTATGCTTCTGTTTTTGTTTTGTTTTTTTAATATATACAAATGAGAGCATTCGCACAGTGGTGGTTAGCACTGTCCCCTCACAGCAAGAGGGTCCTGTGTTTGAATTTGAGTCTTTCTGAATCAAGTTTTCTTGTTTGCATCAGGGTGCAAAGACATGCTGGTTAGGTTAACTGGTTCTGTGATTACCTTCGCTGCAGGAAACAAAGGCCACTTGATGGGACTTTAACACAAAAGGGGCACTTGCTAAAAAGTGAGTGTCTCCTCTTTTCAACGTCGGAGAAAAGAAGAGGGTTTTTTCTCCATGAACCACTATCCAAAAGCAGAAATGAATAGTAGATCTGATGACCTGACAGGAGTAACTTCCTCACATTTAGAACTGCTTAAATTCGCATTCGGAGAAGCTTTATTAATCTTAGAGGGAAATTGAGTTGTCATAGCAGCGTACACACAGCCAAAACACACAACAAAGCAACCGTATAAAATGAAATGTAGACATGGAGGGATAAATAAAGAGTTAAAATTAACACTAATATTATTAAAAGGATTTTACAGGTATTGTAGGTGCTCAGGCGTGCACATGTGCGTTGTGGCGTACAAAAAGTGATGGAGTGCAGTTAGTCCAGTTCAGTATGTGTAGAGTCTGATGAGCAGGAGGGAACGACCTCTGGTGTCGTCATACAGCGAGGCTGAAGGGATCTGCTGCTGAAATTGCTCCTCAGGTTGTCTGATGTGTTATGGATCGATGCCAGTTAATTTCCCTCTACAAAATCATGCTGCATGAACATCCATGGGCAGCCCTCAATAGTGTCTTTGAGGTTTTTGCTGTGTTGTTGCGCTTTTTTTTTTTTTTTTTTTTTTTTAAGATGTGATCTAGTATTTTCTGTCGGTGTAATTTGGGCCTTTTATAGGTACTTTTTATTATAATGTGATTATGTAGCCCCGATTAAAATCCTTACTGATTAAATAATTCCTGACATATGAATTAAATGAAATAATCTTCACTTTTTGGTGCAGCAGCTTTTGCGTATTCAGTAAAGTCCAGCTAAATTTTACTTCATGTCTTGTATATTATTTGAGTCCTTCACGCTGCATAGGAGTGGGCTCAGATTTGTGCAGCATTTTTAAGCCCGGCTTATGAAAACCAAAACTGATATCTGATTTGTAAATCACAGAATATTCCGACTAATTAGCTTTTTTTTTTCTTTTTTTTTTTTTGTACACATTGACCAATACAAATATCTTACTAAGGACTCATAAATAATTGCACATAACAAACGTTGGGGAAGTGTTTATTTTCCGTGTGTCTGCAAGCGGGAAAAAAAAAAATTGCCTATATATTGGAACATGGGATTTTTAAATCACCAAATATCTGTATTGGTAACGAGCGGAGGAACAAATTGAGCTGTTATAAATGCAGATACAGATTTATCAGCATGTGGCTGCTAACGGCCCCCGCTGATATATCGGTCAAGGTTAACAGTTTAGCGTAGAGGAATAGAAAACAGGAATTGGTACCCTGATGTTTCATCTGGTTTCTGAGAATTCAGTGGGGAAAACTTGTAGTGCGTTTTGGCTCACAGTGTGATTGCCGGCTGGTCAAAGCAGGTTTTGATACCATCGTCTATCTGCTAGCTGTGATTCCTTATGTTTTAGCATAATGTTTTATGTGTTGAGGGAGGTCAGGGGGTAAATGTCCTGAGTTTTGCTTCTTTTTATGTCATGGTATGGCTTCTATGAGAATTTACTCTGAATTAATCAGCATATAAAGAAATTAATGTGGGAGTATAACTGCTCACAGTGTTGGTTTGCCTTCCTTTGATTGGCAGGTCAGATGAAAACACTTGCAGTCTGCTTTAAACGGAGCGCAAAGAGCTAAAACGACTAAAATTCAATTAATTTGACATCGAATGCACGCTAACAATCGCAGGAAGATATCAACAATTTATTCGCTGTGTATGAATATTTGCAAACAACACAAGGAAACAGAGTCACATGTGTGATTAGAGCTGTATAAACACTAGGTTCACACCAGCACCTTCATGCTTGTGTATAATCACACAAATATAAATGTTGTGTGTGTGTGTATTTGCACATGCTGCATGTATACATGTGTGTTTAGCTTCACTGTGTGATTAATGAAGGTAATTAAATATGCAGGGCTTGAAATGAAAGGGTCCGCGTTTCTTATTAATCACCCCTAAAGTGCGTTGGTGTCAGCCGGACACATCAAAGTCACGTCAGGATTAATATGTGTAATCAGGCCCTTCAGGGAAACTTCCTCTGCTCGGCGTTTCACTCAGAGTTTACAAGGTTAAGATGATCTTTTAATAGACTTGATTTCCCTTTTTTTTCTCTCAGTAGTTCTCTCAAAGCAACATCTCGTCAAAACTATGTTGATGGTACTCAGGAAAGAGGAATTAAATCATACAAATTGTTTATTTAAAAATTACAAGAAAACTAATCATCTTCTCAAGCTCTAGATTTCCCCTTTTCTTTCTCGGTTCCCACTGAACTTTTGCTCTTTCACATAACCTTATTTTTTTAAAAACCCTTTACCACTTCTTCCCCCTTTTCATCTCTTTGCTTCATGTTGTTGGTATGCAGTCATAGAGGTCAAACTCGAGGCCACAGCTTGTCACTGAGACTACACACACACACACACATATATATATATATATATACACAATCAGAAAATCGAACCCAGTCAAACACATTGTTGTTTCTATATTAATGTTTTGTCATGCACTTCCTTATCCCCTGCCTTTATTCTTTTATTATGCTACTTCATCATTCTGACTGCACCTGAATGCAGCACGTCTTTGTCGTCGCTGTGTGTGGGTGTATGTTAAAAAAACATCCTCTGACAAAGAGCACCTGAACTGTGCATACGTCTGTTAATGTTCATGCATCGGTGTGGATCACAGCTTCCTTAGTTCTGTTTTTGCATACAGTCACAAATAAAATAAGTGTTTCACCTGCTGTACAAAACTGGGATCAAACTGATATTAAACAAGCTGAAATTTTGAGTTGTGTTTAGTTTTTGGGCACAATTTGTAGCTGCACAGGCAGAGATCACCCTCATTAACTTCTGATGCACATCCAGTCACTTGGTTGTATAGATTAGCAGTGAAAAACGACACATTTTACATTTCTGGTTAGAAATCAAGAGAAGAAAATTCAGCATCCTTTCTTCTTTCCTTGTGTCTTCTCTCTCTTTCTCAGGGTAAAGTAGCGCAGACTGCGTGCATGTCGTCCTGTAAGCACATCTCCACGTCCCTCATGCAGCTCCTGCTTGACCCGGAGGTCCGACAGATCTCCATGGGCGCTCTGCACCAGCTCGACACCGATGTGAAGGAGTGCGAGAGTGAGTGTTGCAGTGCAGATGTTTAGGCATTTCATTAGTGGGTTTTTGTGTTGAAGCATTTTTTTTTTTTTTTTTTACAGAAATGTGTAAAAAGGTTTTGTGTCTTTTTGTTTTTTTTCCTGAAGAATGATCATTTATGTTACTTTTCTGCAAACTTTACAAAGTTTATGGTTGGACGTTTGATTTATGTTGACACACGAATTAAGAAGATAAATGTTTTGTCAGATTACTGTTTTCTTCACCTCTGTGCGTTCTCTTTGTCAGTTTCTTCTTTGTTCATTTTTTTCTTTGTTCTACTTTGTTTTTCATTCACACACTCACATACACATGCACACATGTACTTTTTAACCCATATTAAAGTGAGGAGGCACATCTACTTAATATGAAATGCATTTTTCTTTGAATTAAAAGTCTTGGAGTCGCACAAAGACATTAATCACACGAGACCGCTTTTATAAAATGAGCTGGAAGTAGGCCATGTTTGCACTTTGCATCTGAGAGCACAGGGGGCGCTATGGAACAACCAGTTGCATGGTTGAGGGAAAGCATCTTCGATACTCCCTTCTCTAAAAATCCTTAATTTTTCTTGCTCTTCCATCTTTTTTTCCTCGAATGTCTCCTTACTCTCCTCCTCGTCTCCAGCCTCCTCTCTCCTTCCCATCATCCTCGTGGCTCTCCCCCTCTCTTCCTCATTTCTTTGTTTCCTCTCCCTCCTCCTTCTCCTTGGTTCAGAGCCACAAAGATGCAGAGCTTGCAGATAAAGGCGGGCAGGGAATGAAAGAGCGAGATGCGTCGCTGGCTCGGTTTTTACATGATCAAGGTTCTTAGAGTCACTGAGAGCGTGTGGGTGATGTGATGTGCAGTGACATGCATGCAGTGCTGCGGAGGGGTTAGCAGGTTACAGAGTTAGTTTTTCAGGATGGATTGGGAGGGGTGGGAGTCAAACTGAAAAAAAAGTGGAGCTGATGGTACAGTAGATGGATGGAAGAAAAGGAAAGTGGAAGATGAGTTAAAAATTTAAGTGGGAGGGTAAAAATGCAAGACAGAATAATGTGGCGGTGGTGGGAAAGGGGGGTTAAATATTAGGAGAAAGTACTAAAAAAGGAAGAAGAGGAACGGGAAAGGGGGATGAAATGAGAAGTTTAAGATGCATGGACAGTTTGAGTGGAAGAAATGGGGGCAAATAAGGATCTTTATTGTGTTTAAATAAATACGCTTAATCTAGAGCTTTTGAAGCTTTTTTTAAAAGTCTTTTTTAGAAAGTCACTGCACGAGTGCGGTGAAAACAGGAATATGACTAATGAAAGTGTTAAATGTTCAAGAGCAACAAGAAGAAAACAACTCAAACCCAAAAACTTTAAGCAAAAAGTGGAATAATGAGTGGGTAAATGGGTAAAATTAAAGGACAGAACAGGTTTCGGGTGAAGGAGGGTGAGGGACAGGTGAACAAAGAAAATGGGATTAAATGGAAGAGGTGTGAAATTAATCAAATGAAAATCAGAAGGAGGGCACATGAGACGGACAGAGGGAAGAGCAGAAAGCATGGATGAGAGGAGGGATTAAATGAAAATTAACAGTGAGGTTTAAATAAAAAAAGGAGGAAGTGAAGGAAGAGAGCACAAGAAAGAGGGATTAGAGTTTGAATAAAGGGAGGAATTTCAGGATGGCGAGGGATAAAGAAAAAAAGGAAGGTACAGATGAATGAATGCGATCACCAGGGGAGTGTGGGGAGGAAGAGGGAGGAGATGTCGGATTTTGAGAAAAGCAGAGGAGCACTGATGGAGAGAAAGAAAAGAAAGGGTTGAGGATGAGAGTGTGAAGCTACGAGCATGGCACAGCGGGCAGCAAGCGTTCAAACCCGGCCGGTGACCAGAGGCCGTCAGTGAAATTCAGAGACTTGTTGCAATGACTGTCGCTGCCACAGAGTGGACGGACACTGGTTAAGCTAGTTTCTACCCTGAAGCAAAGCCAATGGGAGGGACGGGTACTGTAGATGGACGTGTGACAGGGTGGGAAACTAGCGTCCGGAGTTTATCCACAGCAGCCACCAGCTGGCAGCTACAAAGTGAATCCCGTCGAGTGAATCGCTTTGTGTGGATGGGGCTTAAGAGGAAGAAGCAGAGCATGGAGATAGATAAAGTGAGAATAAAATGAAAAACATTAAAGTCGAGGATGAAAAACGGGGCATCCGTAATCCTGACCTCAAAACTATCCAGAATGGAAACCTGATTTATGAGCCACGTTTTTGTTTTGGCCTTAGTGAAGCGACCATCCCCACTTATCTGGCTTTGGGAACAGCGTCGCGGAGGATGCAGGCTTGTGCTTTCCCCTTATCTTGTATATGCTGGGAGAAAAATACAAAAATGAACAAGTTAGGAAAGAGTCAGTTTCTCGAAAGCCATCGCCAAGCTGCCTTAGTTTGTTTCCAGTTTGCGCATGGACATGTAGAGAGCCAGTCATTTTTGTAAAGAGCACAAGCCACGGCACCAATGTTAAAGAACTAAGTCATTTTTTGTACTACAAATGATGCTGTAGCTTTGACGTGTTCAAAGGTGTAGAAGGGGGCGAAGACATGAAGACAAGATATAAATATTACAGTGAAAAACATCCAGAGATGAAAGGAGGAAACAAATGAAGCGTGGGAGTTAGAATCAAAGGTAGAAGGTGCTACGTGTTCAAAGCAGTTATTTAAAATGTATGTTTGAGATGAACATAAATGTATTATAACTTCCAGGATGGCTATCTCCTCGCTAAAAGAAAACCCCAAAAAGAATCAGGGATTTTCAAGAATCTGACCATTTCTTGAACCCAACAACAAAGAGCAGGGAGGCCACTGAGACACAGCAAAACACCTTAGGGTGGAGGTCTGGATGGATGGTTGGCTGTACAGTGACTCCCCTCTCTGTTGTGAAAGTGCACCACCTTAGGCGTAGATTGTACTTCCTTTAAGTCCGCTTGAGGTACACCACAAGGAGTGCATGGATAACTGGTGCACTGTAATACAGGTAGGCATGAGAATGTCCACAAGGACACTAGTGCTCACCATCTGATGATGAAATTTATGTCACTTGGACTTGAGCAGACCCTAAAGCAGGGGTGTTGAACTCCAGGCCTCGAGGGCCGGTGTCCTGCAGGTTTTGGATATCACCCTGGGTCAACACACCTGAATCAAATGGTTACTTCATTACCAGTCCTCTGGAGAACTTCAAGATATGTTGAGGAGGTAATTTAACCATTTAAATCAGCTGTGTTGGATCAAGGACACAAATAAAACCTGCAGGACACCGGCCCTCGAGGCCTGGAGTTCAACAGCTGTGCCCTAAAGGGTTCGTTGAGGCAGTTCAAATGACCTGACTGGCACTGCATGCCAGTTATCACTAGTAGTGAAAGAGATGTTACCCGTGTCCATTGGCAGCAATGATTGCAAGTTAAAAGATGTGTGGAAGTTTGAATGCACAAAACAAGCCAACATGCTACTCTGGTTGTATAAAGTGTAGCGGCAATGGGCAGGAAAACGCTGAACAGGTGGTGTGAAACAAGACTGTGGCCGGCTTTTTAAGTCGCGAAAGCTTTGCTCGAGTGGCTGCGCCTCCACGCACCCAAAGCACTGATGTCTGCTAACACTAAACCTGGAGGAACAGCCAGTGTGATGGGTTTCCTGTTTCGTTTCCCTTGAAGAGCGATAGAGAACAGGTTTGATTTGTCACTAATTTGAAATATTCAAAGGGGAGCGAGTGGTAATAGGTCTGTTGCTGCTGCCAAGACCAGTGCCTGTTAAGTGACGGCAGAGGGAGAAATTAAGAAAAACTTCAACCGAGTTTGGGTGGAAGAATTGTTTAAAAGGTTAGCTTAGGCGATGGCTTCAAAGTTTATGTGCAGGACCTGTGTGTGTGTGTGTGTGTGTGTGTGTGTGTGTGTGTGTGTGTGTGTGTGTCTGGGGTCAGTGAAGATGGCGGGCGTGTAATCAGTGCTGTAGTGTGTATGGCCTTGTGCTTCTGTGTGTGTCCTGAGGTAAAAGAGATTAGCTACAGGCTGGCTCTGGCTCGCTCTCTACACCACGGCGCTCCTCTTTCCTCTCCTCTCGTTCCCTCGCTTCGGCTTGTTTAGGGGGGCCAACTGACGCCAAGACCCTAGTTCACACTCCGTACGACCCTGACGCGCACACACAGGCCTCACGTCTGGGTTCAAAATCGAACAGCAAAGCCCTGTACAAGCAACACACACACACACACGCTAGCCTTAAAACTCTGACATTATCTCCTTCACTTTCACCAAGTCTGCATCACCCCAAACACACACACTTTCACAGGCACGCACACACTCTTTTTCAGCAAGACCTAGCGACATGACTCTAACACCCTGCCCTCCCCTTTCCTCTCCTCCCTCCTCCCCCCTCCTCCCCAGGCTGTCATTTGTCTGCCAATCTATCCCGATGCATAGCAAATCCGACCAGGTCTTTTATTATTCTGTTTTTCACCCTCTTATTTTTTTTCCTCCTCCTCCTCCTCTCTTCCCTCTCTCCGGGGGTGGACTGGGGGTGGCGGGTTTGTATTTTCCCACAGGTTTTGCCAGAGCCGGCCCGGTCGCAGGCTTCCAGGGTGACACGTTGCTTCTGGCCTTCAGTGACTTGAGACAAGTAGGTCTTTGTCTCCCTCGTGGTCCTCTCTCCTTCGTTTTCTCTTTCTGTGTGTTTTTTTTCTTTATTTTTTTATTTACCCCACTATCTTTTTTTTCTGCCTCCTCCTCCTCCCCCACTTCCTTGTCCTTTTCATCCTTCTGCCATCCTCCCTCACACTCCCCTCAGCCCTCCTCATCTTCATCTTCACCCTTCATTTGGTTTTCTGATTTTATTCCTTCTTCGTTTTCTCTTTTTTTTTTTTTTTTATCCCACATCCCAGTCGTCCTTGCTTTTCCCACCCTTTTGTTTACTTTCTGTGTTTATCTGGAAGTTTCTAACATATCTCTACTGCTGCCTTATCTCTCATCAAATTCCTCACACATTCATTGCGAGGAAGTGACGATGTTTCGAGAGAAAAAACGGGAAACCTGAATGTTGTAACGAAGAACTGATGCTTTACTGTGGTGAAAGGTTCAAACATCTTATCTGCAAAGACCCCGATCTGAAGATTCCTCCTGTTTACTCTTTATGTCCCCGCTGTCGCCGAATGCTCGCTCACTGGAGACCAGTGGATTGTTGGGTTTCTGTCTATAATTGTTTTGGGTCTTTAACTTAACCTCTTTGAACATCTCCCGTAATGATCTCTCTACATCAATATGATGGAGATGCTCCAGTGTGCTATTCATCGATTTGCTTTAAAAGGAAAACATTAAAAGTTCGTCCCACTTTTGTAGAGTGTAAAAATTAAACTTCCGTTGCAAACCCCCCCCACAAAAACTGAGGTTAACAGATTTTCATGAATGCAACCAAAGATTTAAATCAGACACATCATGAAATCTCTCCCCTTACCCCCAACTGGTCGAGGTGGATGGCTTCGCCTTCCTAAGCCTGGTTCTGCCAGAGGTTTCTTCCTGTGAAAATAGTTTTTCCTTCCCACTGTCTCCAAGTGCTTGCTCAACTCCTAATTGATTAGTTTTTCTTTCTATTACTGAAGAGTTTTCACCATACAATATAAGTCACCTTGCGGTGACTGTTGCTGCGATCTGGTGCTTTATAAATAAAACTGAATTGAATTGAAATGACCTGTTTAATATTGTGTAGGTTTGCCTTTGTTCTGCTAAATTGTTCAGTCTGGGCCTGCATTCAGGACCTCTGGGAGTCCTTGGCACTGAAGTCTTTTACACACACATCCTTTGGGTGTCGTGGGGCGGGAGCTTCACGGATCCGACGTCTATCCATACTGGCTCTGATTGGGATCAGTGGACTTGAATGAATGTCTAGTCAACACCTTTTTTGTGTGTTCTTTTGAACTGTTTGGAAGTGATTTGGTTTTTCACACCAGTCTCTCAGAAGAACATTGCAACAAGTGTAAGAAGATGGTGAGCTTTATTCTGCTTATCTCAGTGTTGTGGTTGATTGATGCATGAAGTTGTATATAACATTTCTCTGATTACGCTGCAAAAGCAACAAAAACGTTCAACTTCACCACAACCAGAACTGCCCCTGAGGGGTGCTGACTTGTGATCTGCTGCCATCAGTGTGTAAGTGAATGGGTGCAGACACGGGTTTCTGCTTCATCTGGGAATCTGCAGCATTTTTACATATTTATATCGACCACATCTATAGACAGTGTCCCACATTTTGACTGGGTTTACCTCACAGATAGAGATCCCTGCTGAAAACCCACAAATGAATGATCAGAAAGAGCTGAAATAACAGTTTAAACCAGTTGTTGCAGGTAAGACACAGGCGGTAAAAGGCCTAAAGCTCCAGAAAGACCACAAAAAAACAACTTCAGCCTCAGTTTGTGTATATGAGAAGTTGGAACACACAATACAGCTGTCAGGATCAAGGCCAGTGTTTAGGGCTGGTTTTAGCATTAGTGACGTGTCCCGTGTTGTCTCTTTTGCCTAGTTTCTGACTTTCTAACACACGTCGCTGAAGCGGCCTTCATATTGCGCTCTGTGGCAATAAAGTGGGTCCGCGAGCCGGATGCTGAGAAACAGTCGAGTACAGGAAGCGGCCCGATTGTGTTCTGTGGGCGTCTTGTTTTTGGATCCTGGGAAAAACTGAGCAGGGGACAGAACTGGACAACCCCGATGAGAATCCAGGACGCTAGGCGAAGTTGTGTGTGTGGGTGTGTGTGTCGATGTCACATATTAACTTTGCGAAAAAGCATTTGGCAAGCTGGCGCCCACGTACGTGCGCGAGAGCACGCAAACTTGTGTTTGCCGTCGCCGTTTCCGAGGCTCTGGCGCGTTCGTGAGTCGCCGCCGAGTGTGTGAAACTGAAGCGCCGTTTGTGTGTCTGTGTCATCGCTGAATGTGTGAAACGGGGCGGAGAGCCCGACTAAAAAGTTTGTGTGTGGCTTTTCTGGCTGCTGCGTGTTTGTCATAGTTGCTGTGAAAGTGTGTGTGTGTGTGTGTGTGTGTGTGTGTGTGTGTTTACGCGTGTGAAACTGAGCGTAGAGTGTGTGTGTGTGTGTCATTCCAGTGAATGTGTGAAACAGGGCGGAGAGGGAGTCAAAGTTTGTGCTCGCCTTTGATGTGTGTTTGTTGTTGTTGAGTGTGTGAAAGTTGGTGGAAAGTGTGTGTTTGTATTTTTGTGTGTGTGTGTGTGTGTGACAGCAGATGACGGATGGGCCGGCAGGACGGAGCAGGGGACGATGAATGAGGTGACAGACAGAGACGGATAGCCCTTTATCCCTCCATCACAATCCCTCTTTCTCTCTCCCTCTCTTCTCTTTCTCCGCCTGTCGGGATGATGCAGTGCCTCTTGTCCTCTTGCTCGGAGGAGGAGAAGGAAGGGGGAAGATGGGGAGAATGAGAAAAGAAAAAATTGCATTCATCCGGCATTGATGTTTACTTCAGCTACCCCCCCTCCTTCTCCCTTCTCTCCTCCGCTCTTTCCCCATTTTGCTCCCACTGCCCGCTACCTCGTCCTCTTCCTTCAGCTCCATCCTCCTCCTCCTCCTCCTCCTTTGTCAGTGATCAGAATCAGTTGACTCTTTTAGCGTTATTCAGCTCCTTCGCTCTTTTATATCTCTCTCCTCCTTTGTTTTTCCTCACCATTCTTCTCATATCAAAAGAAAGAGCATTCCTTTCCCCCCCAAAGCTCTGAACGAGCTTTCATACGTGACGTCGGTGCGTACACATCTGCCCGAGCGCATCTTTTCTTGTGTGTTTGTGCGAGGGTCGATTTTTCATTTTCCTGTGTCGACTTTCGTATGTTGGCGCTCTGTGAGTGTGTGCGGGTCTTTGTGCAATATGTCTGTGTGTGTTTGTGTGTGTGACCTGATTTTTGAATGGCCGATAAATCACGCTGACGGGTCCGTTTGTTGGGTGGTCGGGTCCCGGTGTTCTGGAAGGATCCGGGGTCCTGGGACAGGGCCGAGACAGGAGTTCCCCCAGGACACACACACTTATGCACTTTTAGATACTTGGATGGACACACACACACCGAGCGCATACAATCGATGTAAACAGGCAGCTCAGACATATGCCATACCTGCAATTTTTTTTTTAACACCATTAAGCATTTTCTTAAAAGTACAGCCTGTTTTTAACTCAGTACCTGCATTCTGGAGCAGATAGTCACTGTGAGGATTGAAAAAAAGGCCATGTGGAACAAAAGACTTACAAGTCTCCATGTAAAGATATAATAGATGTACATGTATAAACTTTTTGTCCGATCAGAGAAGAAGGATCCCTGTCAAGGCGCTGTCGACTGTCAAAATTTAGCTGGAAGCAATAATCTTATATGCTCTATCAAGTGTTTTCAGCTGGCCCTTTTTAAATAAATAATAAGCATTTGGGATTTTCAATAGTCAGTGCTGCAGACATATAGCAGTCAATACCCCCCAAAATTAAATGGTATTCTTACTGATTCCTGAAGGCAGGAGGTCTCGAGTTATTTGTGTTTGGTCAGAAATACTTCCTTTTTTTATTGTGACAAAAAGAAGAGAGAAACATGAGATAAGTAAAGCTTTTCTATTCTTTATACAGTGCAAATTGATTCAAACATAAGACCCAGGGTTCCAAACTTGACCTGGCAAAGACTCCGCCCATTTGACAGCTTGAGAAAAGGATTACATGATCGTAAACTTTTTTGTGCATTTTCATATGTCTGAAAGCCCCTGTAAGTGTGTTCGTCCTTTTCTTCCTCTTCCTGCTGCTCCCTTTAGAGGTCACAAAATCGGGTCATCTGCCTCCATCCCTCCCTATCCCTGCTATACTCCCAGGTCACTCCAACCCTCTGCATGTTTTCCTGCACTACATCCATGAATTTTCTCTGTGGTCTTCCTCTTGCCTGGCTCTTCCATGTTCAACACCCTTTGCCCAATATATCGACTATCCGCTCTCTGTAGATGTCTCTTGAAACTTTGATATTTCAGCCACAAAGATGATGATTTGTACCCCCCGCTTCTGTCAAAACCCTGATGTGTTTGTGTGATCCTGTAGCTGCTAGTGTACATACAAAGTTGGACACAATGACGTTAGTTAGGCCCTTAGCCTCCCCCTGGAGCGTAGGCCATCGACTGCTGCCTGCCATCGCTTCGCTGTGAGTTTGTCATCGATGCTTCTGTAGCAGTTAGCTGTTTATAGAGTGCGGTTGTTGGTCCCATGCCCAACCCTCCTACTCTCTCATCCTGGACCTGGGACAAGGCAGTGGTGGAGTTTTCCCAAAGATTTGGGTTGATAAGGTTGATTTGTGTTGGGTGCATTGCCTTCTTTAAGCAGCTATGCATCAAATTAACTTAAACAAAGAAAAAAACTGTCACTTTTAGTATTCAGAATTTGCCAACTTTGAGTCCCACAGTGAAACCACTGCAGGCTCCAAACAAGACAAGTTCATGCTTTTATCTGCAAAATCACCAAAAGAAAAGGAAAAAAAGGGCAGTGTCACACCAGCCAGAATTCACATTTTCATGGCACACTACTCAAGGCTGTCTAGAAAAAGGCTGATTCACTGTAACAACAAGCTTATCTAAGTTGTCAGCAGCTTTCTCCTCTTCCCTATGATTGCTAAATAATTTGGTGAGCGTAGGAGGCTGATTGTGTTGGTGTGTGTATTCAATCCCCAGGTTGTACTTTTCCACAGATCCTATCAATCCTCCTATATTTAGAACATTCAGAAGTCTGTGGTTGCTTCAAACCTTTGGCTGGCCCTCTCGTGTGTGTTTGTGTTGCGGTGTGGCGTCCCCCCAAGAAAACGCTTGCAACAGTGGAGTTCCACTCATCCCCTTCTCCACTCGTTCATACGCCAGGCATGCATTCTTCCACCTTCAGCCCTCTCCCGTCTGTGTGTGTGTGATTGGTTTCATTCCTTCGGTTGACCACAGACAGTCAAATTCCACCCATTCATCTCCTTAAAAAATAAAATGTCATTTCTTTCCCCTTTTGTCTTTTTTTTCTTTTAAACCATCTGTCCATCCATTTTTTTTTTTTTTTTTAACCGCTTACCCAGTTCAGCTGCCGATGCGGGGGGGTGTCGCCAGTTCAAAGATTCAGACATTAACACTCCCATTCACCTCCTATTCACACCTTACAGTCACTTTAAAGTGAGCAATTAACCTAATGGGCATATCTGCCCTGTGCAGTTTAAAGTTGACCAACTCCATATTTTTATTCTAGGATTCTACTAATGTAGCGTTGCATGATTCCCAGTTCTAAATAATCCATATTTGTTTAATAATTGGGCCTTAAGTTCATCCTCTGTCTCTTTTTAAGTCAGCTTTCTGCTGATTGGCTCCCCCTCCCAAAATGTTTAAAAGGAGGTGGGTCTTCCCTGATTGTGACCCTATTAAGGTTTTGCCTCACAGAGATTTGAAACGTTGTTAATGTGTTTTTAAGAGTTTGGAAAAGGAGACTGGACTTCTGTGAAGACTTTTCATCCAAGAGGCTTCTTCAGTTCTAAAAGAAAAAGGTGGAGAGTCCCGGATATTTAAACAGTAGTGGGGATTGTCCCCTAGAAGGTAGCTGACCCACTATTAATCATGTGCCTGATCGCATGAGCCAAGGTTCGAAAAAAGCAGGTTTCGTAGTGAAACAACTGACTTTGCCTCACTCTATTATCCGACCTATTGAGGTCGCCTGATGCAAAATGTGAGTGGGGGTTAAGGCACCTGAGAAAGGATCTCAAAAGTGGATTGTAGGTGGCAAACAGTTCGTGTCGTACCACCCCCTCTGTTCAGCGATGGTTGTTCACAGTGAGCCACAACATTGGCACCCTTGAACGAGTAACCTTTAACCTTTAGGTGCAGATGAGTCATGTCCTGTCGAGGTGACTCTTCTCCAGTTTAGAGGTCCAATGGTCATGTTTCATATGAGAGTCCAACATTGCAACATTATATTTTCACATGTAAGTGGAATGCAAACCCAAAATACAGACAAAATAAGAAAAAGCTGACATTAATCACACAACACAGGAGGCGACTAACTAAAACTACTAACTAAAACTTACTGGCACTTTTTCATTCCCTTTAACTTCATTCCCTGTCTCTGTCTTGTAGTTCTTTCCATTGTATTTGTCACAGTCTTCCTTAAATTATTCCGTCTCACCAATTCACGTGCTGGATTTCAGCGGTCAACATATCACCCAGTTCCCTTTTTAAGCACACACACAGTCGTGCAGACTTTCAGTGCTGTCTGCCCTGTGTCTGACGCTCGCGTCCATCCCGAGCATTACCTCACGAGGCTTCCCCCCTCACTCTCCAAAAGCAACATGTCACAGCATGACGACTGCTCCCCTTATCCCAACTGTGTGTGTGTAGATTGACTGGCGTGGCCAGTAGCGATTATCCAGTGACAGGATAGCAGATTCTCCCTGTGTGTGTGTGTATGTGGAGGCAATACACAAGCTAAGGGAGGCAATGAGGCCCAGTGGGAGAGGAAACCTCCATCTCACCTCCTCCTAACCCAGACTGACAGAGCAGTGGGAGGGAGACGGGAGAGAAGTTTGGAAAAAGAAGGAGTGATGGAAAGAAATGAAGATATGGAAAACACAAGCTGAATGTATCAGAAGTTGTATTATTTTTCTGAACTTGCTATTTTGATCGTCTTAACAGTTTTAGGAGCTCTGTCACCTCATACCCCCGGGGCAGTCCTTGTAATTTCTGCTGTCATTATGTTTCTTTCCTGAAGATTAAAGCCTTTAAAGATGATAGTGAATGATAACAGTATAAAATTAACTGTGTAGGCCAATGAACTGTGAAAGTCCTCAGAGAGGACTTTCATTTCCAAAAAACACAAAATACAAACGACGTTAAGAAGATTAAAATGTTGTTTTGCGTTCATTTACAACACATTCATAATGCTGCAGCATTACCTCATGACCTCATATCTCGGATACATGAAGCTGTTTGTATTCATCTTACTTTTTGGGTTTTGCTTTCCTCTGTCTTGTTTTCTTTTACCCATCTTTTTTTCAAAGTTTGGATTTGAAGTGTCTAATAACGTCACATTTAAGAAAAACAAAGCATCCTTTCCTTTAAATGTGCGCTTTAACTTTAAATTAAGCAAAAAGTTTGCTAAACTAAGTTTTTGTTTTTTTAAAACAGATGACTAAACCAAGCCTGGCTTGACTCACGTTATAAATGCATACGCTGTTTATCCCAGATCAGAAGTTGGAGACTTGGAAAATAACCCTGGTTAAGCTTTTATTCATGGCATGACAACATGACGATAACCTCACGTAGTGGATTAAATTTCACGAAGTTTCAAAAAACGAGGGTTTGTTTCTTCCTCGGAGAAAAGCTGTTGACTCTCATTCAGGCGTGTTGTATCAGTAAGAAAAACAACTTGTACAGAACAAGGTCATCCATCAACACGGCAGGAAGCCTTCACTTGATTCCACCACAGTTTGTTTGTCGACTCATTGTTCCCCACTGGAGTGCACATGCTACTTAACGCTCCCCGCTTCCTTTCAAACGTGATACGCTCCTGCAGGAAATAATCCCTCACAACCATATTGTCTTAGTAACTTTGTTTATGCTCACATCGTTAACCCGAAACTTTGTGTTGATCATATCAGGTTTCTCCTTAGTTTTGGCAAAGTTTTTACTTCAGTCCTCGCGACGGGGATAAATGGATTTTCATTTTAGCTACTGCTAAGCCCGTAATATGTCAGTGTGATTTATTTCTCGAAGTTTGATCCACAGTCTGTCTTTAGCCAAGTTGACCTGAAAACTACACCAATATGGGGAGGAATGAGAGAGAAGGAAAGGAGCGCATGATGTTGGTGAAATAGGGAGGTTAAGTAAATGTTCTGAGGTAGAGCAAGTAAGGTAGAAAGAGCAAAAGCAGGGGTTTTCTTACATTATCATGCGCTAAATAGGTGAGTTGGTAGGTAGGCTGATAGGTAAGTAGCCAGATAGATATAGTAATGAAGGTGGATATATAGATAGATGGATAGGTAGGCAGATAAATGAATGGGTGGGTAGATGGATGGCTCGGTAGATGGTCTTTTTTTTTTCTTTCTTAGGGTTTTTAGTTCAGTTTTATATTCAGGAAAAACACAATTTAGCTGAAATAAATTGGGTTTTTTTTTTTCATTTTATTTTCTAAATGTTATTTTTAACAAAGCAACAACAGGACATGAGCTGGAGATGCAACAAGAAAAGCAGGACAAGCTGAAATCTTTTATTAAATATTTTTGTTTCATGTCACTTTGAGCAAATTTGTCAACCACAGTCAGGTGTGAGTAAACTACCTACCCAAGTGTTGTTTGTTTGTAATAGTTCTGTAATGTTAAAATGTGCTTATAATCCTAAAACAACAACTACTAATAATAATATTGGTGATTGTAATTCTGGAAATATTTTGACCACTGTTTCATCCTGATGCTGCTGCTGCTGATGCTGATGATGATGATGATATAATGGTTATAAGGATGATTGTAATTAATGACAGCAATAAAGAACAAAAATATTGTTGATCACAATAATAATCCTGATGATAAGAAATTAAAGACAGTTTTAAATCATAAAAACTTACTGAAACTGAAATTCAGAACAAAATAAATACAATAATAATGAATGATCTGAGCGTTATCTGTAATAACTCTGGTCAGTAATATTATATTAGTGACCAAACTCCACTGAAGATAGACTGAAAAAACTAAAAAGAACAACAAGGAACAAGATTTAACATATCATATATGAAATGTTAATTTTATATGCTGTAAATTTTATGTAAACAGAAACCGTAGGAATGAAAGAAAGACCTACTAGTGCACGGGGACTAGACATTCCTGAAGCTGCTTTATGTTCTGCCGTTTTGTTCCCATTTGCTTTTTTATGTTTGTGCTTACTGCTTTGACACCCTTCATTGGCTGGAAACTGGAAAGCAAGACTCCATATGGAGACGACGCTTTCCTAGCTCAAACTCCTTTTGAGCTGTTGACCCTGTTTACCCGTTTATGGCAACATTTTACCAGGTCGTATGCTGAGGCTTGCTTATTTGGTGACCTCTCTTCACTCTTTGCGATGTTTTCACACAAGAGAAAGATGCCGGGGAGGGCGATGTGAGGCAAAAGGTAAAGAGAAAGTGAAGGATTAAGAGAAGGGTAGGACAGAGGTGAGGATGAGGACAGGAAGAGATAGACGAGGTCAGAGGAGTGGAAGGAGACAGAAAAATCTGCTACCATCACATTCCTAAGAACTGTGGTCACACTGGGACAGCTGCAACATGGGCGTGTGTGTGTGTTTTTAAGAGTGTGTGTGTGTGAGAGACAGGTCAGAGTCAGGAAAGGGACTGCTGACAAGACCAGGGTGAACCGTGCACGTGTGTGTTTATGCGTGTGTGTGTGTGTGTGTGTGTTAGGGTTGAGCAGCAATGACCACACATGCAACAGGTTCACCTTTGACCTTTCAACTCCTCACCAGACTCAGACTGATGGGGAAAGAGGAGAGGACGAGCACGTAAGGAAGATGAATGTAAGGGGTGGTGGGGTGGGAGAAAAGGCAGAGATGGCGAAAGTACAAAAATCTTAACAGAAAGGCGGAAATGAGGGGGAAAGTTGATGCGAAAGACTCGATGAGGAGGAGATGAATGAGTCCAAAGGAAGATGACGGGAGGAGATGGAAGTGGAAAAGAGAGAAAGCATTCTGGCCCGGTTCTGAACTCACCGAGTGACAAAACGAGACATGAATGTGTAAAAAAAAAAAAAAAAAAAAAAAAAAAAGTTGACGGAATGGAGCAAAAAAGCGAGGGATTGCAAGTGAAAGAGTGCAGTCAGGTGAAAGTGATACGGCGAGTCGAACGGACGGACAGGGTGGTCTCTCTCTCCACTGGTCTCTCCCTCTGTCTCTCTACCTCGCTCCCTCTCTCTCTCTCATCGGGAGGCTGACACTTCTCTTCATCCGTTTGACCGGTCACAGAAGGGGGGATGAATAGAGGAGTGGAGAGGGGTGAAAGAGCGGGATGAGCGGAGAAGAAAGGGGCCGAAGAGAGGATGAGCAGCAGACGGACATCTAAATGCTCGCCTGCCGATCTTTTGGAAGAACGAGCGTGCAGAGGCCGACACACAAACAAAAACAGGGATGCGAGCAGTTTGCACAAAATGCAGCAACACTTTTGCTGGTAGTGGACATCCATGCGTGCAAACTTGGGTGTGGAAACGGGGGGGAAATGCTCTGAAACATTGCTTTTGTTGGCCCTCTAAAAACTCTCAAATACAGAAAATAGTCCTCCCCCCGGGCGTGATGATGGCCAAACAGCTTGAGAGACTTGCCGTGTAACCACGAAAGCTCGTCCTGGTTTTCTTGCGGAAACCTTGTCCTATATTTCCCCCATGTTTTGTGTCACTGATCTTATGAAGTTAAAACTTAATCTGCTGAAATATTAACTTGATAAGCAGGTTATGTGGTTTTTAATGCTGTAAACATGATTCTGTGATTCTGGACTCCTTTTTGAAACCTTAATTTTTTGTTTTGTTTTCTTAAAACCTTCGGAGGTTGGTGGAAGATCTCTGTAAAAGCTGGATCTCTGGTTACACAAAGTTATTTTCACCAGTTTCCAAGCCCATAGGCCGCAAGTACCTTCAAATCTATGGGGATTAAATCACTTTTGGAGGTGTCCTCAAATGGCTCTTATAAGATCTGCAGTTTTTGAGGTTGTGGCATGAAAACAACTAAAGAAAAAAAAAAGAGAAAATGCAAAATATGACTGCAGCTCTACTTTCAAGTGATTTAAAAAAAATGTTGCATGCAATATCGATAGCAGTTAAAGGCAAAATGAGTTGGTGCTTACAGTCTTCCTACTTTAGTGCCCTAAACCTTTAGGTCATCCACCGGTTGTGAGGAGTAATTTCCCTCTCACTGGCTCTGTCTCTGATGGTCTCATCTGCTTCTGCTCTTCCTCCACTTTCTCTAAATTTCTGCCTTAAAGCGTGATTGCTGGGCATCATGGGGGCTGATGTCTCAGTCAAACACAGAAGCACGCATTCACACGGTTCACAATAAGTGCAATGTAAGGTCAGCGGGATAAGTAGTGGTGCCAGGGAGGGGCGAGAATCTGCCGTCAGCCTCCCCCCCCGAAAGACGCTTATCTGATGGACCTGTCTCTCACACACATTCTCCCCTTTTCCACAAACACTGAAAGTCTGCCGTATACACCTGTCCTGCCTCTTTGCTTCACGCACACACATTTCTGCTCTTCCCCCCTTCCAACAGGTTCAGTCCATAACAAAGCAGCCTGCGATCCTGTTGCGCTCGAGATAACGCAGCAAAAAGCGGCTGCTGCTCAGACGCGAGTGCGTCCATATCTGCGGATTTATGAGTGTAAGCTGTTATTTATCTGGGAACGGTCACTTAAGTGTGTGTATGTGTATGAGCGTGTGTTTCTCGGCCCCTGTCTCAACTTCCTGTCCTGTCTGTGGCCAGCTTTATCGGCGTGACAGCAGGTCAGGCGGTGGTCACGGCAGCAGAAGCTATTCACTGACCTGATTGGACGGGGTGGGGAGTGCTGGCTCTCTACTTCCGACCAATGGTCAAGTAGCGGTCAGGAATTGGGGGGAGACAGGCGGGGGGCGAGTCAAGGTGGCTCAAACTCTGATGAACGCAAACACAACATGAGCTCTCTCATACTTTGATAAATAGCTTCACGCACGCAGTCACAGATGCAGACGTGCACACGCAGAACGCTGAAGTGCCTCTTGTATATATTTTGTTTTTAATATGCACATACAGTGGCCGCGCTGTGACCCGGTCAGGTCATTGTTCTGCGTTATCAGTCCCGACCTCTCCGTCAGTCTCCTCCGATATGACCTACATCTACACCCCTTCCTGTGTGTGAGAGAGTGCGACTCTGCGGTCATTCTGTGGTCAAACCGAAAAACCCTCCAACAGCTCTCACCTTTCAACTGTTTCCTGTTGTTCGGGGGGAGGGTTCGGAGAGCTGCAGAGTGATGCTGTGAAGTCTCATTTTCCTGGATCTGCAAATTAGATTTTTCACAGCAGTTAAATCATCTTTTGAAGACCAGTCCAGGGGCCACCGAAATTTGACTAATTGTATGCACATGCTCGCAAGCCTTTGTCACGTGTTCCAGTTTAACCCAGCAGTGGCTTTTTGGAGGTCGGGACATCTTCAGATTTACCTTTAGGTTTCCTTATTCCCAGTTTGGGAAAAGCGGCTCCAGCTGACTAAAATATCTCAGATTTATATATTTATTTATTTTTATACTTTTAACATTTTGCCACGTTTCCTACCTCACTAACTGTCTGCTTCTAGACTTTTCGACTAAAAGCACCGTGTTACCAGATACCTTTGTCCTGATACTAAGTCCTTAATGATGACACTTTAAAGTTAACTGAAACGGGTTAAAATAACTTTTATGAACATGAAGAAATGTTGAGACTAATATAAAGAATAACAGCAAAAACAGAACTATCTAGTAAATTGACTAAAATGAAGAGTTTTCATGATGAGCTCTTCTAAATTTAGTAAACCTTTCTCAAAATGTTACTCCTCTTGGTTTTTTCTTTAAAGATCCTCTGAAGATATGTTTTAAGACTTACTGTAATGTTATTTCATCATTCATAAAATCACTATGTCTGCAGCAGCCCAAAGAAAATTTCACTTGAACTTAAACTTTATTGTGAGAGAAGAGGTGTTACATCCAGCTTGGGTGTAGCTGCTGCTATGGATCGTGTGAGATGATTATTAGACCAAACATACTGAAATGTACTATGTGATACATTCGCAACATCTAAAGCACCAATAAGGAAAGAGTAGATGAGCTGCAGTGGATTACATGTCAGTGTTGAAACCTTATTCCATAACCTAACATGTGGAGTTCAGTAACTCTGGAAAGAAAAAAAGAAAAACAAAACAAAAAACCCCTCAAATTCTCAGTGTGTGTGTACTGTAATTAAAAAATTGGTAAATTGGAGAAACTAAGGTGTTATCCCTGCAACAGACTGGTGACCTGTCCAGAGTGTAACTCTCACCTATGGCCCTATCCAGCCACCATCCCCCTCCACTATCCTGCATACTACACCTTGTAAAGTGAAAAACAACGGATTGATTGAGTGATTTGATTTATTGATTTATATTTATTTGATTAATATTTCAGGTAAACCTACGTGTAGCATGCTAGGAACTGCAATTTTTGTACTTTAACACAGGACGTTTAGCTCAAACCTGCAGCATACACCTGGTCTTTGGGCCAGATTGAGGGCAGATCACGTTCTTGTCATAGGCAAATCTCTCTGAAGTTTTCTTTTAACCAGACCAGGACCATCTTCTGTTAAGGGTCTGTGTTTTAGTCAGGCTGCAACACAGAGTTCCTCTCAGGTAAATGCATGCTGCCTTTTGGAGCCGCTATGGTAAAAATTTGTTATTAAATTCATTTAAAGGGACTCGGTCTGCATAGAAAAATGTGAAGGAATTGCAGTGCAGTGTTGTATCAAGACTCTATCAAAGTCTAATAAATGGACAAACCTCACATGAACTCCTGGCCCAGGATTAACCTCTAAAAATAAGTGTGTGGACCCAAATTGACTTTAAGAAAATGGCTGAGTTTGAATTGACCTTTTTGAAAAAGTGCCTGAATCTAAACTGAGCTCAGAGTGCAGCTAAAAGCTGCTGTTTTTCTAGCCCTGTTTGTTTTGGAGTATTCTGTCTTTATTTGCTTTATCAGCGCACAGAGCAGCTCCCAGCAGGCCCCTCTTGACTTCAGCCTGCACTTGTTTATCGTCTCCCTGTTTCTCACTCACTCGTTCTTCCTCCTCCGTAACATCTAGTTACCCTCCGCCTGACCTCCTGCTCTCCCTCCTTTCCCTTGCTCCTCCAGTCCTGTAATATTCCCCCAATCATTCTTTTTGAGTTTTCTCTCGTCCCTCTCATTTACCTCCTCTCATTCTCTCTCTCTCTGGCTCTCTCTCCCCACTTCGTCTCTGTCCATGTATGTCTCTCGCTCGCCCTCTCTCCGTCTGTGCAGTGTCTAATTGACAGCGCAGACCCCTGGTTGAACCACCAGCACTCTTCTCTCATTTTTGTTTCTTTTTTTTTTTCCTTTTCTCCAGCACTCATTCCATTCGAGTCCTCTCACTTTTTTTTAAAGCAGGTCACACAACTTCTCTAACACTCCTGACGAAGAACAAGGGAGGATGAATAGGTGAGAGAAAAGGTGGGGACAAGGACAAGATGAAAGATGAGAGGAAGGAGGGGACGGATCCTGAAAAGCTCGTTCTTTTAGGGTAGCTTAGAGTTCAGAAGCATAAGTCATTTGGCAGACGTGTTCCCATTCCTCTTGCTATATTGTGTTGTTGAACTTGAGAAAGCTCTGCAGCACTGTTGCCTTACAGGAAGCAGGAAGATGCATGACATCTTCTTGTGCTTCTGTGGGTTTCCTCCAGAAGTTCTGCTTTCTCCTGCCCATCTTGGTGGCCCGAGGAGGTCAAACGCACTTCAAGTTCAGAAGTGTAATTTATTAGTTGCAAAAGCACACAAAAGGCAACACAAGTTGAATAAAACAAAAGGGAAGTAGGTCAAACACCAAAAGCACATTCAAAAAAACATAAAAAGCTCATAAAACACAACAGAAGTGACTTAGGGGAGACAATAACGCGATGGGACAGCTCCGGCAAACAACTAATAGCAAACATTTATGTACATTAGAGAACACACGTTAGCTTGAATTATCACACTTCTTTCAAGTATGTCTCAGGCACGATGATATCCCCATATTGGTGTTCTTTCTACATCATCTTAATAATACTGGTCCAGGATCAGCATTGAAAATGACCAAGTTGTCTGAGCATTCAGTTAGCATCCAAGAACTTGGCTAATGCTTTTAAAAATTGCCACTAGGAAACAACTGTGAGTAGCCCAATTTTGGCTAACAGCAAACATAAATTGATAATATAGTTATTATATTGTATAAATTAATAAACACTTCAAATGCTTGCCATTTGTTACAGAAGAGTTTTTATGTGAACAAAGTCTTTTTTTTCTTTTTCCTCCACATTGAAACTCTGACATCACAACAATATGATTGGACAGTTGTTGTTGATCCCGGACCAACATGATGATGATGCAGGAACAATATCAACATGGGGATAATCAGTATCTCGGTGCAATCCTTTGCTTGTCTCGATTTCTGTCACTTCTGTTGTATTTTATTAAGCTTCTTCTGTGTTTTGTGTGCTTTTGCAGCAGTTTTCTGTTCACTGGTCTGAAATTTCATCAGGACATCTCTGAACTGCAACCCTTTACTGACTGGCTTTTCTGTCTGCGCATGAAAGGTTTTTTTGTTTGTTTTTCTTTTTAAACAGTAGCTGGCTTTCCACAGCCATGGTTTTGCTTTTACTCCCAAGAACAAAGACCATCAGCCTAATACTCTGAGCCACAACCTGCTGAGCCTCAGGAAGTAGAGCAGTTTGTCTACCAATCTAAATCTTGGTGATTTCTTGTGGTATCTTCGGGCAAGATACTGAACCCCAAGCTTCCCCCAATGCATCCATTCCTCGTTTCCTCTAACGTAGCTCCCTCTTGTTCATCCATTCCTTACCTCACCCCACCACTCCTGCTCGCCCTCCTTCTCCAGCCTGCTGGCTCACTGACCCAATAATGATTCTAGAAGGTTGTTTACGTTAACAATTTGTGCAATATACCTTAAAGTAAACATTTTTTTTACCAGCTAATGACGGAAATGATTCAGTGAGTGGCTGAAATGCTGCAAGCACTAAGAAATGTTCTCGATTGCAAGCCACACACCCAGAGTTTAATGCTTCTGAACTTTCAGAAAGTACCATCCCCCTGAGCAGACCTTTATCCCTGCAGTGGAAGCACAGTGACTCCATTCAGAGGGTTCTCGTCACTGGTAAAAGCTTGTGCAGTAAAAAAGCAGCTTGTAGCATGACCAGGAAACCAAAAACTGCATTTCACAGTCATCCTCAACAGATCAGAGTATGTTTAGGAGCCAAAATCACATCCAGAAATGACCCACTGCTGTGTTTGTCTTTGTAGTCAGTATAAGGATATAAAACATTACTGAAACTGGTCAAAAAGAAACGGCTGTCTGAACAAACAGCGTGTTTAATGGTGAATTAAAACCATTTAACTCACATTTTTCCCAGTACTTGTGACTCTGTGACACAAATACAGCAGTTGCATCATTCATGTAGTTTCTTTTATTTTTTTATTATTGTAAAAATAATTTTTGTGTCTCCTTAAAAAAGAAAAACCTAAACATTGAATTCATTAACCTAAAAAACAAAGGCTTTTTTAAGGCTTGAGAAATTCTGAGACATTCAAAGTAATTTAAGTAGTTTACCTAAAAGCCCCTGGCATTAATATCACCAAGCAGGTTTGCTGAACCATCAACACTCATTATGTTTTGCAACTGGGATCCCCAGAGCCGATGCACTGTTTCCTTTCTGCCTTCCTAGTGACGAAATGGGAAAATGTAGATTAGGGCCGTTCCACCCAGCTAAAAGCAGTATCAGGGAGTAGTATGTGAAGAAGTGAGTTTTCCTCAAGGAATTCCTGGTGCCCCACATCCTGCACCTTCCAATGTTGATATAAAGATTTTCCCGTTGAATTTCATTAATTCAAGAAAATATCCATGTTTGTTCATCAAACAGCATGAAATGACAGGTAACTGTAGAGATTTCTTTCCAATAAGGGAACAGGCTTACTGCCTTTCACTGTAGGCACCAATCGTGCTTTGTGACCCGTTTCTATGTCAGTGTTTAAAACAAATCACAATCAGTGATTAGTTTTAGTCACTGAACCCAGCCTGATGATGCTGGACTCCACAGTTATTCAAAAGTCTGTTTGCATGCGTTTCGGATGATATGATCTACATCAGGGAGTGTGGATTAGCCCATAACATTGCAAATCAACTTGTTGTTGATGTTAACAAGAATTCCTTTGTGTTAATGTTTATCCGGAGCCTCGACCAAACCACGAAACCAAGCAGTTGGCATCCAAATCCCTAATCACTGATGGGTTTTTTTCCCCTTCAATTTTGATTATTGTGCAGTTGATATTAAATTTCATTCAGAGTGACATGAAAAAAAGAATATCTTAAAAATCTCATTTTGCCTCCAGCTGTAAGAACCCTGGTTACCAATAGTAACCCACTTGCAGCTTCTCACTAGGCTGCTAGTTTGGTTAGTGTCCGAAAAGTGGAAAATTCATGGATTGATATTCCTCGTCATCGACTTCTTCCAGTCCAAGCATTGATTTACATATGAGTGCTGTAAGTGTGCTAACATGAGCAGCATGATAAAAAAAATACTTGTGTACATCAGTCTTCTGTAAAATAAGCAGGTCAGAAAATCAATTTTATCCATTTGCTGCGGCTTCTGTTCATTATTCATTTACTGGCAAGAGCCAGAAATGGGTCACTGACCAAATTTAAACCATATTCTATCTGAGTATCAGTCAGATTCAAATCCTCCTGTATGGCATACAGCATGATTAAAGTGCTTTTGAGCAAGCTTCTCTAGCACACTTCTGGCGTCTCTGTGTGCGTGTGGGGGAAGCATAAGATAGCTTCCCTCAGGGAGCGATAACGTATCAGGATTTTATCTGCACTTTGCTTCGTGCACATGGCGAGCAGTCGACCTGCAGTGGATTAATGAAGTGCAGTGCGCACGGCGAAAGCAGTATCACAGCGGAGGTTGTGCTGCGTTGTGGTCACTGGCAGCAGCGTGCTGCGGCTGTGGAAACGAAGCAGCAGGCAGATGTACAAAGATACAAGCTTTTGGTTTTAATTTAACTCCTGGCCCTGCAGTAAGAAAGTGAAATTAGTTCCCTGTTGCGAAGCGATAAACATCCAAGTGTGCTTCATTCCATTCATAGCTCGAGATTGAGCGATAGTGTTCGAGCTGCAGGGTACGGGGTTATGTGTAAGCAGTGATGGAGGGCCTTTCACATGCTGACATGAAGTTAGAAACAAATGTTGGTTGAATACGACAACAAAAAAGAAACCAAGAGGAAGAAGTTTCTGTTTGGCACTTAAAAAAGTAAAAGTGGAGGTGCTAGTAGCTAGTCAGTATAACCTCTGCATATGACCTTTGACTTCTTACTTACAGGAGTCAAGAGCCGACTTAAGGGTTTTCCTGCAGATTGTCAGTGGGACTCTGTGGCAGATAAGATTGAGCACGCTGGTGTCTAAGCGGATTTTCTCACACTGGATGGGACATTGGTGCTAAAATCGTCAATAGATTTTCTCCCTGCAGTTTCTCACAGCTGCTTTTGTCTGTTTCAAATTATTTTAATGAAATCTTCTGGGGGCTTTAGGATTGTTTTTCAGACAAAACAACCAAATGAAGGACATCACCCTGGGCTCTGACGAATCAGAAGAAGCATTTTTCCTCCGAAATGATAATGAAAATATATTATTTCCAGACTAAAAAAACCCAACCACGGCAGGATATTTGTATGTTCGTTGTTACATGGTTTGAATGTAAAACCTTTTATGTGTTTTTGATGATAGATCATTATTCACTTTAAAGCAAAAGAACAAAAAAAAAAAAGGCTTCCAGCCATATTGGCTTCACAAATGTGATCATTTAGTGCTTTAATGCAGAACTGCCAGACTCCCAATCTATGGGTCATATGCAGGCTTATTTCAAGTCTGCCAAACTAATATACTCACTGCACAAATGACAACTCTAAACGTATGTTTCTTTTAGTGTAAATAATCACGTTTTAAAATTTTCACATTTAATGAACCATCCATTCACAAAACAGCCTAAGAGTTGTCTTAAGGTTTTAACCCTTAACAGCCTACTAGGAGTAACCCTTGAAGTGGTTTCTGTCATATTTCAGGCCTGCTTATAGAATAAAATGAATGGGTTTGCACCAGGTGTTAGTGAGGGTGGTCTCTGCCAATTCAGGTACCCTTGGAAAAACCTGGAAACTATTCTAATGCTCATCAAACCATCTCTTTATTGATATATACAGAGGTCTCAAAACACGTCATTAACGTTACAGGGGAGGTCGTCAAATGTTGTGTGTATGGTGTAAAGACTTAAACACTTGAACCGAAGGCACCTGGACTGGGACTTCTTTCAGGTTCATGAATTTAATCTCTCATTCTGGAGGCTTCTTCATGTCTAAAGATGGCTGAGCCCCTGTGACAGTAATGACCCACACCTCAATTCACACCATGTGGGTCGCACGAGCCATCACAACGTTATTACAGGGTGGGGTCGATGACTCTCACCTTCAAAGGGACAACTGGGCTATTAATGCAGTTAATGCTGCTTTATATCCGGAAGTCGGATGCCGGAGCTGAGAGTGACATCACTCCCGATTTGAGCACATTCCAGTAATACAACACTAAAAGCAAGGATTTGTTCTCCTCTTAGCAAGGTCACACACGTGAGACAATAAAAAATTATAAAGTGCTTCATAATAAAAATGCTAAATGTTAAATCATTATAACAAAAAAATACACAAAAGCAAGTTTAAGAAGATGAGGTTTAAGCTTGTTTGTATTTAGAAGAGGAAGAAAGTTTAAGAGTCTGGAGGCTGCTACTGCAAAAGCTCTGCTTCCTTTAGTTCTCAGCCTCGTAGCTGCACGGCCAGCAGACCCTGATCACATGACCTTGTGGAATTAGCAACAGTGTGACATGAGAGTAACCTCGAAGCGACGCTCTGAATAACCTGCAAACATTCTAGTGAGTTTGCTTAAACAAATGAACGATGGATTACAATAAATGCATGAATAACAATCTGCAGTTCAGAGTGAGACACAGTGGCACTTAACTTGGGAGTATTTCTTAAGTGACCAAAAACAAGAGACAAAATCTGGTGCAGAGTGGAAGCAAAAAATATGGATTGTGTCAGGAAGAAAGCAAGGAGCTGAAGGATGACAGACAGCTGCTGTTGTTTTTCATGCTGAAGGTAAAAACTGCTTTCTCGGACAGGACGACCACCATGACGGGCAGGTGTCGAGATGCTCCCTCATTATTTTCTGCCTCAAACAGCCAGCATGTCCTCGCCTCCTTTTTCTCTTCTGTCTGACCTTAAACATACTCCGGACGCACAGACCTAACTGACAGGTGTGGGGGTGGTCTTTGTGTGCTGATGGTGACCTTTGAACTTTTAAGTGAAAAGAGGACTTAGCGATGAAGCTGGTGATGGACAGGTGTCAAAGGAAACGGTTTAGCCTTGGAACAATTTGAAGCATTTTCTCTGCTTTGCTAACCTTTGACCTTTTAATCTGCTGAAAGTAAAATGTTAGATAACAAAAATCTTTCACTTTCTCCCACAAGCAGATAAATTAGCCGCATTGTTTTGATTTTCTTTTTCATGTCTACCGGCAGCCAAATAGTTTTGCCAGTTCAAACTTTTTTTTAACACATCTAGATATATAAATATTATATTTAATAATTAGATGATTTTTGTGTTATTTCAAATAAATTATTTTTTAAAATGTAATTATTTGAGTTCTTGCAAATTAGCATAGACCAATCAGGGGGTTGCTGGTTCAATCCCTGGCTTCCCCAAATACCAGTGCGTCATTCGGCAGGATATTGAACCCTAAGTTATAGAGATATAGGTATATAAATATCTATATATCTACAGAGAGAGAGATTATATAGTGCTGTGAAAACGTAATTGGTTTGTTAATAATCAAATTTTTTTGGAAAGCTTAGTTTAATTTCACTAGCCACACTCAGGCCTAATTATTGCCCGAACTGTTGAATCAAGAAATTACTTAAGTAGAGCCTGTCTGATAAAGTGAAGCACGCTAAAAGATCGCAACACATCATGCCATGACCTAGAGAAACCAAAAGCCATTTTTAAGGCTTTGGGACTCCAATGAACCACAGTGAGAGAAATTATCCACAAATGGAGAAAACGTGGAACAGTGGTGAACCTTCCCAGAAGTGACTGACCTACCAAAATAAGGTCAGCGTTCACAATTCAACAATAAGAAAGAGTCTGGGCAAAAATGGCGTCCGTGGGAGAAAACCTCTGCTAATTAAAAAGAATACAGAGGTCATCTCACATTTGCCAGAAAACATCTTGATGATCCAAAAGAATTTTGGACAAATATTCTGTGGACAAAAGTTGTTGGAAAATTTGAGTCTAATCTAGTTTAATTCTAATGTAAAACCAACGCAGCATTTCACAGATTGAACATCATACCAACAGTCAAACATGGTGGTGGTACTGTGATGGTCTGGGGCTGCTTTGTTGAATCAGGACGACGTGCTGTATTTGATAAAACCATGAATTCTGCTCTGCACCAGAAAATCCTCAAGAAAAAGGTTCAACTATTAGTTTGTGTCCTGAAGCTCAAAGACACAAACTAATAGTTTAACCTTGGGTTATGCAGGAGGAACACACCAGCAAGTCCACCTCTGAAAGGCTCAAACAATTAAAATGAAGGAGAGGCCTAGTCCAAGACTAAAGTTTGACATCACAGTCATGCTCAAAAACCCTCCAATGTCTCTGAATTGAATGAAGAGTGGACCAAAATTCCTCACGGTGATGAGTCGAAAGAAAAAACAGTTATCACAAATGCTTGATTGCTGTCATTAGGTTTAGAGAGCAAGTAGGTTTGGATAACTGTTTCTCCTTTATAAATGTAAACATCATTTAAAAACTGCATTTTGTATTTACTTGGGTTATCTTTGTAGATTATTAAAATGTGTTTGATCTGAAACACAAGATATGAAATCTGGAAGAGAGTAAATACTTTTTCCCAGCACTGTACGTGCAGCCTGGATGCTAATTCCACTTTATTCCTGTAACAGGGATCTCAACAGTGCCCCTCTTGCTTTTAACAGCACTTCACTGGGAATAAAGACAAGAGTGATCTCACATTGGGTGATTGACGGATGAAGGCGGTAGATTTGGATTGTGGAGATGGACGGGTGCCAAAAGGGCTGCTTTTCTTGATAAAAGCCTGGTGCACTTTCCCTGCTTTTAGCAACCTTTGACCTCTCGCCTGTCAAATTTTGAGGGGCACAGAGAGCTAATAGAGCTGTGAGATGAGTGTACAGGGAGAGGGAGTAAGAGATGTGAACTGGAGCTTAAAGAGCAAGGGATGAAAAGTTAGAAAGCGTTACTTATTATCCAAGATGGTGCATTTTTATTCATTTTCCTCTCCTGTGTAAAGATGAATGATACTAAGTTCACACCGCTGGGTCACAAATTTGTTTTCTTCATAGCCGAAACATTACATAATTGCAACCTAACTGTGTGTGTGTGAGTGTAAACATGATGAATTCTGGGTGACCCTGACGTTTGGCCATTAGCAACGGGAACACGGCAATTCCCCAACGGTCCCAAACAAATAAATCCTGCCCGCAGCCGGAATAACCATTAACAAGTCTGCTAAACACTGAAGAAGAGGAGGGGGGGGGGGGGGGGAAGAGGGGAGCTTAGACAAATCTGCGGATGGTGAGGGGACTCGAGGAAAGATGTAAAGGGGGGAGTGTATGGGTCAAGTTAACTTGGGAGAAAGGGAGACGGGAAAAGATGGGGATGGATGTGAGGAAGTTGAAGTAGCAAGTGAAAAGTTTGAGGAGGTAGAGAGGGCTGAAAGAAGGGGAGGAGAACACAGGGAGAGTGATGGGGAGAGTAAAAAGGTGGGTGAAGAATGGAAGTTGGGTTAAATGAGGAGGATGAAAGAGATGGAAGTGACAAAAGCTGGTGAGGACACGAAAAAGGAGGGATAACGAGGGAAAGAAAGGATGGAGGGCATGGAGTTTGTAGAAACAGATGAGAGAGAGAGAAAGGGGGAGGGGTGGAGACAGAGGGAGGGAAGGGGGTTTGTGGGTGAGGGATTACGAGAAGTAAAAGAAGCCCATTAGCGGAGAAGAAATGAGAGAAAACAAACAAGAAATGTGAGGGCAACACATCACTGTTATTCTGCCCACCCCCCAGAAGAATAAGAGGAAGCAATAATCTGTGTGTGTGTGAGGAGACAGCAGCGATAGCGTGGGGGAGGTCACAGCGAGGTGAGAGAGGGAGAGCGAGACGGAGAGAGAAGTTCAGCTAGAGGTGAAGCGAGAGACCTGCCGTTTTCTGTGTGTGTGTTTAGGGTGAATCAAGGGTCAGGTGTGTGTGTGTGTGTGTGTGTGTGTGTGAAGGACCTGCTGGCTCGCGTGTGGCTGGGTTTTGTTTTTTTTGTTTTTTGACAGCCCACACTCCCCCCCCCCCACCCCCCCACCCACACACACACTTGTTTTTTCTTTCTCCATCTCTTTTCCATTTTCATCAGTCTTATCTGCCTCCTCCTCCTGCTGTCCTCCCTTCTTGTTGAACTTCTCCTACTGTTCGTGCCCTCCACTCCTCACTCCTGTGTCACCCCCCTAATCGATGTTTGGGTTAGACTTTCTTTTTTTTCCCCTTGGTGCAAATTTGCAAAGAAAAGTGACGTATAAATAAAGTTTGTCATCGAAACTGAGGTTCACTCAAAAACTTTCCCTGCTGCCCTGATTTCTCCCTTTTCTTAATTTTTATCCCTTTTATCCCACATTACTGCTCTTAATTTTACTCCGATCAGCACCTGAGGTACCAAAGTTGAAGATAACAAATAGCCGTAATTTTACGTGTGCACCCAAATGCTGCCCTTCCTCACATGAGATGTTTTGCCAAAAAAAAGACACAGCTGTTAATGTTACGATGAAGCTAAAGGTTTGTTTTTGCAGCAGTTTTTTTTTCCATCTTGTCTGTGACGCTCCCCATACTCATTTTTCCTGTTGCATTTAAAAGAATATGAGTGGAAAACTAGCAGACTGAAAAATGAAGATTGAGCTTTACTTTTATAGCACCAGATAACAACAACTATAGTTGCCTCAAGGTGCTTTATATTTTAAGAAAAAGACACTAAAATAATAGAGAGAAAACCCCAACAGTAAGATGACTCCCTATGAGCAAGCACTTGGTGATAGTAGGAAGGAAAAACTCCCCTTTAACAGGAAGAAACCTGCGGCTTGGGGAGGGTCTTTACCTTACAGTATACATTTGCCAACGAGCCCACAGTGTCATTGCTTTTAGGTCGATCCCTCATCATGTCAGGTTTCAAACACACCAACGTGGCTGCAGTAAAAACCCTGAACTCAAAGTTTGAAGGGTTGAAGGGACTTTGCTAACCAATGTGTGATCTTGTGTATGGTCTGTGGTCCTGTTCTTCTCTCCTTCCTAGTCTTTGTCCTCCTCACTGCTTTTTTCTTTCTCTTGTCCTCTGCAATCCTCATGCCTAACGGGAAATTTTGTGCAGGTTTTTTTTCCTTTTATCTCTGATACAAAAAAGAAAGTGGGTGGGAGAAGAAAGCAAGAGATAAAGGAAGACTGATGCGCAGAGCATGATTGCAGAGTGAAGACAGTGATTTGCTGTCAGATAAAATGAAAATCTCACGGATCTCAGCCAGCAGCTTATCCATCTATGGATGCATGGTGGCGTGTGTCTTCTTTGCTGTGTGTGTGTGTGTGGGGGGGGGGCGTTACTTCCTGTAAACAGGCAGCTAAAGTATGTGTTTATCCCACATGCTTTTACCTTGTATGTTCCTCAGAAACAAGTACAGATGTGCTGTGTCTTTGAGCACAAAGCTCATCCTCCAACACCTTCAACAATAACTTTGAACCCAAAAAAAACCCTTTTAAACATCTGTGTTAAAGTGAAGAATAGTGCGCATGTGGTCCCCACAAATACAGACGTACAAGCAGTGCAGACACACATACACAAAGCAAGGTGCGTGTGCACAAATAACTCCCTGCACACAAGCAGATGGAAACATCCTGACAAACAATATTATATAATACTGAGACAGTTTATGTGAACACTGTGCACACACTTGTATCGGCACCTAATCATCAGATAATATTTGTGCTTTAACCGCCCTCACTTGTGTGTGTGTGTGTGTGTGTGTGTGTGTGTGTGTGTGTGTGTGTGTGTTTATATGGGAGGATTAGCAGGTCAAACCTCGGCCGTGCAAGGGTGAACTCGGGGACAAAGTAGAGAGAGCTGAGCGCAGAAGTGAAAGGGCCAGAGGGTGGAAGGAAAGGAGCAGAAAGCAGCGATAGGAGACGTTGGGAGGGGGTCAAAGGAGGGAGGAAAGGAAGGGGGGAGTCCAATGGAACCGCTTGTCTTGCGAAGCCAGGTTGAACCATTTGAGAAAATATTTAGGATGTTTCCTGTTTTCAGGAATAACTCTGAAGAGGTGAAGTCAGGTAGAAGCCATGACCTTTAAAAAAAATACAGATAAAGATGCAGCTTCAAGGACTACTTTCACTTACTACACATATGACGTGAAATAATAATAATAATAATAATACTAATAACTTTATTTTTTTATGGCATTTTCAAAGCACAGTGACAAAGTGCTTCATATTTTGATAAAGTCTCACATTCATTTCAACATGCACACTTTCAAACACACAAATAGTTTCAAACTATGGCACAAAATAAAGGGGAACACTTAAAGAAAGGCTAATCAATAAAACAGATAAATCATATACCTGACAGGCTGTGGAAGAGAATAAATATTTATATTAAAACAATCAGTTTTGGTGGTTAGTTCAGACTGGTATGACTTCTTGGTACCTGCTGGTGGGCAACTCCTCCTGATCCAGTTAGTTTATAGCTGTTTAATAGCTCGGTGGCACACCCAGGCATGTTAAAGTTAAAGCAAAACTTCAATTTGCGCTCACAAAATTCACTATAATTTAATAATAATAGTAAAGCAAATGTGTTTCGCTTTAGTTTGTCAGGTTGGTCAAATTTGTCATCACAGCCCGCCTCATGATGTTTTGGTGTATTTCTTGATTCACTCTCAAGGTGTTTACACGATTGTGAGCTTCATAAAGTGCTGTCAGCTTTTCTGGTCTGTACTTCTAAAAAAATATGCTCCATTTAAAAATAATTAGGAAAACAAAGTAATAATGAAACAGAAAAAAAAAACGGAGTGTTTTTAAATAATAAAAACTGAACTGAACCTGCTCTGGAAATAAACGTGGCGTGAATTCAAAACAAGACAAAAGCAATGCTTAATTGGAAAGTAAATACACTGTAATAACTCAGTAATCCCACAGCAGTCTTCAAATTCTGGGTCTTTATGAAAGGAAACTTCCACGTGTCTAAAGCACGAGCGGCTGTGGCTCAGGAGGCAGAGAGGCTCGTCCAGTAATTGGAAAATCACTGATTCAATCCAGTCCGTATGTTGAAGTGTCCTTGGCCAAGATAGTCTTAAGTCTGTGTGTCAAAGGTAAAGCGCTGTATGAATGCATGTGGAGTCGTGGCTTATGGTGGTCTGTAAGGCCATCTATTTTACTACTGACTGAAGCAGGCACTGTTCAGCTGGTATTCTTGTCTTTATTGGTTTGATTGTATGAGTTCAGTTCCCGGATAAAGAAGTAACTGAACACCCAGTAAATTCTCGTTTCATTTGGGCCGTTTTATCACATCGCAGAGATGTAGCAACTTGTTACATCATCCACTCACGTTTTTGAGTCAGCAAGTTCATCGACTGGTCTGGTGTTAAATACCGTACAGACATGTCCAAGACTAGTCAGTCAGAGTGTTGTAATGTTTAGAAGTTGCTGACCACGAATGCTCTGCAGTTACATGAGTTATTTTATTAATGTACAACAGCAGTTACCTGTCGGTTCAAAGGTGTTACAACACCACCAGTCCCTTACCAGGGCCACGCCCCTTTCTTTCTCAGTCAGTGATGTTAAAGAACGAGTGGTGACGTAAATAGATGTCAGCAGCACGGTGTGGTTCTGCAGGACTTTGATACAGACGATGATTGTTGACGATTGTCGGCTATGTCAGCTATGCCCGCTCTGCACAGGCATGGAGATGCTAGCCTGGAGAAAGGCACAGTCTACTGCTGTTAGCACTGTTTATATTAGCAACACAAGCTGCTAGCTAGTCTGACACGCTGCCGTTGCCGCACCACAGCAGCCATCAATACTTAGGTGTGTTTGGATAGCGTGGGCAAGAATCTAAGACCTACCTCTTCCTGACCACCTCCTCTTTGTCTGGGTGGACACCAAGGCGTTCCCAAACCAGCCCAGAGACATAAACTCTGCAGCATCTTGGGTCTGCTCCAGGGCTTTTTGTAGGACAGAGTCTGGAGAGATCCAGAGAGTTTGACAGCCTCGGGTTCTTTGATATCTTTCTTAAATCCACTGTCCTGCTGCAGGAGGCTGCTGCCATCGGGGAGTGCATGGGGGGAAGGGTTCTAAGTCTCCAGCACAGGGTTAGCTAGGCGGTTCATGTCAAAAATAACAAACAGCAGCACTATATGAAGTCACCGCACAGTTCAGTGGTACAAAACCAAGTTGCTAAGTGTGTGAAATCTAATGGAGTTAAACTCAGTGGAAGACTGAAAGCACATCCATGACAGCTCGACGTTCTGATTATACAAACACAAAAATGCATGTTGGATTTAATAAATAGTGTCTCTCTGACTTGAGTATAAAGAAGAATTAAGAAAAGATAAAGGACCCTCCAGGGAACTTGTAAAAATCAATCCTATGTACAATAGGGACTAACTGGATGATTAATTAGCGATTCCATGCAGGAGTTTCTGTGAGGTGAAGCACAGTTTTCGTAAACGTTAGGACCATAGTTATAGGTGTGAACGCTGAGAAAGCAGCAGTACAAGCCAGTGACTTTCACAGATTTTTCACTTCACTTAATTTCTCTCGTGTCCTCTGTCATCCGTTCTGTTTTCCCCGGTCGCCTGCCGGGGCACCTTCATCAGCTAACTCCGGTCTATCCCCTTCTCTTAGTCTTATCTATCCATCTTCATCTGCCCTTCCTTTACCCTCTCCCTCTTTCTGTAAGCGCTGTTATCCATTCCTCTCCATCTGTGTCTCCTTCCATCTTTACTCTCCCTCATTTTCTCTCCCCCTTTCCTCACATGTGGTTTTGCTCTCCATCCCTCTGTACTCCATTCCTCCACCTCCTCCTCTTCTTCTCTCATCCCTCGCTCACATATGGTTTCTCTCTCTGGATCTGTGTTTGGTGTTACCCAGAGTTCACTGGGGCTCCTGCTCATATGTGTGTGTGTTTTACAGACAGAGATAGAGAGACGGCGTGTGTGAATGTCTGCAGGCTTACGGGTCTGCCTGCCTGGGCCTGTTTCTGTGTGCGTGTGTGTGTGTGTGTGTGTGTTAGGTAGAGTTCAGCAGGGCAGCGGCAGGTTATGCAACTGTTTGAAATGTGGGCCATTCCGAAGAAGACTCAGCCTCTCCAGCTTGTTGCTTTTCTTTCCTTTCCCTTGACCCGTTTGCCGTTTACTTTCTTGGCGTTGTTGCTTTTATTTACCTAAATGTAAAAATGTCTCCATGTGGGGAACTTAAAGGTTTCTTGAGACGATTTGGTCATTTTTTATGTGCTGAAAACATAAACATCCGCATTAAGTTGGCACAAGCTGCAAGTGCCAGAACTTAATACTATTTCCTTTGGAGTTACCAGGACTTCACAAGTGGTTACTCATATAACATGCGGACTGATCTTCATCACAAGTGGCACTTGTAAGCAAGCATAATCTGACTAAAGCAGTAACCCACAAACAAATGTGCTTTTAATTTTCTTATTTATCACACTGAGTAATAACTCACAGTGCAGTCTGGACGCAAACAGCAACGTCATGAGGTTTCCTGTGGCAACTAAAGGTAGCTGGACGGCAGCGGGAATTTTTGACCATTTCTCTGTTGGTCTCTTCGGTTCATCACGGTTTTTGATCGGTCTTCAGAGGGGTGTACTACCCAGCGAGATTAACGGGTTCTAGGGGTTCTAGGTTTTGTTGAACCAGAACAGAGGAGCTCCAAACATGATTTCACCAGCATGGTGGAATCATGGGATGAGGTTTTAGTGTGCTAATGTGGACTTAGTGTGCAGTGCTCTTTTTTAGTGTCAAATATGTAGATTTTTTTCACTAAATGTGAGATATAAAATGTGAAGGAGGCAGAAATTTTGTACTCAAAACTGTTTTCATAAGTTTTACAGCTTTTCCTGCTAATAAAGACCTCACCTTATAGCTGTTCATATGCCACCAAAGTAATTTGGTAATACATAAATAATTAAATGAAAGACATTTAATTATTTATGTTTTCAAATTATAGTTTCTTCTATAGAAATTAGTTTTCTGTACTGATTTCACAGTAAAGATTCAATAACGATAGGACTTACTGTGATATAACAAAAACATCTTATAATTACAGGACAGTCGGGGCAGCATAGAGCCGCATTTATTAAATATTAAATATGTCTTAATAATCTGTAATCTTTACACTGACAGCAAGGGGAATTTCGCTGGTCCAACCCACTACTTTAAATGAAATCGACACCTCTGAGCTTTGTAAAGTTTTTGAAAGTTGCGATTGAGACGTGATCGCACCTGCCAGCCTTTTTCATGGAGAGCACAGTTGGTGTGATTTTTACAGCGAGCTGCACCTCTATTACTTACACTCCCAATCCTGTATTTCTGAGCATACCTTAGGAATCACTCATGTCTGATATACTAACCTAGTGGCATAGATGCGACAGCAAGGTCGTGATGAACGTGATTATCACTGCTGTGAGTGAGGGGGTGGTGTGGGGGTGCCAAGCTGAGCAAAGAAGGCCAGAAAAGCTGTGATAAATGTGGTTATGGAAGCGCCACACATCTGTTCACAAGACAAACTTTTGGCTCTGAATCCATCTGAGTACATCGTGGTTGTATAAAACACTACATATTTATCTTCAAAGCTGCTACAGGTTCATATTTTCCTGGTTTTTGAAGTGGGCGCCAGCTGTTACACAACATGTTGGTGGGTTAGCGAGTGAATCAGTGATCTGCTGGTGTTTATTTCATCACTGCTTAATGGATAATTTATCATCTCCAAAATCTGAGATCTTCCTATGAGTAAAACAGAAACACTCCCTAAATCTCACGTTCTTCCTCTGACCTTTTTTCTAGTTACTGGATTTGTTCACCCAGTGGGATTGGTCAACCTACCTGGCTGATTACGGCAAACCCACCTGCAAATACCTGAGAGTCAACCCACACACTGCACTGGCACTGCTGGAGAAGTGAGTAGTGATTCATCATTCTGGGATTCACACATTACTGTTCATCTATTGTTCTGTTGCCTCATTTTTGGATGACTCAAATCCTTGTTTTGCCATTAATTGACTAAACAATTTCTGATTCCAGCTTCTTAAATGTGAGAGTTTCCTTGTTTTCTCAGCTTTATACTACTGTTAATTTCATGTTAATTAATCTCACAAAAAAAGTTGAAGCCCTCAATTTAAGTTTTATGAATTTTCATAAACTTCATTCTATTGATAAAACGTCAACATTTTGGTTAGTTCCCCCCATACGAAGTTCTGGGGCTTCACACATAAAAATTTAAACCCTGCCTGGCTCAAATTTGGCTGATTTCCTTATCAAGGTCTGCATCACATCCAGCATGTTTGCAGTTGTAGATCAATGGAGGTCCCACTCTGAGCTTGAGCACTTGTGATGTGTGCTGGATCCCCTTCAGTGTCCCAGCCCAGTTTTATTTTAGGGGAGAGGATTCTTGACCAGAGGATTTCTTGGAGCCAAATCTGGATTGTGCCTCAGACAACTTCAAGTTCTACAACAGTCTGATCCAATTGTTTATTTTATTTATTTTATTTTATTTTTTTTGTAGTTCGCATACCTACAAGTGTCTAAAAAGAAACTAATTTAATTTCTGACTAGGGCTGCCACAAACGATTATTCTGACAGTCGACTAGTCACTGATTATTTTTGCGATTAGTCGACTAATCAGATCATGCATCCATTAGACGTAAAATGTACAGCTTATTGCACCAGCATGCATCTGCTCCTATATAACTATCATTAGCTTACAGCTTTAAGTGTTTAAGGTATGTGCTAACTAAAAATAAAGACAAGATGATAGTTTATTAAATTTTAATGAAATCTGCAGATTGTTTCGGTGAAGTTTAATAAATTCAGCCGTCTGCTCCTTGCTATCTAAAACATAACAGGACATGTAATACCTTTGTGGTATTTCATAGTGAAACCTAGTTCCCACAAGAACGCAACGACGACTCATCCATGAGGTCACAAAAGAACCCAGAGCAACATCTAAAGAACTGAAGGCCTCACTTGCCTCGGTTAAGAGTTCATGATTCAACAGTCAGAAAGAGACTGGAGCAAAGTTCCAAAGAGAAAATCACTGCTGACCTCAAAGAACATAAAGAGTCGTCTCACATTTGCCAAAAAACAAGACTTTTGAGAAAATATTCTGTGGACTGACGAGACAAACTTTTTGTAAGGTTTGAGTCCGGTTACATGTGGTGTAACACAGTATTTCATAAACAGACCGTCATACCAGCAGTCATACATGGTGGTGGTACTGTGATGGTCTGGGGCTGCTTTGCTGCTTCAGGACATTTTGCTGTAATTGATGGAACCACGATGTCTGCTCTGTACCAGAAAATCCTGAAGGAGAATGTCCAACCATCAGTTTGTGTCCTGAATCTCAGGCTCACGAGGGTTATGCAATAGAACAAGGATCCAGAACACATCAGCGAGTCCACCTCTGAAAGGCTCAAACAAAATGAAGAAGAGGCCTGGTCAAAGTTTGGACTTAAGTGAGATTTAGATGCTTTGCTGTGACTTAAAACAGGGTGTTCATACTCAAACCCCCTCGATGTGTCTGAATTAAAACAATTCTGCAATGAAGAGTGGACCAAAATTCCTCCGCAGAGAAGAGACGCATTGACAATTAACACAAATGCTTGATTGTGCTGGCCCTGGCAGCAAGAACTCTAGTCAGTTATTAGATTTAGGGGAACAATGACTTTCTCACAACCCATGTAGGTTTGGATAACGTTTTCCTTTAATAAACTAAATCATCATTTAAAATTGCATTTTGCATTTACTGTGGTTATCTTATCTAATGACCTGAAATATTCAAGTATGACAAACATGCAATATAAATTGGAAATGAGGAAGTGGGCAAATACAATGTATGTTAATGGATGGGTTTGGGGTTTGTGGGTTATGCAGAGCTCCTTTAATGAGAAAGCCAACATCAGATCAGTGGAAATCTAGCAGCATTCCTACATCAAATCTCATTTGAACTTTTGAACTTCATCCACCTTTTCCTCCATCTGCTCTTTTCTGTCTCCTGTCCTCCTTCATGTTCTTGACAGGTTGTTTAAGCCGTGAGTATCATCTGTGTGTGTGTGAGTGTGAGAGAGAGAGAGATGCTTGTTTGAGGCATGTACTTACACCAAGACCAGTACTTGGGTTTACTAAAGCTGTTTACCTTCTTCCTTTTAAAAAAGGGTGTGTGCAATCTCACCTTCCGTATTACTCACTCTCACACATCCTGAGAACATAAACTCATGTCGTGATGATACTGATGTTTATCGCCATGGCTGTTAACCATAGGATGTTATCGCTACAACACCACCCGCATCCTGTATCTGTGTACCATCAGTGTAGGGCCTGATCATAGAGCCCGAGCTGATATGAAAATAGGGAAGATAACCACACACACAACCTGCATGAACTCAAAAAGTTATAATCTGACTTTGTGGATCACCGCCTCTAAAAGCTTTCACACAGAAACCTGAAAGTAAATACACACTTTTAAGACTTGAGGCAAGAAACACAAAAAAAAAAAAAAAATGCTCACACACACGCACAAAGTCATATGTTCTCATTCATTGTGCGGCAGAGCACCTTAATTAGGGACAGCCTTTTCTCTTCAGATAGCCAGGCCTGGTGGTCTCTCTTTGCCCATGAGGAAGCACCCTACTGGGGTTAGTCTAGTCTGCTGGGCCCCCGAACTTCCTGGAGGTCCGTAACACTCCAGTGTTCTGCTGCAAAATACAAAAAAAAAATACATGCCGAGATGCAGATGTGACAATGAAGGTTTTTTTTCTTCTCAAATAGGCGACCTTAGCAGGGATGTGTGCTTGTTCTGAGCATGCTCAGAAAGTTGTGTTTTCCTGATTGCATGAAATGAACAACCCAGTGAATATTGATCCTTTTTTTTGTCCCTGATTGATTTCTTTAAAAATCTTTTTGTTTTTGCTTGGCTCTTCTTTCCTCCCTGTTTATTCCTTTGCCCCCCCAACCCACCCACAATCCCATCTCCAGGATGAAGGAGACGAGCAGGAAGAACAACGTCTTCGCCCAGTTCAGGAAGACGGATAGAGACAGACAGAAGCTCATCGACACCGTCATCAAGCAGCTACGCAACCTCATCGCGCAGCACCACACCTAAAGCAAGCCGCACAATTGGCCAACAACCCCACAAGGCTGATCTATGCACCTTAAGTTTAAAAAAAACTTCAAAAAGCAACAACAAATTAGGCAGTCTAAAACTGGAAAAAGCACACTGGATGATAAGCTTGCAGTCTGATTAGTGTTAGTGGTTACATTTTGGCTGAAGACAACCATGTAAGAAACTGTCCAGAGTAGCATGTTAGCTGGAATGACATCCTTTTAAAAGCAATGTTGTACATCCTGAAAGTTCAGTTTTCATCCAGCCGTCTGGATCTGGTTAGATAACCATACAGGCTTCTCAAAATTTAGTTCCATGTCCACACGTCCTACCGACTTATAAACAGAAGTCTGGTGCCATGTTATATTTTTCTTTAGTACAGAAAAAGATCAAAACGAACAACAAACTCATCTTTCTAACACTGTTTACTCATCTATTAGAGCCATTTGCAATAAATGGAAGAAACCTGCTGAGCCTTCGTTTTTTTTAAAGTTCAATAATATTTCCCACTGATTTCCACCAATGATTGTCTCAGTAGTTAGAAAAGGTGTCAGGAGGTCTTTAGTTACCAAACGATAGATTAATAGATTGTTGGTTTTGGTCTTTCACGGTATTCGTTGATGAGAAGGAAATCTAGGAGCCCGTCGGCTATTACCTGACGATTTTGGCTTCAAGTTGAATGTTTTTGGGACTTCTGTTGTAGCTCTTCGATATCTGGGCCAAGGCTTCATGTTCTCTGCCCCAGGCATTGTTTGCAGTCCAACAATTAAGGCTTAATTGTCTTCAGACTGTTTGGTCAGTAGAAACAGAAACCAGAAAACTTCGATCCATCTATTTTCTGCAGCTTATCCAGAATCGGTCATGTGGGCTGCAGTCTAAGCAGAGACACCCAGACCTCCCTCTCCTCAGCCAGCTCCTCCAGCTCTTCTTGGCGGACACTTCCGTGTTCCCAAGCTGAGAGACAAACTCTCCCTCCTATCAGATAGCTCAACCATCTCAACTGGCTCCTTTCATTGTAGAGGAGTGTAGTTGAATGACCGAGCTCCTCAATCTGTCTCTAAGGGAGAGCGCAGACAGCCTTTGGAGGGAGCTCATTTCTGCATGATCGCCTCCTTTCTGACATTTTCCGCAGCTCAAGGCAGCAGATGAGGGTAGGAATAGAGACTGAACAGTAAATTGACAGCTTTGATTTTACAGTTTCAGAAAAGTTATGGTACCGATATATTCTCCTAACACAAAGTATATTCACAAGTTTGTTTTCTGGCTCTGTAACCCCAGTTACAGAGAACTAGTGTATTTTCTTTGGCTCTGCCTTAAACCTCACGATGTTCAAGAAAAAATCTACATCATCACCAACTTCTGCCTTTAACTGGACCTGATGTTCTTCAGCCTGGAAGGTTTCTGACTTTGGTCTCTTTAGGAGCACAAGTGATAATGAAATTGATCATTTCTTTTTTATCATGCAGCTAAAAGGAAAAAAAATGTAACATTACAAATAAATCTACACATGCTGTCGTCCACTGCTCTCAGATCAAATGCTCTCCGTCATCTTTGAAGCTTGAAAAATACGTTTCCAGTTGCTGGATGGTTGCTATCGATCCATTTGTGGGTCTGCTTAGTTGGAATGAGAGTTAATTTTGGCTTAAAAGTTTTGTGAGGGAATTGTGTACAAGAAACATTGAAGCAGGTTGTATTTTTGTGCTCAATTCCCATTTTCCTCTTCAGTCCTTCTCAGACTGAGCCGGGCTGGTTAAGCCACCCATCCTCACCCGCCCTTTAATGTCTTCCACATCACTCTCCGTCACTGTGGCGTGATAACAACGCATTGAATGTACATCACAGAGGGTCGCCTCCCATGGCTTTATGTCTTTCTGGTTTTTTTAAGGTTGTGAAAAAGCTGGAAAAGCACTGAAAACAAAAACAAGATATTAGTGAAAATGAACAGAATGTTACTGCCTTCATCTTCTAACCAAGGGGGGGATATTGGCGCAGCTTGGTAACCCATTTCCCCTCTTAGTATATACAACCTGCAGACACTTGAAACCTGATTTGGCAACCTTATTTCCTTTGGTAGCACAGTGCATGTTGGGGGATTAAAGGTGTGTGTGTGTGTGTGTGTGTGTGTGTGTGTGTGTGTGTGTGTGTGTGTGAGAGAGTGATGGTGGTGGGGTCTCCCAACATGGCAACCCATTCCCTCTACCTTTTAAGTGAAACTTGATTTGGAATGGTAGGGACATGGCTTGGGTGTTTTCTTTGTTGTAATGTATTACAAAAACTAGGTCTTAACAAGGGGGGCGTGAGTGAGTGTGTGTAGTGCGTCTACTTTTACACACAAGCTTAAATAATTGAAGCACAATGCTTAATTCCTTTCACACTAGATCGTCTTTGAAACTAACGGGGGTCTTTTCACTCTTTGTATAACTTTTCTTTCTTGAACTCGGGTGCAATAATGACATAGGAAGAAACTGCAGCAGGTGTGCGTGTGTGTGCGTTAATCAAATAGGGATTATAAATAGGGATTTATAAAGGGAATGCTAACCTGGTGTGGGTGGGTGTCTGAAGGGAAAAAGTGTCTTCCTTCCCATGCTCATGAGTGTGTTGTTTCTCTTGTGCATGGCAGCACTGTGCTTTTTTTTTTAATAATAGGTTTTTTTTAGGTTTTTTGATTCATTATTAGCTGTGCATCTTTTTTGGGGGGGTTGTTTTTGTTGTTGTTTGTTTGTTTGTTTTTGTAGAAAGGGAACAAGGCCGTCGTTATTGAATGTGCCTTTTGCTGTATTTTGTTGTTTTTCCTGCCAATAAAGCAGCCGTGTGCAGCTGTGGTGATTGGACTCTGGAAACACTTCATTCTTCACAAAAAAAAATTAACTCAAAATCTGCAAAATTTCCTTTTTTTTCCAGGCTGTGTTTGCTCTGCTTTCTTTTCTGCTATATTATTTATGATGCTGTTTTAAAGCTTTTATGTTAATACCCTGGACTTGCACAGTTTATTATGATCACAGTGAAGACTGCTTTGCATTTTCTAAACAACTGAAGGCTATTTTCCTTTATTTAAGACAGCTGGGCATCTACTAAATTCACAAAAACTACCTTTATTATAAAAAAGATTTTCTCATAGCTATAAGAGATGTGCAAAACATTTCTCTGTATTCCTAATGTTATTGCAATAGACTGTATGCAAAAGATGGACATTGACACTGTGCTACCACCTCTTGATTTTGGACTAAGCATTTTAAAGCGTTAATATTTTAGTTGCTACTATGTTGGGTTTTTTGGAGTCACATAGCTCTTTTTTTTTCCAGCTACTAGGTGGAGTGCTAAGCTAACAGCTAATGCTAGCCAGCATTAGACAGAGAGATAAATAATGCTAAATAACAGAGTAATAAAAGGCTTCACTCAAACTTCCAGGAAATCTTACACCACACAACAGGTCATAATATATGTCAGATAATTTCATTAAAAATACATCAGAAAGCACAAACACCGTGGAGAGGTGCAGTTTAGTCATTCAGATTAGCTGAGGTCAAGCCTAGCTAATCAAAGTATGATGGTCAGTTTATATTGTTTACTTTAAGACATAAATACATTTTTGTGTTAGTGCCACTGTCCCCGTTTTAATTTACTAAAAACTGTATTGGTATCCAGAGTCCACGCACTGCAGATGTTGTTGCTAATTTGTTTTTTGGTTTTTTGTAAAGCAGATGTTGTTATTGAGACACTGTACACGCTGTTGTATTAAACCACTAATGAATGAAACAAAATACTAATAAAATTATGACAAATGCCAACAGATGAATATGGAATAAATGAAAAACTGTTGAACATTTTGTTTGCTCAAGTTTCTTTTGTCACTTGAAGCTACATAATCCTTTACCCTTTAGATGTAAAAAAAGCCTGATGGGGGTATTACAATGCAACAATCTCCGACTCTACAGGCTTTTTGGACGAACTACCAGGACAAAGTTTCATCTGAACAGACCACAAGACTTCTAAAATAATGTCATTTAGACTGATGACACCAAAGTACAGATATCTGGCCATCATGCACAGCACCACGTTTGAGGAAAACCAGATACCTCATACCAGCTGTCAAGCAGGGTGGTGGAGGTGATGATTTGGACTTTGTTTTCAGCCACGGAGGCTTGGTACCTTGCAGTCATTGAGTCGACCATGAACTCCTCTGTATACTGAAATATTCTAGACTCAAATTTGAAGCCGTCTGCCTGACAGCTAAAGCATGACCTAAGCTAAGTCATGCAACAGCTTAAGCACAGCAACAAATCTATAGCAGAATGACTGAAAAAGAAGAAACCTGATGGAAATGCTGCGGTGGGACATTCAGAGAGCTGTGCATAAATGAATGAACCTTAATGAACTGAAGTGGTGTTGTAAAGAAGAGTGGACCAAAATCATGGGGTTTAAAAAGCACTGTATCAGTACCATTTGTCTTAGCCAGTGTGCATCTGATCAGCCTCCTGTGGCTCAGATAGTGAAGTTTATATATGCTTAGATTTTCATATGTGTTCCTCTCAGTAGCTCTGTAGATCTACTGAAGCTCTTAAGTTGATGAGGAAAAGGGGTGCACAGAACAGACTGACATCCTGTTTGTTTAGAAAGAAATATTGGTCTTCTCTCACCCACTCTCATCTCTGTGACCCTTGACCTCTCCGGCAGCAGAGGTGTCTGTTGTGAAGGATGTGTTTAACAGAAGTTTTGTGTGTGTGCGTGTTTTCACTGGAGGGTCCTCGTCTGGCTCCCTAACCCATCCCACCTTTGAGGAGCAATTTGTTTCGTAAAAAGCTGAGAAACTGCTTAAGGTGCAGATCAAACCATGTAATGATTTCCAAATAATTTAAACCTTATCTTTTACATACAAAGATGAGATCATATGTTGAAACTTTGACATTTTAAAGGTTTTTGAGAAAAAATCCTACTGGTATTAATCTGATTAAGAATGTGATGCCAGCAAACGCACACACACACACACACACACACACACACACACACAAACCCCCCACAAAAAAAACTTTGGAAAGAGGCAAAAGACTGGAAACATTTAATAATCATCAAAAAACAAAAATCTGGTTATTAACATGGATGAGTTAAATGTGAATTATAACATTAACAATATAAGAATTATACAATTTATGGTATATTGTTAAATGATTCAGATAAATATTTTTATAAAAGGAAAAAGGAACAAAAACCAGAAAAAAAGAACTGCTGAATAGACACAAAATCCCAAAACAGATCCACAGGAATTCATGAAATAGTCATGACCTCTCATTTACTGATTCATTGTATGTTCCTGGTTGTGCGACCCCTGGTAGTAAGAACTGCAATTTGTGATAACTGGCAATGAGTCTTTCACATCACTGTTGAGGAACCGTCCCACTCTTTGCAGAATTCTTTTAACTCAAGTACACAGGAAGGTTTTTCAGCATGAACAGCCTGTTAAAGGTCACGCCGAAGGATCTCAATCAGACTTAAATCCAGAACAACAAACAACCTCCAAAACCTGATGCATAAGTGAGCCTGACCTTTAGAGCATGAACTGATGGTTAGACATTCTTCTTCAGGATTTTCTGCTAGAGAGCAGAATTCATGGTTTCATCAATTACAGCAAGTTGTCCCGAAGCAGCAAAGCAGCCTCAAACCATCACACCATGTTTGACTGCTGGTTTGATGTTCTGTTTATGAAATGCTGTTTTAGTTTATTGCAGATGTAACGGGTCTCAAACCTTACAAAAAGTTCCAGTTTTGTCTCATCAGTCCACTGAATATTTTCCCCAAAATTTTATTGCTAAATGTTAGTTGAGACTTTGTGTTCTTCTTGGCCAGCAGTGGTTCTCCTTGAGCTCTCTCATGGATGTCATTTTTGCAGTCTGTTTCTGATTGTTGACCTCAGTAATTAGTTACTAATTACTTTTTTAAGTAACTTGACCAACACTGGTGGTGAGTGAAATCACTGTGGATGAACCGGACGGCTTGTTTTTGCTGAATTCTTTTAATTCATGCACACAGGAAGGGTTTTCAGCATGAACGGCCTGTTAAAGTAATGCCTGAACAACAAACAACCTCCAAAAGCTGCTGCATAACCCATAACCTGACCTTCAGACCATGGACTGATGGTCGGACAGTCTCCTTCAGGATTTTCTGATTTTTTCAGGATTGATTATGATTTCATTTTAAGAAAGTTGCTTGATTACATTTAGGGGTGAAAAAAAATGTCTGTGTTGAGATAAAATATAACAGCTGTAACATCTGTTAAAAACTTGTTTACTTGGTTGCCATGGTGATGGTGACTGCTTTTTCTGAAAAATGTACGTGCTTATAATACAAAACATACTTCCTATTGAAACGCATTACTCACAAATTATTGCTCACTGATGTAGACTTCTTATTGCGACTTGGTCAGGACAACAAACGCACTGCTGACAGTTGCAAAATTTTAGGCCCCACCGCAGCCAGTGAACAACCTCCATGTCATCCTATTCTTGGCATCCTCCTGTTACACCAGCCCTCTGCATGTCCTCCTTCACCACAACCACGAACCACCTCTGTGCTGTCCTCTGCTGCCTGGCATCCACTATCCGTCTTCTGCGCATGTCCGAACCATGTCAAACTGAGCAGTCCCTCTGATGTGCTCATTTCTAATCCTGACCATTCTAGGCACTCGAAATTAAAATCTTAACATGTTTAGTCTTTTTGTCAGTGCCACTGTCTCAGGCGGCACTGCATTAAAACCTGATGTGTCTCTGAGATGAAAATCACCGCTTGGTCTCAAGAACACTTCAGTAAATCATGATCAGTGCACACCGTTTAATTTTGTATCTACACATACAAGTTAAAACTTACTTTAAGGCAATGGTTCTGCTGGAGGTTTTCCTTCCCACTGTCGCCAAAGCACTTGCTCACAGTGGGTCATATGATTGTTGAGGTTTTCTCTGTATTCTTTGTATTATAGTAGGCCTTGAGGCAACTGTTGTTGTGATTTGCTGCTGTATAAATAATTGAGTTGAATTGAATTAAATAGGACCAAAACAAGAAAATCACGGACATAAACAAGATTGAGAAATGCCGCTGTGTTTTCTTGCACACGTGCAAATCTTTCCAAATGTCACCATCATCACTTGTAAAAATGCTGAAAATGCTTTTATGATTTTTTTTTTTGTCATCATCACTAAGATCATGTGTGCTGCATGTGTATTCAGTATTTTAAGTCCATCTCTGGTTTTAAGATGGGCAGAAGCAGAAAACTGTCCTGTGATCTGATCAATCAATATTTCGGGCTAAAGGGAAGAGACAGAACATCTGCTAGTCAACACATAGCTCAAAAGCCAGCACATGTCACTGTGTGGCAGCACCTTAGTGCACGTGGCATTGGTAATTTTTGACATCTACTGACATCTAGGCATCCTTTTCAGGAAGTTCTTGCTTATTTCAGGAAGACTGTGCTAAACCAGATTCTGCACTTGATCCAGCAGTCTGTGTAGTTAAAGAGTTTGAGCTCACTCGCTGAAAATGTTTTAGATCGGGAGCCTGTGAACCACAGAGCAGCTGAAATCCTTTCTTAAGCCAGCTTCAGTGCTTGGTCTCCTGAGGTCCAAAGTGCTTACAGTGTTGTTAGATTAACAGGCGGTGCAGCAGCACATCATCTCTGTGTTGTTTTCAATCAAATATAGATTCGAAATGATTTGCAAATCATTGTATTCTGTGTTTATTCACATTTTTCCAGTGCATGAACTTCTTGAACACTCCTCAGCTGCACGTACAGTATTTCCTGAAAAGTTCCTCCTTTTCATCCTTCCCGCTCTGTGACTTCTTAACCGTTCCTAACCACAATAACAAAGAGGCAGCTTCTGTTTTTTCTAATGAAATTTGCAGATTTTTGCATTGAGTCAGTCGGCCTTCGTTTTATGAGTTCACAGTAGCTGACTCTCCAGATTTTAGTTCCTCTCTCTGGTTCCTTGTAGCAGCGTTCTTTGGGTCACTGTTTGGTTCCCAAGTGTTGAAACTAAAGATGTGTTTACTGTAGACAGATGGCTATGAGCAAAAGTGCTCATTTGAAGCTTCTTCCAGTTATATTTGCACATCGCACATACTCCCTGTCTACCTGTATGGCTTATCTTAATGTGCATCTACTCTACTGGAGATCAGTTCTTTTATTCAGAAAGGCTTTGAGTGTCAGAAAAATTATCATTATTATAATTTGCAGTGGAATTTTTCATTCTGTCCATATATATTGTAACCTACACTCAAGTAAAACTGATGCTCTTTTCCTGCAAAACCCTGCTCAACATTATTATCATGCAGCAGAAACACAGACCTGCCGTCCAAGAGGAGCTCCAGTAGAATAACTGGGAGAACAAGCTGGAAGTAGGTCACTTGATAGCACTCAGAATATGCTATAATAATGTAAGATGTTAGTTTTGCAGTTTAATTGTTGGGAAATCAACTGTGATCCACAGGCTGAAACGTTTGAATGGCTAACATTAAATACTCTGTGTTTTATACTGACTTTTTAATGTTTAATGTTCATGTTTACGTATGTGGGACGGACATTATTTTGGTATCAGGAATCGTGTAACTCTACTGGTACTGATAGCGACTACTAAATTCCCAGTACTGTGACATCCCTACTCTGCACTTCACAGCAAATGAATTATTTCTCATTTAATTCCACAAGAAATGGTTTAACATCAAAATGTCTAGTTCGAAGGTCAATCTGCTTGGGGAAGTGATGCCGACTAGATATGACTGCCAGTTGTCAATCAAAGTGGCCACTAAATGTTATAATGAAGGGGGAATCTAATCAGAACTCTTTATTCTTTGCCCTGTTAAATGCTGTAAAGTTGGGCATTTTTAGCATGGGAGACTTTATGGCTATTGTAACCAGCCTCAAGCGGTCACTGGAAGAACTTCAGCTTTTTCAGCCCTGGTTCACTTGGTTTGAAAAAGTGAACGACCCTGATCTCTAATATAAGCAATTTTAGACTGCATAGCTTTTCTAAGGCTAAAAAATCTCCCAATGATGTGAATGGATGAACTGAGCCTCCACGTTAAGTAGAATATCTTTAACTGGATTA